>NC_083110.1:37108835-37708835 GCF_949774975.1 Lagenorhynchus albirostris | reverse complement strand
AAGTGGAGTCTCCTTCCTCTCTTCTGCATCTGAGCTGCCCTAGTGATTACTTGACCGATAGAATGAGGCAGAAGTGATGCCATGCAAGTTCTAGGTTCGGTCCTTGAGACACCAAGCCGTTTCTGCTTTTGCTCTGGGAAGCCACTGCCATGCTCTCAGGATGCTTGAGTGGACCACAGAATTATGAGGAGATGGACCACATGGCCCAGACAGACAAGTAGGGCATCCTTGGACCTTCTGCCCCATTCCAACCGCCAGCAACCAGGATGAGGGGTCTGAACTCCTGCCCATATGAGGGACAAACTGAATAAGAAATTTGAAGAGAAATCGTGGAAAGGGCGCTAGATCAGGCACTGCATCCTTATGCGAACAAGACTATATTTATTCTGTGAACCTCCAGAAGCTATAGCCCGGATAAATAGAATTGCCACGGAGGCCACTGTGCCCTGCATATAGGAAAGATACTTTGTTCCCATGGAGTGATCTGCTGGGCAGGGGTGAGCTCCAGTCCCTGGTGCTGGGCAAGCCGAGGCCAGACCAGCACTTGACTAAGAAGCTTGGAGGAGAGAGCCTGTCGCTGGGTAGGAAGGTGGCCACAGATGATCTCCAAGTGCCCTTTCAACTCTCAGAGCCAGGAGGTCAGTGGAGACCTTATAAGGCAAGGAGGAATGGAGGGACAATACCTAGAATCAGCCAAACCATAGAGGTTTTCAGAAGTTCCATCCTGGATGAGTAAGAAAGAGAAGCAGGCAAGCTGTGGGGGTCTGGCCAGAGCAGGGGGATTTCCCAGAATTCCTGTGGCTGATGTCACTCCTGGTCATTAGTGGCCATTTAGTGCCAAGCTTAATGGTGGCTCCTAGCAAAGATCTTGCAGAGACACAATTGGTGGCAAGAGAGCTGATGTGTACAGACCTTGGTGCAGTGGGGCCTTTGCAGCTGGCATCTCCACCAGTCACATCTGGCCTCGTGAACTTGCCCCTGACTCCCTGAGAGGTCCAGGAGAGCCTGATTTCACTTCCTCCTTCATACTTTCCACCCGCACATCTCTGTGCACAGAAGAACAAGGGCTTGGTTACCTCCATAGCAGCTCCCATAGATCTTGGCACAGCAAACTCCAGTTGATCAAGTTGTGCTCAGAGGAACATGCGTGAGTGAGAGGGAAGGACACTGAAGCATCAGACAAGCCCTGCTCGCCGCCTCAGGATAGCTCAGTAGCTATTGAGCAAACGTCCTCCACAGGGCGGTAGGAATAACCATGAGCTAACTGGGAACTGATATTAACGTTGCCATTAGCGCCCCAGAAAAAAATTAAACAGTAAATGTTTTCTTGTTTTAAATGTCCTTGGGGATAACTTCAAATGCTGCTTTTGTGAAGAAATACTCACTGGAGTCTTATTAAAAAAAAAGGAGTCATCATTTATTTAGGTTCAAATGTCAGAATGCGTGGCTTTTTCTTAAGGGATACTTCACATTTATGTAGCTATTTGAGAAATGTAACTCCCCTCTACTAACAGATCAAAATGAAAATTCTCATCAAATAGTTATTTTAAATGAAACAGAAATGTATTTAGTAAATTCAAAATTGGCGGCAGCAGCCAACTCGTTTTTAAACAATTTTTAAACTGTTTAGTTAAAGCAATTTTTTTCTGCATCTGACCTGTCAAGGAAAAACATAAGATGGAAGTAATCATCCAAAAATATGAGTTTTCAAGCTTATCTTGCACCACATACCAGTGGTTCTGAAAGCGACCGCTGGAATAACAACATCATAATACCTTATGATTACCTACAACTCATCATTATATGACAAGATTTTGCCACTGTCGTGGTGAAAGAAAACCCAGTTACTAAGAAGCCTGATGACACGCTTGGGAGTATGTAAATCAAGTGTCGAGTGTCTTGGTTGCCCCCGAATTATTTCGTACTCAGAGTGTCTCTGCCTACAGAATGGATCTTCATCTTATAAAAATGGCTTCTGTTTTTCCTTCAATGTGGCTGCCTGTTCATGGAAATGTAATAAGCTTCTCTCAGGCTCTGCTAATTTAAGTCAGCCACGGATATTCATTTACAGTATTTAAATGTCTTCCACTTAAAATAGATCAATCCTTTGGCTTTCAATTGAACCCAGTTAATTTACAGTAATAGCTGGAAGCCTGGTTGGTAGATGACTCATTTTGTCAATTACTAGGCAAAAAACTGCATCGAATGACATTGAGGCAGCATGGAAAACATATCTTATTCATTGTGTGATGAGCATAACTTACTTTTAATTACATTTGGGACATTCTAGCTCATTCATACTGCCTAAACACTCAGGGACAAATTCGAGTACTGAGTTACTGTTTATCAGCAAAATGGAGGTGATCTGGGGGTGCTGCTGTGGGATTGCCGCCTTGCCTGGTCTGCTGAGGGTGATGGGTAGGCTTCCTGAATGATCCTTTGCAGAAGATTGGGATGGGGTGTGCCTTCCTCAGCAGAAGGCAGCACGTGCCCCTCAGCGGCAGTCTGCTCAGCAGGTCAGCCTGGCACAGATCAAAGCAAAAGAGTCTATACCGCGTTTCTCAGACTAACTTGCTCTCAACTAAACAGCATAGCAGTCCTCTCCCAAATCACCATATACCCCAGAGCATAGCACTAGTTGCAGGGCCTGGAGAGCAGTAAGACAGACCAAACCACTTGCAGTCAAGATCATCCAAGGCAAGCCCCCCAGACCCGGCATCACCATGTCCCGACTGCATATTCTGGGCAGAAACACACTTCCCAGGGAGTGTGCTCCAAGGCCCAGGCCAGCCTGAGTGGCAGGGGCAGACTGTTCATCATGGGGGAGAAGGCTGGAAGCTGTGCAGCCCCAGAAACATGGCAGAGACAGCCGCGTGGAAGAATAGCCCTGTGGTTCAGTGCTGCAGACCCTGGGCTGTGGAGAGGCAGGGTCCCCCTGGACTCCTCACAGCATGGAGTGGAGGCCACGCAGCACTGCCTACCAAGGGCTCCCAGTTCTGAAGCAGAGGCTTTTCCACACCTGCCATGTGGGCTCCAAAGAGCCAAGGGCAGAGTTAGCATCTAGGTGGGGCAGAAATTGACACCAACATCTGCCTGAGTCTTGGGTCAGAGAACGTACTGGAAAGAAGTGGCTGACCAGTGAAGACTCACTCCCCTATAGGAAGCTCAGAGCACATGGCCTCTGATGGCTGGTTCCCTTCTGAATGCATCAGCCCTCGACGGCAGTTAACCGATGCAGCCACCAAATGGGCATCAGAGGGAGTAGGCTTAGTTCTCCCTGAGCTCCTCCAGCTAGAACACCAGGTACTTTAAGGAGGCAAAGAGACCTACCATTCAGTCCATTGAGCCAAGGAGGAAGGGGGGCATTTTCACACTCCCAGGACCTCCCACTGCCCAGCGGAGATCCTTTACAGACTGGGCATTTGGCCAGGGACAGTGGGAGCCATGACCCCTCTCGGACAGTGACCTGTATCCTTGCTGGTTTCTTGTGCTCCAGTCCAAAGGGTCAGGCAGGAAGGGGGTTCTCCACAGCCATCGTAGCTGGAGGCCAGAACCCAGACCTTCTGCCATGCCCTGCTCAGAGCTCTGACCATGAGAGCTAGGCAGATCCCAGCAGCCTGTGCCCCCAAGGCTGTATCACAAGTAGATGGGCCTGCCCTCTCATTGCTTTTCCTTCCCAACATCCAGTCAGAGGAGCAAGAGAATAATCATTAATTAAATGGCTTTGCATAGAAATACAGTGTTTCAATAGTACTATGATTTTATTTATTTTTAAAAATAAATTTATTTATGGTGCGTTGGGTCTTCGTTACTGTGCGCGGGCTTTCTCTAGTTGCGGCGAGCGGGAGCTACTGTTCATTGCGGTGCAGGGGTTTCTCTTTGCGGTGGCTTCTCTTGTTGTGGAGCGCGGGATCTAGGCGCTCAGGCTTCAGTAGTTGTGGCTTGTGGGCTCTAGAGTGCAGGCTCAGCAGTTGTGACGCATGGGCTTAGTTGCTCCGCGCCATGTGGGATCTTCCTGGACCAGGGCTTGAACCTGTGTCCCCTGCATTGGCAGGCGGATTCTTAACCGCTGCGCCACCAGGGAAGTCCCAGTATTATGATTTTAAAACTTTTTTATTGGGCCAGGTGAGCAGTCTGGGACAAAATTATCTGAAATGTGTTTACTCAAAATAACATCTAGGGCTTCCCTGGTGGCGCAGTGGTTAAGAATCTGCCTGCCAATGCAGGGGACACGGGTTCAAGCCCTGGTCTGGGAAGATCCCCATGCCGTGGAGCAACTGGGCCTGTGCGCCACAACTACTGAGCCCACACACCACAACTACTGAAGCCCGCACGCCTAGAGCCCATGCTTCGCAACAAGAGAAGCCACCACAATGAGAAGCCCGCGTACCACAATGAAGAGTAGCCCCTGCTCACCGCAACTAGAGAAAGCCCATGCACAGCAACGAAGACCCAACACAGCCAAAAATAAGTAAATAAAAATAAATTTATAAAAAAAATAAAATGACATCTAATTAGTCAAAATAAACAATGCTGAATATTCCTGAAATCCCAGCACCTAAACAAAATAACAGTTTACCTCTTGCTATGGCAAGTCTGCTGTGGATAAGGTGGCAGCTTCATCTGTTTCTGTGCCCTCTAAGGTTGACACAGTGAGGGAGGGAGGAGAGAAGGATAGAGGTTACATTTCTAAAGGCCCAGGCCCAGAAGTAGATGAAGTCATACCGCCTAGTCCCAGTGGCCAGAGCCCTGTCACCACTAGAGGGTTCAGGAAGCCGCCCTTGTAAGCATTCTGGTCCACTGGTCACAAGCATTCATTCCCCTGTGTCCCTAGAAAGCTACTTGGCACTCCAGCACTGGGCCCATCACAGTGACACAGAGAGGCTAAGACACTAAATCTAGTGAGTGCTGGCTTCACACAGACACTTTGCAACATGGCATGCATCTTTTTCTCATGAACATGATCACAGGCATTAATGACAAGGGCCTGGGGGGTGATTGTATTGGGACCCCTTGCCTGGGTGGAGCCTGAGGTTTCACAGTGCTGGGACCATGGGCACAGCCTCAATCCTATAGCCTCTGGGAGGCTCAGGAATCACTCAGGGAGAGTCAGGCATTCATGATTTGGGGCAGAGCCTAGATCAGAGTCCTGGAGTGGCACAGAACTACTGCAGGGAAAACCAGGACCACTGGAGGAAGACCCACCCACCCTGGAGAGGACATTCCCTCTAAGGTTGGGAGAGACTGTTAACGGTGAGGCTGGAGGGTTGCTGAGGGCTCTGCCCAGACCCCAGGCTTAGTGCCGCAAGTCTGCCCCAGGCCCTGGGTCCCAGGCTCACCCTTGATCCCAGCAGACTTGTATGGGCTCAGGCCCTAGGCTGGGTGGCCTTCCTGGTGAGGGCTTCAGGGCCTGTGGCCATCTGGGGTGGTTCAGGAAGGTACAGGGAGCTGGTGCTCAGACCCCAAATCCCCTGCTTTCTGCCAAGCACAGTGCTGTCCCTCCAACACTCTGCCCCGAGGGGCACCCCTCACGGGCTGACAGATTCTATCAGGAGACCAGGTGTAGCCCCGACATGGTGGTGAAGCGGGACGCGGAGACGTGTGGAGCACACCAAGTGCATTTGGAGTGCACAGGAGGCAGCCTCTGGCTGGAATCAGTTGGGAGAATCTTCAGGATGAAGTCCTGAGCAAAGAGTGAGGCCAGAGAAGTGACTCATCTCAACTCCTTAGGGAGGGAAGGTGCCCCAACCAAGAAGCAATTTGTCTCCAACTTTTAGGTTGCCTTTTTAAGTATCTACATTTTGGACAGTAATGGACCCTGGTTAAAGGCTTGTATGATAAGAAGGAGGAGGATGTTTCCCAGCTTGGCACTGAACTTCATTCTGATCTGCGTTATTTAAAATCTGGAGTGATTCAGTTCTTGGTTGGGTGTCAGAGGCTAAAGCTTTTTAAGATTGATCTGAGGCCACAATCAGAATAATAGGAGATAAAGAACCCTGAGTGATTGCTTTTTAAAACGTGTGCAATTTTCCAAGATGCTGCCAGTGGAGAATCTTATCATGCCACTTGTTAAGAAGCATTTCAGAAGTTGGTTCTTCAGACAGTCTCCCTCTAGACAAGATGAAAAATGAAGACTTCCCAGAGAGCCAGCTTTGATCAGGTGGGAGAGAGAGCTGGATTAGAGTGTGAAGTTCACAGAACGATCAGGAAGCCCAAAACCCAGACCAGTGGTAGAAGGGCAGACACCCGGCCCCTGCAGGAGGTCCCACCAGCATCGTCACCGCAAACTATGAAGGAGGAACCCAGTCCTTCACCATCCTGGGACTCCTGAATCTACACCATACCTTATTTTGTGGCACAAGTGATAGTGTTATTGGGGGAGGGATTGTTCCTAGAGACAAACCAAATGAACAGGCATAGCGGCCAAAATGGTTGTAAAATAATAATTATGACAAGTACTCATTCATATTCATTCAGCCTTTAGCTCTTTACAAAGCACCAGCTCAGGCAGCCCAGTGAGGACAAAAGGACAGAGGTTAATGTCCTCATTGTACAGGTAATAAAACCAGGCATCAGCCCTGGACCCGCTTAAGTCCCACATTAAGTGTCAATGTCACAATAATTACAAACCCCTATAATTATTTTTAAATGTTTATATGTATTCCAGCTCCTGTAAAATGGTTATAAGCAGACTCTATTCCTTGGCTATGTAATAACTCACAAATCACAATAGCGCTTCACAATTGTGCTTCTGACATTGTATTTAAGAAGTCTTTGCCTAACCAGAGTCATAAAGGTTTTCTACCAGAAGTTTTATCGCCTTATGATTTTACTTTTAGGTATATGATTTATTTTGAGTATATTTTTATGTGTGATGTCAGGCATGGATCAAAGTTCATTTTTTTACACAAGAATATAAAATTGTTCCACCACCATTTACTGAAAATACCATCCTGCTATCCATACTCCACTGAATTGCCTTTGAACCTTTGTCAAAAATTCATTTGTTTGGACTTCCCTGGTGGCGCAGTGGTTGGGAGTCCACCTGCTGATGCAGCGGACACGGGTTCGTGCCTCGGTCCGGAAAGATCCCACATGCTGCGGGGCGGCTGGGCCCGTGATACATGGCCGCTGGGCCTGCGCGTCCGGAGCCTGTGCTCCACAGTGGGAGAGGCCACAGCAGTAAGAGGCCCGCGTACCGAAAAAAAAAAAGAAAAAGAAAAAAAAAAAGCCATTTGTTTGGGCTTCCCTGGTGGCGCAGTGGTTGAGTCCGCCTGCTGATGCAGGGGACATGGGTTCGTGCCCAGGTCCGGGAGGATCCCACATGCCGCGGAGCGGCTGGGCCCGTGAGCCATGGCCGCTGAGCCTGCGCGTCCGGAGCCTGTGCTCCATAATGGGAGAGGCCACAACAGTGAGAGGCCCGCGTACCGCAAAAAAAAAAAAAAATCCATTTGTTTGTTTGTTTGTTTCTGAACCTTCTATTCTGTTTTATTAACTTCTTTGTCTGTCTTAATGCCAATATTACAATGTTTTGATTACTATAGCTTTATAGTAAGTCCTGAAATCCAGAAGTATTAGATCTCCAACTTTGTTATTCTGTTTCAAAGTTGTCTGACTGTTGTAGGTCCTTTATATTTCTATATGAATTTTAGAATCATGTTCTATAGGTCATGTCCTATAAAACACTACTGGGATTCTGACTGGGATTGCTTTGAATCTTTAGGCCAATTTGGAGAGAATTGACATCTTAACAATAGTAAGTCCTCTGGCCAGTGAACACAGTATATCTCTTCAGTTGGTTATATCTTCTTTCAATTCTCCCAGCAATGATTTTTAGTTCTCAGTGCACAGATCTTGAAGATCTTTCATCATATTTATCCCCAAGTATTTCATATTTTGGGGTGCAAGTAAAATGGTTTTGATTTTCAATTTCCAATTGTTCATTGCTAATAGAGAGAGATACTACTTAAATTTGTGCATTTGTCTTGTATCCTGAAACCTTACCAAAATCATTTATTAATTCTAGTAGCTTTTTTTTTTGTAAAGTTTCAGCAGATTTTCTACATAGACAATTATGTTGTTTGTGGAAACACTTTCACTTCTTCCTTTCCAGTTTGGACAAATTTTATTTCTTTTTCTCACCTTATAACAACAGCTAGGACTCGTACAATATTTAATAGAAATAATAAGAATAAACATCATTGTCTTGATCTTGGTCTTAGGGGAAAAGCTTTTAGTATGATATTAGCTTTTCGTTTTTCAGAGATACCCTTTATCAGGTTGAGGAAGTTCTCTTTTATTCTAGTTTGCTGAGAATTTTTATCAGGAATGGATGTTGAATTTTGTCAAATGCTTTTTTTTTTTTGCATCTATCGAGATGATCTTTTCTCTTTTCTAGTTTATAAATATGGTTAATTACATTGATTGATTTTGGTTTGTTAAACCAACTTTGCATACTTGGGATAAACCCCAGTTGGTCATTATTTTCCTTTCTATATATTGTTGAACTTGACTTGCTAAAATTTTGTTGAGAATTTTTGTTCCTGAGTGATATTGGTTTACAGTGTTCTTTTCTTATAATGTCTTCGGCTATTCTATATCACAGTAATGTTGGCCTCATAAAATGCACTGGAAACCATGCCTTTTTTTCAGTTTTCAAAAAGAATTTGTGTAGTATTGGTGTTATTTCTTCCTTAAATATTTGGTAGAATTCACCAGTGAAATCATCTGAGTTTGGAGTTTTCCTTGTGGGAAGGTTTTTAGCTACAAATTCCATTTCTTTGTATTTATATTTATTTTTGCTGTGTTGGGTCTTTGTTTCTGTGCCAGGGCTTTCTCCAGTTGCGGCGAGCGGGGGCCACTCTTCATCATGGTGCGTGGGCCTCTCACTGTCACGGCCTCTCTTGTTGCGGAGCACAGGCTCCGGACGTGCAGGCTCAGTAGTTGTGGCTCACGGGCCCAGTTGCTCCGTGGCATGCGGGATCCTCCCAGACCAGGGCTCGAACCCGTGTCCCCTGCGTTAGCAGGCAGATTCTCAACCACTGTGCCACCAGGGAAGCCCCCAAATTCCAGTTCTTTACTAGATATGGGGCTATTTAACTATTTCTTCTTGACTGAGCTTCAGTAGTTTGTGTCTTCTTTTATCCACTTCATCTAAATTTCCAAATTTATTAACATAATGTTTTCCTTAACATTACCTTATCTTTTTAATACCTGAAGAATCTGTGGTGAGGTCACCTCTCTAATTCCAGATATTGACAGTTTATCTTCTCTCTTTTTCCTGATTAGTCTTGCTAGAGACTTATCAATTTTATTGATCTTCTCAAAGAACTAGCTTTTAGTTTCATTGGCTTCATTATTTTTTTATTTTTCATTTTATTTATAGCCACTCTGATCTTTATTTTTTCATTTTTTTACATTGGGTTTAATTTGCTCTTCTTTGTGTCATTTCTTAAGGTAGAAGCTGAGGTCATTGATTGAAGCCTTTCTTCTTTTGTGATATCAACATTTAGTGCTATAATTTACCCCCTAACTACTCCTCTAGAGGCATGTAACAAAATTTTATATGTTGTGTTTTCATTTTTATCCAGTTCAAAGCACTTTCTAATTTTCCTTTTTGATGTTTTTCTTTGATGTATGAGTTATTTAGAAATGCATTAATTGGTTTCCAAATGTTTGGGGATTTTCCAGAAATTTTTCTGTTATTGATTTCTAACTTAATTCCATTGTGATCAGAGAACATATGTTGTATTTGAACTTTTTTCCATTTTTTAAGACTTGTTTATGGCCATCTTAGTAAAAGTTTCATGGACATTTGAAAACACGTGTGTTCTACTGTTGAGGAAGGCAGCAATTAGGTCAAATTGGTTGATAGTGTTTTTTCAGGTCATTTATATCCTTACTGATTTTTTTGTCTACTTGTTTTCTCAATTATTGATAAATAGATAATGAACTTTTTTTTACTTTAACCGTCTACTTCCTATTGCTCCATTAATCTTCATTCCTTTCCTTTTTTCTGTCTAATATCATTTTCTTTCTGCCTAATTGTCTTTAACAATTCTTGTAGTATGAGTCTGCTAATGATGCATTATTTCCTATTTGTTTTGTGTATCTTAAAAGGTCTTTACTTAGCCTTTATTTTTGGGGGATACTTTTACTGGATTCAGAATACGAGGTTGACAGATTTTCCTTTCAATACCATTAAAGATGTTGTTCCACTGATTTCTTAACTTACATTGTTTCTGATAAGAAATTTGCTGTCATCCTCACATTTGCTCCTCTGTACATATTGTATCATTCACCTCTGGCTGCTTTTAAGAGTTTCTTTTCATGACTGGGTTTGAGCCATTTGATTACGCCTTCATATACTTACTTTTCTTTATGTTTCGTATGCTTGGGGCTCATTGCCCTTCTTGGATCTGTGGGTTTATACTGTTCATAAATTTGGAAAATTTCAGCTATAATTTCTTCACAAATATTTTTCAGTTCCCCCCTCCTTGTCCAGAGACTTGAATTACATGTAAATTACACTGCTTGAAGTTATCCCACATCTCACTGATGCTCTGTTCATTCTTTTTACTTCTCTTTTATCTTTGTTTCATTTTGAGTAGTTTCTATGGCTATATTTTCAAGTTCTCTAGTCTTTTCATCTGCAACATTGAATCTGCTGTTAATCCCACTCATTGTATTTTTTATTTGCACATTGTACTTTTCATCTCTAGAATGTAGATTTGAGACTTTTTTTTACATCCGCCATCGAGGGAGTCACCATATCCTCTGGCCTCAGTCAGATTTTCAGATGTCTGTAGTTCCACCCAACATCTTGACTATCATTTCGTAAAAGACCCCAAGCTAGAAACACCCAGCTAAGCCATTCCAAATTTCCTGGTCTACAGAAACCCTGTAAGAGAATAAAGGTTTATTGTTGTTTTTACCTACCAAGATTTAGGGTAATTTGTTATGTTGCAATAGATAACTAAGACGTTCAGAATCTGACATAGGAAGCTTTCTGAATTCTGAGCATGTTCACCAGTCCCTGAAGGTTGTACCACATCCTAGGTGCCCCATTGCTGGGTTTAGACAAATGAGAGGGAGCAAGGCTAATCACTGGGCTGCTTCCCCTCCACCTGCAGTGTTCCTGGAGTTTGTATTTATTACGCTGTAGAAATGATGGATTTTGAATGAACCATCTAAGCTGACACTAATATAAGAAATATACTCTCTCCCAAAGTTGCTCTCTGAGAGAAACAGTTTCTGGAGCTTTTGTCTGGGGCCTCCACTGGATACCCACGGATCCTCTCAAGCTGGTACATTCACAAGGGCTGGGGAGGGAGCTTTGGTGAGCCAGCAGCAGGCCTGGAGTGGAGCTCAGTTACACACAGACAGAATAGCACATCCTTTGACCATTACTCCCTTACACCAGTGGACTTGCACTGGTGTGAAGCTAGAGATGAATGAAGTCATTGGCAGCCTCTCAGGACAAACTGGGATATGCAGGCTGAGTAAATAGCAAAACAGAGCAAATGCACATAGCTCAGACGCAGGGGGAGGGGGAGAGGGGACTAACCTTTGTGGGAAGCTGTCGTGTGACTGGAGTTTGCACGATCTCTTTCTGCACCCAGCTGCCCATCTGTGCAGTTGTAGGTGCAAATGGTGTGTCTGGTCCCTTCCCAGGCCCAGCAGGAAGGAGACCAGCCACCCCCTCCAAAGTGCTAACACTCACTTTGGGCTCCTCAGGGAAAGCTCGGACCCCTCTAGTCCAGGGCACGATCTCAGTGGCTGGAGGTACTCCTTGTCCTTCGGAACTGCATGTGTCCAAGGCACAGCAGCTCAACCAAAACCTGGCTCTCCAAGGCCAGCAGGAAAATATCGGATCATTTTAACCCTCACAACAGCCTCATGAGGTAGATACTGTTATTATCCTTATTTTACACTTGAGGAAACTGATGTGCTGAATAAGCTTATGGAAAAGGCACCTTCCTTTGGCTACTTACTCTAAGTGCCCCTAGAGAGTGGTTGTCAACGTGTATCCCCGGGGGCCAACAGCATCAGAAACCTGGTTAGAAATGCAGATTCTCCTTTTTTGTTTCTCTCTTTTTTTTTTTTTCCAGCCACATTACACTGCTTGTGGGATCTTAGTTCCCCAACCAGGGATTGAACCCCAGGCCACGACAGTGAAAGTGCCGAGTCCTAACCACTGGACCAGCAGAGAAATCCCCAGATTCTCCTTCTTTCTCCAGACCTATAGAGTCAGAAACCCCAGGGGTAGTTCTATTAGTGCTATGCTTACCAGCCAGTTGCTAAACATTTCCACTATTAGAAATTAAATCATACAGACCTACAATTAAATAAATTATATTAAAAACAAAGGTAATTAATGGATAAACAACAAGGTCCTACTGTACAGCACAGGGAACTATATTCAATATCTTGTCATAAACCATAATGGAAAATAATATGAAAAAGAATATGTATATAAACACACACATATATATAACTGAATCACTTTACTGAACACCTGAAACTAACACAATGTTGTAAATCAACTGTACTTCAATAAAATACATTAAAAAAATAAAGATAATCAGTCCTCAAAATGTATCACCCCCTAATTGTTTGATTTCATTTACTCCTATCTATGCTCTAGAGCCTGTTGACCCCTATGGTATCCATGTGGCAGGAACACTGCGGTGCATTTCTTCCCAGTGCCACATTCAATGACGACATGACATCAGCCATGGAGGGTATTTATATCACAGAAGTTGGCAAACACTACAAATCAGCTTGCCTTATTTTTTTTGGAGAACCTGTTGTTAAACACTTACTGCAAGACCACCAAACTTGGTACTCTGTTTTAACAAGCCCTGGGGTGACTCTCAGGCCCTCTCAAGGTTGAGACCTAGCCCGAGGTTCTCAGCTGGATGCTTCATACTGACTTCTACGTGTCTTTCATCACAGCCTTAACAAATGACATACCGGAAACGGGAAAGCAGACTCCCTCTGCTCTCCTGCCCCTTCCTCTCCCCTCCCCTTTTCTTCCCCGCTCCCAGCCCTCCCCCCGCCCCAAGTGCCTGAGCAAAATGCTGGGATCAAAGCCGTGCTCTTAACCCGTGGGAAGCAGGAGGGATCTGGGTGACCAAAAGCCAGTTCTGAGGGCCCCTTGCAGTAATGGGGGCCACACTGGGATTCTTCTGAGTGAGTGATGAGCAATGGGTCCCAAAGGCACAGCCTGGCTCTCCAGGGCAGCTTCTTGCACACAAAGTCAGCCGGCAGCTGCTGTCCCAAATATAGGAGGGAAAGTGCTCCATCATCAGACACCCCCGGAGTGCACGTCCCCGCTTGCCCTTGCCAGCAGTGGGACAGGAGGCTGGTTGCTTCACCTCTCCGACCCCCATCTGCTTGTCCAAGACGATAGGAATAGTAGTACTCACCCCTGTGGGGCCTCTAGAAAGATTAAATCCAATAGTTTAGACAAAGAGCCAGGAATATAGTACAAGCTCTGTAAACAAGGGTTATTACTGCTTTTCCATTTAGCTGGAGTAGAAAATAATGTCAATGTCAATATTGTTACTCCCATTTTATGGATGACAGATATTGAGGCATAGAGGGAAAAAAAACCCAAAGTGCTCAGAAGTACTCAGAGACAGTTACTGAAACAGCAAACACCGGAGACCCTTCCTGTTAGCCAGTGATGGATCTCATCCACATCCTGTAATGAACACGTTTCCCCATCCTGGGGTTGCAGCCCTGATTTATTCCCACTAGCCCTAGGTTCCCTAGAAAGACACCGTTAGTTCAGTTACAGCGATTACCATCTGGTTCTCTGGTTTATTGCTATAATTTCTCTAAAGCAAGCATCCGTAGGTAAAGACGCCGTTCTGTCTTTACGGTGCTTAAATGAGAAAAGGCATCTCCATGTGTCTGTGCAGCACAAGACTCCAGCAGCCACGTGGAGCCTCCAGTCACCTTGAAAGCCAGGAATTGCCTGGAAAAGATGGGAGTGGAAAGAAGAGCGCTCCATGAGTACACATGGGGGTGGGGACTGGAGGCAACCATGTGGATACAGCAGGTGACCGCACCAGTCACCTGGGCAAGTGCAGATGCAGGGATGCTGTTCCCCCACCCAGTGTGGAGCCCTGACACACAGTAATAGCTGGGGTTTATTTATCAACTAAACAGCTTTCACTATGCCAGGTACTGCTCTGAGGGCTTCCCAAGTACTAATTCACTTAATGCTCACAACAGCCCCGGAAAGGACTGTTATTATTCCTATTTGACAGATAAGGAAATTGGGAAGTTGCACAGAGAGGTTAAATACTTTGCCTGAGGTCACACAGCCAGTAAGTAGGTGAGCCAGGATTTGAACCCAGGCAGTTAGACTGTAGGTATGGTACCTTCTTTGTGGTAGCTGACTCCCACATAACAGGTAAAGAAATGAAATCTCACCCAGCCAGGAGGGGGCAGTACTGGGCTCACACAGATCTGTGCATCCTTTCCCCCATGTCACTGCCTGGACAGTTACATACAAGAAACCTTCCTCTCCCTGACTCTCCTGCCCCAGAAAGCCTGCAAATGGGCACATTTCCCCCCCCCGCCCCCGCCCCAATAATGGAGCCTTCCTCCCTGCTCCTGACTTGGGCTTACCGTGCCTTAACCAGGAGAGTGACAACCCTGGGCAGTCCTCTGTGGGCAGAGCTCCTCCAAGGGTGTCAGAAGGTAGTGTCGGCCCACTCGAGCAGGGGCCCCATGCAAGGCCTCATCTGCGCTCGGTCCCTGCCATGGAGAGGAGGCCTGTGCTCCTCCCGGCACCCAGCCTGCCCATCCAGGTCCTGGAGGGCTGGGACTCTGACCCGCGGCTTCACCCTCTGCTCCCCAGAGCCCTGACCACAGAAGCCCTTTCCCAGCCATCTCACGCTCTCGTGTTTGTGTTTGTCTCTCTATTTAGGGCTTTATTTCTCTACAAGGGACCCAGGTGACTGAACTTCTTCCTGGCCCTGAGGACCCGGGAAAGCACCTCTTTGAGATCAGCCCAGGTAGGCTTGAGCACCCTTCAGCTCTGTGCTGGGGCTGGCCCTGGTGGCCCCAATGGCAGTGTCACTGCACCTCTGGCCTGGGAAGGGCCACCTCCGCAACACTCCTCTCTGTGAGAACGCCAGCGCTGTCTCCAAGCACAATTCGGAAATTTGGGCCAAATCTAGAGGATATTACACATTTGGGGAGAATTTAGAAAATCCAGTCAATTATCTAGGTAATTAGCTTCTGGTGAGAGGAAAGTGTGGATTTTTAAGTTCAAAATAAAACAAGGGAGGTAACCAATCCATGGGGACACCTTAGAGTGAAGGTCCAAACACAATATCTGGGTCACATGCAAATAAGTCCAGGGAAAACCACTAGCACAGGTTCAGAGCATTAAAATAAGCTCTGTCATGAATCCCAGAACAAAGCATTGCAATGTGGTGGGAGGAAGGGGAGTCATTTAACTCAAAGAACCGCCATCATGTTAGCAGTTACAAAGCAGGTTTTTAAAGTTCCCAGTTTTAAAATGTGGTTCTTATTGAACTAAGTAAGCGTGTCTTGCAAATGAGTCAGTTTACAGGGGGGCTGGCTGGTGAGGTAGTAAGCTTGGCCTCCCAAGCTTGGCCTCCCCCTGTTGCAGAGTCTCAGGCAAGGATCTGAGCAGTTCATCCTGAGGTGACCCCCAAAAAGCACGAGAAAGGGAGCAGGAAGGGAGAGCCAGCAGGGTGAGCTGGTGCCCCTGGGGGTGCCCGGGGCTCAGTTCCAATGAACCGACTCAGAGGTGTCTCACCCAAAGAGTGAGGAGGCTGGGGGTTTACCCACCAAGTCCCACCGGCCATTAACTGAGAGCTGCTCCCTGGGAGGCTGACTCTGGCATTTCTGGCCCGCCCTGCGCTTGGCCAAGCTCCCTGCCTTCAGAGAAGGCCTTCAGGCAGAGCCGCAGGTGCTTGAGGAAAGAGGCTGCCAGTGTGGATGGGAACAGTGAGTGCCCAGGGGTCTGGGCAGAGCACTGAGAGCAGAGGCTACAGGCAGCTAGTCATCACACCCTATCATGTGCCAATCGAATTTAGACTTCCTTCTGGGAAGTGGTGGCTGTGGATCGAGTGTGCTAGGACCTGTGGGGTCTGTAAGCCAGTAAGTTTACAGTCTCAGAGAGGCAGAGCCACACAACCCCTCTGACGAAGTGACCTGGCTATGGGCTGTGCACCAGGGGACGCATCAGCCCAGGCTCAGGCCAGCAAGCTATGGCCCACTGGGAGCAGGACTGAGCGAATCCAAGCCTGGGGCAGGGTGTGCTCACCTTTGCTCTGTCCATACTGGGAACTCCAGGAGGTACAGGCTGCAGGTGAAGTGCAGGGAGACCCTCCCAACTGCCTGCCGCATATGCGGAATTCAAGTACCGTGGTTTCATTTGGGTATTTCATCTACTGCAAGAATCTTGTTGCTGAAAGGACACATTAGAAGGTGGCAACAGAGGGATCCCAGGGCATGGAGTGGAAAATAGAGGCTTGGTTGATTATGGAACAGGAGTAAAGGTTTCTGCCAAGAAAGTAGAGAAGAAATGAAGGAGGGGAGTGAGGTAGGCAGGACCCTGCCATGTAGGGGAGGGGGAGCTGGACACATGGAAGGAAGGCTTGGGGAGGGGCCGGGAGCCTGGGCCTGAGAGTTGGGGAGGGCTGAGGTGAGGCCAGAGCCACAAGGTGGAGGTCAGCACGCACCACCATGAAGTCAGAAAGGCACTGGATGTGTGCCTCCAGGGACTGGATGGGAATGGTCACCAGCGCGCATGCTCTTTATCTGGGTCAGAGCTATTTACAAGAATTTCTTTGACTCTGTGGGGCAGACCCATTTGCCACGTAAGGGAACATATTCACGGGTTCCAGGGCTTAGGACGTGGACATCTTTGTGGGGCCATTATTCTGCTACCACAGTACTCAAAACATCCCTCTAAGGTAAGGGGTACTTCCATGCCTATTTTATAAAAAAGGACACCGGGGGTTAGAAAGGATTGGTGACTTGCCCAAGGACACACAGCTGGATGGCAGTAGGGTCAGGGCTTCTACCTGGGCAGTCTGACTTCCAAAGCCACACACTTATGCTGCCCTTCAACACAGGTACCTGGTACAGGTCTGGCATTTTTCCTACGTGGGTGGGCACGAGAGGTCTCAGGACACGGTTATAGAAGGAAAGGCTCCTCACACCCCTTTTTCCCAAGCACAGCAGTGGTCGAAGCACCAAATGTATGCAGGTTCGAAGCGCCGCCCTCTTGCCTTTGGATGTGCAGCCGCTCCTGAAAGCCGGGGGTGGGGGTGGAGGGCAGCTGTGAGACCACTCAGGGAAAGCAGGTCAGGTGGTAGGCAGTGCAGAGCCCCAGGCAGCCTTTGGGAAGCGCTGAAAGGAAAGACTTAGTCGCTTTCGCTTCCGTTGGATGCATCTTTCTGGCTCCGGGAAGCCGAGCTGCAGTGCACGTCTGCCACACCCAATACCTCAGAGGGAGGGAAACTTGACAACTCTTGAACATGTGATAGAAACCCAAGAATGATAATGCATGAGATCAGTTACATGAATTTTAAGTCACAGCTCTATTCATGCTCTTTAACAGTATTAAAAAAATCACAATTTTTCATCAAGATAGAATTTAAAATATGAGGAAAATTATACTGTGAGTGCCATCTAGTGGAGAGATGCGCCAATTTCATGACAGGCCTCGCGTGTCCTCCAGCCAGCCCCCAGCCATCTCAGTCAGCCAGGCCACACCTCTGATTCTTGACGGGCTCCGACCGCCACTAAATAGTGGGGCTGCGGCTTGAGCCAGTTCTAGCCCCAGAGCCCCGCATCCACCGATAGTCTGAGGCTAGTTCCTGGGTCAGTCCGGAAGGAGCCAGGCCCCAGAAGGGGCTGGGATTCGAGGACGCTCGGTCTCCTTCCCACTCGGGCCTCTTCTCTAGCCTGGCAGTTGCTCCCCTCCCAGGGAGGGGCAAAGCAGCCCCTCCCAGCCCTTTGAAAGCCGTCTGCCCCTTGCAGACTTGATCCTCTTGGCCTCCCAGACCATCACTGCTTGGCACTGCAGGCATCTGGGCACAGGCAAGCTTAGGCCTTCCTCCGAACCTACAAGGATGGGGGAAGCGGTGGGGAGGCCTGCTTTGGCGCTCTGGACAAAAAGTTGCTAAACTCACAACTTGTGCTTATGTTTGATGGGTCGAGTTAGGTGATCCCTAGAAGTCGTCTCGCTAACATCCTTATTCTAGTATTACCTTGATGCTACCACAGGGAGGCAAGCCCACTGACTACAGGCATTCAGACAGGAGCCCTAAGTCGTGCTGGCGAGTGACTGCTGGTCTATCACGGCTTCTCCACTGCTGGGCATGTCTTTCCAGAGTCCCCGATGGCAGGTGGCAGAAGCCAGCTCTGACAAATGCAGACAAAGGGGGAAATGGCCAGAGGCTATGGGGCCACACAGAATCAGCCCATGGGAAGCTGGAGAGATGCGTGTGGAAGGGGCAGGCGGCAGGGCTGCTCAGGGCCCCCGGAGCCAGGAGGAGAGAGTGGTAGGTGCTCTGAGCGGGGAAGGCCGAGTCCCACAGGCTCTTCAGTCCCGGCTGTGTCGATGGCTCAGGGTCTGAGGTGGCTGTGTTTACGCCATGTGCCTGCCACTGGTGACGCTGGGATGGTGAGGAAAGGCCTGTCACACAGTATTAGGACTGATAACTTACAGGTGATAGCTAAGCGGGAACTGTGTCCACTCCAGTGCCTGGACAGACCCGCCCACAAAGGCTCACACAGTAGGCACAAGGACCCCCCAGAGGAACTCAGGTGCTTCCAGGGAAGGGAGAGGAGGTGCCCTGCATCAGACACAGTCCATGGCTGTTTCTTTAGGGACCAAGTGTCCACACTGACCGTGGCTCTTTCTGCAAATCCACACCGGGGTCTCAGGTCCGAGTGCCTTTCCCGGCAGCATTTCCTCCTGGAGTGCGAGGGCCCCAGCGTGCGGGGCTGAGGATGACCTGGGTGAAACACGAAGGCCGCCCGGAATCTCAGAGCGGGAAAGTGCTGTCTTCTGGAGCAGGAGGACACGGAGGGTGTCACAGCGGCTCTGACATCTGGGCCCAGTTCCCATCGCAGAGTGCCTGTCTGCTTTGGGCCCCGCAGACCACATTTCTCAAGATAAAGTGCTAGAGGCTCTGGTGGGGAAACTGCCCAGTTCAGAGGTCTGGCAGGTGCCCTGCTCTCCCACAGAGCCCCCCGCTGCCTCCTTCTACCACGTTGCTTGGGATCCCCACCCACTCCCCGGACACCAGGTGGGCATCTTGCGGGCAATAGGCCTGGGCAGGGATGGCTTTGAGGCCTTGGGCTTTCAGCTCCACCCAGGCATTGGTACGAGCAAAGCGAGCAATGGAAGTTGGGGAGACAGTGGAGTGTACCCAGGCTTGCCAGCGATGCCGCTGTTCCCTAGGGCCAGACATCTGCACGCAGAAAGGAAGGTTCCAGGGGAGAGAGTGGGGAGGCCGAGTGCACGTGCCATGTCCCTGTTTGCGCCTGTTTTCTGCCCTCTTCCAGCAGGGCACGTGTGACCACACAGCAGCTAGCTCTGACCAGTGTTCCAGACTGTCCTCTCCAAAGTCAGGGAGGACTGGACAGAAGCCCGACCCTGCCACCCAGGGCCTGCTTGGTTTTGGACAAGTCACTCAATGTCCCCGTGCCTCTGTCTCGTGACTTCTAATTTGGAGATAATAAAGCCAAGTGCCTTGGGTTTGGTGAGGTTGCAGGGGGAGCCTAGTGCCTGGCTCAGTGTAGATGCCAATATTTTTCTATTCTTCCCTCCTCTCTGCAGTCTGTCTGTTTATCATTATTATTAATAACAACAACACAGTTCCCGCTTAGCTATCACCTGTAAGTTATCAGTCCTAATACTGTGTGATGAGTGCCCCAATAGGGGTGTCCCCAGGGCTGAGAGCCCAGAGCAGAGGGTGAGGGTGGCTCGCCTGGGTGGTTAGGGAAGATTTCACCCAAGCTAAACCTTGACAGGGAAGTGAAAATGACCCAGCTGAGCAAACAAGAGAAGGTCATCCCCAAATGATGGGGGGCTAGAGTACACAAAGGCACAGAGGCCTGGGGAAGTATTCTGTGGGGGAGACTCGTGGTGTAGAGGACCAAGGAGGAAAGGGGGGCGGGGCCAGGTCACGAAGGGCCTTGGATGCTGGACACAGAGGCTTGGACTTTAGCCACTGCACTTCTTCAGCAGGCAGGAGGGATGGTTAAAACCAGAACTGTGTGTTAGCAAACCCACTAATGTAATGATGGGATTGCAAGGACCCGGCTGGAGATGAGGAGGTAAGCTGCCACTCCTCGTTACCACCGTCCATGCTCTGCCCGGACCCTCGCCCCAGCCAATGTCCACAGAGGAGACCACCCTGCCCTGCCAAAGCGCTCACCGTCGGGGAGGCAACTCAGAAGCCAGGCCCCTTAAAGCGGAGCTCTGATTCTTCCTGTGCAGTTCCAAGCTCGTGCGCCAAGTTCTTAGCAAGGGGGCCCTGATCAGCATAGGCTTTGGGGGTCTAAGTGGGTCCCAGACCCAGCTCAGTCTCTAACTTGCTGGGGAAACCAGATCGGATTTCCTTGGTTTCTCCAACTGCAGGATAAGAGGGCCTCCGAGGTGTCCACCTGCCCTAGTAGAATGGTGCCAGAAGAATGGCCTTCCATAAGCAAGCGTCCCCTGCGAGAACGGGTTCCAGCAGTTTCTTACGGCTACACTGGATCTTTGAAGCCTCTCTCGGGCATTGAGCTTACAGCTGCCTGTCCTTATCCGCCTGCAGCTTGAAGCAGATAGGAGAACTGCTGCCTGCTATCTGTGAGGCCTGACCTTGGAGCGAAGCCAGCACACACAGATTACTCTGTAGAAGTAGACTGATACGGTGCTCCTGACATCCCCAGAGCATCGCTCATCTCCTCAGCCGCCTCCTGAGCAGGATGCCGATCCCAGCCTATCTCGGCACCTGGTACCAGCCCGCCGGCATATCAGCCTGACCCCGGGTGGCCCTGCTGAGTTTGCCTGCAGAGCGCCAGACGATGGGTAATGACTAGAAATGAAATTAGATGAGCAGTTCACAAGCGCTCCCCACCCCTGAGGGTGGGAGAATCAGCAAATACAAGAGTGGTTTCTGGAACTTCCCTGCTTTGTGGTCTGGCCCTACTGTCTTAACCTCACTTTTCTTAACAAAACACAGGACCAGGTATGGGAAACTCCCGCTGATGTCTCTGGAAATAGATGCCCTTGAAGAGGAGGTTGCAGTTCATTCCTTTTGGCCAAAATCATGTTCTAGAGCAGCCCTGTTCAATAGAAATATAAAGCAAGCCGCGCTTGTAATGAAATTGACAATCCCCTTGCTCAGTTACGCCAGCTGCATTTCAAGTTCTCAGCAGACACGTGTGTGTGGTGGAGCCGTACTGTACAGCACAGGCCTGGATGCAGAGGCGACTGGGTGCAATGCCTGACATAGAATAGGTGCTCAGCAGGTACTCCTAAAATGAAGGGGAGGGAGGAAGGAGGAGGAACAACTGGGGGAAAAGCCTAGGTTTTTTGGGTTTTTTTTACTATAATAGTGTTTATTTTTACTTGTTGACAGTTTGCTTTATTTATTTATTTATTTATGGCTGTGTTGGGTCTTCGTTTCTGTGCGGGGGCCACTCTTCATGGCGGTGCACGGGCCTCTCACTATCGCAGCCTCTCTTGTTGTGGAGCACAGGCTCCAGACGCGCAGGCTCAGTAATTGTGGCTCACGGGCCTAGTTGCTCCGCGGCATGTGGGATCCTCCCAGACCAGGGCTCGAACCCGTGTCCCCTGCATTGGCAGGCAGATTCTAAACCACTGTGCCACCAGGGAAACCCAAAGCCTAGGTTTTGAAGTCAGACACCAAGATTCACAGTTTAGTTCCACCACACACTAATGGCAAGAAATTGGGCCAATAACTTACATTCTCTGAGTCTCATTTTCATCATCTGATAATAGAAAGAAAACTACCTACTTGGCAAGAAGGCTGTGAACATCAAGTGAACTAAGATACGTGGACATGCAGAGAACACTCCTCTGCTCTCCACCAGCCCATTCTCACTCTCCCCTTCCTCCCTCCCTCCCTCTTTCCTCTCTCCTCTCTCTCTCCCTCCCTCTCTCCCTTTCTTTCAACTCCTCTTTACCATATACAAACTTCAAATAAGATTTCAAATTTCTTTAGTTTATGGCTTTCAAAACAAACAAATCCCAGCTCTCCAGCAGTTGTTCTCAAGTTTTCCTGCGTATCAGAATCCCCTGGAGCACTTATCAAAACCTAGAATGCTGGGCTCATCCCCAAAGTTACTGATTCCAGGGTCTGGGATGGGGCCAGAGGACCTGCATTTCGAATGCACTCTCAGGTGATGCTGCGCTGCTGGCCTGGGACCACACTTTGACAGATTGAAAGGGAGCTCATGGAAGAAAGGGGAAATTTTATATCTGAGGCCTTTAATGGTGCTTTTCCCCTGCTTTTTGAAGACGGAGCGCTGCATTTTTACTTTGCACTGGGCCCCACAAATTAGGTACTTGGTCCTGAGTAAAGTGGAGGGGCAGCTACAGGAGCAAGGAGCCCAGAGGCTGTGTCCATGGAGACATGAGTCTGGAATAAAGGAGGTGATGATCCCAGCACTGTGCTACGAGGGCCTTATGCAAACGAGGCTGAGCTGCTCCACTGTGGTAGGAAGAGGGCACCAAGGGGCTCGACGGCCTCACGAAGCACTGTGACACGGGAGCAGGTGTAGCTATTCTTTGTAGGGGCCTAGGGCCAGACCAGGCACGGGGTTTTCTATTTGCTATTTAAATGGCGCACTCCCTTGGGTGGAGGAGATACTCGTGGGATGAGAGGAGACCACTCACAGGCACCCAGGGTCCCCCGAGGTGCAGCGCACACTCCCACCAGCTGCGGGTCTCCCTCTCGGCAGCCACTGGACCGCGGCGCCGTGCACCTTCCTGGGTGAGGAAGTCCAACCAGGCATCTCCCTTTCCCGCAGCCCGATGCCCTACCCTATGCACTGGTGCTGTCAACCAGGGCCGGGACTGTCACCACCGTGAGACTCCACCCTGAGACTGTGCTGGGTTGGTGGCCCTGACCCCAGCCCTCTGCCAGACTAGGGGAAGGGGGTGGCAGCAGTCACTGGGGGGAGGGGGAAGGGGGGCTGTCGGCCTGGGGCACCAGGAAACAGTGGGTGGCTCAGCACCCCTGGAAGCAGGAGGCTGCCAGGGGCAGGACCACCAGAGAATTGAGGTTCAAGCCCTTGCACACGCTCCCCTGGCCCATCAGAGTTCGCTTACAAAACACAAATTTAAAGGCAAAATGGCTGACAACCTCAAGACAGCCACCAGAGAGCAGTGAATTCCTAACACAGGGTCCTTCTGAGTAGGGACCCTGTGCACCTGCCCTGGTCGCAGGCCCTTCAGCCCTGACTGTGGGCTACTGGACGTAAACGCAGGACCTGACTTTCTGTTCTCTTGCTCTAGACTCCAGCCTGTGAGCTCAGCCTAACACCCCTGTTGATCTCTTCTTGCAAATTCACTAGCCCTCAGAGCCTCCAGTCATAAATGAATTCAGTGCACATCTTATCAGTGTCTTTATCCTGTTCATAAACTTGGCACCCAGAAGGGATGTGGCTTCTCCAGGCGCTGAGCGTGCTACACCCATCATAGCCCAGCCCTGTGTTCTTCCCGTCCATCCCTTGCCCTGGGCCCGAAGCCACTGCTGCCCTGTCCTCTCCCTTTGGGCCTGTTAATAGAGATGCTCCTGCACTTGCTGAAGTCTCCGCTTCTCCCACATCCTGATCCACTAAGGCAGAGGGGCCTTTAAATGGAACTGCCGCCACCCCAGAGGGCATCAGGGAATGTTGCCCTGGGAGGCAGTGCCTGCATCCCTTGCAAATCAAGGCTGTGGTCCGTTAGGTGATTAGACTGAAGCCACCTCTCTTGAATGAGGCCAATCAGAAATTGCCTTTAGCGGCCCACCCAGGGCTGCCCACCACCAGGGCAGCCTGGCTTCCTGAGTGCGTAACACGGTCCTTACTCCAGTGCGCTGGCTCAGCCTCACCTTGGCAAGTGTGACACTCTGCCTGACCCACGGCCTCCTGATCAGCACAGTGAGGGCCACCTGCATGGCCTGCAGGGACTCCAGGAAGTGTCCTGCCCTGGCTTGGGGAGGCGCGTGGATCCAGACTCCAGGCTTGCCACTGTCATCCTCGTCCCAGCCAGGTGACCCACCTTCTCCCACCTCAGGGCTCCTCGTTCAGAGCCGCACCTGCTTCTGTGCACCTTTCATGCACGATTGAAAGTACCTTTTGGTTTTTGACCTTCTTCTCTTTTGGGGGCAGTTACGTTTCTCTCATCAGACTTAGGTCTCCTCAGGGGCGGGGTCCATGTCTGATTCACACCTGCAACTTCAGCCCGGTGCTCAGTGTCTGGCCCAGACGAGGAGCACGGGAGGAGACACGCACAGTTGTGCCAATATCCTGGGGCATGAGAGAGCTTGGCTAACTCTGAGCCATTCGCCGTGGGTTAGATCCCAAAGAGCCTTGGCATTTGGACAGTCTTATAAGCAATGAGGAGCCACTGAAGGTTCTTAAACAGGGGAAAGTTATGATCGTATTCAGCAACAATGAGAAGACCGGACTGGCGTGGGTGGTAACAAGGGAGACCCGAAACCAGTTGTGGGGGCTGCTTTAATAGAGCAGCAGGCACTGGGTACTGACAAGTTGGAACCAAGCTGTGGCTGGGAGGATGGGGGATGGCTGGGAGGCAGAAAGGCCAGACCCGGTGAGGGACAGGATGCGGGAGGTGAAGTCCAAAATGACTGCCAGGCTGCTGGGCAACTAAAAAAGGACAGACAGGGAGAAGAAGTTTGGGAATGAAGATGACTGGGTCATTGTGAGGTCACGGAAGCCCAGACTAGCAGCTGTGACAACCTGGATTCAGTTTTGCAGCCCTCAGTTCCACTCCCACGTCGTCCGATGTTCCATCCCTCCCCCATTGTAAGTGATGCTCTTTCTCTATTCGAGACAAAGATCTAGGAAGCCCTTCCAGACTCCACTCCCACATGCTCCCACAAACCCCTCCCTGCGATGCGTCTTTTTAATGATAGAGTTCAAAAACCAGACCCAGAACTTACTAGCTATGTGACCTTGGTCAATTGCTAACTTCACTGTGCCTCAGTTTCCTCATATATAAAATGAGAATAATTAAAGTATACCTATACCTTGGGTATATCTATATCTTGGGTTAGGGATGGGGGTAAAAGGGTTGGATGTGACTATAAAGGAGGAGCAGAGGGAGCCTTACTCTGATGATATAGTTAAGTAACTTAATGGTGGTGATAGTTTCATGTAGCTACACATGTGATAAAACTGCATAGACCCCTCCCCTGCCTCATTACACACACACACACACACACACACACACACACACACACACACACACACACACTCACCCCACTCCAGGTATAACTGGCAGAATCTGAATCAGTTCTGTGGATTGATCGTACAAGGTCGGTTTCCTGGTTTTGATGCTGTGCTGTAGTTATATAAGATGCTAATATCAGGGGAGGCTGGGTGAAGAGTGCATGGGACCTCTCTGTACAATTCTTTGCAACTTCCGGTGAATCTAGAATTATTTCAAAAGAAAACTTTTTTTTTAAGTACATACCCCATACTGTTTTTGTGATGTGATACACCTATATCTTAGGACAATACTGGCCTGTGTTAAGTATTCTATACAGTTTAGCAAGTATTACAGTAAGGTGTCTGCAAAACCTAGAAACAAAGGATCAATGTATCTTTAAAGAGTAGTTAGTAACCTTTTCAAATAATATACTATATAATATACTATAAGGCAATGGGTCAAGTTATTTATATCAAAAAGTATAACAAATACAGTACTTTCTCAGAACTTTGTGACTTTCTGGCCATTCTGTGGTCTATTGATTGATTGACTGACCACTGGGCCCCTTGTTTCTTAGGGGTGTTTCACATGAAAAAACATTGAGAATATTATTTGAAAATTGGCAAATGCCCGGTTTAACAGCTTGACATTTCCTGACTTTGCAAGACACCTGTGTGTGGCACTCCTGCAGCTATGGCGACTGTGCACGTGTCTGCCCACCTTCTGTATGGCTGCCCCTCACACGCCCCGACCCAGATCAGGTACAGGAAACATGTTTGCTGACAGACGGAATGAAAGACCACTCACAGGGGAAACCTGCTAAATTCCTTCAAGAGCCACTGGTCGTGTTCCTGGGACAGCAATAGGAAATAATTCCCTATATTAACATTTTCCGCAGGACACAAGCAACGTGAGATTCTTAAAGTCACCTGTTGAGTTTCTTTTTAGAAAGACAAGTGGGAAGGGCACCCTACAGTGTATTGGTTCAGTCTTCCCAGGTAATTGCACCTTACACTCCTGTTGTAGAGATTTGGAAACTGAGGCACAGAGGGGTAACTTGTCCAAAGTCACATGACTAGTACAAGATGGAGACCGGGGTCCATCCAGGTGAGTCCCCCGTCCAGGGTCCCATCTTAGGCTGCCAACAGGAGCCGAGGAGGGTGCCGGGCACCACAGCTCTGGGACACAGAGGGGCGCAGACAGAAATTCCTCAGCTAGAGATATGCATACCGGATGGGAAAGGGTGATGTGCAGGAGGAGGTATGCTCAGTGCCAGCTCAGAACAAAGATGTAGATAAAATTCTTTACGAGTGATCTCAGCTAGACTAAATCTCTAGATAAATTAGGATGTGGGGAGGAATGTGGCAGGGGATTAGTGGGTGGGGGGTTGAATGACCCAGGTCACCTCTGGGAAGCCAAGCCCAGGTACAGAGACTCCTCTGATGGAGAGCCTTTAGCTTAGGAACTTAGACACAAGGCTGTTCTTTAGTCTAGGTCCTTCATACACAGGTGTGGTCCATGGACCAGCTGCATCAGCATCACTGGGAGCTTGTTGTAAATGCAGATTATCAGGCCCCACTCAGAACTACTGAAACAGAATCTGGGTTATAGCAATAAGCCCTGAGCGATTTGTGTGCATGTTAAATGCAAAGCCATGCTCCCAAGCGAAACAACATCAGTGCTACCCAACCCTGGACTATAAGCTTCTGAAGGAGGGTCTTGCATCTGTGCGTGCAGAAACTAGGGTGCCGTGCTCTTCAAGATGCTTGATAAATTAAACCTATGAAAGAGCAGCAACTCAAAAGCAGGAAGGGAGCTGAAAGTGATGGTAGCGAGAGGCAAACAGTGACAAGAAATTGAGTGTAGTTCCCAGGCTGCAGGCCAAGCTGTAACCAGGGCTGATTGCCCATGGGCTGGTTCTGGCCCGCAAGACATATTTTGTTTGGCTCATGAAACATTTTTAAAAGCAAAAGGTTTTACCCATTGATAATGTAGGTTTCTATAAGGGTGAATTTGGGCCTACTTTCTCCATATAAACAATTAACAGGATCTCAGTAACAGCTGCTCCTTTTGGACAGAGCTTGAGTGTCCTCCAGTTGGCCAGAATCCCCACCTCTCCCTATTGCCCCCATCCCAGGCCCCCTCCTGCCCCTGGCACCTGCTTTCTCAGTTCAACTTACCTGTCTCATCTCTCTATAAGGGTTTGAGTCTGGGAGCTCTAGCGTAGGCAATTAAAAACTCAAAATCAAAGATGGTTAGAAAATGATAGTTATTGTGTATTGGCCGAGTCATTGGACACCCCCATTTATCGGCCGAGTCATTTGACACCCCCATTCTTGTGCGGCTGTGGTTAAGGGCGAGGTGTTGAGTCACACTGTCTGAGATTCAGCTGTGGCTCAGCCTCTGCCCAGGTCTGGGGTCCTGAGCGAGTCGCATAACCCTTTAAACTTCAGTCTCTTCATCTGTAAAATGGACTCAATAAGAGCATCTCCATGTGGAGCATTAATCCCCAGGCCTGGAACATAGTTAGCAGAAGCTGATAAGTAAGATGTTAGTAATTGCAGTTGCCAGAGCAAAACAACACACGTGAATGCAGGTACTTATTCCCTGCGTTTCTAAAATATCAGCCTTAATTATCAATATTTTCCACCAAAAGGCTACAGAATACATAAAATTGTTAAATTCAGTGAAGCTAAATATTTTATACATTTCAAATAGAAATTGCATACATATGAAAAGCATTAAGTGAAAACATAAACACTGAAAATATTACCCTCCTAATAAAAATTATTAGCAGATGAAATTAATAAAATATTATTCAAAAATAACAAACCGGGTTTCCCTGGTGGCGCAGTGGTTGAGAGTCTGCCTGCCGATGCAGGGGACGCGGGTTCGTGCCCCGGTCCGGGAAGATCCCACATGCCGCGGAGCGGCTGGGCCCGTGAGCCATGGCCGCTGAGCCTGCGCATCCGGAGCCTGTGCTCCGCAACGGGAGAGGCCACAACAGTGAGAGGCCCGCGTACCGCAAAAAACAAACAAACAAACAAAAACAAACCAAGCCCCATAAGACAAAGAAAAGTTTAATAATAATGAACACTTGAAATCACACTATTTGATGTTAGTTTTGAATCACGAGCATATTTGGGGCCCTTTTTTCTAGTTGCTAAAAAATTTTTGAGGATATTGTTCCAAACTAAATTTCAATCTAAGATTATCCTTTGAGTGCGTTACTGTCAAATAATCTTCTTTCTTATTCAGTATGCTAGAGGGTTTTTTTAACTCCTTTTCGTGGTTAGCAGGGGCTACATCTTTTAATGAATCATGACCTCTAGTTTTATCTCTGAAAAAGCATTTCCAGTTTGTCTCATCTTCTGCAGCATCCTCCTGGGTAGGTGATCCCACGGGTCTGGTGGATGGGTTGCTGGGAGGAGTTGTGTTTGAAGGCCACTGGTTCGGAAAGTCTTTGAACCAGAATAAGGATTTATGTTGCAATAGAGGCACCTTGGTTCTCTTCCCCACTGTGGATTATGGAGGAATAGAAAACCACTTTCTAAACAACTTTTCCTTACTGGATCCAAACGTCTATTGAAGCATATCCCCAGGTGTAAATGATTCCAATTTTTAAAAAATATATCACAAAAATACCTGGAGTTTGTTGTGTTTTAAAAGCACATTATTCTGGAATACCAGAATGTTAAAAACTGGGGCTACAATAACTAAAATAAAAACAAAACAAAGCACCAGATTTGGAAGCTTTCCTCAAGGTCAGCGATACTTTCCTGGGTTCTGAGGGCACAGCTGCCCCTGATGCTTTTCTTGCAGACTTGCATTGGAGGAAGCAGAGCTGAGGAGGCCGTGGCTGGGAAAAGATGGAGGTTGTTCTTGTCCCCCCGAAATTCATGTCCACTGGCAGTCTCAGAATGTAACCTTATTTGGGAATGGGGTCTTTGCCGATAAAATTAGTTAAGATGACATCTGGCATAGGGTGGGCCCTAAATTAATGACTGGTGTCCTTATGAGAAGAAATTTGGACACACAGACACTCAAGGGAGAGGTCATGTGAGGATGGAGGCAGAGATTGGAGTGACGCAGCTACGAGCCAGGGAAGGCCGAGGAGTCCCCGCAACACCAGCACTAGTAAAGAGCATGGACAGCCTTCCCTAGAGCCTTCAGAAGGAGCACGGCCCTGCCAACACCTCCATTTCAGACTTCTAGCCTCCAGAACTCTGAGAGAACCAATTTCTGTTGTAAGCCACCCAGTTTGTGCTGATTGGTTACAGCAGCCCTAGCAAACTGGTACAGACATGCAGTTAGTAGTGAAGCGGCCAGAGCAGTGGGCCTTTGGCAGCAGAACTGACTTTCACTGGCCTGGAGAATCCAGCTCACACTCTTAAGGCCCCAAACCTCAAAGACCTGGCTCACCTTCCTCCCCTCCTCCCTGGAAGGTCCCGCATCCTCTTAGCCCCTCCATCTGAGCAGCCTGCTACCCCAGCTATGGCCCGTCGTTTGCGCCACCTGCTCCACCACCTGGTCACTTCCAAATGCTGCCTGCGGTCGAGTGGGAAGAACAGAGCCACTGAGATCCTGGGAAGAACTGGCTTCTTCCTGGCTGTGTGCACGCCTTAGAAAGTCACCTCATCTCCTGAGCCTCACTGGATGGTGACAGTAATGACCCTGATGGGCCTCGGCAGGGATGCGGGATGCAGCGGTGCCTGGTACATCATAGCCACTCAGACATGTGAGGGGCCTCTCCCACCCACAGGCAGGAATGACGAGAATCCCAGCATCCTAGAGAGCCAGGCCTTTCCTGACCGGCTCTGGGGAAGAGCTGGAGCAGGTGAGGCCCAGAACACACCTGCCATGGGCGGAGCCTTCCTCTGGGAGGAAAGGCCTGGAGCTGGCAGAGGAGCGGCCGTCCTCATCAAACACACACACACACACACACACACACACACACACACACACACACACACACACACACACACACACACACACACACACACACACACACACACACACACACACACACACACACACACACACACACACACGCCGGGCTGAGAAGGGCCGTCGAGCAGGGGGCTCTGGTCTGTGGTTTCCCGTGTCTGGCACTGAGTGGCACTCCACAAATAACTGTCTCAGGAATGATGCTGGAGAGGGAACAACTCACCAGATGTGTCAGAGCAAAGTGCTTGCCAGACCAGCCCACGGCGCAGGAGCCTCCACTGAAGAGATGTGCAGTGCGGAAGGTTTTCTTTTCTTTTAAATTGAGAGAAGCTGATCTTCTTTGTTCTGTGAAGGGTCACTTAAGTGGCCCTCTTAGAGATGCAAATGCCAGACGACTAAGCACCCAGCATCCTGGGATCTGTGCTTAACGGGACCTTTTGTGGCCGGTAGTGGTGGGTTCTATTTTGTATTTTTGAGTGGCTTGGCAAAGATCGTGCCCTCCTTTGGCATGCAGCAGAAGGGGGATCTGTGGGGAGAATTGGGGAGGAAGAGACATGTGTGGACTAATTTGCACAAAGAGCCCAAGTTTTCTGGAAGGAAGGAGATGGCTGTATCACCACTGTGTTTTCACACGTTTTTTGACAAGAAATAAACATTACATCCCACCTGAGGGCTCAGGCACACACTGAAGCAAGGGTTTCACAGAACAGTACTGTTCCTCTATGCAGTGCCCACTGGCATTTTCCACTCTCTGTGATTCTATCTCATTTTTTGAAAGACTGGCCAAGACCTACTGAGTTGATTTCATGACCCCCCTATTGGGTTGGAGTCCATAGTCTGAAAAACTCTTCTTGGGATTTGGTGTTCAGGACACCTGTTGGGTGGACCAAGGCCTGGCTGTGGGAAGGGTGCTGTGGCCATGGGGTTAGTGAGCTCCACCTGGGACTGAGTAGGGAGAAGAGAAACGGTGGTCCTTGGGAGTTGTCAAATGCTAGAACTGGATCTGACCTGGCCATCTGAGGCCAACTCGTCCCTGGAAATTGTGTGTGTCTGGGTGTGATTTGACAGAGTGGAGCACTAGAAGCTTGTGGACCCTCTCCCGAAGCAAGATGTCATGTGCCAGAGGTGCTCTGTGGCCCTGGAGAGATTTGGTGGCCCTCTCCCTCCCCACGGGGGTATTTCTGTGGTGCCCAGCAGCCGGTTCCCACACACCTGTGATCTCATTGACACACCAAGGCCAGCTTGGGAGGGGCCCACCCCATGCCCACCATCCTGGGGCAGCCCTGTGGGAGTGGTCAGCAAGGACATCCACAGTCATACCTCAGAGGTCCTGCCTCATCAGGCTAGGAGTCCTCCAGACTGAGGGAAATGCTGAGGCCTGAGCAGAACATCCTGGAAGAGTTGCTGCTTCCACAGCAAAACCTTGGGGAACGAGGACTTCACCCATCCCAGCATCTATGCTTTAGACACATTGCCAAGGCCAGCTTCTGCTAAGAAACCTAATGGGCATCAGGATGGGATGGAAGTGGCCTGGACACTTGCCCACCAGAACCAGAATCGCGAAGCCGGCTTGTCCTGTGCTTCCTCCTTCTACAGCTAGGCGGCAGCAGCAAGCACAGGTACTTGAACCCCCACCCTGTGGACTCTGCCATCCCCACCTCTCTCCTCTGGGCTGAGATTGTCCCAGTGCCGCCCCTCCACCTGCCCAGCACCGCTGGCTGCAGCTCTACTATGAAAGGGAAGGCTGTTGGGCACTTACTTCTCTTAATATCCCAGTTAATCCTCATAGCCCTTCAGCACCTTCGGCCCCATCCATTGCCCCACTGAAAGACAGAAGATCTTTCAAGGTGGTGGAAGTTGGAATTCAACTCAGTTTTAGTCAAGGCAGCACAGAGGCCAAAGACAGGCTTGGGCATCTTATGGCCCACCTGTCCCTCACAGCACCTCACCTCTCTGAACCCCAGGGTGGCAGCCAAACCTGTTTCCCTTTCCTATGTCCATGCAGACAGTTTTCCAGCCTCGCCCACAGCAAGATGGGTCACATGACTGAACGCTGACAATGGAATGTGGGTGGGAGTGTGACTGCAGGCTGCTCTCAGCCCCTAAAATTCCCTGAGATCCCCCTGCTCCCTCTTCCCTCCTCTGATGGAAAGGATCCAGGGGAGGACGGTGAGGTCCTAGAAGGAACCTGAGTCCCTGAGTGACCGCCTGGAGCAGAGCGTCCTCCCACCCCCCTTTCATACTGACCTACTTGAGATGGTGACCTGAGCATGAAAGAATGTTTATAGGGTTGAGGCTCTAAGATTTGCGGTTGTTTTGTAACGGCAGCCGGCATTAATTACCTGATTAACGTGCTGGTTTCTTTATCTGTGACATGGGGTTTTCTACATTCAGTCTCAGGGTGGTTGTGCTTAAGACATATAATGTATGCAAATTGCCAATCCTGGAGTTTGGTGCATTGCAAACACTCAGAGACTCACCCGGTAACTGAGGTCACTCCCTTCCACTGTCAGCAGCTGCAGCAGCAATGGTGACAACCTCAAGGAGGACTAATTAACCCCCAGGTCACAGTGCTGTGCCCTCAGCCAGGCGGACCAGACAACAGATGGGCCAGGCTCATGGTAGAGGGTCTTATCTTCTGTGGCACGTGGGGATGCTGGGAACCTTCAAAGGTGCACAGGTCTTATCTATGCAAACGCTTTGTCACCTGGATTTTTCTAATACTGTGGAGACTCTGCCATTAGGGCAGTATCTGTAATGGAATGCTGAGCCACGGGGATCGCAAGTACTGAAAGGGAGAGGTAAGAGCCACGCTGGAGCCAGGCTCCTCAGTTCAAATCCTGTCTCTTACTAGCTGTGGAACCCCAGGTAAATCACTTAGCAGCTCTGCGCCTCAGTTTCCCCATCAGTAAAATGGGGGTTGTAATAGCGTTCTTATGGAGTTTGAATAAATGTATGTAGAATGCTCAGTACTTGGCACACAGCAGATGCTCAGTATGTGTTGCTTTTATTACTGAAGCAAGTGTACGACTTGGTGACTCCTGCTCAAGCAGATGAGACCATGCCCCTGTAGTGTATGGAAAGTTCTGATGCCACCAGGAAGTGCCCTGCCTGCCTTCGAGGAGCTGCTGCTGCAGCCGGTCAATCCTGGACAAGGAGCAAAAGCCCTCGGGGCCATGGCCCTGGCCTCCCGCTCTTTCCCATGCTGCATTTCTCCTGGGGCTGGGGGAGGAAAGAAAGGCAGAAAGAGCAGGTGGGAGCAGGGCTGGGGGTGAGGCTTCAGGAAGGACAATGGGCTTTGTAAAATCCCTCTCTGGGCAGTCTGGCCAAGTTCAATGGCTTCAGGCCACATGAACAGCAAGAAAAATGTGGCCCAGGAATTTCTCCCCAACGATTCCCCTTGTCTTTCTCTGTGGGAATTTGGAGCTGCAGACACATTCCTTCCACAAACAACATCCGCAGCGGCTGAAGGCCCATTGGCCGGAGCTGGGGAAGCCGGCTGGCCATGCACCTTGGGGCCCGGCCCCCATTGCCCCCCTCCCTGAGGACTGGGCATAGCAAATGTGCAGGAGAATAGGCTCTGGCTGGCAGACTTCAGAGCCCACTGTATCAGAGACTGACCCCTCCCGGGCACTGTGGATCTCTCCCGAGAGCCAACTGTCCAGACAGTTTGTGCAGTTGCTTTTTCCTAATCTGTCACCCAGAAATGGAAACTAGACATCTTGGACAGAATCCCCGCCTCTTAGAGATGAGAATTCACTTTTTTTTCTAAGCCAAGTACTTCCCAACTTAAGAGGAAACAATTTCCTAATGGTCTAAAAGTCTTCTAAACAGGGGATTGCAAACTACATAAAGCCCACAGGACAAATCTGGCTTACCACCTGCTTTTGTAAATAAAGTTTTATCGAAACACAGCCACACCCATTCATTTCTGTATTGTCTATGGTTGATTTCATGCTACCAGGGCAGAGTTGAGTAGTTGCTATGGAGACCATATGGCAAAGCTTAAATATGTTTATGATCTGCCCCTCAGAAAAAGTTTACCAACTCCTCGTTTAAAACAGGAGGTATCACATTCACTTATCGACTTATACTCCTATGGTATTCCACAGAGGGTTTGAAATGGCTTCTAATGAGAACACTTAAAATGAAGGTAACACAATGGTAATAATTATAAAACTGAAGGACCCAAGAAAATGCAAATAAAAGTAGAAAAGCAAAATCAGGAAACAAAACGTAAATGTGAAAGCCTACTTTGGTGCCTTCATACTTGCCAAAACCGAACTTTAAAATTTCTCTGAGCTTCCTGGCAGCCAAAGGAAAAAGAGAAATGAGACTTAAGTCTCATTAAGAGAAAGGAAAAAGCATACCACTCCTTATGGGATCCACAGCCTCTTCTAGCACAAAGCAGTGTGTGCTTGCTTCAAATAGACTCCACCTTCCCCAGAGTGACATACTTCATTTTAGAAAAAAGAACCCAGAGCAATGAGTCTGTAAAGTGAATAACAGCAGCTCTGTTGATGAGGGATAATGGGGGTGTGGGAGGGAGCTAGTTAATATGTTTAACCAGATAGTTAAATCCAGATCAGTTGCCTTCCATGCACTGTGGTAAAAGTGCACAAAACTTATTTTGAGAGATGGTGGGTGAAGCCTCTTTTCTGCTTATCATTTCTCTACATCTATTTGTTTCAAAGCAAAAACTGCAGTTGACTGAAGATAGCCCCAACTTGTCACCAACTCAACTTTAGTGCCTGGCACATAGTAGGCCCTCAAGAAATGCCTGATGTGGAGTGGATCTAGCCTCTCTGGACTTCGCATTTCCCATGAAAAATGAGAAGGCCGTACTAAAATGTAAAGTCCTTTCCAATTCCAGAACATCTGTGAGTGTTGTATGTGTAGCATAACATGCACACTGAATTGTGGGCAAACTCCTAACACAGATCAGAACTGTGATGGGAGGAGAAGATGAGAGAGGGTGACTCGGGCCCAAAAGCAGGAGGCAGGGAGCTGATCGTTAAGAAGGTGTCCCATGGTGGTCAGACTGCCCACATTCAAGGACAGGCTCTCCCACCTACCAGCTCTGTGACTTTGAGAGCTCACATAACCTGGGCAGATGACTATATTCTCACCTGTAAAATGAGCCTTATGACATATCACCATCATGAGGCTGCTGTGAAAATTAAATGGGAGATACCAGTGCCAGTACGGGGTAGGATTGTAATAAGCAGTCTACAAAGTGCTTTTACCTTCAAGCAGCCCCCTCTAACCAGGTGTCAGGGCCGCCAGGGAACAGGCAGTACTCTGAAAAGCTAAGTGAGCAGTGAGCCTCACATGGCCTTCCTGCCAGACCCCGTCCAGCACTTCCCAGGGGCTGTCTTTTTTTACCACGAGCCTCACCTACGGACATGCCTTAGACCCATGCGGCATGAATCCGTTGCCAAGTTTGTTTCCTCTCCCTCCAAAATATCTACCACAGAGTTAAGAGCGGAGGCTCCTTAACAAGACAGGCTGGGTTCTAATCCAAGCTCGGCCACTCATTAGCTGTATGAATTACCTGTGCAAATTCCTTCACCTCTCTGTGCCTCAGTGTCCTCCTCTTTAAAGTGGAAATGATGAGGATACGGAACACAGAGGATTGCTCCGAATTCGAAACGAATGTCACACTCTTAGCCTGGCAGTGCTGGCTATTAGGAGGATGTGTTACCCCCGCCCCCCATGTTTCAGTTGTGTTAGTGCATAACAAACTACCCCAAAGCTAAGTGACTTAAACATTTATTTGCTCTCGTTCTGCAATGAGGGCAGGGCTCAGCAGGGATAGCTCATCACTGCTTTACACAGCTGGACCGTCTCCAGGGCGGCCTCACTCGCGTGGCTGGCCTTGACCTCAGTTCTCCATATGGCTGGCTCAGGCTTCCCGGAGCATGGCGGTCTCAGGACTGAGTCCCACTGCTCACAAGGGGGTGGCTCTCCCGGGAAGACAACAGCGGAAGCTACCAAGCCATTTTAGGATTTAGGCCCAGGGCTGGCCCAGAGTCACTTCACTTCTGTCACCTTCTGTTGGTTAAAGCAAGTCGTAGGGTGGCCCAGATTCAAGGGGATAGGAGCACACAGGGTGTGGGGACTGGGGGGTGTGGGTCGCTGGGGGCCACCTCACTAGTACACAGTCCCGCCCGATCTCCATCTCCTCTGCCCTGCATTTCTCACCTGCCTTATGCCTTTTGCTTCTAGGCTTCCTCCCTTCTCCCGGTTGCCCCCTTCCAGTCCCTCCTTCACTCCAGCACCAGCCTGATCAGTCAGAATCACAGGCTGCATCATATCTAAACGCCCTGCTGTGTTGCTCTCTACCCTGGAACCATGCTCCTTCACATGATACCAACAGTGCTCCTTGGAGGACCATTCCCACACCATCCCTAAGGTGCTGGACTCCTCCTCATGTCTCAGCTCTCACCTCAGAGACCTATCCTCTGGAGAGCCTCTCCTGACCACCCTCAGCAGACCGGGGCACTGTCCCCCCAGAGCTCAGCCCTGGGCTGTTCTTCTCAGGTATTCAGTTGTGTTCAGTCATCGTTTGGTACGTGGATGAATAAATGAATGAAAGAATGAATGAATGATCATCACAGCCCCCCAAAGCTACACCTGTGACTAAGATGCTACTCTACTCTTCCCTGAGCTGCCTAGGGCTGAGCTCACACCTTGAGATGGCACCCTAGGGGTACCTTGGGTATGAGCTGGGAGGAGTAACCAGACTCCTGCAGAGGGGTATGAAGGCCGGGTCCTGAGACTCCTAAGCAAATCCCCGGGTGGCCTGGAGCGTGTCTGGAACCAGGGGCTCAGGCTGCAGAGGGCTAGGATCCCAGCAGCAGCAGCCTCCTTAGAAACAACCCCATATCCTCATCACCGAACTTTGAGTCTCCCAGAGAAATGGACTAAAGCAGCAGGAGGTGGAGCTCTGGATGGGTGGGTGTAGCCCCAGCCCCACAGAGCCTTTGTCCTCCAAAGCTGGCATCCGATCCTCCTCCCAGAGCTCATTGTACTCACTGGATACCCGCCCCCTGGTTCTGGCTCTGCTTTCCCTTGATGTGTAGGATGTTGGCCTTCTAGCTCAGGAAGATGTCTCAGGGGCCCCCACCTCCCTGGTCAGTTTTCTGGAGTTGAGTGGCTTGAGCTCAGCTGAAGCCTTGGAGCGGTGAGTGATCCTGACGTTTTGGCTCAGTTCAAGATGGTTTGGGGTCATGATCAATTCAGGGGTCTATGTTCAGGGATTTTAATTATCAGGTGAATTCCTTGCTCAGTCTGTGCTTTTGCAATTGCAGCCCATGACTCTACACGTGATGGGGTAAATGCCATCCATCCATCTATCTATCTGTCTGTCCACCCATCCACCCATCCATCCATCCACCCACCCACCCATGCACCCACTCATTCACCTACTCAGCCCACTCACCTGTCCATCCACCCATCCATCCGTCCATCCTGATTCTGATACTTACCATTTCATTGATCCTGGGCAAGTCTCTTCACCTCCCTGAACTTTAGTTTCTTCCTCTGTAAATTTAATCTAACAATGCCTCATGGGGTTGTCCTGTGGTTAATCGAGATAATAGCACTTGTGAGTTGCCTGGCACATGGTGGGAAACATAGTGAATGTTATTTTCCTCCCCTCTTGAGAAATAGACGCACAGCTAGAAAACTATAAAAAGACAATATATCAATATAATCAGGAATTAAAGTGTGCGAAACCCAAGGCAGTAATATTATAAGCTCTTGCCTTGCGTTCTGTCCTGTAAACTGCCCTGGGATTTGATATTTAAAGTCACTTTGAAAAGTTGAGTATCCCCAAATATATTTGAACGGTTCAATGGGGATGCTGACCCTCTATAATAGGTTCATTTGAAATGATCCTGCTTTGCTACTTCCTCTTAGAAAGATAAACAAGCAGCCCACAATGGCCGCTGTGATGTTTTCTTTTAAATCTTGCTTTCCAAATGTAGGACTTGGCCGTTGGACAATCACCCGGGGGCTCACTCCCCGCACATGCTCTCCCTGAATGCAGGGAGCTCTAGCTTGGAATTCCTGGGGCCTCATTAAGCCCGCTGTGACTAAGTGATCTTGCCTGGTGCTAAAACTGTTTAAAATGACTTGGCAGCAACCAGAAGTCAGGTCTCTCTGTTTTTTCTCAGTTACTCCCTCTCTGTAACCCCCGCCTTCATGTCATGAAATGAAAACATCTTTCTTTCCGGATCTAGTGCGGGGCAACCCTCCTCTCTCCCTGAAGAAGCCTCACCCTGGTCTTTCTGGAGAGTTAGAGAGGGAAGCAGAAATCTGTCCCACTGTTGTTAATCTCTCCTTTGAATGAGACTTAACTCCTGGAAAAACCTCTTCCCTGTTCCAAGTCATTCTTTCCTCCCTTCCCCAGCCTCCCCCTCAACAATTAACTCTTCTGCTCCATGCTACAGGCAGCCTCTGCCTCTGCCTCTGGCCTTGCCACTGCTCTCCTCCAGGCCATGTCTGTTTTCTCAAGGCGGGATGGGGAGGGAAGGAGAAAATCCCAGTCAAGCCAAGACCATCAGAGGTTGACCACAGCCTGTTTCAGGGGCACGAACAGATCCTAGGAACTGGATGGGTGAGAGAGAACCTAATATTAAGAACCCTACTCTGTGCTGGACAGTTGAAATCATTTCTCTTACTTAATTGTTTAATTACACAATAATATGTAAATATGCCTTCCTTTTAAGAAATTAGACCACTATAAGAATGCTAAATTCCCTTGACACCTACTTTCAATTCATTCTTATCACTTGCCCTCTCCCTAGAGGGAACAACTCTTGATTTTTTGTCTTCTTCCTAAGTATTTTTCCAGGCCCAAGTGCCTAGAGCAGTGCCCAGCATAGAGTGGGCACTATACAGGGAAATCATATTCTGAGGGTGTGTGTTTTACATAAGTGTCATGAATCCATAGACCTTGAACATTCAGCTGCATCTCCCTCCTTTGATAGTATTTCATTTCATGAAAATACCAGTGTATTTGATAATCCCTTTACTGATGAACATCTTTTTGGTTGCAATTTTTTGCAGTTACAAACAGGGCTGCAATGAGAAGCCTGGTACGGGTTTTCCTGGGGGTGTGGGCTGAATGCATGCTGAGAAATGCAATTGCTTGGTCCCAGGGTATTAGCATTTTTAGTTTTAATAAGCAGCTTGATTGAGTGTTACCTTCCAGAAAGATTGCACCAAAGCAAACCCTCCTGGCAAAAGTACCCATTTTTCCAAATCCTCACCAACACTTGATGATGATGATAGTTCACACTTACAAAGCACTTAGCAATATGCCAGTTGTGTCCTAAAACATTTTAATGATTAAATGAATAATATTCATTTAATCTTCACAAAGCTCCAATGAAGTTCTATTATTCTTTCCATCTGATAGATGAGAAAACTGAGTACAAGTGTTTGAGTAACTTGATACCATCAAACCTTTCATTTGTGCTAAATGACATGTGAAATGGTGTCGTTTCCTTCACGTTTCAGAAGTCTCAGAGGGGAAGTGACTTACCCAACGTCACTAGTCCATAGGTAACCCAGACAGGTCTGGGGGGTAACCTGGGCAACTGCACAGTTGTGGAGTGCAGGTGAGCTGGGAAACTGAGAGCAGGGTGGCCCTGGTAGACGCCCCCCAAGTCACCTAAGAGATGACTACTTAGAGGATGCTGGGGGAAGGGTGGCGCCGCCCTTGCACAGCGAGGGGACCTTTCCTTCCGGTCTGCGGTCGGCCAGCATCGACCCCCACCCTTAGCCGGCTCCCAACTGGCAGAGGAGGGAGCTACAGACTGCGGCGGCTCGCACAGCGCTCCCTGGTGGCCCCTCGGAAGCGCGCAGCTCGGCGCCCCGGGAGAGTAACGGGCCGCGGGGAGGGCGCCCGCGAGGGCAGGGAGCCGGCGCGCGGAGATAAAAGCGGGCAGCCGGCGCGATCTGCGCGTTCTCCTATTGATTAGCAGGGTCTGCCCGGAGGCCGGGAGACCCGCGGAGCGGGACCGAAACGGAGCGTGAGGGCAAGGGAGCTGCCCGGCCGGTGGCCCCGCGCCGGGCTGGAGACTGCCCGCCGGCCGGACGTCGGTCGAGCCGCCCCGGGGGTGCGGGCAGCAGGCGGCGCGCCAGGCAGCGGAGCCGAGCGGCGGGCGCGGGCGTCTGCCATGGGGCTGTGCTGCTGCAAAGACTGGAGGGGACACCTGCGAGCGCCCAAAGGTAACTCTCGGGCGCGCACGTGCGCCGCGGGCTCGGAACCTCGGCGCTCCGGCGCGGAGCGCGCGCCGCCGCTTCCCTCCAGCCGCCGCTGGGAGCCGCCAGTCCCGCCTCGGGGATTTGTCCGCGGGATCCCCCTGGGCCACCCGACACCTGCCTCCTCCGCCTTAGAAAGGGCTCAGAGGTGGCTGTAACTCCCCTAGAGTCTCTGAACTTTGGAGCACGCGTACAGGGGCTCCTCCTGGAACCCTGCTGGGGGTTAGGGTCCGTCCTCGGGGTAGGAGTGGAGCCGAGCGGAGGGGAGCGCCCGCCCTGTGGGGTCCGGAGCGGACGGTGAGCGCCGGCTGAGGGTCCGACAAGTCCAGGGCTGGGGCGGCGGAACCCCTGGCTCCCGGCCCCGCCCGCAGGTCCTCTGCAGAGGGAGCCTGGCTTGCGCCTGGTGCCGCCTCTGCGGCTTAACCGCCCCGGAGCAGGGCCATTCACTCTCCTTGCCTGCCTCTGTCACAGACTTGTACCCAGGGGCCCTGACTCAAGAGTTTTCCAAAAGTCGCGGTAGAACCTCGAGGGGAGCTGCTTGTGGAATGCAGCGGGCTTGGGGAGAACTCCAAGCCGAGAAACACGCCGAGGACGTTGGCTGCTAATGAGGTCCGGCCTCCTTTGGGCAGTGGCCCTTCTAACTTAACCCTTGACTGACTGAAACGATCCCTGTTGATTGTCAGAAACGTAGTGATGCAACTCTTTACTGCAGCGCTTCCCAAGCTCGCCGGAACCTAAAACCCACCTGCCCCTCGCTTGTTAAACATGCAGATTTCAGGGCCCCATCCTGACCTTCTTTCTGCATAGGCTCTGGGGAAGAGCCTGAGAAGCTGTGTGTTCAAGGACTTCCCTAAGTGACTGTTAAGACAAGGTGAGTCTGGGAAGCCTCCTTTAAACTGTAAGGTCAGCGCAGGCTTTACCAGGATGGGCGCCAGGTCCCAGTTCCTTGAAAAGTATATTCTGGATTCCGATAAAGAAAGGTTTGAATGTGTCAAGCAGCTTGCAGGACTCTTGTCCGGGTGATGATAAAGATGGCACAAATGTATTGGTTTGTTTCACAAAGGGTTTGAGGTAGCTTATAACATGAGTATTCAATATAGCAAAACTAAATTGGACCCTGCATTTGAACAGGTCATATAGAGCAAAGAGAGAAGAGCCCAGTTAATCTGGCCATAAGATAGTATCTGTGGTTGAGCTTTTCTGCAGCCCAAGTGAAATATGAATACTTCCATGGTTCTCATTGCCCCAGAGCAACAGTTTTCCTAACTTTGATTTTAAAAAGAAAAAAGAATTTTGCACGTGCGTCTTCACATTTGGAGGGAAGAGACTGAGGGTGAGCATGTCTCGGCTGTTGCAGTAGCCAGGGCCTCCATAGGACTCAGAGGGCAGGGTCTGGCTGCATGCTGGCTGAGGTCAGGCCAGAGCCCAGAGCAGAGCAGGAAGGATTTCACTGGGGGCCTGGCAGGGCTGGAGCAGCTTCAGTCTTTCCTGACCGTTTCTCAGTCAACCCTGCAGGGAGGTGGAGCCTGAGTCCCACAAGCAAGGGCGAATTTGCAAGGCTTTGGTTAGGGAAGGTATTTACTCAACTAGCAGCCCCAGAAGGGAGCCAGGGGCATCTCCTGCTAGGGTTGTCTTCTGGGGACTATGGACCCCAGGCTATACTGTCCATGTGAGGAACAGGCCTGGTGTAGGAGTGTTTCCCAGTTTGCCCCCATCCTCCCAACCCATCCTAAGGCACAGCTGGCCACAGCAGCCTGGGAGCAGGGACCCAGTCTGAAGGGCCCACGAAGTCCCAAAGCCCATTTAAAGTAGCAGAGCTGGCCAAGACTGGAGCGAGAGGGGCTAGGCAGCACTGGGGTGCCAGAGCGCACCTGCCCTGTCCAGAGCAGGCAGCCAGCCACTGGCAGGCAGGAAGGATGGTCAAAGAGGGCAGACATTTGGTCTTTTAATGTAAAATCCCCAATATTTAAATGTTGCCTTATTTAACCAATTTGAACCCATGTGGCCAGTCCGGCTAGGCAGGAGACAGTTTGGACCACTGTTCCAAATGAGTTCTGCTATAAACAGGGGGGCAGGTTTCTCTTGGCCATAACCTTAGAAGTCATGAGTTATTAAAGTTTGGAAGGTTTTTCACTGCAAGACTTCTCAGAACTTTCAACACATTGGTGCAGCTGTGCATCTCCAGTTCAGGTGGATGGTAGATACAGTCTCCAAACTTCTGCCCAGGGAACCTGCCTTTCACAGAGCATCTCATGGCATCCATATCTTTGAACACACTTTGAGAAATGCTGCTTTGGACTGTGATTGAGTTGTCATAGCAGTGACACAGTACATCTGTTTCCGAGGGGTGTGTGTGTGTGCACGTGCATGTTGTGTGTGTTTAGCTGTTACAAGCTACCTGTGAAGAAGCTTTCTGACTTTCCAGATTAGAAAAGTGTGTGTTTTTAAATTTAAGGTCAAAAGAGAATCCATTGGTCATTGGTATAAATTTCCCCAAGACAACAGCTGTTGTATCGATTTCATTCTTGAGTATTTCTCAATCAACAGGATATTTGACCATGTCCCTGAGTAAAAGTGTACTTGATAAAGCAGGCAAGCTCACATAATAAATCCCATAAAGAGAGCAGCAAAAATACATCACATGCCAGAGTCACCATAGTAGATCTAGGCTTAATGTCTTTAAAATCGAAAGCCTGGCACTCTCTCCAGGGGACACCTGCCCTCCTGCTGGTGGTGGAGCTGCAGGTGGGCAGCCTGGACCTGAGGAGGGATTGCTGCAGGTGCTTTTCGGGGCGTGATATGCTGCGATATAAATCACATTTACTATCATACACAGGACAGATGGTTACAATGGAGCAGTCCTGGGTCCCAGGTTCTTCTGCAGAAGCCAAAAGGTCAGTGAGCAGGATCTGATGTGCAGAGAAGAATTACACTCTCCTAAGAGCAGAGGCGAACAGGCTTGCTCTGAACTCTGAGGACACTGTCTGATTTCATTGTTTCTGGACAATGTTTCCAGATGCTTCTGCTATGTAGAGCTCTGTGGTGGGCCTGTTCAGTGGCAGATTTCATTCTCTTCAAGTTTGCATGGTGACCCAAGGCCAAGACTTGGAGGAAGAAGTGGTGCAGGAGTGCAGCACTGAGGCAGCTTTTTTTTTTTTTTTTAATTTATTTATTATTTATTTTTGGCTGTGCTAGGTCTTCATTGCCGCACGCGGGCTTTCTCTAGTTGTGGCGAGCGGGGGCTACTCTTCGTTGCGGTGCGCGGGCTTCTCATTGCGGTGGCTTCTCTTGTTGCGGAGCTCAGGCTCTAGGTGCGTGGGCTTCAGTAGTTGTGGCACTCAGGCTCAGTAGTTGTGGCTCGTGGGCTCTGGAGCGCAGGCTCAGTAGTTGTGGCGCATAGGCTTAGTTGCTCCGCGGCATGTGGGATCTTCCCGGACTAGGGCTCGAACCCATGTCTCCTGCATTGACAGGCAGATTCTTAACCACTGTGCCACCAGGGAAGTCCCACTGAGGCAGCTTTTGTTCAAGGCCAGGGAGGGTCAAGAGCAGACCGGAGGCCCCTGAGACCTTTGAGACCCCCTGTTGCCACTCTTTGCCCCTCATGTTTCCTGCTGGTCTCAGCATTGGGAGCCCTCCTGTCTTCCGGGATCTTGCCCTCTGTCATGTCCTCTGTCCCCAGCACCTTCCACTGGCTCCTTCTATCAGCCCATGAACCTGCTTCAGTCTCTCATTAGAGCATTTAAAAAAAAAAAAAAAGCAGTCTCTTGCCCTTATGTGCCCCACAAGCCCAGCCCATCTCTCCTTCCCTCCATCACGAGCCCCCAGTAACTGTCTGCTGGTCCCAGCCTCCCCCGATGCTCCTCCTGCACTTAGCCCTGACCCCATGCTGGTGCTGGACCTGGTGAACAGTCCCGCTGTTCTGAGCACTTGGGAACCCGCCCCACGCCCCCCCCCGGACTGCGCCTGCCCGACCCTTCCTACCTCCCCTGGCCAGCTGTTCTTCCCTGACCCATGCACCGACTTTGGCTGTGAATCCTCTTTGTTTCACCCTCTGAGCTCTGTCTATAAGTCTCCTCCAGGCATCTCACCCCGGGCCCCAATGATTGTGAGTACCTCTAAGGAAAAAGCCCCCAAATCCTCTGCCCCCACCTCTGAACTGCCCGCCTCCAGCCTGCAGATCCAGGACTCCAGCTGGAGCCCCTTCTCCCAGTCTCCTGGCTCTCGTTTCCTGAGAGCCTGCCCCCTGCTTCATTTCCCATGACCAAAGGCTGACAGCTCCCAAGATCCTGCCCAGGGCTGTGTCCCCATCCCTGCCCCCAAGGCCACTGCAGTTTCTGTGCAGACCCTCATCATCTCCACTGCGCTGGCTTTCCCAACTGGTCATCCCAAGTTCATCCTTGCCTCTGCTAGTCCGCTGCCCAAGCCAGCATCTCATGCACGGCTCCTGTCACCTTATGTCCCTCCTCAAGCTGCATCTTGGCCCCATAGTGCCTGCAAAAGAAAGCCCAGCTTCTTAGCCTTGTTGGTGTTGCCTGTCACCCCTCTCCAGCCCCCTCTCAGCCTCCCCCCACCACACAGCCTGGACCTCTTTGGCCCCTGCACACACCACACCCTCTCACGGTGCCTTCAGTCAGGACTGAGAGGGGTCAAGACGTGGGAAGGTGGCCTACACCTGGAGCCATCTCTGAAACCCTGGCCCGGGGGCCCAGTTCATTTCATTCCCTCCAGTGCCTGGTTGGTGTGGGTCTGTCCCCCCTAGGTGGCAGTCGTCTTGTCACCTCTGTGATCAGGCACTGTACTCAACAGAGAAGCTGGCAGGAGGGCAGTGGGTGGAGCAGAGATGGGGAGACAGCTGTGCTCACCTGCACCTGTTCCTGTCTCCTGATGCCTGGGGGTCCCAGCAGCAGTCCACTTGGGAGGGTCCAGCCTCACTTGTTGTAGCACTCCAAGTGATAGAGGGAGGTGTTGACGTGGACTCCTTGTCCCTTTCCTGAGGTCAACAGGCTTGTCAGGGTGCCTGGTGGCCAGGGTGCAGAGGCCAGTGGGCCAGGCAGGAGCGCTGCTACTGGGCACAGCTCAAGCTGGGCAGGCAGATGTGCCCCTCGCTGCTGTGGAGGGAGGCGTGGCCGTCCCGAGGTGGGGTTGATAGAACTGGTTCTCCTGTGTAAACGCTTGTATAGCCTCTGAGCCCACTTTCTTGAGAAGGTTCCATTTTTCACAGAATCTTCCAAGATTGCTAATAAGCGATCTTGGGCGGTTCATTTAACAGTCATCTGTGGGACACCCGCTCCACTCCAGGCCTCGTGCCCGGCATGAGGATAAAGAGTTGGGGAGGGTACAGCGTCCGCCCCCAGTGTGCTCACAGCCTGGCCGAGCAGAGACCCAGGAATCAGATGGTGACACTGCAGGCCGAGAAGAAGTGCGGGGAGAACAGCAAGCCTGGGTGCTCTGCAAGGGCTGGTTCAGAGGATGCCCAGACCAGCTGATGCCTGAGCTGGCTCTCATAGGATGAACAGCCAGCCCAACAGAGACAATAGGGAAGGGCTTTCCAGGCCTGTGGAGGTAGGTCGGGGTCGAGGCTTCCCCTGAGCTGCAGCTCCCCAGCCGTCCCTTCTCTGCCACTGCTCCCAGGGTCCTGCACGAGCAGATCCTCCTTGGGCTCACTTCTGCCCCCACCCACTCGGCCCTCTTGCTGGCAGCCTCTTCAGAGTCACAGTGAGTTTCCCGGCCCAGGCCTCGCTCTGAGCACCAGAGCCACTTGACGCCTCCATTGGGTGTCTCCTGGTCTAGAGAATGGCCAAAGCTAGTCAGGCTAAACCTGAGCTCTCAGTTTCATCCTCCTCCTCCAATTTGCCATCGCCAGGTCCTGCCAGTTCCATTTCCAAAGTGCACCTGAATCCCTCTGCTTGTCTCCATCCACACCAGCTCCCCGGGTCCAGCCGCTGGCCTGCCGCCCGACCACTGCAGTGGCCTCCCGGCGGGTCTTCCTGCTTGGACCCTCCCCCACTCCAATCCATCCTCCAGCTGTAGCCAGTGACTGTTCCAGTGGCCCTCGGGACCCACTGCTCCTTGCTCAGAAATGCTCAGGGACTCCAGTGGTGCCCACAGTGAACTCTCTCAACGTCAGTCTTTCTTGAGAGGCCTTCCCTGACCCCTGTTATTTGCTCACGTGCCATCCCATACTTTTCCTTTAAAACAGCAGTCCCCAACCTTTTTGGCATCAGGGACCGGTTTCGCGGAAGACCATTTTTCCACGGACGGGGGTGGGGGGAGGGGAGATATGGTTCAGGCAGTAACGCGAGCGATGGGGAGCGGCAGACGGGGCTCCGCTTACTTGCCCACTGCTCAGTCTCCTGCTATGCGGCCCGGGTCCTAACAGGCCGCGGACGGGTACCAGTCCACGGCCCAGGGGTTGGGGACCCCTGCTCTAAAACACCTATCACAATGAATAAATATATGTGTGTCTGTTTGCAAAACCTGTCCCCTCACCATGTGAGCCAGAAACTCCCTGAAGGCAGGGCAGGCTCTGTCTTTTCTCTCCACTGGGAAGGCTGGCAGAAGCCAGGAGTGAGAGCACTTACATCTGACTTGGCCTTAAGGACATGTAAGGTGGGAAGGATATGTCAGAATGTTCAAGCCTGCTGCTCCAGAGATGGTGTTCATGGCCCAGAGCCCAGAGGCGTCCTGTCTGTAGCTCAGGCCTTGCAGGGGTCACAGTTGTTTTCCAAGAAGTGTCCCTCTTTGTTACCTCTTCCCATTCAAATGTCCTGGGGCAGCAGTCCTGTGGGTTTTTCAAAAAGGGAAGCAGCCTCAGGCAGAGGATTTGGTTCCATTTCCTAGCCAGGGCACCCCAGGCCACCTCTCAGCTCTCTGAGCCTCTGCGTCCACACCTATGAATGGGGACAGGCATGCCAACCGCCAGGGTTGTCAGAAGGCCAGATCACAGTCCTAGTACCGCCCCTCTCTGAGTTACCACTCAGAGCCTCAGTTTCCTCGTCTGTAAAGAGGGAAACAGGCAAGACTGGATTATCTCCAATGTCCCTGTCAGCTTGAATCTTAGATTTTCTGGGGAAACTCAGAATTGCTCTATGCTCCTAGCAGGAGGCCATCAGAAGGTCAAATGCCTCTTCCCACCCGCTCAGAGAGGGCTCAGCCAGCACTTATCTGGGGGGCGGTGTGAGACAGCAAGGATAGGTCAGTGGACAGAGTTTATGAGCAAGTCTGTTTAACCAGCACACAGCCACAGTCAACACTGCTGGCCCTGGGGTTGGGGGGTGGACTTATGGCCCCAAAGAGGAGCCAGTCCTGGAGGAGCCTGAAGTCCTTGACCTTGGCCATTAGGGCAGCAAGCCTCCCAGAGAGCTCCAGAGTCCTGAACTCCTGGAGGGAGAGGGCAAGAAAACACTTGATGTGTGTTTTCTCATCTTCTTGGTCTGCGGATCCTTTCACCATAAGGGACGCTCCTTCAGGAATCCTGGGCCCCAAATGGGGAGCATCCAAGTGAAGTGAACCCCTAAATAGTTCTCCTTATCCTACCTGTCCCAGCTCAGCTATGTAGCTGATGTATGTCCTGCCTGAGTTACATCTTTTGCTGGGCTCTTCCCCTAAACACCCATCACCAGACTCTTTTAAACAGCTTTTTTGAGATACATTTCAGATATCACAGAATCCATTCATTTAGATTGTTAAGCTTGGTAATTTTTAGTATATTTAAAGGTATGCAACCATCACCATAATCTAATTTTAGAACATTTTTATTACCCCCAAAAGAAATCCCATGCCCATTAATAGTCACTTCCCATTCCTGAGACAACCCTCCTGCCTTGTCCTGCAGCCCCAGGCAACCACTAAACTGCATACTTTTGTACAATATATGGTCTTTTGTAATTGGCTTCTTTAACTTAGCATAATGTTTTCAAGGTGATGTAGCATGTTATCACTACTTCATTCCTCTTTATGGCTGTGTATAGTGCATAGTATGATTATGCCACATTTTGTTTATCCACTCCTCAAATGATGACCATTTGAATCATATTTGGCTAGTATTTTGTTGAGGATTTTTGTGTCTGTATCCATAAGGGATGTTGGTCTGTAGTTTCTTTGCAGTGTCTTTGTTTTTGTTATCAGAGGAATCCTGGCTGCACAGGAGTTGGGAACCATTCCCTCCTCTTCTACTTTTTGGAAGTGTTTGTGAATAATTGGTATTAATATTTTAAATGTTTGGTAGAATTCACCAGTGAAACTATCTGATATTAATTCTTTAAATGATTAGTAGAACTCATTAGTGAAACATTTGGGGGAATGTTTAAATTATAAACTTAGTCTCATGTTAAAAGTTTATTTAGATTTTCTTTCTTCTTGAATCGGTTTTGGTACTTTATGTCTTTCTAGAAATTTTTCTTTTACATCTAAGTCATCTAATTTGTTGGCATAATAATGTTGTTCATATTATTCCCTTATAATCCTTTTTATCTCTGTAAGGTTGGCAGTGATGTCCCTTCTTTCATCCCTGATTTTAGTAATTTAAGTCTTATCCTCTTTTTTCTTGGTCAGTCTAGTTAAATTTTGTCATATATGGTAATCTTTTCAAAGAACCATACTTTTGTTTTTATTGATTTTCTCTGTTGTTTTTCTAGTCTTTGTTTTACTTATTTCCACTCTAATCTTCATCATTTCCTTCTACCTGTTTGATTTGGGTTTGGTTTGTTCTTTTTCTAGTTTATTAAAGTGTAAGGTTAGGTTTTTAATTTGACAACTTTCTTATTTTATAACGTGGGCATTTATAGCTGTAAATTTCTCTCTAAGCACACTGCATCCCATAAGTTTTGATATGTTGTGTTTTCATTTCCATTCATCTCAAAATGTTTTTTAAATTTCCGTGGTGATTTCTTCTTTAGTTATTTAGGAGTGAGTTGTTTAATTTCCACATATTTATGAATTCTATAAATTTCCTTTTTTTATTGATTTATAATTTCATTCCTCTATAGTCAGTGAGTATACTTTCGTATTTTGTCTCATTCAACCCTTTTAAGTGTTTAAGGCTTGCGTTATGATCTAGCATATGGTCTATCCTAGAAAACGTTACATGTGCACTTGAAAAGAATGTGTATTCTGTGCTTGTTGGGTAGAGTGTCCTATACGTTAGGCCTACTTGGCTCCTTGTGTTGTTCAGGTGTTCTGTTTCCTTATTGATTTTCTGCTTAGTTGTTCTGTCCATTATTGAAAATGGGCACTGAAGTCTGCAACTATTATTGTTGAATCTCATTTCAATTCTGTCTATTTTTACTTCATGAATTATGGAGCTCTGTTGTTAGGGCATTTTTTTTTTATAATTATGATATCTTCATGCTGGATCAACCCCTTCATCATAAAATCTTCTTGTTTTTCTCCAGTAACATTTTTGTTTTAAAGTCTATTTTGTTCAATATTTGTGTAATCATTTTAGCTCTCTTTGGATATTGTTTGTATGGTATATCTTTTCCCATCATTTCACTTTCTATTTACTTCTGTTTTAAAATCTAAATGTGTTTCCTATAGACAGTATATAGTTTGTTTTTTAAATCCATTCTGTCAGTCTTTACCTTTTTGTTGGAGTATTTAATACATTTACATTTAATATAATTACTGATAATGTAGATTAATGCCAGCCATTTTGCTGTTTATTTTTATGTGACTTACGTCTTTTTCTGTTCTTCTGTTCCTTCATTACTGCCTTCTTTTTGCATTAAATAGATATTTTCTATGTACTGCTTTAATTTCTTTATTGTTTCTTTATAGTATTTTAAAAGTTATTTTCTTAGTATTTGTTCTGGGGATTACAATTGGCCTTTTAATTTAAGATAATTTAGTACAGAGTAATACTACCTTAACTTCAATAGTGTACAGAAATTTTGCTCCAATATTGTTCTGTTCTTTCTTCCTCCATTGTGTCATTATTGTCATACTTACTACATCTTTATGCATTATAAGTCCATCAACACAGTTTTGTAAGTATTGCTTTATGCAGTTATCTCTTGAATCAGATAGAAAAAAAGTGCTACAAAAAATACATTTAGGGCTTCCCTGGTGGCACAGTGGTTGGGAGTCCGCCTGCCGATGCAGGGGACATGGGTTCGTGCCCTGGTCCAGGAAGATCCCACATGCCGCGGAGCAGCTGGGCCTGTGAGCCATGGCCACTGAGCCTGCATGTCTGGAGCCTGTGCTCCGCAACAGGAGAGGCCCACGTACCACAAAAAAAAAAAAAAAATTTATACTGTCTTTTACATTTAACAATAGTTACCTTTTATTGGTGTTCTTTATTTCTTCATGTAGATCCAAGTGATTATCTAATGTCCTTTCATTTCACCTTTAGAATTTCTTGTAGTATTGGTCTGCTAGGACAGAGAACTGAATCCTCTCAGTTTTTGTTTATCTTGGAATGTCTTAATTTCTCCTTCATTTTGAAGATGGTTTTGCTGGGTGTAGAATTCTTGGTTGACAGTCCTTTTTCTTTCAACATTTGGAAAATGTCATCCCACTGCCTTCTGGTTTCCATGGTTTTTGATAAGACATTAACTGTTACTGAGAATCCTTTGTATGTGATGAATCATTTTGCTTCTTTCAAGATTCTCTCTCTTTAGACAGTTTGACTATGATATTTCTGGGTATGAATCTCTTTGAGTTTATCGTACTTGGAATTCATTGAGATTCTTGGATTTATAATGTTTTTCAACAGATTTGGGAAGCTTTCAACCATTACTCCTTCAAATATTCTGTCTAACCCTTTCTTTCCTTTCCTTCTAAGACTCCCATTATGTGTATCTTGGTACATTGATGATGTCTCACTGGTCTCTGAGGCTCTGTTCATTTTTCTTCATCCTTTTTTCTCCTTTTTGCTCCTCATATTGCATAATCTCAGTTGACCTATCTTTGAGTTTACTGATTCTTTCTTCTGCCAGCTCAAATCTGCTATTGACTCTCTATAGTACATTTTTCATGTTAGTCATTATTCTTTTAAACTCCAGAATTTCTGTGTGGTTCTTTTTGTAATTTCCATCCCTTTATTGATATTCTCTATTTGGTGACACATCATTGTCATACCTACCTTTAATTCTTTAGACATGGTTTCTTTGAACATATTTATAATAGCCAATTTGAAATCTTTGTCTAGTGAGTCTAACATCTAGGTCAAGGATAGTTTCTATTTACTGCTTTTTTTCCCTTGTGTATGGACCATACTTCTTTCTTTATGTGTCTTATAATCTTTTGTTGAAAAGTGGACACTCTAAATAATATAATGTGGGAACTCTGCAAATTAGATTCCCTCCCCTCCCCTGCTTTTGTTGTTGTTATTGTTTTAGCTGTTTAGTGACTGTCCTGGACAAAATTTATAAAACCTGTAGTATATAGCCGTTGAAGTCTCTCATTGATTCGTTTAGTGGTCAGCTAATGATTTGTCAGAGTTATACTAAATGCCTTTAACCAATAAGTCTTCTACTTTGTGCTGTGTGTGTGTGTGTGTGTCTGTGTGTGTGTGTTGGGACACACCTTCAGTGCTTAGGTAGTTTATGACTGTGACTTAATCTTCACTTCCTGCTTGTGCAAGGACCCAAAGTCGGCCAGAGGTCAGAGATCGGAGACCTCTCAAGTCTTTCCTGCTCATGGACAAGGCTCTACACATGTACGTGGCCTTGTGGATATCCAGAAATAGGTCAGACCTCTTCAAAGTCCCCAGTAGATTTCTCCTTCCCAATTACTTCCTTTTGGCCAGAGCTTATTTGCCCCAATTAGTATCACAGTTTTAGGCAGCTGTAGTATTAAAGAATTACCACTGATTTTTTTTGACAAACGCCCTGGAGATAGGGCTTTTCCACAGAGTGAGTCAGGTCAAATAATGATAATGCTCTGTAAATAGGGCTTTTTCAGGGAGCTGCCTAACAGGTCAAATTGTGACAGTGTCCCAGGATGGGACTTTCGAAGATGCTAATTCATGCCAAGGTATGTGAGTAGGTACTTAGCTCTTCTCTGGCCTTGTCCTTCCTACCTCACCTTTACCTAGATGCTAAGTGGTGACTTGGAGGTGAGGAAGGTGCCTGAGGGCTTGGTCTCAAGCGGGTAGTGTGAAATGTGAGCTCCTGCAGCTGGGAGTTGGGCAGACCTGGTGCTGAATTCTGGCTCTTCCTTTGCAGCCTTGGGGACAAGTTGCTTCTCTGAGCCAAAGAAGGATACCTTTGTCTGTAAATTGGGTTACCACAACCTCACCAGTTTGTGTCAAGAGAAAATTTAAATTAGTCTCTGCATGTGAGGCTGCTGGCGCACGGAAAAATGCTCTCTCGTGGAAATGATTATTATTTGTCTTGAGGCTGACTCGAAAAGATGATGAGGCTGGTGTGTTGTTGAAATAAAAGCACTTATAGCCCATGTAACACTCACTAAGCACTTTGTACATGGGAATTCATTCAGTCCTCACCATGAACCTCAAGTGGATTCTATTATGAGTCTCATTTAGAGATGAGGAAACTGAGGCATAGAAGTTCCTGCCCCAGGCCGCTTAGAACTGGGATTCCGACCCAGGCTGTCTGGCACCAGAGTCTTGCAGTCCTCAGCTTCACTGTTTTGTTTTAGTACCACACACCTCCAAGCCGGGTGTTCATCTGGATGATTGGCAGTGGAGAACACTCAAGTGAGAGTCAAATGAAAAGCAGCATTTGCCCTTTACTAATGACACTTGGAGCAAAAGGACTGAATACTCCGGAGTCACATTCACTTTGGAAAAGGTCAAAGGGCAGGCTCAGCCCAGCAACTTCTGCTTTGTGGCTTCAGCTGGGCCACAGAGCCTGGCCACGTTCCTCTCTGAGACCAGGCACACACAGGACCTTCACCCCACTGGAGTTTCTCTGGGGCTGGGGATTGCAGCCTGTCCCTGGAGCTGGCCACTGCCCTGAGCACAGCCATTCCCTGAGCCTGCTCAGACTCTCACACGGACTGAGGGCTTGTCGGCGTGGGGGGACGCTGCTGGCTTCAGTCCCTCCCACCCCCATCAGCTCTCCACACGGATGCCCAGGAGCTGGCAGCACCATCAGCGGGAGGGATGGTTAATAACTTGGCACTCACCTTGACACACTAGGGCCGTGAAGGTGCGGGCACCCCAGGGCTTCAGTTCGTCTTTTATAACAGCCACCATCACAATCAGTGAGGTCATAGCGGCCCCACCTGCCATGTGACTGTCTGTGCAAGTGTATCAGGAGCTGGCACTGGGCCTTCTGCACCTGCTCGCGACCTTCCTTCTCATGCCTCCCCACAGGAGGGCCCTCACCCACAGGCTCCCAGATACCTTCCTGTCCGGGAGGTCTGCAGCCATGACAGACCTTCAGCGAGAGCTCACCAGAACAGCTAGGAGGTTTATAAACTGCTGAAACGTTCCCAAACCAGTTAGTAAATCGTCACTGCCCCCAGCCCCCCCTCTCTGGGACGCAGCTACCTAGGGCCAGATGTGGCTTATGGCCCACTTTTGTTGTGGTTGACCCTGGTCCCTGCAGAGCCATTTTTGAGGATTCTGAATATCACCCAGTCTGCGTCAACAACTTCTGGAGGCAGAGAGCCCTGAACTTGGGAGCAAGGAGAGATCTTTGAGCTTAGGTAGTTTCTACTTCCTCAGTTTACTGTTGAGGACAGTTGACTGAGAGAGCCCGTGTCACCTCCAAGGGGGTGCAGAGGTGGGGGACAGCATGGACGGCCTTGGAGTCAGGCTGCTCTAGGCCCAAGTCCTGACTCACCCACCTTGACCTGCGGTGCCTCTGGCTGGGCGCCCTGGGCTCGGGGCCTCGGTGTCACCTGGCTGGGAGAGCACCGCCTCACCGGGCTGTCACCAGAGGGCGTGGAGGGAAAGGGCTGGTGCCCCCCAGCACCAAACGCTGTCTTCCCCAGGACAGCGGGCTCTGGGGTCCTCTGGGAGACACCTGCACCTCTGACTCAGCACGACCCCAGAGGCCATGTCCAGGGCCACCTGCCTGCAAATGGACCACTACCTCCCTCGCCCCAATCCGGTTTGGGGAACAAGCAAGCTCTTTGCCAGTGAAGGCCTCCTGGGGAGGGTTAGGGAGAGAGTCTACACTGAGTTTCATCTTGCTAATGATCAAAACGTGGGGACTTAAGAGATGTAATGTAGGGGCTCAGAGGGGGCAGGCTTGAGAGGTCCTCAGAGATCCACCTAGCCTGACCTTGTTTTCTAGGTGAGTTGTTTTAAAAGCCCCCAAAAGAAAAAATGACTTGCTTAAGGCCACCCACCATGTCAGTGGCCCAGTAGGGACCTCACCCTTGAGTCTGGGGGCCCCAGACTGCTCTTGGTTCTGAGTAAGGCTGCCTAAGTTTGTTCTAGTTTAGTCCCTATGAATTGAGGGCAAGTTCTGTGCTAGGTCACTTACAGGGCGGGTGTCGCACCTTCATTACTGCAAATGGAGTAATAGAGGGAAGGGGCCAAACATTCAAGGCAAGGGTGAGGGCTGGGGAAAGGGAGCTGATGGGTGTGGGGAGCCCCCCTGCAGACCACCTCTGACAGCTGGAGGGGCACAGCCAGCCCCTTGGCCATAGCCCCTGCTCAGAATGTGCTGGGGTGGGGTGGGGGGGTGGTCAGGGCAGCTCCGTCAGAAATGACCCTTCCTCCATTATCTCAACGTTTTCCAAGTACCAGATGGGCTTAGACTTAAGCCTCTACTTTGCCGCAGGCCGTGGGCCTCTCTACTGTCCTGCTTTGCTAGTTTGCATCAACACCACAGCTCGGATGTATTTGTGGATTCACAGGGTCAAGAGTGGTTCCCTTAATGTCTGCCAGGTTTCTCCGCCACAGTTCAGAAACATTTTATGCATGGAATGCGCACATGCGTTAGATAAACGGTCTTTCATCTGAGAGGGAAGAGAGGCCAACATTTGCTGACCACTCACAGTCCCAAGCACAGCGCATGCTCTGCCTCTGATTTCTCAACCTTCCCCGCGAGGGGCGTCCAATACTGTGGGTTTTAGAGATGAAGACATCCTGACTCTGAGAAGTAAATAATTTGCCCCAGGCCACCCATGTGTCGTCGGTCAAGTTAAGTCTAAACTCAGCTCTGAATGACCCTAAATCCAGACTGTTTCTTTTCTCCCTAAGCTGTCTTGCAAGTCTCAAGAATGGACTCTTCTGGAAAGATTCCAATTAATAGTCTTTGGCTGCTAGGACTGCGGGTCTCTGAGGTTTCTCTGGCTACCTAATAAAGTTATTTCTGATGAAAACCTAAGGACATCCTTCCTTCCTGTGCCCCCCTCCTCCATGACCCGCAAAACGGCAGAGCTTGGAAATCCCTGGAAATCCGGGAGATGCAGGCGCCAAAAGGATGTCGGGGGCCCCCTTCCTTTATTCAGAGAGGCTGGGGAGTCACTCCTTCCCAATAAACTCCCAGGACGCCACCAACCAGGACTGGGCGACAGAGGAGGGGTGGTGCCGCCGGGTGAGTCTGGGGGAAATGAGGCCACGGAGCCCCGGAAAAGGCCTGGGTCACCCAACATCCTGCTCTGCCTTCCCTGTGAGGCCCCATTGTCCTGGCTCGAGCTCCCAGGCTGGCCGGCCCTCGCTGAGGCAGACTTCATCAGCTGGCTCTGAGGCCGATTCTGAGTTAGTGCTATTTGTAGAATCTTCTTAAAATACCACAACAGTGCCATTCACGGAGCGTCTGCGCGGCGATCGATGGCGGAGGCTAGAACAAAGCTCTGCTGTGCTCGGCATCCCGTTCAGGCCTCAGCCGGAGGGCACCCCGCTGCCCCAATGATGGGCGGGGATGCTGGGGCTCTCCCTGTCCTGAGTGCTCCCGAGCGAGGCCCCGTGGGGCCCGGCATGGACTCTGGTCCCCCACGCTGGCCTGGAGTGCGTCCTGGACCAGGATGGCCGGCAGAGGGAGTACAGGACGGCATCCGGCTCTCCGTAAATGAGATCCTGCCCTGGCCTTTCCCCGGGGAGGTCAGGTCTAATCCGCCCCGTCGTTAGGCCGCACCCGGGCTTGCTCAAGGACAGTTGTGTGGATGGACAGGAACAAAGATCAGGGAGAGACCCATAAAGATGTAGCCTTTTGCGTCCAGAGTCAAAGGCTCTGGCATCTCTGCTCCCTATGTGTACGTACTCAGTTTCATCATGAGATGGTCACAGCAGTGTCCTCATCAACTGTGTTTCTCTTCCCCCACCTCAGCAGTACCCTCAGCGCCTTCTCAGGCACACTTGCTCTCGGGATGTCTCCGGATGTTAACAGGTGTCTCCATTAGCGATGCGTTTTGTGGTACCTGGGAAGAGCTGAGCAGAGTTGAGTGTTTTCTCTGAAGCTGGACCTCTTGGAGCCTTCACCATGCCAAAGGACTGTGCACTGGGTCGCCTCTACTTAACTTGCAGGCCCTTCCTCACACAGCTGCCGGCTGGGCAGTGACGTTCTAGCCATACCTTCCTGTGATCCTTCCGGGATGTGGGTATGACTGGAGCCACAGGTGGGGTGCCCATCTGTTCAAAAGTTTTTGGGGCTTCCCTGGTGGCGCAGTGGTTGAGAGTCCGCCTGCCGACGCAGGGGACGCGGGTTCGTGCCCCGGTCCGGGAAGATCCCACGTGCCGCAGAGCGGCTGGGCCCGTGAGCCATGGCCGCTGAGCCTGCGCGTCCGGAGCCTGTGCTCCGCAACAGGAGAGGCCACGACAGTGAGAGGCCCGCGTACTACAAAAAAAACAAAAACAAAAACAACGTTTTAATGACTTTCCAGTTTTCGTTTTCCCCCCCATTGGTACCTATCCATGTATCGCGTAGAAAATCAGACAGTCCTCCAAAAGGAGGCAGCTTAGCTCTCCTAGGCTGTGCCTGAGGTTAAGAGCCTGCGGTGGGCCTTGCTGTGTGTCTGGAGGGACTCCCTCGCTGCATGGAAAGGCTTGGCAGCCAGACTGGCAGATACCTCTCTGAGCAGCTATGCCAGCCATTACTGATGTCCAGCTCAGACTGATGTCAAGCCCTCACGGTGGGTTTTTAAATGTCCTCTGCAGGTGTCCGATGAGTCCCTGTTAATAGCTGTTCACAAAGGACACTAGGCCACCCCCTGACCAGTGGTGGGGTCATTACACACAACCTAGCATAGAGTGTGACCCTTGACAAGGGCCCTGCTTGGCAGGGTAAATCTGTTTGGGGTGAGGGTCAGGTGAGAGACTGACATCTCAGGGACGGTTTGGGGGTCCTCAAAGCACCACCATGGAAAGAACAGCATCTGCCTCAGTGTAGACGACGGCCACCCCAGCATTTGAGCCCCGGCAGCTGAACTGGATTCTGACCATCCTGGTGGAAGGCAGGGCAGCCCTGGGAAGCGGGCCCTCTCTGAGACGAGCAGACCCATGACACTCACAGGCTGCAGGACTCCAGGCAAGAGACACACATCTCCATGCCTCATTTTCCCCATCAGGGAAGTGGGATTCATAAGGCCTAGTTTGGGGGTTGCTGTGGGACTGTGGTAGGCAGGAGGCCCCGAGAGGCTGGAGGAGCTGAGGTTTTGCTCCCCAGCCCTTCCAGCTCTGCTGAAGGGAAAAGCACTGGACAACAAATAGGTGAGGCAGCAAATCTCTGCTCTGGCTCTCTGGCCGGGAGTTTGGGGCAGTTTTCTTCTGTAGAATGTGGAAAGGTAAGACCTTTCTCAAGGTTGTCTTGAGGCTTAAATGTGAGAACATAGAGGCCACCATGTTGCATCACTCCAGCAGAGGGGGGATTCACAAAAGCTGCAGTGTGAACGGGCCCTCCAGAGGGCGCCATTTATTTAGATTACAGCAGGGGTCCCCAGTCCCCAGGCCACAGACTGGTACTGGTCCATGGCCTGTTAGGACCCGGGCCACACAGCAGGAGGGGAGCGGCAGTCAATCGAGCAAAGCTTCACCTGTATTTACAGCCGCTCCCCATCACTTGCATTACTACCTGAGCTCCACCTCCTGTCAGATCAGCAGCCGCATTAGATTCTCATAGGAGCGAGAACCCTACTGTGAACTGCGCAGGCGAGGGATCTAGGTCGCATGCTCCTTGTGATACTCTAATGCCTGATGATCTGAGGTGGAGCTGAGGTGGTGATGCAAGTGCTGGGGAGCGGCTGCAAATACAGATTATCGTTAGCAGAGAGGTTTGACTGCACAGAGACCAAAATAAATCAACTGCTTGCAGACTCATATCAGAACCCTCTCAGTGAGTGGCAAGTGAAAACAGGCTCAGGGCTCCCTCTGATACTGCATTATGGTGAGTTGTGTAATTATTTCATTATATATTACAACGTAAAATAATAGAAATAAAGTGTACAATAAATGTAATGAGCTTGAATCGTCCCCAAACCATCCCCCATCCCCAGTCCATGGAAAAATTGTCTTCCACGAAACCAGTCCCTGGTGCCAAAAAGGTTGGGGACTGCTGCACTACGATGAGAATGGCTGTCTGGGGGAAGGGAGTAGGCAAGCACTTAGACTACAGTGTGAGTGTTGGCCTCCAGGGGTGCCATTCATTCAAACTCTAAGGTGAATGGCTGCCTCCAGAGGGTTCCAGGCACTTAAACTACCATGTGAATGGCTGCCTCCTGGAGCTGTGCTGGGGAGTGGTGCTACAGTTATCAGTGAACTTATTAAACCTCTATCCTGGCACTAGCATAACTTCTTGCTTGTCTGGTTGTTTATAACTGGCCTCCAGGAAGGAGGCAGTTTACCAAATAGTATGTTGTTTTTTAAGGAATCTGAAGAATTTGGTTGAAGAAGGGCATGGGGAGAACATTAGCTAAAGCCCTGAGGTCTCACACACCTGCTGGAGGTGGGCCTACCTTCTGGGGAACCCATGCAAAGAGGAAAAGAGCACCAGACAGAGATCCATGGTGTCTGTATCAAAGTAAGGGATTTCTCCTGTGCCCAGCATAGATATTGTGGCTCAACAAATGTCCACATTACCGGCTAGCAGAGGCAGAAAGGAACTGGGAAGGTTGTACTGCGTGTAACATGCTGGGTGGGTAATGGGCCTGGAGTCCCATAGACCCCGGGCACTGCACTGCCATTTGGCATGTCACTTTCCCCAGCCCCAGTCTCCTCATTCAGCCCGAGGCACTCCTTCAAGCCTCCACCCTGGCCTCAGGGAGGGAGTTAAACCCCCCTCTGGGGGAGGCAGAAATGGTAGGAATGCCCCCTCCCCCACTCCTCCAAGCTTCTGGAGGTAACCCAGGCTGCCAGCCAGGTTTCTCCCCCACCAGGAAGAGTTCCTGTGACCGGGAGGTTTTGTGATGCAGAACTGGGGAAGGGGCTTAGAGCATCTTCATGATAAAGAGCAGAGAGGCAGTACATTCTCCCAGACTCTGAAGGAAAGAGCGGATGTCCTTGTTGCTAATTTGGCTTCTTGGGTTGCTTCCCTGTCTGTGGCTGACCCGCCTGCCCTTGACTCCCTGAGGACCAGGGCTTCATCTTTGTGTCCCCAGTTCCTAGCATGGCGTCTGGAAGGTTGTGCAGGATAGGATCTGAGAATGTCCTTCAGGGCAGCGGTTCTCAAGCACCTGTCCAGAGGGGCACCTGGGGACAAACAAGAACTTCCCCCTGGTGGTGGGAGCAGGCGAGATGTAGGCACGGGCTGGCTGCCACCTCCTGGTGTCAATGATAAGAATCTAGTCCAGGTCCTTGGATGAAGGTCAGCCCCGGCCTCATGCCCCAGGCCTTCCCCTGTGATGCCAGGCTGGGAAGCCTGGGCACAGGGAGCTGACAGCCAGAAAAAGGGATTCTTGGCAGGTATCCTGGGTCTGTGCTTTTCAAGCAGCTGGGCTTGAGCCCGAGGTGGGGATCAACTGGGAGGCGGGTGAGAGGGGATGCCACCGGCATTTAAAAGAAGTGATGCTTACAATTACAAAGTGATTTTTATTTAGTCTAAATGTGCAGTTTCTGGAGACAGTGAGCAGGGTGTGATGGGACTTGGGACACCCCCTCCTGCCACCAGCAAGGGGTCCAGCACCTGCCTAGGCTCTACTTATGCCCCCGGGGGTAGGGGGACTTGGAGCCCCAGAAGTGAGCCTTGTTCTTCAATTTCCTCTGGATCACCACCAAGACCAAGACAGATCCTGAACCCAGGCGCTCGTCACCCGCCCTTCACCCACGCCACTGCTTCTCCCCCCTGGACCCCTACCAGAACTGGGGAACAGGTCCTTTCCACCTCTGGACCCACTTATGCCCTCCTGGGTGCACTGAGATACACAAAGGACCTCAGGACTTTTCCCACCTTGGGGCCTTTGCACTTGCTGCCCACGCCCCTACCCTCTACGCCCGGCCCAGCCCTTCTAGTACACTTAATTCTCAGCTCAGGGACCCCCTGAGATGGGCCTTTCCTGACCCCCTGTTTAAGTAGCAAGCCCACCCCATCTTTGCGGCAGTCGCCCCGTCTGTGCTCCCTCCCTCCTTGGTTTGCTCCCTCATCCTTTGTCTGGCTCCCCCTAGAGGAGAGTAAGCTCCGGGAGGGCAGTGCCTTGCCCTCCCCTTCACCTGTGTGCCCCCTCCACCCCACCCCGTGCCAGGCACACAGTAGGGCCTTGAGGAGTATCTGTTGTCTCATTGAAAGAAAGGGCCTCTTTACACATGCTGGCCAAGCCAGGCCCAGCCTGCCCGAGGTCTCCCGCACCAGTGAAGCCCCACAGAGAAGATGGGGTATGGGGGGGGGGCATGGAAGAGGGATGTTAAAGCCCCTGGTACCACATGTGACCAATGGTGACTGGGGCACGGGTCCCTGCTCCCCTTTTGTCCCTGGGCTGGCAATTCTGATCCACACTTCAGGAGGCTGCGCTAGCGGTGCCAGCAGGATGGAGGCCCCAGGTCGCCAAACGGTGGCCAGCAGCATCTCACATCCCTGTGGGCTGTCCCTCCTTCCTGATTTTATTTCCTGCTCTGCTTCCCAAGCCCACTGCCTGCACACAGCCCTTAGTCTCTGGCTTTGGTTTCGGGGAACCCAGGCTAAGACGCGCAGTGTGAGGGGGAAACTTTCTCAGAAGCAACGCGAAGTAACAAAAGACAGAAGTTTCCTGCGATTAATGACAGCTCCTGTTAGCCCGCAGTGCCGCAGTCATTCATTTAACAAATGTCCACACGCCTACCTGGACAGAGTTCTCCGTTAGGTGTTGGGAGAGGTGCAGGAGTGCATCGCAGACCTCAGGAAGGCTTGAAGGGGAGATCCAGGCGGGTGGGAACCTGGCGCTGGGACGATACTGAGGAGAGTCCTGGATGCAAATCAAGGTTCCATCCTTTACTAGATCCTAGGGCTTGGCCTCAGCTTCTCCTGCACGTAGTAGGGGTGGTAATGCGATCAGAACATTGGCTTCCTAGAGTCCCTTGGAGGGGTGCCCCTCTTTACAAGCAGTAGCAGTGGGGATGGCGGTGCTAGTAAAGCTGCGGGGGGGCGTCCTTGTTACGTCTCTGCAGCTGATGTTGTTTGTGACATCGTAGAAATTAACCCCCCAGCACACACTCGTGGAAGAGGTTGAATCTGACTGTGTATAAGGAAGCGAGTGCAGAGCAGGCGCTTCATAAATGTTAGTTCTCTTTTCCTGCCTTAGAATAATGCGTCAAGCTAATGGTCACTGAGCAGAAATCACATTTTTTCCCCCCAGTTCAAAGTGCCAGGCCCACCCCTCCTCCCCCATAACCCCCCACCCTGGAACAGTTCAGAACCTGCTCTTCATCTGACAGTTGGCATATTCCATTTTCATATGTTGCTATTTTTAGCTTATTTTTTTTATACACAGAAGTTTATTTTTAAATGGGCGCGGGTGTGTGTGTGTGGGGGTGGATTACCCTTACAATCAGTGGTGTTTTCCAGTCCTGTTCCGGCTTCCCTGGGAGGTCAGGAGAGAAGCGAGGCCAAGTCAGGCCAGGCCCAGAGCCAGGCGAGCTGAGCTATTGGTGGCCGTGGGAGGTGGCCCTGGGGATACAGTTCTCAAAGTGCCGTCTAGCCACCCCACACCCCACCCCCGACCTCCCCTCTGGAATCCCTCCTGTGCTGAAGTTGCAGGTTTGCATTTGTGATAATGGCTGAAGCCCCTCTCCCCAACCAGTCTGGGACTCCTGGTTTTGTCACTGTTGTGTCTCTAGCACATGGCATAGTGCCTGGCACGTGGTAGACCTTTAATACACATTTTGTGGAAGGGGGAATGGGATAAGAAAGACTGGGAATGGGTGAGGGGAGAAGAGTTAGGGAAGGTGAAGAAGTGGGGTTATTTGAGCTGGGTCTTGATGAATGAGTAGGAGTTTACCAGGTGGACAAAATGAAAAGGCATCCCAAGAAGAGGGAACAGCATGTGCAAAGACAGAGAGGCGTGAAGTACATGGTGTATCCCGGGAACAATAAGTAGGACGGAGTGCCTGCTGGGTCCAGTGAGGTGGGGAGCAGCTGGCTGGGCTGGAGAGGTCCCCTCAGCTGATCACGGAGGAGCCCCAGTGGGAAGCAGTGAGCGGGGACATTTCCTGGAGGCAGAGGAGAGAGGCTGTGGTGTGGAATTTTTACCAGGCAAGGTAGAGACCTGCCTCATATTTCAGAGCAGACCCTCTGGCCAGGCCCAAGCATTCCCCAGCTGGCCCCAGCTCTTCCTTCACCTCTGCAATTGTCCCTGTGAGAAAAATCACAGCCCCAGTTTTCCCACAGGGTGCTGCCCCAGGCAAGGTCAACACAGATTCCCTAAAAACCCAAACATCCCCGGAACCACACAAGAAGATTTCCCAGGGAGATGCTGGTTTTGAGAAATGAAACTCCGCTGTGGGGTTGGGCTGGCAGTAGCGGAACTTGGAGTGCAAACCGATTGGAGGACATTTGGGGAATTTTCCTAAATTAAAAGTACTCAAAGCACGGGGCAGGTCTGACTGCTCCAGGGCCAAACCAGGATCTATCACTTCTCTTAACAATGAGAAGCAGCAGTCTTCATTCAAGAAAGTAACCTGTGCCTGTGAGAACACACAGGCAATAACACACAGGCAAGCAGTTCAAAGAGCCGATAGCGGGAAGTAAGCCTCGCATTCCGGAGCCCCTTGCCTCCTCTCCTGAAGGCCCCTGCCTGGGTCCCTGGGTCCTGCTTGTCCTTCCAGAAATGGGCCCGACCACCCGCCGCCGTGTGTCCACATCACTCTCACACAAATGGCAGCGTGTGCTTCACGCTGTATTTTGCTTTTTCCACATAATAATGTATCATCTCATATCACATAGTTCCACCACCTTCTTTTTTTGGATGTACGTCATCTATTTAACCAACACATTATTTATTTAACTTGATGGACAGTCAGGCTGTTCCCTGTTATTCTCGCTGTCTCCTTATGCACATGTGCAAATCTATCTGAAGGGTAAATCCCCTAGGAATGGATTGCTGAGTCATTTAAAATTTTGATAGGTATGTCATGGTCCCCGCGTGGGTTGGAAGAAGAATTTCCAGACACAAAGTATTTTAGACAAGAGTGAGTTTCTGGAGAACAAAGAGCAGAGTTAGTGAGGGGCGCTGCAATTACAGCGGCCGACTTCCTGATAGACCAGGGAGAGCTGACCCCCTTTGTGGGCTAGTAGCCAACTTTTATAGCCTCAAGACAAAGAAAATTCCTGCTGGCAGGATGGCATTAGGTGATTGGTCAGGGTGCTGCAAGGTTGCTACATGGTGATTATTTTGTCTACTACGGAGTCGGGGGCTGTCCGGTTTAGATTAGGAGAGCCCATGGTAGCAGTTGCTATGGGGGCTCCGTTAATTCCGGAGTTTTTGTCCTGTGTCCTTGATGTAGGGTGTCCTTGATGTGGGGCTCCACAAGATATGGTAGTGCCCCCCGATCCGTGGTTTTGCTTTCCGTGGTTTCCTTCTCTGTGGTTTTAGTTACCCGCGGTCAACTGCAGTATGAAAATACATTAAATGGAAAATTCCAGAAATAATACAAAAGTTTTAGATTGCACACCGCTCTGAGCAGCAGGCTGAAATCTTGTGCCGTCCTGCTCTGTCCCACCAGGAGGTTAATCTTTTTGTCCAGCGGATCCATATATACATATTCCCAGCTACCCGAGTCTACGTATACTTAGCAGCTCACTCAGTTATCAGACTGTCGAGGTATCGCCCTCACGTAACTTTTGTTACAGTATATTGTTATAATTGTTCTATTTTATTAATTGTTGTTAATCTCTTACTGGGCCTCATTTATAAATTACGCTTTATCGCCAGTATGTATGTATAGAGAAACATTGTCCCTATAGGGTTCGGCACTGCCCGCGGTTTCAGGCATCCGCTGGGGTCTTGGAACAAATCTCTCGCGGATATGGGGGGAGGGGCGCTACTCTGTTGTCAGATTATGCAGCGCGAAGGGGTCGTGGGAAAATCAATATTACCAACGTGCTAGGGCTGTCCACTTGCTTCATTGTCCGCCCTGGGCTGGTGCCTCCGGCTGTGAGCCCCACGCCCCTTGGTGAGCTGGTCGCCCGGCTATGAGCGACTCTCAGGTGCAAGCGTGCCCTCCACCTCCGTTTTCCACCGTGCGCAGCCTGCAGCCCACCGCTCACAAGTGATGTGAGGTTTCTTTCACTTGCCACTTTATATTAAATTCTGTTTTCATCTAGTGTTTAAAATAGGTAACATGGTTCAAATATCTAAAGGCCAGTGCCCGTCTCCCTACACCCTTTTCCCCTAGCCATCCCCTTTCCTCCCAGAACTGCTGCTCCAACGTCTTTGTCTCCATCCAGAGATATTTTGCACAAGCAAGTATATTTCTGATCTTCCTTCCTCCCTCCCTCCCTTTTTTTGCAAAACTGATAGCGTGTTATTCTTCCCTTTACTTTTTTCACTTAACAGTGTCTAGTAGAGAACATTCTGGGTGTAAAGTGCATCCTCATTTTTTTAAATATCTGCAAATCATCACATTTGATGAATGTCTGTTCCTCTCCTCTCCTTGTCATTTCACTTTTCTTTGCCATGAAAAGGGTTTTTTTTTTGCATTTTATGTTATTTTTTATACAGTAGGTTCTTTTCAGTTATCTATTTTATACATATTGGTGTATATATGTCAATCCCAATCTCCCAATTCATCCTGTCTTGAAAATATTTTTAACTTTCCTGAAGTGAAATTTTCTTTCGTGGGCTCTGGTTTGGGGGTCATATTAAAAAGACCTTTCCCACTTTGAGATTACATAAAATTTCTCCCACAATTGATCCTGGTACTTTTGTGGTTTCATTTTTTAATCTTTAAAATCATTGATACATCATGATTTTTTATTTTGTTGTAAGATGTGCTATAAGGATCCAACCTGATAATTTTTCTCCAGGTGGCTATCCAATTGTCCCTATTCCATTTATTGAATAATTCATCTTGTACTCGCCCATTTGAAATAACTCCTTAATTCTGTTCCAGACTCTCAAATGTGTTTTGAGTCTATCTGTTCACGTTATGCAGTACCATGCTGTTTTAATTATTATAGCTGTATAATTTACTCTGTTTTAATAATTAGTAGGGCTGGTCTGACTTCCTTAGTTTTTTTTTTACAAAAATGCATTTGCTATTTTTGCTTATGACTTTTGAATCAACTTGTCTAATTTAAAAAGAAATGCTATTCATACTTTATTGTGTTACACATTATGGTACGCATTTCTATTACTTCTAATTTATAAATAGTGATTTCCGTATATTAATTTTGTGTCTGGTACCTTACTGAACTGTCTTATTGCTTATAATGGTTTTTCAGTTGGTCGACTTAGGTTTTCCACACATATAAATAATAACAACGATAATAATACCACCACACCCTCCCCTCCCACTTTTATAGTTTTATGTTCTCTCTCTAATCTAATCGCACTGGCAGATACTTCCAGGAAAATGTTAAATAACACTGGTGATGGTGGACATGCTTGTTTTGTCATTGGTTTTGATGAGAATGCCCCTAGCATCTCTCCACTAAACACAGTGTTGGGAATTCCCTGGTGGCACAGTGGTTGGAAATCCACCTGCCAGTGCAGGGGACACGAGTTTGAGCCCTGGTCTGGGAAGATCCCACACCACAGAGCAACTAGGCCCGTGTGCCACAACTACTCATCCTGTGCTCCAGAGCCCGCGAGCCACAACTGCTGAGCCCACATGCTGCAACTGCTGAGGCCCACGTGCCTAGAGCCTGTGCTCCGCAACAAGAGAAGCCACCTCAATGAGAAGCCCACGCACCGCAGCGAAGAGTGGCCCCCACTCGCCGCAGTTAGAGAAAGCCTGTGCTCAGCAACCCAGACCCAATGCAGCCCCCAAAATAATAATAATAATAAATAAATTTTAAAAAAATTTTAAAAAATATTTAAACACAGTGTTGGCTTCGGCTACATCTGTGTTGAGGAAGGATCCATCTATCCCTACTTAACGTAGAATTTCAAAATGGATGTTGAATGTTGTCACATGCCTTCCAAGGTTTCTCTTGGACCCGGGCTGCAGGTCCACCAGCGTACACCTCAGCTAGCCCCAGACCTGCCCCTCCCTGGCAGCTCCTGGGGGTGCCGGTGCAGCTCTCAGCTGCCTGGGGGCTCTCGTCTCTGGACTGGGATGCTTTCCGCAGCAGGAAGCAGAAAAGCCCACCTAACAGGCTTAAATCAAAGGAGATGTGTTATTCTCACCGACCGAGAAGCCCTGAGGTAGGCAGCTCCTGGGTCAGCGATTCAGGGTCTCAGTCAAGTTAGCAAGGGCGTGGGCCCCCCTCCTCCCCTGCCCTTCTTGGCCTGTTAGCTTTGCTGGTTGGTCAGCATGGTCACAAGATGACTACCAAACATCCCAGAGACAGGCACGATATGCCGCCTTGATGAAGCGGGGTCTCTTTGTGGGGTCCTTCTTAGAAGTCATGAAGCCTTTCTCAGAAGACCCTCCAGGGACCTCCCCTGTGTCTCAGAGGCTGCATCTTCCAGTCTTAGCCTGTAAAGTATAAATGTTTTTCATTTCTTTAAAAATCTCCTTAATGTCTCGTAAGCGCTCATTTTCTAGTGGCTACATATGATTCCATCTGGTTTATGTGCGCACTCTCCTAAGCCGTTCCCCTGTTTTGGCCATTACGTGGCTTCTGACGTTGTACTGGGTTCAGCTGTTGCCTGCCCACTGGGGCGTTTTGAGCCCCCAAACACTCCGGGTGAGGCTGTGGCCAGTGCCTTTCTCAGCCCAATTAGAATTTCACTTCTGGTTCCAGCTCATCAAGAGGTGTGGTTGAAAGCTCAGAGTCGGTCCCCAGAACCCTGTAAATGAGAGGGCGGGGGCCATGGGGAGGCTACAGGGAGTGCACTGCGTGCTGACTGCTTGGGGGAGAGGACTCTAACTCTCTGCCCGAGACTGGGGGAGATGGGTGCACTTTTTCAAGGTGTCAGCAATTTCCTTGACGGCTCTGGCCCTGGGGGAGGGGGCCAGTGAGGCTGTTAATGTGGAATATCTAGGGGCGCTGCAGACAGCCGGGCACCCAGGACACTGTTCAGGAGTTTCGCTATTTGAGACAAAAGAAGTCTTTTCAGCCAGCTCAGCCCCAGGAAGAGAGAGGCCAACATGAGGTTTTCACGTGCCCCAGTGTAGTGACGTGGGGTGCAGTCTGTGCCGGGACAGGGGTCTCTGCTTGTCCGGTCCTGCTCGAGTGAGCTTTCTCCCTTCTTTACCAGATCCTGTCTTGCTTCTCAGAAAACAGAGCCCCAGGGGCCCAGGTAGATATTATGTGCGTGAAGCTTTGCGCAGGTTGAGGACCTGCCCTGGGGTTTACATCCTTTTCCCTCCAGGCACAGTACAGCAACCCTAAGGGACAGACTCCAGAGAGCCCTAAAGGAACCATAGGGACCTGAAGTCTCTGTTTCTCTCAGCCCGTCGCCTCCCCTCCTGACGTTCTGCCCTCCAGGTCTCCCAGCTCCCGGGCCATCTCGCCTCCCCAGTGACAGAGACAGTGACAGACGGTGACAGAGCTGGGGCACCTACTGCAGTGCTGTGCTGGGGATGGAGCAGGGTGGGGAGGGTGAGCATTTATGAGACTCTGGGCCCTGCAGTCAGCATGAGAACAGAAATGCACTGTGATTTAATTCCCTTGGCAGGAGCATCTGACAGGCAGGGCAGGTGGACTGCAGATGCCGGACAACCTGGGCTTCGTTCCTGTGTTTCCAGCAGTCCTCTTCCGTATCCATTTTTCCCTGGGGTGCCTTCTTTCCCTACGTGCTCAGAGGTATTTTGTGGCACACATTTAGGCCGCAAGACAAGCCTTCCCATACTTTCTTAGAGTCCCCGTGTCAGGTGACTGCCCAGCGCCCCCTTTACTCTCCCCTCCCCCTTCCCTTCTCTCCTTTTTCTCTCTGCATTTCTGACAATAAAAAAAGCCATCCAGAAATGCAGAGGGGGGTCGTCAGCCTCCTCACATTCCCGGCTGAGGGCTGTGGCAGTGGAGGGCACACAGATGACATCCTGTCCCTTTTTGCCCTGTTCTATTTTAATAAGATACTAGGTCCAGACCACATGCAAGGGGGTGATTGTCCAAGAGTGTGAATACAGTACTAGGAAGCAGGGTTCACTGGGGGCCACCTTGGAGGCTGCCCAGCACAGGGATGGAGCCAGGAGGACAGACTACAGCCAGACTGCCTGGGTTCAGATCCAAGACAGGTTGTGAGTGGCCAGCACTTTAGGAGACCAGTTGGCAAGTAATTTCCCCTTGCTGACCAGTTGGGAAGCGCCACTGTAATTAGTCGTGTGACCTCAGCCAAATTACTCAGCCTCCCCCAGCCTCTGTTTTCACATCTGTAAAATGGGTATCATAATCGTATCACCTTATAGGGTTGTCCTGAGGATATGGAGCTGAGATATGCAAAGCTCTTAAAACGGTACCAAGCATGTGGTAAACACCCAATAAAACTTGAGTGTTTTATTAAGAGAGATTGCCTGTCACTTGCACAGAGCCCTCCATGTGTCCCCACAGTGACCACTACCAATCACTGAACTCCTGTCCCTTTCCAGGCACTGGACTAGTCCCTGGGGATTCCAGGAGGCCAAGGGAGGCAAGGTCTGCTTTCATGAAACTTACATGCCTGTAGCAGAGACACAATAAACAAATATACAAATAAATAAGCTAATTTTCCGCTGTGCTATATTCTATAGAGAACAGAGTGGGAGAGTCATTGGGCAGGAGGGGCAGTTACTTGACAAATGTTCTCACCCAGGGAAGTTTTCTCTAAGTGAGGTTTGAGGTAAGGTCTGAAGGTGAGAGGGGGCCAGCTCTGCAAGGAGCTGGGGGAACAACATTCTAAGAACCTGAAAGTGCAGAGATTCTAGTTGGAAGAGGGTGAGCTTGAGGAAGAGAAAGGGACCCAGGATGGCTGATGGCATTAAGGGTGGATAAGTAGGAGGAGATGTGATCAGGGGACCTGGAGGCCCAGCGTCACATCAGAGTTGGATTTTTATTCCAGGAACATTAGGCCCTCCAAGGAGTTTTAAGCAGATGTGCTTTGCTCTTAGGTGTCTGCTTTTCCTTGTTGAAGGGATGGGTGGACTGATGGACCGATGGATAGATGTACGGGAGGGATGGGCAGATAAACAGATGGCATCAGCACAAGCGCAGCCTCGCTCCCTGTGCTCTCTCACCCGAGTTTGGTGCCTGCTGCCTGCCTCAACCCTTTAGGATGGTATCTTCAGGGCTGCCTGTGGTCCAGGCTTTTGACACTGTGCCCTGGGAGGACTGAGTGATGTAGGAGAAGCAACCAGGCTGGGCAAGGGGGCTGTCTCAGGCTCTTTGTCTCTGGGATCAGGGATACACCATAAGGGCGTAGCTGATTTAATGAAAAGAATCCCAAACTGCTAAATCCAAATCCTGCTGTGCCATTTCCTATCCAGGTGGCCCTGGGCCACTGGGAGCTCCAGCTGCCCTGTCGTAACACAGGCATGGTGATGGTTACAGAGGGTATGACGGCACTTAGGAAGCATGTGCAGGCGTCGTGCCCAGCTCCTGGCTTCCTTGTCTCATTCAGTCCTCACCAGAATCTCACAAGTTAGGTCCAGTTATTTTGTTGATGAAGAAATGGAAATGTAGAAACATTATGTGGCCAGTAAGCCCTTACATTTTATCAACCTTCTCCCATGTATTCATTTAATCTCCACCAACCAGGTGAGGTAGGCTCCTCTGGGAGAGGAGGACCCAGAGGCACAAAGCTGGTGGCGCTGGGAGTCCAGCCCCGTGCTCTCGGTCCTAGAATATAGGGGAGGAAGTGTGCAAGGTGGCAGGCGCTTGGGACCTGCCTTGGGATTTCCACTGTAGGAAACCCAGGCAGGCCATGCACCAGCCCCAGCACCAGCTGGAGGGCCCCGCAGGAACCCGCTGTTCCTCCTCGCCCCGCCCTGCCCGGGTCAGTCCCGGCTTTGGGGCACTGAGAAGTACAGAAGTTCCCCAGGAGAGACAAAAAGTGTCTGGTCCCCAGCCCACGGGCAGAGCGCACAGGCAGCCAGGAGGCGGCTGCAACCCGGAGCCGCCAGCACCTCGTCTGCCTGGCATCTGTCCCTGGCCTGGGTGAGCTTGGCTGCCCCTCCTGCCACCAGAGCCCCGCCAGTTCTTGCACCATGCCTTTCTGCCCTGCCAGGCATCTGAAGAGGAGCAGGCAGCTGCCCAGGGGTAAGTGAACAGCCAGGGTCAAGAGCAGGCTGCAGGGACACCAGACTGGGGGAGGGTTAACCCTCAAAGGGCAAGTGGCATTCGGTGGCTCCAAGCAAAAGAAGTTGAGTGAAGATGAGTCAACAGGGATACGTGGGAAGCTTGGGCCTCTGCTCAAGTTCAGCCCGGTGCAGCCTGGCAGGCATGCGCGGGGAAGGCCAACCTTGGAGACACTGCAGAAAAGCCCAGCCGGCAACTAGGCATTGCCCAGAGCTGGCCACACAGACACACACACACACACACACACACACACACACACACACACAGTCTCAGGATGTCTGGGGATAGTGGGCTCTCCCCTTCCCCTCCAGCCCTAGTCTAGGCTGTCTGAAAGCTGGCCAGTCCTGCAGCCACCAGCTACATATGGCAACTGAGCGCTTGAAATGTGGCCAGTCCAGACATATTCTTAGTACAGACTACACCCTAGATTTTGAAGACTTAGTACAAAAAGTATATAAATATAATATCTCAATAGTTTCTGACTATGTGTTGAAATGAGTGATACTATTTTGGATGTATTGGGATAAACAAAATATATCATTTAACATAAGTTCACCTGCTTCATTTTACTTTTTTTTTTTTTTTTTGCGGTACACGGGCCTCTCACTGTTGTGGCCTCTCCCGTTGCGGAGCACAGGCTCCGGACGCGCAGGCTCAGCGGCCATGGCTCACGGGCCCAGCCGCCCCGCGGCATGTGGGATCTTCCCGGACCGGGGCACGAACCCGTGTCCCCTGCATTGGCAGGCGGACTCCCAACCACTGCGCCACCAGGGAAGCCCCATTTTACTTTTTTAATGTAGCTACTAAAACATTTGAAATTATCCATGTGGCTTGCATTGTATTTTCATTGGATTACGCTGCTCTGGACAGCTGCATCCCCATGCTTGGCCTTCACCCCTGGAAATCCAGGTGTTGGAGGCCTCCCTGGAGCTCCCTGCTCCCCTGGGCAGCCTGTAGAATGATGGTGGGCCCTGTGACACATCATACATTGCAGCTGCTGTCACCTTTAAATAGTGGTTTCTTTTGATTTTTGAACATTTTCCATAAATCCTGGGCTTATTAGGTATCATTTGATTAATTACATCAGAATGACAACTTTTTGACCTGAATGTCATAGAAGAAGTTCCATGGGCTATAGTGGTTTACAAAATGGTTTCACAGATATCATTTATTCTTTTTTCCTTTCATTATGAAAATTCTTATACAGAAAAGTTGAAAGGTAGGAGTTTTTGTCCTGGAACCCTTGCCAGGATCTGCTGCATTTTGGAGTCACCTCCTCTCCCCCAAATCCCTTGCATTGGTGGAAAGAGAAACTCAAAAGAAAGTTCTTAAATCCAGGAGCCCAGAGGGGAATAAAGCCCAGCTGGGAAGAAGAAGAGCTGGGCTGGGACCTGGCTGGGTCATGTAGGGGCCGGTCCCCTTAAACAAGCCACAGGCTGAAGTGGTGAGCACAGAGTGGGGTCAAGGTTAGGAATCAGGCTGCCTGGGGTCCTAGTTCACTGCTCTTACTGCTTGGACATGTTTCTAAACATCTCTGGACTTCAGTTACCTTTCCTTTCCTTTAAATGGGAAGAATGACAGCACTTCCCATCAGCTTGTTAGCATCATGCCTGCCTCAGAGTGGGTGCTCTGTGCGTGCCAGTCACCTTGGTTCTGCGATCGCTATTCCTCCACTCATCACAGATTCCGTGCACACCCTCCCCGTGCCGGGCACCGCTCAGTGTGCTGGAGTTGCTTATAAAACAGACAGAATGGGGGCAGGCTGAAAACAGTGTAAATAATCATGTCATATAAACACATAAAATATGTGTACTGGATTGTGATAAGTGCTATGGAAAGATTAAGGCAGGGAAGGGGCCCAGGTTGCAGTGGGTGATGTGGATTGATGTTTCAATAAGGGTGGTCAGGAAGGATTCCCAAAGAAGGTGACACTTGAGGGAAGACCTGAAGGAGGTGAGGGAGCATGTCATGGCAGTGTCTGGAAGAATGGCTTTCCAAGCAAGAACAAGGGCAAAGGAGAAGCAAGTGCAAAGACCCTGGGGCAGAGGCGTGCCCAGCTGTCTGCGGAATGACAAAGAGCGAGGCAGAGAGCAGCAGTGAGGCCAGAGGAGTAGCTGGCAAGAGGTCAGGAGGCCTGGAAGATCACCGAACGGACTTTGCTGAGAGGGGGGCCACTGCGGGATTTTGAGCAGAGGTACGTGAGCTAGTTTGGGGCTTAACTGGGTCACTGTGCTGCCATATTGAGAACAGGCAGTCGGGGGCAAGGTAGGGAGCCTAGAGACCATGCCAGTAAGCCAGAGGAGAAATGAAGGTGGCTCAGACCAGGTGGGCCAGTGAAACATGGTCAGATTTTGAATATGTTTTGAAGGAAGAGCCAGTAGAATTTGCTGATAGGAATGGATATGAGACAGAGTGGAGCTGAGGATGTGTCTGGTTTCCACTTGAGTAACTAGAAGGTGGAGTTGCCCTCACTCGAGAAGGGAAGGGGTGGCAGATCTGGAGATGGATTTTGTAGCTGGTAAGTGGGAGATGGCTGGAGACATCTCAGTGGAGCTGTTGGGTGAGGGCACAGAGGGGTCTGGAGGGCAGGGAGCAGTGAACCTGGAAGTCATCTGCATAGGGACGGCAGTTAAAGCTCTCAGACTGGATGAGCTCACCAGGGGACATTATGGGTCAGTATGGGGACAAGGGGAGGGAAAAGGCCTAGTGACTCCCAACTTTCTGCTTTGGGCACCTGGTTGCCCAGCACTAAGATAGGAGCACAAGAGGAAGCTGGTGTGATGGGTGAGGTAGTGATGATTTGCAGACAAGCCATGTTGTGCCTGTGGGATGTCCCACACCGGTAGAATCATAAAGTCATTTAGACTCATAGGAAGTAAAGATCTCATTGCTCTTTATCAATGCTTCTCACCTGGGAGCAGCTTTGCCCCCCAAGGAACATTTGGCAACATGTGGAGACATTTTTGATGGTCAGACCTGGGAGGGAGGGAGAGGCTGCTACCGGCATCCCGTGGGTAGAGCCCAGGGGTGCTGCTAAACACCCTGCTGTGCACAGGTCAGCCACTGCCACCCTAGTGTGGAATTATCTGGCCCAAAACGCCATTAGTGCTGAGGTGGAGAAACTCTGCTCCATACTGGATTTAATTGAGTGTGATAATAAACGTGAACATTTAGACAGTGCTTGTTAGTTGCCAGGTGCTAAGCTAAGGGACTAGCTCATTTCATTCTCCCAAAAAGGTAGACATTCTCACCTTACGCCTGTGTGCCTGACATTTGGGGGAAGTTAAGTCCCTGCGCTCCACCTGGTGGATCTGAGCATTCACCCAGGTCTGGCTCTCAGCACTGTTCAGGAGGGCCTCAAACAAAGGGGTATGTGGCAGGATAGGTGGAAACGCAAGAAAAGGGAAAAACCAGAAACAGTAACAAGAGACCCTCATCCTTCATGATGCATTTCTTCCTGAAATGTTTGCTGTTAAAATTTTTTTTTCCTTAACTAAAGCTAATACTAATCTTTCCTAAGTAACAGAGGACAAGGTAAGTGTACACAATTGAATGCTATAGAAAATCCCGATGTTGGCTTTGATGACCTATCTATTTTATCTTCCTTGCATTCCCCTCCACTAACATGGAGGAGGTTTTCTATTGCAAAAAGAACGAGTTTATAGTTGAAAAAACCTGGGTTTAAGTCCTGGCCCCTCCATTTGTTTGTTTGTGAGCTAAATGTTTAACTTCTCTGAGCCTCAGTTTCTTCATCTGTAAAATGGAGTCAGTAGCACTCCTTCCCACGGTGTTTATGAGGATTAAATGTGACTGTGCGTGTTAACTGTCTTGCACAGTGGTTTACGTATAGTGGGCCCTTAGAAGTGGTTGCAGGCCTTTCCCTTCTGGATAAGATCGGTGGAACGATTTACTATCCCACCTAAAACAACCCCCTCCCAAAAAGGACAAATAATATGAAACAATGTTTTTCAAGGTACTAGACATTAGGCAGTGAAGGACTGTGACACCCCACCCTCACCCCAGCAAGAGATGGGAAACAAATGAGGCAAGCCCTACACATGCCCTAGCTTACTGGCTTGAGAAAGTTTTCAGGCTGTGATGCAGGAAGGGGAAACCCAGGTGGAGTCCAGTGGACTCCACGAGTTAAAGAGACAGCTGGGGAGACCAAAGCATCTTGAGTTTTCAGGATAGAATACCAAGGAGGAAAGTGCTACTCAAAGAGAAAACCCCCTTGGGAGCTCATCACCACATGCACATGAGGACATTACCTGAGGCTGAGGAAAGAACCACTGGAAAGGGTTAGAGGCAACACTGACCACTCTGACACAGGGCAGGAAATAGTGCCTATTTCCATTGGACTCCTGGGGCATTGCATAGCATACACAGAAGGGTTTTCTCTCAGCACTGGGGAGTTATTAGCTCTATACTGAGAACTCTGGACCCACCAAATAAATCTTAGAAACAAAATCTGTAAGAACAAGTAGACAGGAAGTCAGTAAGAATATGGAAAATTAAAAGAAAAGAAAACTGTCAACAACTAGACCTAATTTATAGAACACTCCACCCAACCACAGCAGAGTAATTTTTCTCAGTGCAAACAGAATGCTTAGCAAGATAGACTGTATTCTAATCCCAAGACAAGTCTTAATAAATTTAAAAGGATTCGAATCATACAACATATCTTCTCTGAAAACAATGGAATTAAATTAGAAATCAATAATAGATTTCTGGAAAATCCCCCAAACTTGGAAATGACACATTTCTAAATAACCCATAGGTCAAAGAAGAAATCCAAAGGGTAAGACATTTTGAGCTGAATAAAAACGAAAAAACAATATACAAGTGTTGTACATGCCTCTAAAGCAGTACTTAGGGGGGCAACTATGCACTAAACATTGTAAGAAACTAGAAAAATAAGACCAAATTAAACACAAAGTAAACAGATGAAGAAAATAATAAAGATCAGAGTGTAAATTAATGAGATACAAGTTGGCAAACTACAACCTGTGGGCTGGCTCCCTCTTTTTGTAGACAAATTTTTGCACAGACACAGCCCTGCTCTTTCACTTACGTACTGTCTATGGCTGCTTTCTAGCTACAACAGCAGAGTAGGTAGTTTTGGCAGAGACCATATGGCCCGAAAACCTAACATATTCACTATCTAGCCCTTTAAAAGTTTGCTAATCAGAAAAACAAAGAAAAAGACATAAAGTCAGTAAAACAAAAAGCTCTTTTTTGAGATTAATAAAATCAGTAAGCCTCTAGCAGGACTGATCAGGGGAAAAAAGAAAAGACACAAATCGCCAATAATATAAATGAATGAGGTGACATCACTACCAAATACTAAAAGGATAATAAGGGAAATATTATGAGCAACTTTTTGTCAATAGAAACAACTTAGATGAAACAGACAAATTCCTTGCAAGACACACACTACAAAGCTCACTCAAGAAGAAATAGGTGTATATGTTATAGAAATTTAATTTATTAAAAAACCTTCCCACAAGGAAAAGTCCAGGTCTAGGTGGCTTCATTGGTGAATTCTATCAAATATTAAAAAAAAAAAAAGTAACTCTACACAAACTCTTCCAAAAATATTGAAACAGAGGGAATACTTACCAGCTTATTCTGTGAGGCCAGCATTACCCTGATACCAAAATCAGACAGACATAAGAAAAGAAAATGGCATACCAATATCCTTCATGAATATAGATGAAAAATTCTAAACAAAATTTTAGTAAATTGAACCCAACAATAATAAAAAGGATAATACATCATGACCAATTGGAATTTCAGGAATGAAAAGCTAGTTTAACATTTGAAAATCTCTCAGTGTGATTCATCATAATAGCAAACTAAAAAAAAAAAAATGTGATCTCTCCATAGATACAGAAAAAAGCATTTGACAAAACCCCAATATCCATTTCTGATTAAAAAAAAAACTCTCGGGCTTCCCCAGTGGTGCAGTGGTTGGGAGTCCGCCTGCCGATGCAGGGGATGCGGGTTCGTGCCTTGGTCCGGGAGGATCCCACGTGCCGCAGAGCGGCTGGGCCCGTGAGCCATGGCCACTGAGCCTGCGCGTCCGGAGCCTGTGCTCCGCAACGGGAGAGAGGCCCGCGTACCGCAAAAAAAAAACAAAAAACAAAAAACAAAAAAAAAACAAAAACCTCTCAGCAAACTGGAAATAGAAGAGAACTTCCTCAGGCTGAGAAAGGACATCAACAAAAAACCTACAATAGATATACTTAATGGTGAAAAGTTGAATGCTTTTGCTGTAAGATCAAGAGCAAGATAAGGATGTCCACTCTCACCACTTCTATTCAACATCCTATTTGAGGCTCTAGTCAGCACGATTTGACAAGAATCAGAAATAAAAGGCACCCAGATTGGAAAGGAAGAAGTAAAACTGTCTTTATTCTCAGATAGCACGATCACCTGTGTAGGTGCACTGGCAAGTCAGTGGGGAAAGGATCATCTGTTCAACAAATGGTGCTGGAACAACTGGACATCCATGTATAAAAGGATGAACTCCAATCCATACCTTGCACCATATACAAAAACTAACTCATAGACCTAAATGTAAACCCTAAAACCATGAAACTTCTAGAAGAAAATCTAGGAGAAAACTTATGACCTGGGTTAAGCAAAGATTGTTTAGATACAAAACCAGAAAAAATTGATAAGTTGAGCTTCATCCAAGTTAAAAACTTCTGCTCTTGGAAATGCACTGTTCACAGAATGAAAAGAAAACACACAGACTGGGAGAGATATTTGCACAGCATATATCTGATAAAGAACTTGTATCCAGAAGATGTAAAGAACTCTCAAAACTCAATAATGAAAAATGAGCAACCTCTTTTAAAAATGGACAAAAGATTTCAACAGATATTTCACCAAAGAAGGCACATGGATGGCAATTAAATACGTAAGAAGATGTGCAGCATCATTAGTCATTTGGAAAATGCAAATTCAAACAGAGTGCTCTACTCCTACACACCCATTAGAATGGCTAAAAGTAAAGAGACCGGCCATACCAGGTGTTGGTGAGGAACTGGAAGAACTGGAACCCTCATACACTGCTGGTGGCAACATTAAGTGGTGCAATCACTTTGGAGAACAGTTTGTGGCAGTTTCTCAAAAAGTTAGATATACATATATACAAATATACATAAATAAACATACATACATGAAAAGTACTTGAAAAGTTAAACACACAGGCTTAGAGCAGGACCCTGGGCAGGGGCACAGCTGGACATGAGAGCATCTGTCAACCTCTGGGCAAGGTGGATCCAGGTTTCGTAAATGAAGCTTCTGTGACGTGGGTGGCCCTCTTTAGGAAAAAGAATTGAAAAAAATGAGAAATTCCAGTTAGATACAAACCTGAGTATTCATTTAGGGCAAACAAGTAACCACAACAAATTCTTAGAGCCATCCATCTCCAGGTCCCTTTCTTCTGAGTCATCTGGAGATGTTCTTCCAGAAAAGCATACATGGAAAAGCTTCCTGGCAACACCTGGCTTCCCTTCCCCACATGGGACACTCGGCCACCCCAGGCCTCATGGTCCACGTTGAGTGGGACCCTAAAGATGCAGAGCCGCTGTCCCCTTCTCAGTGGCGGTGCCCTTGCCCCGTGAATGACCATGCAGCTGCCCCAGCTGTGGGTACAGTCTTTGTTTTCCATCGGCCTGCACTGTCTCTTGGGTTTCAGGCTCTGCTGTCTCAAGCTCCCTTCCTCTCCACCTCTCCACCGCTGCAATGCTGCTGCCCAGTTGCTGCCTGGGCCCAAAGGAGCTGGGCTAGTGTGTGTATATTGCGGGTCTCAAAAGGCATCCTAGGACCCTGGCGCACCACTCTCCTGAGCTTTGGGCCCCGTGGGCCCCTCCAGCCTGCTTTCCCACTACCCAGCTTCCAGGCCTCACTTGTGGCACTCCCCCAGCAAGGATGCACCTCATCCCGTGCTCCAGCCCTCAGAGCCATCCCCTCGGTTTCCCTAGTCCTCAGCGGCCTTGCTGTGACCACTGTCAGCCTGACCCCAGCAGGTTGCCTCGTTTATGGGGAATGGGGGGAGCAGGGGCTGGGGTGCCAGCCCCAGCCCAGAGCTGGGGACTTTGAATCCCTGGCTCTGCCACGTATTAGCTGTGTGAATTCAGACAAGTTCCTTAATCACTCTGTGCTTCAGTTTCCTTGTCTGTCAAATGCAGATAGTAATAGTACCTCGCTCAGAGGCATTGTGAAGATGAACGAATCCTAGGAGGGCAGGCGAGTCTGTCAGCTTTGTTAACTGGAAGAATCAGGCACCGCTCTAGTTCACTGGAAGGCAGGTACCAAGAGCTCAGTAAGCACTTAACTCCTGTCTGGTCTCTGTCACTGGGCTGCAGGCCCCAGCAAGGGTCAGCCTGGCTCTCACAGTTCTCCTGTCATCCCACCCCCTTGGGAACACGGATCTCTGCGACTCACCCCACCAGCAGTTAAGCCCGGGTAGCTTATAGTGACATAGGTGACATATAGCACATAGTGACATGTAGCTGTGCATTTCAGATGTGTGAAGTTGATTTAAATAAAATACATAGCGAAGCTCCTCTGGCATCCAGACTTCTCTGAGCTGGTGTCACATCTGCATGCTTTTTCCTACTAGTACCCCAGGGTGATTTTAATGCTGTGGAGAAATAACAAAGAAGACAAAGGGAGAAGAAGAAACCCAAGAGGGCCCCAAAGCCAGATGTGTGACGTGGGATGTGGGAAGGGGGTGGCCTGCCAGTATAGAACCAAAAAGCACAGCTGTTGCTGAGTGGTTTTTGGAGAGACGACCTTCTCACACCCCAGGGAATGAAAGCCAGCTGTGGTCGGGACTGGAGAGAGCCCTATGGGGGAGGCCCCCCGTGTCCTCCGGGGTCCCTGCAGTAAGCCTGTTCTCCCTGTCTTGCAGGTGGTGCCGGGGAGCGGGAGAAGGTGCCGGCCAACCCCGAGGCGCTCCTGCTCATGGCCAGCTCCCAGCGGGACATGGAGGACTGGGTGCAGGCCATCCGCCGGGTCATCTGGGCCCCGTTCGGCGGAGGTACGGCCCGTAGCGCGCATGCTCACCCTCTAGAACCCTTGCCTCCAGGTAATCACGCCCCTCCGCCCTGCTCTGAGCCTGCAAGATCCCTCTCACTCAGGTAGCGCTGGCTGAGTCCCACGCTTCCTACTGCAGACAGGCAGTGTCGTCCTCTTCTGCTGGCCCTCAGGGGTCACCCCTCGGTGGACTAAGCAGGTCCTCGCAGGGGAGATTTGGGCCACTTTTCAAAAACATGCCCTCCTCCGACTGGATAGCCCTGGGGCTTGTGTGTCCTTGCCTCCCTGTGTCCAGACCCTGCTGAATGCTGGGTGTGTATGGGTGGTCTACACTTAGGCCAGAAGTGGACATTCAGGGTCATATCGGAGGGCGAGGTACCGTGTCCTTCCCTCTGTTGCAGCTCGTGGCCCCTGCATGGCTCTCTGTCCCTGACCTGAAAACAAAGGTTGCCGTTTACTCACCTGCTCCTTTATTCTACACTTTTATTGGGTGCCTAAAATGTATGGAGTGGTATCCCAGGTGCTAAGAATTCAGTGGGAAACCAAAGAGAGGGTGCTTCTGCCCTCCCCGCCCCCTCCATTGTCCTGGGGGACACAAACGATAGGCAAGTAAAGGTGACTCGTGACGTCTAGTAGGGAGAAATGCAGGGAGCAAAGTAAAGCCAAGTGGAGGATGGAGGGGGCACTGTGTCAGGTGTTGTTCATTAAGCCAACTTAATGACGTCACCAGGAGATCCAGGGGATGCTGGGGACAGCGTGCAGGCAGAGGGACCAGCGAGTGCAAACGCCCTGGGTTGGGAAAGGGCCATGGAAACACGAGGACCCTCAGGAAGGCCAGAGGGTCTGAGGGAGTGAGGACAGGAGGATGGAGGACCTGAGGCCTTGGGGACATAGTGGGGCTTCCAGATTTTGTTCTAAATTGATGGGGCACCAGGGAGGGCTCTGAGCAGGAGACAGACACAGCTTGATTTATATTTATAAGAAGAGTCATCTGGCTGCCGTGTGAGGGGTGGGTCACAGAGACGAGAGCGGCTGAAGCAGGCTGGGACAGTTGTTGGACCTGGGTGCGGGGCCTGGGCGCGTGTGGGAGTGGAGGAGACCGTGGAGAGCGGTCAGCTGAGACGTGTTCTGAAGGTGGGGCTGCAGGGTTTGCTGATGGTCTGGACATGGGGCGCAGGAGAAAGGAACGCCGCCGCCCAGCTGTGCAGGTGCTGTCTCTGTAGGTCGGTGTCCCTGCGCAGTCATCCTGAAAAGGGCTTTTAGAAAGGTTCACCATGTCAGCTGGGCTGGGGTCACCAGCCCCCAGCTAACTGTGGAGACAGGGGCCTTTGGGCCAGCTGTGTTCTGACCACATGAACCGTGGACATCCTCTCTCTCCATGTTTCACAGTGTTTGATGTACCATCCAGGCAGGGGCAGAAGCTCACCTTTGGGGGCTTCCTCAATGGCTCCACTGTTAGCCATGGCCTCCCTGCCCCCTGGTGATCACAGCACCTTTGACCCACAGCCCCAATTTAATGGCCTGGGAAAACCCAAGCCCACCCAGGAACTTCTGCAGCCTCCACGGGCTTCCTTTGGTGCAAAGTGGTTGAAAGTGACCCAATGGCACAGAATAGAGCCCAGACACCCATGCCTCTGGACTTGGATTTATGACAGGTAGCACCTCTGAGCACCAGGGAAAGGAGAACATTGCCATGGTCTTGGCTAGCAAGAGACTGTTTAAATGAGTTACAAAAAGCACCAAGTATTTAGCAACAATACAATGGAGAAATACACACAATTCATTCTTACAACAGAAAACTCTACAGCAGTGAGAGTGAATGAACTACAGCTCTACCCAACAGCATGCGTGAATCCTAAAAACATACCGTGAGACTAGGGCAGCCCAAGAACATGCTGTGATTCTATTTACATAAAGTCGAAAATAGGGCAGAAGGAAACCATGTTATTTATGGGTAAATAATTAGGCAGCAAAAATATAAAGAAAAGCAAAGAAATGAATGCCGTAAAGGTCAGGATAGCAGGCCTAGTTACACAGGTGCTCATTTTATAATACTCTGCATCTCTGTGCATAGGTGCTTTAAATACTTTTTGAATGTCTGCATATTTCACTACATAAAAAATCAAAACCTAAATAAAACAAAGAAAGGAGAGAAACTAAAGGTCAAAGAGGCTAAGTAATTTGCCCAACATGACACGGCTAGTCAGGAGCAGAGCTGAGAAACAGAGGCACATGTTCTGACCCCAAAGGCTGTGTCTTGTCCCAGCCCATCCAGGGCACTGTCACGTCACATGTGGTCTACCTGTACTCAGTGTGCTGGCTCCCTGACCCACACACGTGCCTGTCTGCCTGTTTCTCTCTGTCTCTCTATCTGTCTCTGTCTGTCTCTCTCTGTACTTGCTAAATGGGGACCATTTGCAGAATCCCACATAGAAACCAGATTTGCCCCTCCCCCGGCCCTCATTCCCCAGCGTTTATCAGACTTCTCAGGCTGTGTGCCGTGTGCCGAAGAAGTCACAAGAATGAAAACAGGAACCACCATCAAAGGCGCTTATCTCCTTTCTACCAGAAATATAGAGGAAAGGCAGAAATCCCAGGGGTTAGCGGTGGCAGACATGTCCGGGCAAGTTTGGCACTTGAAGGGGGTCTCCATCCGCCTCTGCAGGTTTCGTGGCAAAGCTGTTATTAGCCTGGGTTCCCCTGGAAAGGAGGCTTAGAGGATCAGCCCTTCTTTCACTGTTTAATAACGGAGCCCGTGAGCCCTTTCAAGCTTATTTGTCCTGGCAGAGAGCGGCCACCTCTGCCAGGCACCAGTGGGCAGCGTGCCTGCTGCAGTCAGGGGAGAGCCCGGGCACCCCACAGAGAAAGCGCCGGCCAGCGGGGCAGGGCAGCCGGTCACTGCCGGCGGCCTGCCCGGGGTGGTCCTGATGGAGTGCCTCTTGTCTGGGCATTCATTCAACCAGTCATTCATTCACTCGAGGATGTGTTCTGGGGGCTGGTAACACAGCAGTGAGTGGGACAGACAAGGTCCCTGCCCTCGTGGGGTGTACATTCCAAGAAAGGAGACAGACAGCAAGCAAGTAAGCCTGGTGTAGGTTAGATGGTAGAGAGCGCAGTGGAGGCAGATGAGGTGGGGAGGGCAAGCGGGAGTGATGGGGGCTTGGAGTTTAGTGACATTTGAGTAAAGGAGACGAAGGGGTGAGTTACGCATGTATCTGGGCAGAGCGTTTTGGAGGCAGACGGCGGGGGTTGGAAGAGCAGCAAGGAGGCCAGCGTGGCTGGAGCAGAGTCTGTGAAGGGAGAGAGAGGAGGTAAGGGCTGGTAAATCAGTCGGGCCTTGTCACGGTGATGACTCTGGATTTTCCTCTGAGCGAGGTGGTGTCATTGGCAGGTCTTGAACAGAGCAGTGGCCAAGCCTGACTCAGGTCCCAGCAGGATCCCTCTGGCTGCTGTGTTGAGAATGGATGAAAGAAGCAAGGACAGAAACAGGGAGACCAGTTAGGAGCTCGTTACACAGTCGTGCAGGTGAGAGGTGATGGCGGCTTGGCTCAGAATGGCGTGGGTGATGAGGAATAATTGAGTTCTTGATATATTTTGAAGGTAGAACCAATAGTATTTCCCCTACTGGAATGGGTGAAAGGTATAAGAGAATGAGGGAAGTCAAGGGTAATTCCAAGGTGTTTCGATCTAAGCCAACTGGAAGGATGGATTAGCTGTTAACTGAGATGAGAAAGAACACAGGAAGTGCAGTTGTTTGGAAGGAAGATGCAGAGTTCACTTTGGGGCTTATCCTGGGATACCTGTTAGAGGCTCAAGCTTAAGGTATCACGTAGGCAATTTGACATTTACGTCTAGAGACCAGGAGAGAAGACTGGGTTGGAGAGAGAATGTGGGGGCCATTGACACATAGATGGGGTTTGAAGCCATGAGGCTGGATGAGACACCATGGAGCTAGTGGAGGGACAGCAGAGGACCAGGGCTGAGCCCTGAGCTGCTTCCAGGTGGGAAGTCAGGGAGCATAGGAGAAGCCAGCACAGGGGATGAGGAGAGCCAGGAGCAAGTGGGCTCCCTGGGCTGAGTGAAGAGAGCATCTAAGAAAGAAGTATCTGTGCACTGCCAATAGATCAACCAGGAGAGAACAGATGGTGAGCACAGTCCATGGTTGACTTGTCAAGGGTGGTTTTGGTGGAGTCCTGGGAGTAAAGCCTGATAATAGTGGGTATGAAAAAGGATGAGAGGAGGAGAATTGGAGTGTGATCATAGCCAACTCTTTCAAAAAGTTTGCTGTAAAGGGAAAAAGAGAAGTGGGACAGTAGCTGGAGGAGGGAGTCAGGTGAAGAGAGAGTTTTGTTTATTTTTTTAAGTTGGGAGACAAAACATCAACGATGGTACAGGTGAGGGAGAGAGGAATCGCTGGAGCACCAGTATCTCTTGTGGATATAGATGGGAAATTCCTCAACAAAATACAAAGAAATTGAATCCAGCAATATATAAAAGGATTATAACCATGACCAAATGAGATTAATCCCAGGAATGCAAGGGTGGTTTAACATCTGAAAATTAATTAATGGGATACATCAATAGAATAAATGACAAAAACCACATGATGATCTCAATCAACTCAGAAAAGGCATTTGACAAAATCCAGCACCATTTCATGACAAAAACATTCAACAGTCTAGAGATAGAAAGGAATTTTCTAAACCTGCTAAAGGGCATCTACAAAAAAACCCCACAGATAACATCATGCTTAATGGAAAAAGACTGAATGCTTTTCAGGAACAAGACAAGGATTCTCCCTTTCACCACTTCTATTCAACACCAGAACAATTCTAACCAGAACAATTCTAACCAGAACAATTAGGCAAGAAAATGAAATAAAATGCATTCAGATTGGGAAGGAAGAAACAAGTAATCTATTTGCAGATGACATGATTTCGTATATAGACAGTGTTAAGAAATCTACTAGAAATCTATTAGATCTAATAAAGAAATTCAGCGCGATTGCAAGATACAAGGTCAATTACACAAATCAATTTTATTTCTATACAGTAGCACTGGGAAAACTGAAAATGAAGTTAAGAAAACTTCATTTATAATAGCATCCAAAAGAACAAAATACTTACCAATATATTTAACAAAAGAAGTACAAAACTTTATACTCTAAAAATGACAATACATTCTTGCAAGAAGTTAAAGACCTAAATAAATGGAAAGACATCCCACGTTCATGGATCAGAAGACTTGATATTGTGAAGAGGGCCCCACTGCCCAGTGGATCTCTGGACTTCCATGCCCCACTCTAGGAACACGGCCCCTGGGGAGGCCCTGTTGGGCAGCACCTCCTAGCCAGCTCTCTGTGAAAAGGGGAGAGAAAGGAGTCACACGATACCAGGGCTGCCTGGCATCTGATGGGTGCTCATGGGTGAGTCCTTGCCTTGCCTGGTTATCTGGAGAGAGCCAGCAAGCCCTCGAAGGTGCCTCTTATGTGCATAGGATGGTGCTTATTAGCAGAGCCGGTTGCGTTGAAGTATTAGAGGAGTCAGAGTGAGCACAGGTTTTGGCATCAGGCTGCGGTCTGTGTGTGATCTGGCTCTGCCCCTTGCTTGCTGTGTGACTCTGGGCATGCCACTTACCCTCTCTGTGTCCTTGTTTGTAAAATTGGAATAAGAATATCTTCTTTGCAGAATTGTCATGAGAATTAAGAGAGAAAATGGATGCAAAGTGCTCAGAACTCTCAAAACTAAATAGTTCTATTCATTCAACACAGAACGTCTGCCACGTGCAGGCAGGGCACACAGGAGGGATCAGACGGAGCTTCCACTCTACTCCCCAAGACAGAGAGTAACAGGAACGTACATCTCATGGCACAGAGCGATTTTTCTCATCAGAACCACCCAGAAGAAAAGGGAGACTGTTTTATCCTCCCCCAGAGTTTCCAACTCACTAGGATTTGTGTTTCTAACAAGTTCCCGGGTGATACTGATGCTGCTGGTCTGGGGCCCACACTTCGAGAACTGCTGTGTTAGAAGGTGGTGAGTGCTACTGAAAGAAAAAAAAAAAAATAGAGCCACTTAAAATACAGTGGTGAGGGTGGGCCTAATCCAGGAGGATGTCAGGTGGAAGTGAGCCAGGAGGATGTCAGGTGGAAGTGTGACAGACCCAGGCAACAGCTTGGGCAAAAACAGAGAGCATCTGAGGTGGTCTTGAACCAGCTCGGAGGCAGGTGGGATGAGGGAGTGAGGGACAGGGCCAGATGCAAAGGAGCCTGATGGCAGAGGAAGGACGTGATCTGACAGATAGTTAAAAGGGCCGCTCTGACTGCTGACCAGAGCAGGAAAAGGGGAAGCCGGGGGACCTATTTGCAGTAATTCAGGTGAGAGACAAGGGTGCTTACACTATGCTGGGTGGTGGTGAAAGTGAGCAGATTCCAAATCTGTTTTGAAAGTAGGACCTACAAGATCTCTTGGATGTGGGTTTGAGAGAAAGGGAGCAGTGACGGTGGACTCCCAGGGGTCTGATCGAGCAGACAGAAAGAACTGTCATTAAGCGAGTGAGGAAGACACGGCCTAGAGCAGGTTTGGGACAGTGCAGCAAGACCACAGCTCTATTTGGGCATGTATGGGTTTGAGATGCCTGTTAGTCATTAAAGCAGTGGGCATCCTGAGTGGGCAGTTGGATGCAGGAGTCTGGGGGTCGGGGTTAGCGCTCAGTAACTGGTAGCATGTTAACTATCCCCCCTACCCAGTGGCACCGATGAGCAAAGCCCAGCAACTGTCCCAACCTTACAGGCAGCAACACAGAGTGACAGTCCTGGGGCCAGGAGCCTGGTATGGGAACGGTGTCCTTGCCCAGAGTGACAGCTCCTCGCTAGGGAGGGGCACAAGGGGCCAGGCGGCAGCCTTGCAGTGGCCATCACAGCTTCGCTGCCCATGCCGGACCCCACCCTGATGTGTGTGTGGCTCTCACAGGCCTCTGGAGACTTTCCCCTGAGCCCCCTCAGAGCTGACAGTCCTGTCCTAAGTTCCTCAGAAATCATGGGGGAAAGAGGGGGACGAATGCGGCTCCCAGAAGCCACAGGGCAGGACACTTGACCTGGAGAAAATCCAGCCTCAGGACAACTTGGAGGTACACAAAGCAACCTTGTTAGTCCAGCTGGTTGTGGCCAGTATTTGCTGGAATGACATCTCCAAACGGAAGCCCTCAGGGTACAGTCAGATTCAGGATGAAAGGTCACTGACCCCAGCCCAGGCTGGCAGTGGTGGAGCCTGAGGTCTTAAGTGGACCACTTCTCCCCAGCACTACTTACTCCAGATCCAGGCCCTCTGGGAGATTCAAGAAGAGAAAGTCTTATTTCGATTTCCCCTGGATGTTAACCCACCAGGCCAGTGGGCCTGGGTCTTTCCTGGCAGCCTTTTCAAAAGGGGAAAGATAGGACTGTTGCTGACCTGGGCTGGGCTGCAGTCACTGAGCCGGCAGGAGGGGCACTTGAGTCTGATCCTGGTACCCTGGGCCCATTCTGGTGGGCCCTGAGGGGCCACATGCCACGTGGAGGAGAAATTGGTGCTACAGGCCTTGGACCCCATCCAGCCCCAAGCTCACAGAGGCCAGATCCGTCCTTTTCTTAGTATATGGGTCAGTACACAGCACCCTTGGGCCTCCTTCCCCTGCAGCTCTCAAGGCTTCTCCCCTGAAGTGCTCCAGGAGCCTTTGAGCTTAGATCCCCAGGACAGGGGAAATAGCCCCCACTGACAGGCGGCCAGGGAGCCCGGGGCCGTTTCCCAGGAGAACAGGGTGGAGGAGCAGCTGCCTTATCTTGGGAGAGCCTGGCAAGCCAGCAGGGGTGATTTATAGGGGGCTGCTCACCACTGCTTCCTGTGAAACTCAGGATGCTAACTGCTCAAGTAACTGCCTTTGACCCACCTTGCTGGCTCGCTAAGTCTGCCTTCCCTCCCAGCGGCTGTGGTGGAAATGCCCCTGCAGCTGGGCCTGCCTGGCTTTCCGTGTGTGCTAAGAAGAGCTCAGATCCCAGGGCTGGAAGAGTTTGTCATGGTCATTGCTAAGATGAGGCCAGTGGAGGTGTGTACCAGCAGCACTGCGTGATGTCCTGGTGACTCCCAGCCGCAAGGGGAGAAGTTGGGTTGAGGTAGCCACTCTCCAGGGCAGCTGTTTGTTCAGCGTGCCCCCGTGCGGGGCTCTGCACCCCAGCTGACCCTCACAATAGCCCTTTGGAATCAGTCCTGCTATAGCCCCGTTTACAGTGAGGAGACTGGGCAGCAGAGAGGCTCAAGTAATCTGTCCAGGTCCCAAAGAAGTAAGCAGGAAGCCAGCATTCTAACCCAGAACCCTGGGGCTGGATGCCGGGTCCGGAGAGAAGGATGCCGGGAGCCCTCGGGGTGTCCTATGGTCAGGTTCGCTGGCTCGCAGTTTCTTCCCAGACAGCCTTGGTCCTCCACATCAGTCAGAGGAAAGAGGAAGGGGTCTCATGCTTGCCATTTGCTACTCTTGACAGTGGTTCATTGTATCAAAATTATATTGTAGAGAGGGACAGAGAGGCCCAGAGAGGTTCAGCAACTTGCCTAACAGCACACAGCAGGGTTGGGAGCAGGGGCAGCCTGCCTCCAGGGTGAGCCCATCCAAGGGTGCTCTGTTGCCAGGCACCATAGTCTCTGGATCTGCGTTGTCTTAAGAGTGGTGTGGGGACGGGGGAGGGAGGCAAGACTGAGGACAGAGGTAGTCCCCGAGGTCCTGGACCCAGCCCAGGAACGAGAGCCACCCCAGCTCAAGAGGTCACCTGTCACCAGGTGCTCGTGTGAGAGGACAGATCCCCAGCCTCTCAGCTCCCTGGCCCACCCCAAGAGGAAAGTTTCATGACTATCTTTGCATACCCATCCCCCATCTCAGGCCCCACAGATTAAAAAGACCTCCACAAGGTGACGTGGGTGTTGACCTGGCCAGGGTTTAACCTAGAGTTCATTGTGGCAGTGTGCATCAGAGTCCAGAGCTTCTAAATGGGGGGCAGCTGCAGACCTCCATCCATCCGGGGAATCTGGGCAGGAGGTTGGGTGGAGGGATTCCCTAGAGATTGGCCAGTCTAACTCTCTGACCATACAGGTGGGGAAACCGTGGCTCAGAAAAGAGAAAGCAAGTCAGTTGCCAGAGCCCTCTGCCTACCTGGGAGGACCCCCCTCCCCCGGAGTAGGTGCCTCCCCTGAGCCCTTGGACCCTTCTCTTTAACATGGGCAGAGCTGATCAGACCTTGGGGACTGTGGGCCATGGGGGCTCCAGGCTTTTCCGGCAGGTTGAGGGCAGGATACTCCCTGACTTACGGCCCCCTGGCCCCATGAACCACCCGTCCCGCCTTCACGTGTACCTGAACTCTGGGAGGGGAGAGCACCGAGCCCCTCCCCACGTTCCCAGCACTCGGGAGGACTTCAGCGCCCACCCCGCACACTAGCATCAGGACCAGGACTAGGGGGCCTCCCTGGCCTGGGGCATAAAATTTAAGGGAGCACCAAAAAACTCAGTGATCAGGATGAATATTTAATTTTTTAGAATGAAAATTAATGCTAAAAAATCCATTATGTTAGTTTCCGATTGCTGCTTTAACAAATTGTCACAAATTCAGTTTAAAATAACACAGATTTATTTGCTCACCCTTCTAAAAGTCGGCAGTCGGAAGAACTGAATTTTTGTGATATTGAAGATACTGAAATCATGGCGTCAGGGCTGGTTCCTTCTGAGAGCTCCAGGGGAGAATGGATCTTTGCCTCTTCCGCTTCCTAGAAGCTGCTCACATTCTTGGGTTTCTGCTTCCCTCCTAATGTTGCCTCCTCTTCTGTAGTCAAATTTCCCTCTACCTCCATTTTTTAAGGCCCACTGAGATAATCTAGTATAACCTCTTGTCCTCAATCCTATCTACAACATCCCTTTTGCTAGGTAAGGTAGCAACATCACAGGTTCTAGGGATTAGGACATGGACGTCTTGAGGGAGGCATTGTTTAGCCCACCACAACCACGATAAACAGACTATCAAAATTTTAAAGACAGGATCTGTGGGTGGGATTAGGGTGAGGCAAATGAGGCACTCACAAAGTCTGTGCAAGTACAGGGTCGGATCCTGTCTTTATTTAAAATTTTGATATTTTGTTCCTCATGGATTTTTTGGGCATTAATTTGTATTTTTTTAAATATCGCAAAAATATTTCTCTTGATTACTGAAATTTTGGGCACCCCCTTTAACCTTGCACCTGAAGTGCAAAATTCACTTGCCTCATTCTGGTCTAGGCCCTGCTTAGTAAGAGCAAGAAAAGTGACCCTACCCTACACACTGGATTTCAGATGAGCTCCCACCCCTTCCAGCCCCAGGGCTCCCCTAAGCCCTTCCCTTACAGAATTCTGCCCACAGACCCCTGGGGACCTCCACCCCTTCTTCTGGTATTGCAGGGCCCCAGCTTTGCTTCTCTGTCCACCTGCCCTCCTGGTGAATGCCTGAAGCTGTGCACCCATCTCGGTCCTCACACTTTGCACCCTCTGGAAATGTGGGATTGTGGGTTTTTTTCTCTGGGATAGAATCCTACTCTGGGAAGAACTCAGGCTTTGCAGAAAGATAATATAGGTTTGAATTGACGATCTGTTACTTACTAGCTGGGTGACCTTGGGAAAATTACAAAACCTCCCTGAGCTTCAGCTGCCTCATCTGTAAAATGGGACATTAATACTCATACAGCTCAGGGCTGCACAAGACGCTTGTGTTAAGTCCTAAGCACCCTCCGTGGCACTGGGGCGCTGGCCCCTCGGCAAGGCAGAGGGTTGGAGCCCTGAACGCCAGCTCCACAGGCAGCAGCCCAGCTGTAGACTGGGCTAGGCACTCACCCCGCTGCTTGACCCAAACCGAAATCACCTGGCCTCCACTTGGAACACCTGCCTCCCATTCTGCGGGGCGAGGAATTTCCTAAAGCGAGCCCTTGACCAGGAAGAAGGGGCGGATCATTGGAAGTTGCTAGTATTCCTACAGGTGCTTGTAACACCGAGCGTTAGGAAGAAGCGGGTCAGAGGTCTGAGCCGGGAGCGCCACGGGGGCCGACTCCAGGAGCAGCGTTTCAGGAACTCGCCGGGCCCAGGCCCTGCCTCCCTCGCTCCAGGGTCCGGGCCTGGGGCGGGCGGCGGGCAAGACGCTACCTGCGCGCGTGCCGGGCATTCCTGCCGCCGCCGCGCCGCCGCGCCCGGGCGCGCCATGGGCCTGATGCCGGCCGCGCGGGCCTTCTCCGGGTGCCGCGCCTGCCCGCGGTCGCCCTGCCGCCTGCCAGCCTGCTGCGCTCCCGCCGCCGCCCCAGGTACCGCGGGAGAGGGTTCGGACGCCCAGCGAAGCCGAGCGGAAGCGGCGTTCCTGGCCGACAGCGCGCTCGGCTCCGGCCCCACGCGCGGGCGAGGACAGCGCTGCGCCGGCGGGTCGCGGGGCGCCCAGGGGGAGGGAGGGAGGGAGGGCGGGCGGGGTGGGGGGCAGCAGCGGAACCGGTCGCCGGGCTGGGGGAGCGGGCGCGCGCGTGTTGGGGGAAGAGGCAGCGCTGGGACAGCTCCTCCTACCTCCCGCCCGGGTGGTGGGCATCCCGTGTGCAGGGATGAAGAGCCTAGTCTTCCGGGGCGCGGGAACTTCCAAAGGATCACCCCACCACCACCACCACTACTGAGGGGACCAGGTAGGATGCCAGCTCTGGGCTACCGACTCCAAGTCCAGTGCTTAGCCCACCTTTGCCTCTCCAGGCCTCAGGAAGTCACCCGTGTCTGGGCGTGGGGCTGGCGAACACCAGAGGGTAGGGGTCACTTCTGCCCTGGGGACCAGCTTCCCTCGGGCAGGACACCCCCCAAGATGTTGCCTCTCGCTCTATTTCTCTCCCTTGGGCTGATTTCAGCCTCTTGGTTGTTGAAACTTGGCTACATCCCAGCCAATTAGTTACAGCTGTTCCGAGCAGAGCTGAGGCTCTGTAGTACCTAGCGGAGGGCAGTGCCCATAGGCACAAGTGTGGGAGTGATGGAAAGTGGATTTACAAACCGTGGGGTGCGTGCACGGAGGACGGCAAGTGTCCTGGGGAGGGGAGTAGAGAACAGGAAGGGTTTACCCACAGTTTGTGAATCTCTGGAGAGAATTTAAGAATTATTGTCCTCATTGTGTCTCTTCTCTATGTGCCTCTCCCCCCAACTGGAGAGAGCCCTAGTATGGCAGAGCCATACTAGGAGACTGAGGTCTCCTCTCGGGGATCAGCTCCAGAGGGAATCTCGGCTGCCTCCCTTCCCTGCTGGGACCCGGGGGCAGGCAGAGCCCACCCTATCCTGGGCTGGCCCTCCTGGGTCAGGAGAAGGCCACATTTCTCAAGCACCTGGTGCTGTAGGCTCTCCCGTGGCTGCCGACGGCCCCATGAAGTGGCAGAGACCAAAGCTCAGGGAGGTTGAGGACGGTGCCCAGGGTCACCCAGGACAGGGATCTGAGTCAGCTGAGTGCTGGGCCTGTCCCTTCCTGCCCCTGCTTGGGATTCTGGGGAGAGGGGAGTGAGGGCCGGGCTTTGCCAGGGAGCAGCTGGCAGGGGAGGAGGCCTGGCCCAGCTCTGAGCCCGTCCGCAGGTTCATCCAGAGGAAAGGCAGCCTCTGCCAGCTTCCTCACAAAGCGCCGGCTGTGCCACTGGAGAAGAGTGTGGGCTGGGCCCTCGAGGAACCCGCACACTGGCTGGGTTTCCAGGGATCCGACAGACCTACTGAGACTGGTTCTTGGCAAGGCTCCCCCTCTGAGACGTGCCAGGAGGGCTGAGGAAGTTCAGCACAGCCGTTCCAGGCCCTGCCAGGCTCTGGCTGAGGGAGGCCAGACCTGTAGCCTGAGCACAGGGTACCTCCAGCAGGAGGAAGCTGGGAGCAGAGCCCTGGGAGGTTGAGCTGGAATGAGCCTTTCCCATGGAAAGTGCTGAGGTGGTCTTGAACCAGCTCGGAGGCAGGTGGGATGAGGGAGTGAGGGACAGGGCCAGATGCAAAGGAGCCTGATGGCAGAGGAAGGACGTGATCTGACAGATCATTGAGCATATATATATATAGAGAGAGAGAGAGAGAGCATATATATATATATATATAGATGCTCCCGGAGCATCTCCCCACCAAGGGTGGTGAGGGGGGCAGCTCACACCTGAAGCCTGTACAAGGTCGGATGCAAGGCTCCACGGCGCCTTGCTGGGAATGTGGGGTCAGTCCTGGGCCTGGTGGTGGCTGGGAGCAGGGCCTCTGGGCAGTCTCTAAAGACAAGTGTGATCATCCCCATTTTATAGATGGAGAAACTGAGACCTAGGAAAGGAGGCTACTCTGCTCCTCAGTGGCTTAGTCAGGACGTGCACCCAGACCAGTGCAGGTGCAGGCTCAGAATCTTTGTCTCTGTGGCCTTCAGCCTTGACCATCACCTGCCCCCTGTGTTCCCATTCCCTATCCCTAGCTCAGCGCTCTCACCAGGCTCAGCGCTTGGAGGGCCTCTGGGGGAGTCTCATCATTTCCCAGAGCCCCTGAGCCATGTATGGGGTTAGTGCTCACCAGGGCTCATGGTCCATGTCAGGACTGGGGGCTGCCATGCTCCCATCCTCTTCAGTCAGGCTCTCTCACACCCACCCTCCAACCCCTGGGGCCCTTGTCAGACACCCCCCGGCCCCCCGCTCATGGTCTGCCTTGGGGTCTCTGCTCATGCACGCCCCCAGCACCCCGCCTGTCTGCCTGGCTATGTCCTGCTCATTCTTAGACCCCAATTCTGATGTTCCCTCCTCCTCTAAATCGCCTCTGTTTAGAAGCACTCGGGATCCTGTGGACGTCCATTTCCTGGCTCTCACAGCCCTGTTTAGGGGGCTGGAAGAGTGGTCTGGAAGGCTTCACAGGAGGAAGCAGTGGTTGAGCTGAGGTTGGGAGAGGGCTTCAGAGACGTGGGAGCCGCCTGACCGCAGGCACCGCATGAACAGCGGGGCTGGCCGTGCAGCAGCTGCCCTCTGCCGGGCCCAGACTCTGTGCCCCAGAAGCTGGTGGAGGGAGGGCGGCAGGCCGTTGCCTCTCTGCCTGCCAAGTTTGGATTTTATCCTGGGTAAGGAGGAGGGAGGCAGCAACGGGTTTTCAGCAGAGGAGCCCGTGGTAGGATTTACATGTTTCTAGCCCTCTGGGCAGCTCTGAGATCCTCTAGGACCTAGAACAGGGTGGGGCACAAACGCAAGAGTGATGGAAGGGTGGATGGATGGATGGATGGATGAATGGACAGGTAGACAGCAGATGTCCTGGGGACAAGAAATGGGAGAGTAGGAAGGGCTGGGGCTGAGAGGAGGCTGGATGGAATTACCTAAGCATTGTGAATCTCTAGAGAGAATTTTAGAATTCCTTTCCTCGGTGTCTCTCTTCCCTGACTATGGCCTTCAGTCACTGTGAGCAGAGGGTGGGGAGCTGAGTGCATGAACTTGGGACCACAGACTGTCCTGGACTGTGTGTCCACCCTCCTTCGCTCAGTGCTCCTTGACCTCTGTTCCAAGCCCAGCATTGGCTCAGGACTGGGGAGAGGGGCTGGTTCCCAGTGAAGATCCGTGCAGAGGCGAGTGTCTTCACATGGTCAGTGGTAGAGGGCCAGGGAGGGAGCCCAAGAGCACTGTGGTTGTGCTGAAGGGAGGATCTGGGACAGCTCACATAGGAGGGGACACCTGAGCTGTTCCCAAGGGCTAATAAGAATTTTACACACACTGAACAGGGAAGAGTCCTCCTGTGCACAGGCCAGGCAGCAGGAAAACAGATGTATTCGGGATGCTCGTATAGTGGGTAAAGCGGAAATGAAAGGGACAGAGCAGGGGCCTGAGTGGGGAGGAAGGCAGGAGGCAGGTGCCAGGGATGCAGTGCCAGGCTGACTTCTTCCCCTCTTGAGGACCCTCTGCATATGGGCAGTTCCCCCTGTATGTTCTCTGCCTGCTCATTTGAGGTCCTAGCAGATGTCTCTGGTCACGATAGGCCTGGTTTCGCATTTCTACCTTCTGGGAGTCAGGGCCAGTCTCCTACTTCATCCTGGCCCTGGGGGGTAGTCTGTGCCATGGAGGTTGAAGCAAAAGAGGTGAGTACCTGGCAAATCCACATGAGAGAAGTGTGGACTGGATGTGAGGCAATAGCGAATGGTGGGGTCTGTGGAGAATTAGGAAATACATGGGCTATCAAAAGGGCACAAGTGCCACTGAACTCCGTCAGTGTAACCATTTGGGAATTCCGGCAAGGTGCCACGAGATCTGTGGATTCTTTTAAGAGAAGCTGGGAATCCAGATTTTTGTATGAAATCTCTGGATTTTAAATAACTAATTTAAAAATGTTTCAGACATCTTACTAACTCAACAAGAGCATGTGGACTCATGTGGTTCATTGCTGGGTGTAAGTGAAGTGAGAGGGAACAGTGGCTCTGTGTCCCCGGACCAACCCAGGCCGCTCTCAGGCTGGCCAGAGAGGCCAGGATACTGTGCTCAGGACCGTTGACTGGCCCATCGGGCCCCACCCCTGTGGGCAGGGGCAGCTTGGCTCTCCCACCAAATCCCAGAAGGCAGACAGTTTTTCCTTTCTTGTCAGTATTCTAGCCTCTGCTTACCTCTGCCTGTTGCCCAAATGACCACATCTTTGGGAACTACTGGTGAAGAAAGACAGGAGAGACACAGGAAGCGAGGCTGGTGGGTGGATAGCATCACATAGGTGTCCATGCTCCAGCATGGGTGGAGAGCAGCAGTGTGGCCTAGAACATTCTCTGGACCTGGAGCCAGACTGCCTGGGTTTTTTTTTAATTTATTTTTTTATTTTATTGGAGTATAGTTGACTTACAATACTGTGTTAGTTTCAGGTGTGATTACTGAAGTGTGAATCACTTTTCAGCAAAGTGATTAAGTTATACATATACTCATTCTTTTTTAGATTCTTTTCTCATATAGATTATCACAGAATACTGAGCAGAGTTCCCTGTGCTATATATTAGGTCCTTGTTGGTTATCTATCTTATATGTGGTAGTGTGTGTGTGTTCATCAACCCCCCCACGTTTCCCCTTTGGTAACCATAAGTTCTCGATATCTGTAAGTCTGTTTCTGTTTTGTAAATAAGTTCATTTGTATCTTTTTTTATTAGATTCCACATATGAGTGATGTCATTTGATATTTGTCTTTCTCTGTCTCACTTCACTTAGTATGATAATCTCTAGGTCCATCCATGTTGCTGCAAATGGCATTATTTTGTTCTTTTTTCCTCTGAGTAATATTCCATTGTGTATATATATATATATATGTATATATATGGTATGTTCTTTATCCATTCCTCTGACGATGGACATTTAGGTTGCTTCTGTGTCCTGGCTATTGTAAATAGTGCTGCAGTGAACATTGGGGTGTATGTATCCTTTCGGATTATGGTTTTCTGCAGATATATGCCAAGGAGTGGGATTGCTGGATCATATGGTAGTTCTGTTTTTTGTTTTTTAAGGAAGCTTCATACTGTTCTCCATAGTGGTTGTACCAATTTACATTCCCACCAACAGTGTAGGAGGGTTCCCTTTTCTCCACACCCTCTCCAGCATTTATTGTTTGTAGATTTTTTTTTTTACAAATTTTGCTGCTAGTTTAGTCCACAAATTGTTATAATAGTTTTATTTATTTATCTAATTATTTATTTATTTTTGGCTGCATTGGGTCTTTGTTGCTGTGCGTGGCATTCTCTATTTGCAGCCAGCGGGGGCTACTCTTCATTGCGGTGCGCAGGCTTCTCATTACGGTGGCTTCTCTTGTTGCGGAGCATGGGCTCTAGGCATGAGGGCTTCAGTAGTTGTGGCGTATGGGCTTAGTTGCTCTGTGGCATGTGGGATCTTCCTGGACCAGGGACCGAACCTGTGTCCCCTGCATTGGCAGGCAGATTCTTATCCACCATGCCACCAGGGAAGCCCTGTTTGTGGACTTTTTGACGATGGCCATTCTGACCTGTGTGAGGTGATACCGCATTGTAGTTTTGATTTGCATTTCTCTGGTAATTAGTGACATTGAGCATCTTTCATGTGCTTTTTTGGCCATCTGTATGTCTTCTTTGAGAAATGTCTATTTAGATCTTCTGCCCATTTTTTGATTGGGTTTATTTTTTTTTGACATAGAGCTGCGTGAGCTGTTTATATATTTTGGAGATTAATCCCTTGTTAGTCACTTCATTTGCAAATATTTTCTCCCATTCTGTGGGTTGTCTTTTTGTTTCGTTTATGGTTTCCTTTGCTGTGCAGAAGCCTTTAAGTTTAATTACATCCCATTTGTTTATTTCCGTTTTTATTTTCATTACTCTAGGACGTGGATCACAAAAGATATTGCTGCCATTTATGTCAAAGAGTGTTCTGTGTTTTCCTCTAAGAGTTTTATAGTGTCCGGCCTTACATTTAGGTCTTTGATACATTTTGAGTTTATTTTTGTGCATGGTGTTAGAGAATGTTCTAATTTCATTGTTTCACATGTAGCTTTCCTGTTTTCCCAGCACCACTTTTTTTTTTGAGCATGATATTTGCATTATTTTATTGATTTAAAAATAATGAAAGCAAATTTATTGGAAGAGCATTATTTTATTTACATTTAAAGAAAAAAATTGGCTGTATTGACAGGCAATATTTAAATACCTATTTCAGAGATCAGTATTTACAGCACTTTCTTTAAAATAAGACATAAACAAATCACCAACTAAATCATAAGGAATAAGCACAATTTTGTAAGCTTTTTTGGTAAGGCAAAATGCGTATTATGGATAAAAGATTCATTGTGACAATAAGCTATTATTTTCTACCCTAAATGCATACTCAGCATCCGAGCACAGGATAGCATGAAGGGCATCCAATAACAGATATCAGCCAAAACTTCACAATTACATTCAAGATTTTGTTTTTACTTATAATTAGATATGACAGTGAATTCACTGCCTTCAAGATATTGAAGTTGGTCTTCTAAATATTTAAAAACAGTTAATTTTCTTAGAACATGGATTTTAAAAATGGTTATCAAAATTCACATATTAAGCTTATAATGATGCCAGGAGTATACTCTTTCTACCCTTTAATTTTATTATTTTATTTTTTACTAATTGTGAAAATGAAAATAGAAATATTCTAATACTAATTACATAGTATTAGGTACTTACTAATTATATATGTATTGTGTATGTACTAAGTATTATGTATGTACTAATTACATAGTATTGATACTTAGTATTTTCTAAGGTTGGAGGGAAAATCCATTGTTTTTGGGCCAAGGATTTCCTCAGCTACAGTCCTGTGTTTCAGGCATGAAGTGCTCAGGTATTTTAGATTTTCTAGTAAACATTAGTGTAACTCTAAAATTACATGGCATGACCAACACCACTTATTGAAGAGGCTGTCCTTTCTCCACTGTACATTCCCGCCTCCTTTATCAAAGATAAGGTGACCATATGTGCGTGGGTTTATCTCTGGGCTTTCTATCCTGTTCCATTGATCTATCTTTCTGTTTTTGTGCCAGTACCATACTGTCTTGATTACTGTAGCTTTGTAGTATAGTCTGAAGTCAGGGAGTTTGATTCCTCGAGCTCTGTTTTTCTATCTCAGGATTGCTTTGGCTATTCAGGGTCTTTTGTGTTTCCACATAAATTTTAAGATTTTTTGTTCTACTTCTGTGAAAAATGCCACTGGTAATTTGATAGGGATTGCACTGAATCTGTAGATTGCCTTGGATAGTATGGTCATTTTGACAATATTAATTCTTCTAATCCAAGAACATGGTATATCCTTCCATCTGTTTGTGTCATCTCCAATTTCTTTCATCAGAGTATTATAGTTTTCAGAGTAGAGGCTTTTGTCTCCTTAGGTAGGTTTATTCCTAGGTATTTTATTCTTTTTGATGCAATGGTAAATGGGATTGTTTCCTTAATTTCTCTTTCTGATATTTCATTTTAGTGTATACGAATGCAAGAGATTTCTGTGTATTAAATTTGTACCCTGCAACTTTACCGAATTCATTGATGAGCTCTAGTGGTTTTCTGGTAGCATCTTTAGGGTTTTCTATGTATAATATTGTGTCATCTGCAAACAGTGATGGTTTTAATTCTTCTTTTCCAATTTGGGTTCCTTCTATTTCTTGGACTTCCAAAACTATGTTGAATAAAAGTTGTGACAGTGGACATTCTTGCCTTGTTCCTGATCTTAGAGGAAATGCTTTCAGCTTTTCACCATTGAGAATGATGTTAGCTGTGGGTTTGTCATATATGGCCTTTATTATGTTGAGGTAAGTTCCCTCTGTTCGCACTTTCTGGAGAGCTTTTATCATATATGGGTGTTGAATTTTCTTAAAAGCCTTTTCTGCATATATTGAGATGATCATATGGTTTTTATTCTTCAGTTTGTTAATGTGGTGTATCATACTGATTGATTGGCAGATATTGAAGAATCCTTGCATTTCCTGGGATAAATCCCACTTGATACTGGTGTATGATCTTTTTAATATATTTTTGGATTTGGTTTTCCACTATTTTGTTGAATATTTTTGCATCTATGTTCATCAATGATACTGGCATGTACTTTTCTTTTTGTGGTATCTTTGTCTGGTTTTGGTATCAGGGCGATGGTGGCCTCATAAAAAGAGCTTGGGGGAGTGTTCCTTCCTCTGCACTTTTTTGGAAGAGTTTGAGAAGGATAGGTGTTAACTTTTCTCTAAATGTTTGATAGAATTCGCCTGTGAAGCCATCTGGTCCTGGACTTTTGTTGGAAGTATTTTAATCACTGTTTCAATTTAATTACTTGTGATTGGTCCATTCATATTTTCTATTTCTTCCTGGTTCAGTCTTGGGAGATTGTAGCTTTCTAAGAATTTGTCCATTTCTTCTAGGTTGTCCATTTTATTGGCATATAGTTGCTTGTAATAGTATCTTATGATCCTTTGTATTTCTGTGGTGTCAGTTGTAATTTCTCCCTTTTCATTTCGAATTTTATTGATTTGAGTCCTCTCCTTTTTTTTCTTGAAAAACGTTTATCAATTTTGTTTACCTTCTCAAAGAACTAGTTTTTATTTATTTTTTATTATTTTTAATTGGAGTATAACTGCTTTACAATGGTGTGTTAGTTTCTGCTTTATAACAAAGTGAATCAGTTATACATATACATATGCTCCCATATCTCTTCCCTCTTGCGACTCCCTCCCTCCCACCCTCCCTATCCCACCCCTCTAGGTGGTCACAAAGCACCGAGCTGATCTCCCTGTGCTATGCGGCTACTTCCCACTAGCTATCTACCGTACGTTTGGTAGTGTATATATGTCCATGCCTCTCTCTCGCTTTGTCACAGCTTACCCTTCCCCCTCCCCATATCCTCAAGTCCATTCTCTAGTAGGTCTGTGTCTTACCGCTAAGTTCTTCATGACATTTTTTTTCCCTTAAATTCCATATATATGTGTTAGCATACGGTATTTGTCTTTCTCTTTCTGACTTACTTCACTCTCTGTGACAGACTCTAGGTCTATCCACCTCATTACAAATAGCTCTATTTTGTTTCTTTTTATGGCTGAGTAATATTCCATTGTATACATGTGCCACATCTTCTTTATCCATTCATCCGATGCTGGACACTTAGGTTGTTTCCATCTCCGGACTATTGTAAATAGAGCTGCAATGAACAGTTTGGTATATGACTCGTTTTGAATTATGGTTTTCTCAGGGTATATGCCCAGTAGTGGGATTGCTGGGTCATATGGTAGTTCTATTTGTAGTTTTTTAAGGAACGTCCATACTGTTCTCCACAGTGGCTGTGGCTCTCCCACCAACAGTGCAAGAGGGTTCCCTTTTCTCCACACCCTCTCCAGCATTTATTGTTTCTAGATTTTTTGATGATGGCCATTCTGACTGGTGTGAGATGATATCTCATTGTAGTTTTGATTTGCATTTCCCTAATGATTAATGATGTTGAGCATTCTTTCATGTGTTTGTTGGCAGTCTGTATACCTTCTTTGGAGAAATGTCTGTTTAGGTCTTCTGCCCATTTTTGGATTGGGTTGTTTGTTTTTTTGTTATTGAGCTGCATGTGCCACTTGTAAATTTTGGAGATGAATCCTTTGTCAGTTGCTTCATTTGCAAATATTTTGTCCCATTCTGAGGGTTGTCTTTTGGTCTTGTTTATGGTTTCCTTTGTTGTGCAAAAGCTTTGAAGTTTCATTAGATCCCATTGTAAAATTTTTGTTTTTATTTCCATTTCTCTAGGAGGTGGGTCAAAAAGGACCTTGCTGTGATTTATGTCATAGAGTGTTCTGCCTCTGTTTTCCTCTAAGAGTTTGATAGTTTCTGGCCTTACATTTAGGTCTTTAATCCATTTTGAGCTTATTTTTGTGTATGGTGTTAGGGAGTGATCTAATCTCATACTTTTACATGTACCTGTCCAGTTGTCCCAGCACCACTTATTGAAGAGGCTGTCCTTTCTCCACTGTACATTCCTCCCTTCTTTATCAAAGATAAGGTGACCATATGTGCGTGGGTTTATCTCTGGGCTTTCTATCCTGTTCCATTGATCTATCTTTCTGTTTTTGTGCCAGTACCATACTGTCTTGATTACTGTAGCTTTGTAGTATAGTCTGAAGTCAGGGAGCCTGATTCCTCCAGCACCGTTTTTCGTTCTCAAGATTGCTTTGGCTATTCGGGGTCTTTTGTGTTTCCATACAAATTGTGAAATATTTTGTTCTAGTTCTGTGAAAAATGCCAGTGGTAGTTTCATAGGGATTGCATTGAATCTGTAGATTGCTTTGGGTAGGAGAGTCATTTTCACAATGTTGATTCTTCCAATCCAAGAATATGTTATATCTTTCCATCTATTTGTATCATCTTTCATTTCTTTCATCAGTGTCCTATAATTTTCTGCATACGGGTCTTTTGTCTCCTTAGGTAGGCTTATTCCTAGATATTTTATTCTTTTTGTTGCAATGGTAAATGGGAGTGTTTTGTCGATTTCAATTTCAGATTTTTCATCATTAGTGTATAGGAATGTAAGAGATTTCTGTGCATTAATTTTGCATCCTGCTACTTTACCAAATTCATTGATTAGCTCTAGTAGTTTTCTGGTAGCATCTTTAGGATTCTCTATGTGTAGTATCATGTCATCTGCAAACAGTGACAGCTTTACTTCTTCTTTTCCGATTTGGATTCGTTTTATTTCCTTTTCTGCTCTGATTGCTGTGGCTAAAACTTCCAAGACTATGTTGAATAAGAGTGGTAAGAGTGGGCAACCTTGTCTTGTTCCTGAACTTAGTGGAAATGCTTTCAGGTTTTCACCATTGAGGACGACGTTGGCTGTGGGTTTGTCATATATGGCCTTTATTGTGTTGAGGAAAGTTCCCTCTGTGCCTACTTTCTGCAGGGTTTTTATCATAAATGGGTGTTGAATTTTGTCAGAAGCTTTCTCTGCATCTATTGAGATGATCATACGGTTTCTCTTCTTCACGTTGTTAATATGGTGTATCACGTTGATTGATTTGCGTATATTGAAGAATCCTTGCATTCCTGCAATAAATTCCACTTGATCATGGTGTATGATCCGTTTAATGTGCTGTTGGATTCTGTTTGCTAGTATTTTGTTGAGGATTTTTGCATCTATGTTCATAAGTGATATTGGCCTGTGGTTTTCTTTCTTTGTGACATCCTTGTCTGGTTTTGGTATCAGGGTGATGGTGGCCTCGTGGAATGTGTTTGGGAGTGTTCCTCCCTCTGCTATATTTTGGAAGAGTTTGAGAATGATCGGTGTTAGATCTTCTCTAAATGTTTGATAGAATTCGCCTGTGAAGCCATCTGGTCCTGGACTTTTGTGTTTTGGAAAATTTTTAATCACCGTTTCAATTTCAGTGCTTGTGATTGGTCTGTTCATATTTCCTATTTCTTCCTGATTCAGTCTTGGCAGGTTGTGCATTTCTAAGAATTTGTCCATTTCTTCCATGTTGTCCTTTTTTTTTTAACATCTTTATTGGGGTATAATTGCTTTACAATGGTGTGTTAGTTTCTGCTTTATAACAAAGTGAATCAGTTATACATATACATATGTTCCCATATCTCTTCCCTCTTGTATCTCCCTCCCTCCCACCCTGCCTATCCCACCCCTCCAGGCGGTCACAAAGCACTGAGCTGATATCCCTGTGCTGTGTGGCTGCTTCCCACTAGCTATCTACCTTACGTTTGGTAGTATATATATGTCCATGTGTCTCTCATGAGGTGTCACAGCTCACCCTTCCCCCTCCCCATATTCTCAAGTCCGTTCTCCAGTAGATCTCTGTCTTTATTCCTGTCTTACCCCTAGGTTCTTCATGACATTCTTTTCTTAAATTCCATATATATGTGTTAGCATATGGTATTTGTCTTTCTCGTTCTGACTTACTTCACTCTGTATGAGAGACTCTAGGTCTATCCACCTCATTACGAATAGCTCAGTTTCATTTCTGTTTATGGCTGAGTAATATTCCATTGTATATATGTGCCACATCTTCTTTTTTTTTTTTTAACATCTTTATTGGGGTATAATTGCTTTACAATGGTGTGTTAGTTTCTGCTTTATAACAAAGTGAATCAGTTATACATATACATATGTTCCCATATCTCTTCCCTCTTGCGTCTCCTTCCCTCCCACCCTCCCTATCCCACCCCTCCAGGCTGTCACAAAGCACCGAGCCAATATCCCTGTGCCATGCGGCTGCTTCCCACTAGCTATCTACCTTACTACGTTTGTTAGTGTGTATATGTCCATGACTCTCTCTCACCCTGTCACAGCTCACCCTTCCCCGTCCCCATAACCTCAAGTCCGTTCTCTAGGAGGTCTGCGTCTTTATTCCTGCCTTACCCCTAGGTTCTTCATGACATTTTTTTTTCTTAATTCCATATATATGTGTTAGCATACGGTATTTGTCTTTTTCTTTCTGACTTACTTCACTCTCTATGACAGACTCTAGGTCTATCCACCTCATTACAAATAGCTCAATTTCGTTTCTTTTTATGGCTGAGTAATATTCCATTGTATATATGTGCCACATCTTCTTTATCCATTCATCCGATGATGGGCACTTAGGTTGTTTCCATCTCCGGGCTATTGTAAATAGAGCTGCAATGAACATTTTGGTACGTGACTCTTTTTGAATTTCGGTTTTCTCAGGGTATATGCCCAGTAGTGGGATTGCTGGGTCATATGGTAGTTCTATTTGTAGTTTTTTAAGGAACCTCCATACTGTTCTCCATAGTTGGTGTACCAATTCACACTTCCACCAGCAGTGCAGGAGTGTTCCCTTTTCTCCATACCCTCTCCAGCATTTATTGTTTCTAGATTTTTTGATGATGGCCATTCTGACTGGTGTGAGATGATATCTCATTGTAGTTTTGATTTGCATTTCCCTAATGATTAATGATTTTGAGCATTCTTTCATGTGTTTGTTGGCAGTCTGTATATCTTCTTTGGAGAAATGTCTGTTTAGGTCTTCTGCCCTTTTTTGGATTGGGTTGTTTGTTTTTTTTTGTTATTGAGCTGCATGAGCTGCTTATAAATTTTGGAGATGAATCCTTTGTCAGTTGCTTCATTTGCAAATATTTTCTCCCATTCTGAGGGTTGTCTTTTGGTCTTGTTTATGGTTTCCTTTGCTGTGTAAAAGCTTTGAAGTTTCATTAGGTCCCATTTATTTTATTTTTGTTTTTATTTCCATTTCTCTAGGAGGTGGATCAAAAAGGATCTTGCTGTGATTTATGTCATAGAGTGTTCTGCCTCTGTTTTCCTCTAAGAGTTTGATAGTTTCTGGCCTTACATTTAGGTCTTTAATCCATTTTGAGCTTATTTTTGTGTATGGTGTTAGGGAGTGATCTAATCTCATACTTTTACATGTACCTGTCCAGTTGTCCCAGCACCACTTATTGAAGAGGCTGTCCTTTCTCCACTGTACATTCCTGCCTCCTTTATCAAAGATAAGGTGACCATATGTGCGTGGGTTTATCTCTGGGCTTTCTATCCTGTTCCATTGATCTATCTTTCTGTTTTTGTGCCAGTACCATACTGTCTTGATTACTGTAGCTTTGTAGTATAGTCTGAAGTCAGGGAGCCTGATTCCTCCAGGTCCTTTTTTCGTTTCAAGATTGCTTTGGCTATTCGGGGTCTTTTGTGTTTCCATACAAATTGTGAAATATTTTGTTCTAGTTCTGTGAAAAATGCCAGTGGTAGTTTCATAGGGATTGCATTGAATCTGTAGGTTGCTTTGGGTAGGAGAGTCATTTTCACAATGTTGATTCTTCCAATCCAAGAATATGTTATATCTTTCCATCTATTTGTATCATCTTTCATTTCTTTCATCAGTGTCCTATAATTTTCTGCATACAGGTCTTTTGTCTCCTTAGGTAGGCTTATTCCTAGATATTTTATTCTTTTTGTTGCAATGGTAAATGGGAGTGTTTTGTCGATTTCAATTTCAGATTTTTCATCATTAGTGTATAGGAATGTAAGAGATTTCTGTGCATTAATTTTGCATCCTGCTACTTTACCAAATTCATTGATTAGCTCTAGTAGTTTTCTGGTAGCATCTTTAGGATTCTCTATGTATAGTATCATGTCATCTGCAAACAGTGACAGCTTTACTTCTTCTTTTCCGATTTGGATTCCTTTTATTTCCTTTTCTGCTCTGATTGCTGTGGCTAAAACTTCCAAGACTATGTTGAATAAGAGTGGTGAGAGTGGGCAACCTTGTCTTTTTCCTGATCTTAGTGGAAATGCTTTCACGTTTTCACCATTGAGGGCGATGTTGGCTGTGGGTTTGTCATATATGGCATTTATTATGTCGAGGAAAGTTCCCTCTATGCCTACTTTCTGCAGGGTTTTTATCATAAATGGGTGTTGAATTTTGTCAGAAGCTTTCTCTGCATCTATTGAGATGATCATACGGTTTCTGTCCTTCAATTTGTTAATATGGTGTATCACGTTGATTGATTTGCGTATATTGAAGAATCCTTGCATTCCTGGAATAAACCCCACTGGATCATGGTGTATGATCCGTTTAATGTGCTGTTGGATTCTGTTTGCTAGTATTTTGTTGAGGATTTTTGCATCTGTGTTCATCAGTGATATTGGCCTGTATTTTCTTTCTTTGTGACATCCTTGTCTGGTTTTGGTATCAGGGTGATGGTGGCCTGGTAGAATGTGTTTGGGAATGTTCCTCGCTCTGCTATATTTTAGAAGAGTTTGAGAAGGATAGGTACCAGCTCTCCTCTAAATGTTTGATAGAATTGCCTGTGAAGCCATCTGGTCCTGGGCTTTTGTTTCTTGGAAGCTTTTTAATCACCGTTTCAATTTCAGTGCTTGTGATTGGTCTGTTCATATTTTCTGTTTCTTCCTGATTCAGTCTTGGCAGGTTGTGCATTTCTAAGAATTTGTCCATTTCTTCCAGGTTGTGCATTTTATTGGCATAGAGTTGCTTGTAGTAATCTCTCATGATCTTTTGTATTTCTGCAGTGTCAGTTGTTACTTCTCCTTTTTCATTTCTAATTCTATTGATTTGAGTCTTCTCCCTTTTTTTCTTGATGAGTCTGGCTAATGGTTTATCAATTTTGTTTATCTTCTCAAAGAACCAGCTTTTAGTTTTATTGATCTTTGCTATCGTTTCCTTCATTTCTTTTTCATTTATTTCTGATCTGATTTTTATGATTTCTTTCCTTCTGCTAACTTTGGTGTCTTTTTGTTCTTCTTTCTCTAATTGCTTTAGGTGCAAGGTTAGGTTGTTTACTCGAGATGTTTCCTGTTTCTTAAGGTAGGATTATATTGCTATAAACTTCTCTCTTAGAACTGCTTTTGCTGCATCCCATAGATTTTGGGTCGTCGTGTCTCCATTGTCATTTGTTTCTAGGTATTTTTAAATTTCCTCTTTGATTTCTTCAGTGATCACTTCGTGATTAAGTAGTGTATTGTTTAGCCTCCATGTGTTTGTATTTTTTACAGATCTTTTCCTGTAATTGATATCTAGTCTCATAGCGTTGTGGTCAGAAAAGATATGATACAATTTCAGTTTTCTTAAATTTACCAAGGCTTGATTTGTGACGCAAGATATGATCTATCCTGGAGAATGTTCCATGAGCACTTGAGAAAAATGTGTATTGTGTTGTTTTTGGATGGAATGTCCTATAAATATCAATTAAGTCCATCTTGTTTAATGTATCATTTAAAGCTTGTGTTTCCTTATTTATTTTCATTTTGGATGATCTGTCCATTGGTGAAAGTGGGGTGTTAAAGTCCCCTACTATGAATGTGTTACTGTCGATTTCTCCTTTTATGGCTGTTAGTATTTGCCTTATATATTGAGGTGCTCCTATGTTGGGTGCATAGATATTTACAATTGTTATATCTTCTTCTTGGATCGATCCCTTGATCATTATGTAGTGTCCTTCTTTATCTCTTCTAATAGTCTATTTTAAAGTCTATTTTGTCTGATATGAGAATTGCTACTCCAGCTTTCTTTTGGTTTCCATTTGCATGAAATGTCTTTTTCCATCCCCTTACTTTCAGTCTGTATATGTCTCTAGGTCTGAAGTGGGTCTCTTGTAGACAGCAAATATATGGGACTTGTTTTTGTATCCATTCAGCCAATCTGTGTCTTTTGGTGGGAGCATTTAGTCCATTTACATTTAAGGTAATTATCGATATGTATGTTCCTATTCCCATTTTCTTAATTGTTTTGGGTTCGTTATTGTAGGTCTTTTCCTTGTCTTGTGTTTCTTGCCTAAAGAAGTTCCTTTAGCAGTTATTGTAAAGCTGGTTTTGTGGTGCTGAACTCTCTCAGCTTTTGCTTGTCTGTAATGGTTTTAATTTCTCCATCAAATGTGAATGAGATCCTTGCTGGGTAGAGTAATCTTGGTTGCAGGTTTTTCTCCTTCATCACTTTAAATATGTCCTGCCAGTCCTTTCTGTCTTGCAGAGTTTATGCTGAGAGATCAGTTGTTAACCTTATGGGGATTCCCTTGTGTGTTATTTGTTGTTTTTCCCTTGCTGCTTTTAATATGTTTTGTTTGCATTTAATTTTTGACAGCTTGATTAATATGTGTCTTGGCGTATTTCTCCTTGGATTTATCCTGTATGGGACTCTCTGTGCTTCCTGGACTTGATTAACTATTTCCTTTCCCATATTAGGGAAGTTTTCAACTATAATCTCTTCAAATATTTTCTCATTCCCTTTCTTTTTCTCTTCTTCTTCTGGAACCCCTATAATTCGAATGTTGGTGCGTTTAATGTTGTCCCAGAGGTCTCTGAGACTGTCCTCAGTTCTTTTCATTCTTTTTTCTTTATTCTGCTCTGCAGTAGTTATTTCCACTATTTTATCTTCCAGGTCACTTATCCGTTCTTCTGCCTCAGTTATTCTGCTATTGATCCCATTTAGAGTATTTTTAATTTCATTTATTGTGTTGTTCATCGTTGTTTGTTTCATCTTTGTTTCTTCTAGGTCCTTGTTAAATGTTTCTTGCATTTTGTCTATTCTATTTCCAAGATTTTGGATCATCTTTACTATCATTATTCTGAATTCTTTTTCAGGTAGACTGCCTCTTTCCTCTTCATTTGTTAGGTCTGGTGGGTTTTTATTTTGTTCCTTCATCTGCTGCTGTGTTTTTCTGTCTTCTCATTTTGCTTATCTTACTGGGTTTGGGGTCTCCTTTTTGCAGGCTGCAGGTTCGTAGTTCCGTTGTGTTTGGTGCCTGTCCCCAGTGGCTAAGGTTGGTTCAGTGCGTTGTGTAGGCTTCCTGGTGAAGGGGACTAGTGCCTGTGTTCTGGTGGATGAGGCTGGATCTTGTCTTTCTGGTGGGCAGGTCCACGTCTGGTGGTGTGTTCTGGGGTGTCTGTGGACTTGTTATGATTTTAGGCAGCCTCTCTGCTAATGAGTGAGGCTGTGTTCCTGTCTTGCAAGTTGTTTGGCATAGGATGTCCAGCGCTGTAGCTTGCTGGTCGTTGAGTGAAGCTGGGTGCTGGTGTTGAGATGGAGATGTCTGGGAGATTTTCGCCATTTGATATTATGTGGAGCTGGGAGGTCTCTTGTGGACCAGTGTCCTGACGTTGGCTCTCCCACCTCAGAGACACGGCACTGACTCCTGGCTGCAGCACCAAGAGCCTTTCATCCACACGGCTCAGAATAAAAGGAAGAAAAAGTAGAAAGAAAGAATTAGTAGTAGCAGAGAGAGAGAGAGAGAGGGAGGGAGGGAGGGAGGGAGGGGGAGGGAGAGGGGAGGGGGAGAGGGAGAGAGAAAGAGAGAAAGGAAAGAACGAGAGAAAGAGAAAGAAAGAAGTGAGGGAGGGAGGAAGGAGGGAAGGAAGGAAAAAAGAAAGAAGATAAGATAAAATAAGATAAAATATAATAAAGTTATTAAAATAAAAAAATAATTATTAAGAAAACAAGAAAAAAACGGACGTATACAATCCTAGGACAAATGGTGGAAGCGAAGCTATACAGACAAAATCTCACAGAGAAGCATACACATACACACTCACAAAAAGAGGAAAAGGGGAAAAAATCATAAATCTTGCTCTCAAAGTCCACCTCCTCAATTTGGGATGATTCGTTGTCTAAAGGAGGGAGGGAGGGAAGGAAGGAAGGAAAGAAAGAAAGAAGGTAAGGTAAAATAAGATAAAGTTATTAAAATAAAAAATATTTTAAAAAACGGACAGATAGAACCCTAGGACAAATGGTGGAAGCAAAGCTATACATACAAAATCTCACACAGAAGCATACACATGCACACTCACTAAAAGAGGAAAAGGGGAAGAAATCATAAATCTTGCTCTCAAAGTCCACCTCCTTAATTTGGGATGATTCGTTGTCTATTCATGTATTCCACAGATGCAGGGTACATCAAGTTGATTGTGGAGCTTTAATCCGCTGCTTCTGAGGCTGCTGGGAGAGATTTCCCTTTCTCTTCTTTGTTCTCACAGCTCCCAGGGGCTCAGCTTTGGATTTGGTCCTGCCTCGGCGTGTAGGTCACCGGAGGGCATCTGTTTTTCGCTCAGACAGGACGGGGTTAAAGGAGCTGCTGTTTCGGGGGCTCTGGCTCAGCCAGGCCTGGGGGAGGGAGGGGCACAGAGTGCGGGGCGAGCCTGCGGCGGCAGAGGCCAGTGTGACGTTGCACCAGCCTGAGGTGTGCTGTGAGTTCTCTCGGGGGAGTTGTCCCTGGATCCCGGGACCCTGGCAGTGGCGGGCTGCACAGGCCCCCAGGAGGTGAGGTGTGGATAGTGACCTGTGCTCGCACACAGGCTTCTTGGTGGCGGCAGCAGCCTTAGCGTCTCATGCCTGTCTCTGTTGTCCGCGCTTTTAGCCGCCGCTTGCGCCCGTCTCTGGAGCTCCTTTAAGCAGCGCTCTTAATCCCCTCTCCTCGCGCACCAGGAAACAAAGAGGGAAGAAAAAGTCTCTTGCCTCTTCGGCAGGTCCAGACTTTTCCCCGGACTCCCTCCTGGCTAGCCGTGGTCCACGAACCCCTTCAGGCTGTGTTCACGCCGCCAACCCCAGGCCTCTCCCGGTGCTCCGACCGAAGCCCGAGCCTCAACTCCCAGCCCCGCCCGCCCTGGCGCATGAGCAGATAAGCCTCTCGGGCTGGTGAGTGCTGGTCGGCCCTGATCCTCTGTGCGGGAATCTCTCCGCTTTGCCCTCCGCACCCCTGTTGCTGCGCTCTCCTCCGCGGCCCCGAAGCTTCCCCCCTCCGCCACCCGCAGTCTCCGCCCGAGAAGGGGCTTCCTAGTGTGTGGAAACCTTTCCTCCTTCACAGCTCCCTCCCACTGGTGCAGGTGCCGTCCCTATTCTTTTGTCTCTGTTGTTTCTTTTTTTTCTTTTGCCCTACCCAGGTACGTGGGGAGTTTCTTGCCTTTTGGGAGGTCTGAGGTCTTCTGCTAGCGTTCAGTAGGTGTTCTGTAGGAGTTGTTCCACGTGTAGATGTATTTCTGGTGTATCTGTGGGGAGGAAGGTGATCTCCGCGTCTTACTTTTCTGCCATCTTCCCGGAAGCCAAAGAACCAGTTTTTAGTTTCATTGATCTTTGCTATTTTCTTCGTCTCTACTTATTTCTGCTCTGATCTTTATGATTTCTTTCCTTCTACTAACTTTGGGTTTTGTTTGTTCTCTCTCTAGTTGCTTTAGGTGTAAGTTTAGGTTATTTGAGATTTTTCTTGTTTCCCAAGGTAAGATTGTATTGCTATAAACTTCCCTCTTAGAACTGCTTTTGCTGCATCCCATGAGTTTTGGACCATCATGTTTTCATTGTCATTTGTCTCTAGGCATTTTTAAATTTCTTCTTTGATTTCTTCTGTGATCCCTTGGTTGTTTAGTAACATATTGTTCAGCCTTTATGTGTTTGTGTTTTTTACAGTTTTTATCCTGTAATTGATTTCTAATCTCATAGCATTGTGGTCGGAAAAGATGCTTGATATGATTTCAGTAGTCTTAAATTCACTGATTTGTGGCCCAAGATGTGATCTATCCAGGAGAATGTTCCATGTAGACTGCCTGGGTTTGAACCTTGACCCTGCCACATGCTGAGTGAACTTGGGCACATTCTGGAGCCTGCTGCCTCTCAGTTTGTTCATCTGGAAATTGGGAATGATGATGATGGTGATGATGATAACAATAATGGTAATATTCCCTAAGTTATTCAGTTGTCTGAGGATCAAATATGTTGATACATGTAAAGTGCTTAGAACATTCACCTGGTACCATGAGTGCCATGTCTCGGCCAGTTCAGCACACTTTCCTTGTGCACACACAAGTGCATGCACACACACACATATGCACACACAAGTCCACATGCAGGTGTAGGCATGAACACTCACACACTCACAAACACACACACACATGCATCCACACATTTCTCCCCAAAGCATTGATGGTGTCACTGGGTGCCTTCCTTGTGGGCATGTTTTCTAGAAGGGAGAAATCTCATCCCCCAGGTTCTATATACTTTGTCTTTAGGTTGAACAGCATGAGAAGGAACATTGACTGAGTCCTGCTCTATGTCAGGCATTGTCTTAGGGACTGATGTATCTTATTTCAAAACAGCCATTGTGTGTGGGAAGCTACAGTAGGCAGTCATCCATCCTGCCACCCTCTCACCTGGCTGGCTCAGCACTCAGGTCTTGGGACACCACCTGCCTGGGCTGCATCCATCTGGGAGGACAGAACTGCCTGGACAGAATGGAGCTTTGATGTCATGCTCTGGCCCATCCCACAGCCGCCCTGTGGGGATGGTCTCTGAGTCAGAGATAGGGAGATGGCAGATGGTGGGCCTTCCAGAGTCCTTGTAGAGCTTAGGGCTGGGAGAAGTCTGTTTCTCCTTCACTATCACCGTGAGTTAGGGAGCTTCATGGATCTCCACTCCTTCCACTCTTTGCCTGGGCTGCCAGGAACCTCTTTGCCCAGTTGTGTATTTAGTTGTCACAGGTTTTCTGGGTCAAAAGTTCCTTTACCTTCTTGCTCTCTCCCTCTGTCCCTCATTTACTTTCTTGTCCTCTATTAAATGTTTTGGATATTTTGCTTCCTAATTTTTTTTTTTTTGCAAATGTTATTGAGATATAGCAAACAGAAAGGTGAACAGAACACAGGTGTCACAAGTGTGTAGTTTAATGATTTTTCTCAAAGTGAACAAAGCTGGGTAAGTAGTGCCCAGGTCCAGAATCCGAGTATTACCAGCACCCCCGGGTCCCCTCAGGCTCCTTCCAGTCACTGACCCACCAAGGTAACTATGTTCTGACCTGGTTTTGCACTTTACATAAATGGAGTCATGCAGTGTACACTCTGTGTCTGGCTTCTGCTAGCAATTATGGGTTTTTTTTTTCATTTTAAAAAATGTTGGTAAAAATAGGTCTGACATAAAATTTTAACCATTTTTAAGTGTACAATTCAGTGGCATTAAGTATATTCGTCATGTGTAATCACCACCATCATTCATCTCCAAAACTCTTTTCATCTTGTAAAACAGACTCTGTACCCATTAAACAATAACTGTCCATTCCATTGTCCTCCAATCCCTGGCTACCACCATTCTACCTTCTGTCTCTATGAATTTGATTATTCTAAGTACCCATATAAGTGGAATCATACAGTATTTTACTTGTTTTAGTGGACTGGCTTGTTTCACTCGGAAAAATGTCCTCAGGGTTTGTCCATGTTATAGCATGTGTCAGAATTTCCTTCTTTTTATGGCTGAATAATATTCTGTTGTATGTATGTATCACATTTTGTTTACCCATCTATCCACTGATGGACACTTGGGTTGCTTCTGCCATTTGGATGTTGTGAATACTACTGTGAACATGGGTGTGCATATATCTGCTCAAGTCTCTGCTTTCACTTCTTTCGGGTATATAGAATTGCTGGATCATATGGTAACTGTGTTTTAAATTTTTTGACATGCCTCCATACTGTTTCCCACAGCGGCTGCACCATTTTACATTCCCATGAACAGGGCACAAGGGTTCCAATTTCTTGACATCCTCACCAACATGTTTTCTGTTTTTTGGATAGTAACCGTCCTCATGGGTGTGAGGTGGTTTTGATTTGCATTTCACTAATGATCAGTGATGCTGAGTTGTGATTCTGCTTTCTCATCATCTATCGTCTGTCTTTTTGCCTGAGCTGTGTCCCATCTGTTGTCATTGCTGTCCCATGCTCCACGGTATGAGTAGACCATGGCAATCCCGCTCATTCTGCCGCTCATGGGCATTAGGTAGTTTCCCATTTGGAGGGATTGCAAGGGAGTGCCACTAAGAACATTCTAGAGTGCGTCTTTCGGTGGACATAGTGTTGGGTTTTTAAATGCAAGCCACTTCCATTTGGAGGTTAGTGTTGCATAAATAAACCAATCAATAAAATGCATAATGCGTGCTCCCTGAGGGCCCTCCCTGAAGGTCCTCAGGCTTGAACAAGCTCCACAGGCCAGGCCCCTGCCCGCTATGCCCTCCTGCCCCGTCCCAGCCGCCTGGTGCCTGCCCTCCTGGTTTCTAACCTGCTCCCTCACCGGGGAGCCACCCTTGGCCCTGACAGCACCCCCTGCCCTCTGTTGTCCCCAGCGCCCTCCCCCACCACCGAGCCGGCTAGCTGAGGGTGTGACCAGCTCCTCTCTGTGCCCAGGGGTCTTTGGGCAGCGCCTGGAGGACACAGTCCACCACGAGCGGAAGTATGGCCCGCGCCTGGCACCCCTGCTGGTGGAGCAGTGTGTGGACTTCATCCGGGAGCGCGGGCTCACCGAGGAGGGCCTCTTCCGCATGCCTGGCCAGGCCAACCTGGTGAGGGACCTTCAGGATTCCTTCGACTGTGGGGAGAAGCCGCTGTTTGACAGGTGAGCTCCCGGGAGGGGTGCAGATAGGGCCACCTGTCCATTCCGCTGCATAGCCTCCTCTCAGGATGCCAGCTGAGAGGCATGGGTGCAGGATGGAGGCTGGGATGGCGCCCTGCACTGGCACGTGCCCGGCCAGCCCTGCCAATGGGCGGAGTGCGGGGCACAGAATCACTGCAGCAGCCCTGCATCTCGCTTAGGGGCGGATCCTGCCACCTCCACGTGGGCGGTATCCCCTGTGGATGCCCGCAAGCCCGCCCCGGCGCGAGCAGGGGAAGGCCTCTGCCGGCACCAGCCAGGGCTCCAGGCCTTCTGCAGGGTCTGCCTCTTGGCTCTGCTTTCTTGGGATAACTTGCCCCCCAGGCTCCTTTGGTGCCAAGATGGAGGCGTGGCTCCAGCCCCACATTCTCACAGGTTTTGGGGGCGGGGGAGCAAGTCTCCTGCACCTGTCCTGGGCCAGTGCCCATCCTACCTCATCACTGGGGCTTACTGGGTCCTGGGCTCCACCCCGGGATAGTCAGCCTCACTTAAAGCCCAGGGGCTAAGAACGGGGGAGAGGTAGCTGTTTGGGGGCCTCTTCTCTCTGATGGTATCTCCATTATGGGGCAGTTTTTCATAGAAAATTCTTTCTGTATCAAGCCAGCCCTGGCCCCCATGGAGCTTCTGCCCGTTCTTCTCAGATCTGCCTTCACAGACGAGGGCCCCTCTGTTGCAGGATAGGTCCACAGGTTTCTGCTGGCAGCCCTGGTGTTTTCAGATCTTTTCCTCTGGGGGCAGAACACTTCCAGCCCCTCCAGCATCTGCCCAGACCCATCACCACAGCCAGGAGAGTCTGTCGAATCCTTTTTCACATGTGGAGCCTGGGACTGATCACCACTCCCCAGAGGGGGTCTACCCAGGAGGGCACAGGGGTTCCTTCATCTGGAGCCTCGTGAATTTCCATCTGATACTCTGAGCTTGTAGTTCATTATTTATAATCTCAGCGAGCTTGTGGTCCACTCTGAACCTCTGCCAGCCAAGCCTCTTCCATCCTGTGCCTGTGTGGCTGTGGCTTAGGGTTGGAGATTGCTTCAAATAATGCTTCTCTGTGGTTCCTGGAAACTTGCTCTTGACATTGAGGTTTTTTAGAGAAGGGGCCACGGCCCCAGTTGCCACGGACCCCACGCCTTGAGCACTCCCCTGGCTGTGGATGACCACGGCCTCTCCTTTCTCTGCTCCCCCCGTCACTGGGAAGGTGCTGAGGAGCTGAGTGTGGTGTGCTGGTGGGAAATCTGACGGAAGTGATGTGATCAGTAGCCAGAGGGACCCTCGGTTCCAGAACCAAGGAGAGGATTCTGGGGACAGGTGTGGGGTTGGGTGTCCTCTGTTTCAACAGGGCAACAATAGGGTGTGAGAGCAGGTGAGTGCACCTGGGAGGGCATGAGGGAGAAGAGAGGAAAGGGGACAACCTGAGAAGCCCCATCTTGGAGGATGGGCTGGAGGTGATCCCAGGAAGAGGAGTAGAAGTGTCCAGAGGGAGAGACAGGAGCCCAGGGAAGGCCTGCCCCACACTGCTGAGAGGTCGGGAGTCAGGGCTGCAAGGCGGGGGAGTCTGAGGGCCTCTGCCTCTCCAGTGGGTATTTAGCAGGTGGGCCAGAAGGGGAGAGGATCCAGGCTGAGGCCTTCAGGAACCGCAGCTTGCACAGAGCAATTGTGCAGGGGGTGGCAAAGCCGAGGAAGGCACTCCAGGGAGCTGGGTTTGGTCCTGAGGCCCAGGAGGCCAGGCACAGTTTGAGTAGGGCGGCAGCCAGATCTGATTTTGTGTTTGCAGCTATCTCCCGAGTTGGCATCAGGCGGTAAGACAGTGTATCTGGATCCCCAGGAGCTACCAAAAGTCCAGGTTCCAGGCCCCGCCCTCCCCACTCCTGTGGAATCAGACACACGAATGAGGAGTGGAAATCTGCATGTATAAAAGTCCCCAGTGACTCTGCTCAGCAACCAGATTTAGGGGCCAGTGGCCAAAGGGGACCCCACGCCAGGCGGGGGGCAGAAGCAAGGGTGAGTGGCATGACGGGCACAGGGCAGACCCCCCCCTTTGCACCTTCCAACCTCAACCTCTCCTCAGCCTCTCTTCCCCCGCCCTCCCGTCTCCCTCCCTGACCCCCTGCTTCCATCTGGAGCATCCCACACTAGCCCTGCCCTCAGTGCGTTTACAGACTTTTCTTCAGTGGTCATATGCCCATTTTATGGATTAGAACCCACGGCTGGGAGACCCCATGTAACTCACCCAAGATGCCCAGAGGTGGGCTCTGCCCAGCTGGATCCTGGCCTCTTTCCCAGAGCCCCTTGCCCTCCACCTACATTCCCCCCTCCAGGAAAGTTCCTCTCTTAGCCTGCTCACCCTTCCAGAACCATCCTGTTTCTCCCTCCTGTCATCCGACAGCCTCTCACCTAGGGTCTCCTCTCCCGTACCCACGCTTGCCCGTCCTCAGCCCCCTGAACACCGGGGCTCCACCCACCTTTCCAGGACCCTTCTCCACAGTGTTCCCTGCACTGCCACAGCTGGCCCGGGCTCTGAGTGCCTCTCCCTTCTGGAAGCTTCTCCCGGGGTATCTGACCCCATTCTCTCCCACTTCCTGGTATCTCCTCTGGCCCTGCATTGTGCCCACCCCCAACACAGGCGTCCCAAGGCTCCTCTTCTCCACTTCCTGACGAGATTGTCCCAGGGCTGCTCCCCTCACCCACACGCTGGCAGAGGCCATCCGGGACCGAGCTGGCTTGCTCCATGTGCATAGATACGCTCTGCACCGTGAACTCCGGCCTCCAGTCCTGGACTCGCTCCTCCATACAGAGCCCCACCTGGCCTGGAAGCCGCAGTCACCACACCTGTCCCTTCCTGCCACCCTGGTCTCTAGTCCCTGGCCCGTAGCAGGTCTCCCAGCCCCGTCCGTGTTGTTGCCGAGCATCTCGAGGACGGTCTCCCCCATGCCCCACCTTGGTGGCTCTGGTGACTCTCGCAACAACTCTTCTTACATCACTTCGCACCCATCCATTGAGGGAGAGTGCTTGGTAGGTGTGGGGGAGTGGCCGTGAACAGGACAGACAACAGACAAGGCCCTGCCCTCACGTGGCCAGGACAGATGACAAATAAATGCACTCAGGGAACCAGCCCGGGTTCCCATCACCAAGCTCCCCTTGGCCTGGCCCACAGCACAGAGCAGGGCGTGCTCCTGGCTCCCAGAGCAGGCAGCCCGGCCCCCAGGGAGGTAGTGCCTGTTGACTGGGCTGGGATGGGAAAGATGGGCCAGGCTGTCGCGTGGAGAGTGGACTGTAGGGGAGCGAGGTGTAAGGGCCAGGAGACCACAGCTGTGTTCTGGATGGACATTGGTGTCGGTGGGGCTGAGGGGGTCTTTGGGAATGAAGAGATGCAGGGGAATGGCGGCATTACCAGATCCATCCTGCAGAGGGAGAAACTGAGGCTGGGGGTTATCTGCCTCACGGCGGGTTACCTGCTGTGCAACAGCGAGGGCAGAAGCTGATTTGGACCCCAGGGCAAGCTCTTGTCTCCAGCTGTTGCCCTCCTTGCCGGTGCACACTGTGCGCCTGCTCCTGGGAGAGGGAGTGGGACAGGTGACAACACCTGCCCTGAAAGGGCTCACAGGCTGGTGGGCACCCATTGTGCTGTGGGCTGCGAACATTCTCCTTGAGTGCTGGAGCTCGGGGCTGGACTCAGGCAGGTGTGTGTTGAAGGGGAGGGTCTGAGGGGAGTTTAGGGAGAAAGTGACCAGAAGCAGCCTTGGGTCAACTGTGGGGAGTGGGGAGAGAGGGAGGAAGTGAATTTCTAGGGAGGGAGAAAGAAGGTGAGGCGGTCAGGGCTGGGCCAAGCTCGCAGACGCAGAAGCACTGGAACCCGCGGGCAGCCAGGAGCCGCCAGGATGGGGCTTTGGGCAGGGACGCGGAGGCAGGGTGCGGAGGCAGGGTCTGCAGCATGGAGGGGCCACTCTGCGTCTACTTGCCCAGATCAGAAATGCTTCCACCTCCTCCATCGGGGGAGACATAACGGCTGGCCCTTGTCCGAAGGCCAGCAGCTGATCCTCCTGGCTTCCCATCCCTCCCCGCATCCTCCTGGGGCTCCTGCACACACAGTGGCTGGCAGTGAACTGATGGGGTCCCCAGGTGGGAGAAGGGGCATTGGGCTCAAGGCTGGGTACTCACTGGGGACCTAAGCACCCAGGAAATGGATGGGTCAGCAGAGGAGGTGGCTGAGAGAAGGCACTGAAGGCCGTGGGCGGCAGCGTGTCTGGCTGGAGGGGGAGGTGGGGGCACAGATGGGGGCTGCTCCACTGGCCAGACGGAGAGCCACCAAGGGCCACCAGTCCCGAGGAAGGGAGGGGCTCTGGGTGCGTGAGTTTGAGGTGTATGTAGCCCTGTGGAACCCCAGAATTCCAAATGCCAGGGCGGAAGGGACCCCAGGGCTTGGCTCAGTGATGCCAGCCTTGGACGGCCAGGGCCAGGTGGCACCTTAACGGCACAGCCATGTTCTTTTGGTCCTAGGCCCATCTTTCCTGAGCACTTCCCATGAGGGAAATGCAGGTCCAGCGTTTAAATCCAGGGCCCTGGAAAAGCAGATGAAATACCTGGGGTCTAGCCCAGCCTGGGAGGCAAGCTTGGAGGAGGTGCCAAGACTGCAGTCCAGGACCTGAACCGAGAGTCCAAACAGGCCCAGGGCTGCCGCCCTCCACAGGGCCCACTTCAGCCTGGGCAGCTCCCAGCTATGAGCAGGAGACTGATGGCTGGGAGTGCACATACGGGGCTCTGGGGTGCTGGAAATGGGGCATCCATAGTGTGAATAGAAGCCCAGAAGCCAGGGAAAGAGCCTGACCTCTGACCTGCCCAGCCCCTGGTGGCAGGTGCCCAGGGACAGCTGCCCTTTTTCAAGGGGCTCAGCAGCCCTGCGTGGTGGGCACCTTTGACACAGCCCTCCTGCTTCCGTTGGAGGGTGAGCCTGGGCAGAGGAGTAAGCTCAGGCTTGGGTCGAAGGACAGCTGGGCCCCTGGCTGCCTGCCTCCCCGGTGTGGAGCAGCTGCACGTCACCCTCCAGAGTACCCTGGGGCAGGCAGCAGGGCAGTGGAAGGGAGCCCTTCACGCTCACCTGTTCACCAGCCAGTCGTCACAGTGCACGCGCACACACACACGGACGTGAGAGCAGAGGCTGCCCCTGGTGGGGGTGGGCCGGGGTACTGGTCACTCCTGTGGTTCCCTGGCGCCCAGGCCTCACACTTATCCCTCTGCCTGCAGCACAACAGATGTGCACACGGTGGCCTCCCTGCTGAAGCTCTACCTGCGGGAGCTCCCCGAGCCTGTGGTCCCCTTCGCCAGGTATGAGGACTTCCTTAGCTGCGCCCAGCTGCTCACCAAGGACGAGGGGGAGGTTAGTGGCTCATGGGGACCCATCCTGGGGGGGTGGGCCTGCTAGTTGGTGGCGGGTATGTGGAGACAGGACTTTCTGTGACTCTTCGTGGCACACAGATCCTGCCGCCTGCTCTGTGTGTGTCGGGGGTGGTGCCCTGGAGCAGCCTGCTCTGTGGGGGACAGGCCTAGACCTCCTAATCTGGGGAGGGCCAGAACATCCCACTGTGTGTGGAGGGCACGCTGGGGCGAGGTGCCTGGAGCATCCCCTCCCTGTGTGCGGCCCTCTGTCTCCTGGAGGGGCAGGTACTTCCTAAAGCAGGCCGTGTCCCAGCCGTGCCCCTGAGCACAGGGAGCTCAGGCTGGGCCACCACCCAGTAGGCACTGCTGCTCCATCACCTGCTCCCACAACCAACTCAGGCTGCCCAGGCCGGCCGTGGGGTTCAGAAACAACCAGACCTTTCATCTGTTTCTATCCCGCCGCCTCCCAAAAGAATTCGAGACTGCTCCCAGGACAGGCCCCGCCCCCCCCATAGTGCCCGCCTGCAGCCCTGGTGGGCTCCGGCTGGGGAAGGACTGTTTGCCCTCCCTCTGGCCGTGTGGGAGATGAGGGGTCTTTATCTGGCAAATATCTGTACCTTGATCAGTGAGCTGGCCCTGACATTCCTCTGTGGCCCTGCAGAGGCACATCCCTCACAATGGCTTCTCAAAAGTAAATCTGCTTCCCGCCAGAGGTCACAAGCCAGGGAGGTGGAAGTGGTGGTGCCCTCTGGTCACCTGGGGCCAGGCCCATGGGCTGTGGATGGAGGTCTGGACTCGGATTCTCACCCCCTACTCCCTCTAGTAAGAGAAGGACTGGGGCCTCCTTTCTGGTCTTTGAAATGCTGTTTTTCTCTCTCAATCCCAAGGGAACTCTGGAGTTGGCTAAACAAGTGAGCAGCCTTCCCCTGGTCAATTACAACCTGCTCAGATATATCTGCAAGTAAGTGACTAGGGGTGGGGCTTCCCTCCCCTGTGCTCTGGCTCCCTGCCCTTCAGGGGGGTCGGGGGGCCTGGGTCATGCTTCCACTCACATGTCTGTCAAGCCAATGGGGAATATAGAAGAACACAGTCAGTCACTGCACTCATAGAGCTTACAGTCCTGAGCACATCATTCCTGAAGGAAAAGGATACAGCCTTTGTTCCTTCTGCCTCCTCTGTGTGCCTCTCACCATCCCCTCCCCATGGTCTGCCTCCTGACCACGACCTAGGCTTAGGGTGCCAGGCGAGGACATGCAGGGTGGCCTTCACCCAGCCCCGTGTCTGGGGGGATCTGGGCCTTCCTGGGCATCTGGCCCCACTGCAGGTGGGAGAATTATGTGTCCTTCCATGACAGGCCCTTGTCCCAGTGGCCTTTGCTTCTGACGGCCCTCTCAGATCTTAGGGGAAGCTCTGCCTTCTTCCAAGCCTGGCAGGGCAGCTGGCTGTGCTTAGCAGCTGTGGAAATGTGGGTGCAGCTGAGCATGGGGGCCAGGCAGCTCCCAGTAGATCTGGCATCAGGATTTGCTTCTCTGCCAACTGTCTCTTCCTTACATTGCAGGTTTCTGGATGAAGTTCAGTCCCACTCAGATGTCAACAAGATGAGCGTCCAGAACCTGGCAACCGTTTTTGGACCTAATATACTTCGGCCACAGATAGAAGACCCAGTGACCATCATGGAAGGTAATGGTGGGGGCGTGCGTGGTGCTCTGGGCTCACCTTGATCCTGGGCAAGTCCTCAGCATCCTCAACGCCAGGCCGGCAGGAAGGGGGGCTCCATCCCTGGGGATTAGGCAGCAGCCTCTCTGGACCTCCTCCCCCATGGGGTCAGCTCTAAGAGGAAAAGGAGCTTTGCCCTGTGGATGGGGTCATAAGATGCAGTTAGAATGGTGAGAGAGGCTGGGGGGCGGGTGTGGAAAAGGTCAGCGCACTTGCCCTTGAACACACACAGATGTTTTTGCTTTACTAAAGTAATTTTCGATTAAGTAATTGTCACAGGCTTCTTCTGGATGTCAGAGCTTTTGCAAACCCTAGGAATATTCCATTCTATAATGAAGACTAATAATGATTAAAAAAAATAGCAGCAACAGCAGCTGCTTTTAACATGCCCCGGCCTCTGCTAAGTACTTACTTTTACCACCGTTTTTTAATCTTCACAAGCAGCCCGCGCTGTGGTTACTGCCCCCAGTTTAAGGATGAGGAGACAGGCCAGGAGAGGCAAGGTGACTCTGTCAGCCCGACTTTTCAAAGGGCACAGGTGCAGGCTGGCATGGAAATGAGAGCCCTGCTTGGAGACCCCATGGAAGACTGTGCTGGCGGGGTTAGTGTGAGAGCCTAGCCGCTCACAGGCAGGAAACCCGCAGCCAGTCCCGGCTAAGCGCAGATGCTGGCGGAGACTCACACAGGACCCACCCGACGCCAGCTGGAGCCCACTGCCCCCGGCGCCAGGCAGGCTGAGGGCAGAGGGGCCATTCCTGTCGAGCGTGACCTAGGGGAGGGGCAGGGTGGGCTGTGGAGCTGTCCCTCGCCGCCCCCAGCCGAGGGTGTGACCATTGGGGTTGATGCTCTCGCTTGGCACGCCCTTGGCCTGACGGGCAGGTCTCCCCAGAGCTCCCGCCTACCAGGTTGTGCAAACGTCTGAGGGCAGATGCTCACCCCACTGACTTGCTGAGCTTCTGCCTCACCTACTTTTCTGGACTAAAGATTGTTTACTTAGTTTTCCCCACGATTCTCAGTTACTTCTAGTGGGAGGGTCCACCCAAGTACTTCACCCTCCTCATCACGCAGAAGCCCCCCCAGTCTCTGGTATTTGGTTGAGGACAAGAGGAGGGAACGAGGCAGCAGGATCGATACCATGGTCCCTCTGCACCGCCTCCCTTTCTCACTGACCCCTCCCCCCACCCCACAGCCTCAGGAACCGAGTCCCCACAGATGCCACAGGCTGCATCTCAGGGGCTGTGGCCTGGAGAAGAGGGATTGTGTGCATGTGTGGGGGGCTGTTCACGTTGGGGGGCAGCCGTGTACATCTGTCTGTGTGCACGGGGTTGTGTATGTGTGCCTACACGCACCTGTAAGACATCTCTACTCTGTGTCACAGAGCCCTGTGCCTCCCAGAGTATGGACGGTCAGGCACGGCCACTGTGGGCAGCATATGGGGCAGCCGAGAGGGCCCTGCCGTCCAGGTCCTGGCTTCCAGTCCCAGCCTGCCCTTGGCTCAGCCCGCAGCCTTAACAGGCCTTGTGCCTGCTCGTCCCCCCGCCAGCCGGGTGGAGTGGGTGCGAAGGGACAGTGCTGCTCTGTGCTCCAGGGCCCACACTGGAGGAGGGGGGTTCTTGGGTATGGTCCTTATGTCCCTGCCTGGATTTGGAGGGGGTGGTGGCCGTCCTTTCCTTTGGGGCGGCACGTGGCAAGCTCTCGTTGAGTCCTCACTTGAGGAGTAGCCTGGTTTGGGGCTACTATCAGGGCTGGGCACCCTGGGTTCGAGCTGCAGCTTCCCCGGACTGGTCTGGAGAGCCTGAACTGGAGCTATTCACAGCCAGGCTCTTCTTGTTCCTTCTTCCTGGCAGGCACTTCTCTGGTCCAGCACCTGATGACCGTCCTGATCCGCAGACACAGCCAGCTCTTCACTTCGAGGACCACGGAAGCGCCAGCCTCCCCACGTGGGAGCCCACCATGCACCGTGGGATGGGGCTCCGAGGAGGTCACCAGGGACAGCCAGGCAGAGCCCGGCAGCCCCAGTGCCCCTGGCCTGCCCTCGCACAGGGCCTCTTCTCTGGATGGGGCTGCCGTGGCGGCATTCTCTAGAACCTTTCCCACAGGCCTGGGTAGCCGAAGCAGCCCTGCTGCCACCCCTGGGAAGAAGGTGCAGACTCTGCCCAACTGGAGGTCTTCCTTCCGGCAGTCAGGGTCCCGGTCGGGGAGCCCGAAGGTGGGCACCTCATCCCTGGAGGTGCCCATCATCTCCGGAGGGAACTGGCTCATGAATGGGCTGTCCTCCCTGCGAGGGCACCGCCGGGCCTCATCGGGAGACCGGTTCAAGGACTCAGGCTCCGAGCAGAGACTCTCCACCTATGACAACGTGCCCCTGCCCAGCCCCTTTCCCAGCACGCCCAGCGTGGCCAGCATGCCATGGTCTGGGGCCTCCTCCTGCGAGGCCTCAGCCAGGGGCTCGGTCAGCAGCTGCACAGCGTGCAGGGCCAGTGACTCTTCTGCCTGCAGCTCCCTCCACACTGAGGGGGCCCTCGAGGCCTCCCCTGTCCCCAGCAGCAGCGAGGAGTGCAGATCCCCAGACCTGGACCACGGCCTGGACAGGGTGGGTGCCTGCATCAGCAGCAGTGAGCCCAGTGACCCAGGCAGCCCCACCCAGGACCTCGCCCACCGTACTGAGGCTCTCCAGGGCCTGGTCACGGAGCTCCGGGCAGAGCTGTGCCGGCAGAGGACTGAGTATGAGACAAGTGTGAAAAGGTAAAGGGCTGCAGCTGCTGGGTGAGTGTGAGGTGGGTGCTCCCTGGGCCGGGCAGGGCCCTTGCAGCCAGCCAGCTCACTGGGCACCGGTCCAGAGGCAGTCAGCCTCTGGCTCTGAAAGAAAGTCTCCTGGAGGCAGGGCTCAGAGCAGCCAGCGCCCAGGAGCCACCTTTCTGGGACAATGCCCACAGGACAGGGCTGGGAGTGGAGGGGTGGGGATCCTATGTCTGGGAAAGCTCAGGAGCTGAGGGGCTGGCATGCTGTCAGAGGCCTTTGATGGAGAGGCTCAGAGTGGTGGTCCCTCTGGGGCCTGCAGTCAGGGAGGAGGCAGGCCCCCAAGGTATGTCCTGTAGCACTGGGACTGGGGCAGGGCACGCGTGCACTGCAGGCCCCAGGCCAGCCTGGTTGACTGCCCATGGTTGGACCTGATGTAGAGTGAGGACTTCTTCTGGATCAAAATCCGATTTTCTCTGAGGAGGGAGCTGGCCTTGTCGAGCCAAGCCCTCCCTTCCGCTGGGTCACAGAGGACACCTCGTGCCACCTTTTTTTAAAATATATAAATTTATTTATTTATTTTTGTCTGTGTTGGGTCTTCGATGCTACCCACAGGCTTTCTCTAGTTGCCGCGAGCAGGGGCTACTCTTCATTGTGGTCCGCAGGCTTCTCATTGTGGTGGCTTCTTTTGTTGCGGAGCACAGGCTCTAGGTGCACAGGCTTCAGTAGTTGTGGCTTCGCCGGCTCTAGAGCGCAGGCCCAGTAGTTGTGGCACATGGGATTAGTTGCTCCGCAGCATGTGGGATCTTCCCGGACCAGGGCTCGAACCCGTGTCCCCTCCATTAGCAGGCGGATTCTTAATCACTGCCACCAGGGAAGTCCTTCGTGCCACCCTTTAAGGCTTGCAGGCTTGTTCACTGATGGGCCCTGGTTCCAGCCTCCCTGTGCAGAGGGCATTTTCCAGCTCTGAGGCCGAGTTCCCCAATTAAAATCACCAGCAAAGCCTACACTGGACAGTGAGCGGTGCTTCCATCAGTATCTCAGACCCCTTAACTCCTTTTGCCCAAGGCCTTGCACGCATCAGACCTATGAACCCATGTCCCACCCACTAGCAGGGGGCTTCATTGGGTTCTGAGTGCTTCCTCTTTCCATCAGACAGTGGAGGTGGAAGGGATTCATGCTTCTATTTCTGAGCCTGGGATTCCCACAGGGAGCTGGAATGGTAGCATTTGACCCTCTTGTTCTGCTGGCAGCTGTCTCCTGGGCACCTGGGGAGTGTCAGGTGTGTGCAGTCTCTGTGTTCACGGCAGGAAGATGGCAGGAAAGGGGCCGTGAGGGCAGCAGCCCCTCCATGGGGGAAGTCACAGCAGGCAATGTCAGAGCCAGGACTTGAAGTACCGATAGGACTGAGCTGAGCAAGGAGGAGAAAGGACACAGTGTGAGTAAAACTTGGAGTTTAAAATTGTGGAGAAAACCCACAATGTAAGCACTGGGTTGGAATTTACCAGGCAGAGGTAATAGCAGGAGCTCCCTGCAGATTCACTGGAAGGTGATTACTGCTGAAGATGAGCTCAGAGTGTACAGGAAGTGTTACTCGGCAGACACTGTCTGAGGGCAGCCTCAGAGGGGGTCAGAATCAACATCTCACTTTCTCGGCTGTTTGTGGAGCTGACTTGAGCTTCTAGATCTTTCACCTTGGAGGCTGGGGTTCTCAGGGGAAATGCAGTATTGTTGCCTGGCAGGCTATGGGTTCGAGTTCCTGCCCCACTGTGTACTGGCAGAGTGTGGGCAAGCTCTGAAAGCGTGGCGGAGTCAGGGTGGGGCAGGCGGCAAGGCGTTTTGGCAGGAGTGATACTTTGACTTTATTGCCAGTGAGATGTGAAGCTGCTGGAAGACCTGGAGGACTTGGGTCACTTTGATGAGGTGCACTGACTGCTGTGCTCAGGAGCGCTTGACGAGGCAAAGACCAGTTAGGAGGCCATGGCCATCCAGGTCAGACCTGTGGCTGGCATGGACCTACGGGGCAGCAGACAAGGTGGGAGAAGCAGCCAGATTCTGAATATGTTTGGGTGTTTCCAGGTGATCAGGTGTGGTGGTGAGAAAAAGAACTGACTTGAGACACACCATTTTTGTTTTGGTCGAGTATCTGGAAGAAGGTGGTCACTGAGCCGGGGAGACTGGGGCTATAGGAGCGTGACTTGGGGAAAGAGGGCAGGAGCTCAGCTGTGGGTCTGTTAGGCTGGAGATACTTATTAAGTTTCTGAGTGGACTTGAGGGAGATAAAGATTGAGGGTTGTCAGCACACTGAGTGCTCTAAGTGCTTCAAGTCTGAGGCTGGACAAGGTCCCTCAAGGAGTGGTGTGGAGGCTGTGCTCAGGAGCACCAAGGGGCAGGGAGGACCTGGCAAAGGAGGGCCCTGGACGGGAGGAGAAGCAGTGAAGGGGGCTCATGGGGGGCCTGCTGCCCCTGCCTTGGGGAGGGTCTTCTGACATTATGCACTGTGCTCTCCAGATGGGAGGATGGGGTGAAGGAAGGCTTTCTCCCTTCTCCATGCTTTTTTTTTTAATTGAAGTATAGTTAGTTTACAACATTGTGCTAATCTCTTCTGTACAGCAAAGTGATTCAGTTATACATATATTCTTTTTCATATTATTTTCCATTATGGTTTATCCCAGGATATTGAATATAGTTCCCTGTGCTATACAATAGAACCTCGTTGTCTACCCATCCTATATATATAATAGTTTGCATCTGCTAATCCTGAACTCCGAATCCATCCCTCTCCCCACTGCCACCCCTCCCCCTTGGCAACCACAAGTCCGTTCTCTATGTCTATGAGTCTGTTTCATAGATAAGTTCATTTGTGTCATATTTTAGATTCCACATATAAGTGATATCATATGATATTTTTCTTTGATTTGCTTCACTTAGTATGATAATCTCTAGGTCCATCCATATTGCTGCAAATAGCATGATTTCATTCTTTTTTATGGCTGAGTAATATTCCATTGTATGTATGTACCACATCTTCTTTATTCATTCATCTGTTGATGGACATTTAGGTTGTTTCCATGTCTTGGCTATTGTAAATAGTGCTGCTATGAACATAGGGGTACATGTATCTTTTTGAATTAGAGTTTTGTCTGGCTATATGCCCAGGAGTGGGATTGCTGGATCATATGGCAACTCTATTTTCAGTTTTTTGAGGAACCTCCATACTGTTCTCCATGGTGGCTGCACCAACTTAACATTCCCACCAACAGTGTTAGAGGGTTCCCTTTTCTCCACACCCTCTTCAACATGTTATTTTTAGACTTTTTAGTGATGGCCATTCTGACCAGTGTGAGGTGCTACCTCATTGTAGTTTTGATTTGCATTTCTAAGAATTAGTGATGATGAGTATCTTTTCATGTGCCTATTGGCCATCTGTATGTCGTCTTTGGAGAAATGTCTATTTAGGACTTCTGCCCATTTTTCAACTGGGTTGTTTGCTTTTTTGTTACTGAATTGTATGAACTGTTTTGGAAATTAAGCCCTTGTCGGTCACATCATTTGCAAGTATTTTCTCCCATTCCATAGGTTGTCTTTCCATTTTGTTTGTGGTTCCCTTTGCTGTGCAAAAGCTTGTAAGTTTGATTAGGTCGCATTTGTTTATTTTTGCTTTTATTTCTGTTGCCTGGGAGACTGACCTAAGAAAACACTGTCATGACTTATGTCAGAGAACGTTTTGCCTATGTTCTCTTCTAGGAGTTTTATTTATGGTGTCACATCTTAGGTCTTTAATCCATTTTGAGTTTATTTTTGTGTATAGTGTGAGAGTGTGTTCTAACTTCACTGATTTGCATGAGGCTGTCCAACTTTCCCAACACCACTTGCTAAAGAAACTGTCTTTTCCCCATCGTATATTCTTGCCTCCCCTGTCGAGGGTTATTTGACCATAGGTGTGTGGGTTTACTTCCGGGCTCTTTATTCTGTTCCATTGATTCATATGTCTGTTTTTGTGCCAATACCATGCTATTTTGATTACTCTAGCTTTGTAATATTGCCTTAAGTCTGGGAGTGCTATGCCTCCTGCTTTGTTTTTTTTCCTCAGAATTGCTTTGGCAATTCTGGGCCTTTCACAGTTCCATATAAATTTTAGGATTATTTGTTCTAGTTCTGTGAAAAATGTCATGGGTAATTTGACAGGGATTGCATCAAATCTGTAGATTGCTTTGGGTAGTATGACCATTTTAACAATATTCTTCCAATCCAAGAGCATGGGATATCCTTCCATTTCTTTGAATCACCTTCAATTTCCTTTATTATTAATGTTTTGTAGTTCTCAGCATATAAGTCTTTCACCGCCTTGGTGAGATTTATTCGTAAGGTTGTTTTGTTTTTTTGGATGCAATTTTAAAGGGGATTGTTTGTTTCATTGTTAGTATAAAGAAATGCAACCAATTTCTATATGTTAATCTTGTATCCTGCTACCTTGCTGAATTCGTTTATCAGTTCTAGTAGTTTTTGCGTGGAGTCTTTAGGGTTTTTTTTTTTTTTTTCTTTTTGCGGTACGCGAGCCTCTCACTGTTGTGGCCTCTCCCGTTGCGGAACGCAGGCTCTGGACACGCAGGCTCAGCGGCCGTGGCTCACAGGCCCAGCCGCTCTGCGGCATGTGGGATTTTCCCGGACCGGGGCACGAACCTGTGTCCTCTGCATCGGCAGGTGGACTCTCAACCACTGCGCCACTAGGGAGGCCCTAGGGTTTTCTATATATAGTATCATGTCATCTGCAAATAATAAATTTACCTCCTCTCTACCAATTTGAATACCTTTTATTTCTTTTCCTTGGCTGATTGCTGTGTCTAGGACTTGCAGTACTATATCGAAGTAGTGAAAGTGGGCATCCTTCTCTTCTTCCAGACTTTAGCCCTTCTCCATGCTCTGTGTTCAGTGGTTGAGGGTGAAGGCCCAGGCCTCATCCTGGATGGGGCAGGGAATGGATATTTGCTTCAGGTACACCATGTGCCAGGTGGTATGCTGTGCACATGTGGTCTCCTTGGTCCATCGTAGCTACAGTGCATAGGTGGAAGGCCGTCCCCTGCATTTTCAGGGTGAGGCACCAGGGCTCAGTGAAGTTTGAGTCCTGCCCACAGTCATGTGTCTTGTAGTCAGGTCAGTTCCTAGGAGCCAGGCGCAGCAAGTCCCTCATGTCTCACAGGAGTGGGTCGTCTGGTTGAAAAGATAGATGTGTTAACCTCTACAGAGGCCTAAGGTGTAGCTCTGTGGTAGCAAAAAGGAGCACTAATGTGGGTTATATGCTGGGGAGGATCAAGAGAAGCTTCCCAGAGGCTGAGACATTTGGGCTCGGGTGTGAAGGCCGAGAGGGAACGGAAGATGAAGTGACAACCTGAATGGGGTTTCCTGTGAGTTGCTGCTGTCTCTGCCTGAAGCTCAAGGGGTCTCGTAGAAGAGCAAACATGAGGACAGTTTCCTGCTTCCCTCTCGGTGCAGGGCTCAGTCCTGTTCTCTGCCAGATGGCAGTCCATCCCTCAGCAGGACAGCTGGCTGGGAGGGGAGGGTAAGTAAGTGGTCTTTGTATTTGAGTGAGGACTCAGGAAGGCCCCTGGCCTCTAGTGCCAAAGGCTGAGGGGGGAGGGTCTCGGGGATGAAGCCCAAGTGGCTTGGGGGAAAGCCCCAGGGTCTTGTGAGGAGATGCAGTCCGTGCGGCCTCACCCAGCACCGGGTCTGAGCCCGCACACATCCTTCCCCTGGTCCCAGGCCTTACCAGCTCCTTCGCCCCATCAAGTGTCTGCTGACAATGGAGTTTTCTTGGCAAACCCAGCAGGCCCAAGTCTAAAATGATGTCTTTCTTCTTGAATTTTAAGACTCGAAGAAGGTAGTGCCGACCTGAGGAAACGAATGTTACAGCTAGAAGAACAACTAGACCAGGAAAAGAAAAAGTACACAATGCTGGAAATAAAGCTGAGGAACTCGGAGCGGGCACGGGAGGACGCAGAGAAGAGGAACCAGCTGCTGCAGAAGGAAATGGAGGAGTTTTTTTCAACCCTGGGAAGCCTGACTGCTGGGGCAAAAGGTGCCAGAGCACCAAAGTAAAGGAGTGGGGAGAGTTCTGTGCTGCTGCTCAGCTTGCCTCGGGAGGGACCAGAGCCTCTGCAGCTTGGCCCTGGGCCTCCGTGGTGCCAGGAGGTCTGGTGCCAGCTGGAGAGAGCAGTCCTGACACCCCGTCGGGAGCCCGAGCCCTGCTCTGGAGCTGGATGCTGCTCTGACTGAGTAGGGTATGGCAGGTGTCGGGGGGACAGTCCCGTAGCTGCCGAAACAGGTGGCACCTGGGATCTGAGTAGCTCACCAGGACCTTTTTGCATTCTTTATTAAATCTGCCCTGAAAGCATGATGCCTGGATGCCTGACTCCTTCATGGGCATGCAAAGTGAGGGTACCAACTGACCTCTCCTGTTTCTCGCGGGGTTGGGAGTCCTCAAGGTGTCCCATGGGTGGAATGGCGTGGGGCCTTCAGAAGTGGGGTGCAAAGGTCCCAGAGGAGCTGTTGCCATGGTCATTGAAGCTGGACTTAGCCACATGTCTGTGCTCTCAGCTCCATCTTCTGTGCTCTGGGCAGGATGGCTTACCTCACTGCTTGCTCCCTCTCTGAGCCACCTGGGCCTCTGCAGCTTGTGTCTGTCCTGGAATTCCTCTCAGGCCTTCCCCTGTAACCTGCTTTCCTTCCCTTGACTCTAGCTCTGCTCCAAAGCCAGAGCCTGTGAGTCAGTCAGAGCTCAGCAAGGGTGCTGCACTCCCTGCTTCTGCACCCCGGGAGTGTGCAGGGTGACAAGGTGTGCCTCTAAAGGAAAGGTGAGCCAAGGTGATAGGTAGTGCCTGTTCTCTGTCCTCCAGGTACAGACGCCTCAGACTGTGCCCATCTCCCTTGCAAATTCCCCTCGAGCTGGTGCTATCCCCTCTCCCTTCCCTGCCTGTTTACCTTCGTCCTCCAGTTCATCCTCAGACTTCAAGGCTCCACGGGGGTAAATCCTTCAAGAAAACCTTTCCGTGGCTGCTGCCACACACAGCCCAGGCCTGGGCCAGAGCTCCACAGGATGGGCCTTCAGGGGCACCAAAGAAGCCACCTCTAAGCAGAGAGGACTGGCCTCTGGGGCACAGGCAGTGCTAGCACCAGCATCACTTGCTCCTGCTCACGGTGTCCTTACCTATCACCCCTCACTACCCCCAGCCGTAAACTGCAGTGGTTTTGAGCAGAGTGGGGTCAACAGAGTGCCCCAATTTCCGACTATCGTCTCTGGAGAAGTCATTCAGGCCCAACCACCCACCTACCTCGAGTCAGGTATAAACTATCATGTGATAGCAATCCTCTAAATGCCAGGGTCTCAGTGCTCCCAGAAGTGCTGGCTCTGCACTCTAAGGTGCAAGCCTACAGGCCCAGGCCAACTAGTAACTCTAACAGTGGTGAGGCAGGCCAATGACTGGTCTGCTGCTGGGTCACTTTTGGCCTCACCAGCCAAGAGGACAAGTGGCTGCCGAGGGCCTTCAGCAGCATCAGCAGCCCGAGTTCTCTTGCGGAGCTCTGAGGGGTGGGACGAGTGGAGAGCACTACCTGCATCTGCTCCCAGGACCAGTGCCATCACAGCACTGGATGCTGGGTGACTAGCTTTCCCAGAAGGTGAAATACTGCCTTCCTCTGTTCAAGGAGAAAGAAAATAATACGAAGTGACTGATTCCTCACAACAACTCAGTAACAAAGGAATTAGCTGCATGCTCCCCATTCAGAGGAGAAACTGAGGCTAGGAGGAGATTGGTGGGAACCCCAGTGTATTTTATGGTCCTGAGTTCCCTCACCACAGCCCTGAAATTCTGCCGACTTTGACCTAGAGAGAAAATGCTGCCAGGCTATCAAAAGAGCAGAAAAGACCAAAGGGGTTTCACATGATGAAAGGGAGGCTGTCTTCTCTTAGCCATTAATAGTGGCAAAGCTCAGCTTCTGGCCAAGTCCTTGCCCCAAACCAGCTCATGAGCCGCATCTGCCACCTGCTGGCAAAACTAAGACCTGCAAATGTGATTTTTCTCTGAAAATTAGTTGGCAATGAACGTCTACTGACATTCTGCCCTCCAATTTCCATTTAACAGCACCCTCCATTCTATCTGTAAAACGTACTGACTTCTGCCTGTAAAGCACGCTGAGCACTGAGACTGGGGGGCTCTGGCCCAGTACCCTGTACTCATCTGCTTCATTCTCCCCAGTTGAGTTGCATTTACAGAACCTGTCCCCAAACCTGTGGATTCAAGTTGTACCTATTGTAATGACATCATTTAATATTTGGTAAGCCGATGCAACTAGAGATTATCATACTAAGTGAAGTAAGTCAGAAAGAGAAAGACAAATGTATGATATCACATATGGAATCTAAAATATGACACAAATGAACCTGTCTATGAAACGGAAACAGAATCACAGACATAGAGAACAGAGTGGTGGTTGCTGAGGGGGAGGGGGTTGGGGGAGGGATGGAGTGGGAGTTTGGGATTAGCAGATGCAAACTATTACATACAGAATGGATAAACAACAAGGTCCTACTGTCTAGCACAGGGAACTATATTCAATATCCTATGATAAACCATAATGGGAAAGAATATAAAAAAAGAATGTGTATGTGTGTGTATATATATATATATATATATACACACACACACACAACTGACTTTGCTGTACAGCAGTAATTAAAATAACATTGTACTTCAATTAAAAAAATACATTTGAGAATCTGATGAAGCCTATGGACCCTCTGAAGAAAAATAACCACATATACTAAAAATTCAGCTTTCAGAGACCTCTTGAAGCCTGTCACTAAATTCTGTAATCAGAGTTTAGAAATTAAGGGGTTAATAACAATAAATCCTTAAATTTTAAAATAATAAGTAAACCAATGAATTATAAATGTGAAAAGACAGGGAATCAATTTTTTGAAAACCTACATGAATGCTCTCAGTAAAGGCAACTTACTAAAAATTGTCAAATTATGGATGAATCAACCATGCAATAGTGGAAAATTGAAAATCTAGGATTCTGCTCCCAAATTACTTCAAAAGTGTTTTAAAATTTGTGTTTGACTCTAAAGAAAAACTGGAAATTTTAAGTCTCATACTGAAAAAAAGGGAGTTGGCTTATTTTAAAAGACTGGCAAATGTCCCTTTTTTAAGAAGTTAGAATACAGTTTTAGGGATGTGTGTGTATGAAAGAGAGGCAGAGACAGAAAAACAGAGGGAGAGATATTCTTTGTTTTACCTGGCTGGTGGAATAACAGACCAGGCATGAACTGTGTTCACTCCACACAGTAAACGGGCTTCAGAATGGAGTCCACATAACCAGGCTCCGTGATCTGTGGGCAATAAATGGTGTCAGTAACAATATCCCCCTCCTTTTGATGCAGGGCCCCAGCCCCCTGGAGAGTTCTCCCAGTATCCTACATAGTTCCATCACAAAGGGACAGCAAGACGTGGCAGCAGTGGTGGTGGAGTAACTGTCATATCTACTTAGCTGAGAGCTGTCTCACATGAGACACTGTCCCTTTGTGACAGAACTGAGACTGAAGGACAGGAAGGGGCAGTCATGCAACCAGACAGCCGCAGACAGAAGGAGAAGAGCTATAAAAGTTACATGAGTGCCAGCATCCTTGCTGGCATGGTGGGAGATGGACAGGGCTAGAATCAGGCAGGGGCCAGACCGTGTAGGGCCCTGTCTCCCATGGTAGAGTTATTTTTATTTGAAGGGATATAGAAAGGCATTCAAGTGCTTTAAATAAACAGACACGAATTGGCTTGCATTCAACAAGACTCCTTTGGCCCCTGGTGGACAGTGGATGAATTTGGGGGCAGGAGGGAGTAGCAGCAGGGAATTTAGTCAGGGAACTACTGGTGTGGTCCAGGCCAAGTGGAGTAGTGTTGACAGGCCAGAAGCTAGACAGTAATGGACTGAAGACTGAATGAGAGGTGAAGGGAAGACACTGTGCCCAGACCAGTCTTTCCAGAAGTGCCGATGTGAATGGGAGCAGAGAAATAGGGTGGTAAAGTGGAGGGGGCAAGGGAGAGCTTTTAAAGAAGGGGATTACTAGAGCATGCTTGTATGCTGCCAAGAATGATCCAGCAGAGAGGGAGAGACTGGTGAGGAGGAAAAGAAGGCAATAATGAGGAGAGGCAAGTCTGAAAAAAGATAAGGAAAGTGGAGGGGTTGGCTTTGGAGAGAGGAGATAGGAAGATGGAGGACGGGGACACAGTTGAGGTAGGTTTATGGAAATGCATACCGAACTCTTTGAGAAGTCCTGAAAAATGATGAACATGCTTACGTTTAGTTAGCAGCCCCAAATTTATTTGAACACAAAACGCTTTATTCACATATGATTTCTCAGGCAGTAGAACACAGTGGTTAGAGTGAAAACGGAGGCAGACTACCCAGATTCAAATCCTAGCCCCACTGCATTGTTGGCTGTGTAGCCCTGAGCAAGTTACTCAGCATCTCTGTGCCTCAGTTTGATCATATAATAGGAGGGGAGAGTAACAGTTCTTACCTCATAAAGTTGTTGTAAAAACTGTGAGCTCATACAGTCAAAGCACTTAAGTGCCTGGCATAGAGTAAGCTCTCCAAGAATATTGCTACTAATTCAATACAGAACTAGTGTTCAGTGCAACAAACTTGGGGCATCACTGCTAGGTATTGAGTCCTTGAAGGGTTTTAGGGAGGGCGGGGGCATGATAACCACTTTGGCAGCATGGTCTGTCCCTCCTCCACTTCCTCCTCCCTTTCTGGGCTCCATCAGCAGTCTCCTGGTACCTTCCCAGTTCCCTTCTTAACACCCTGGAGCATGACCTACCTCATTCTCTGCTGCATGCTGTCTCCCATTTGTCGCTGCTCCCGGTGGAGGATTTGGTATTTAGTTCTCCAAGGCAGCTGGTAACAAATGGACGGGCCATATCAGAATCATCTTGGGAAGCCTGTAGAAAAACCATCCCCCTCATAGTTCTATTTCTATATCAGAATCACCTTCTCCCTCTAAACCCTTCTGAGAAAACAGAGCCATAAAGAGTTTAGGCAACTTGCTGTAGGTGAGGCAACTAGTGTGAAGCCAGGATTCTACTTTAGGTATCTGGTGTCAGAGCACATGCTCACATTACTACAGTAATTTCATAGTGCTGTATGCAGTTTCCTTATGCCAGATTCTGAAGGCAGTGAATACTGGATTTCAGAGGATAGAAACGGTATAGAAGATAGTCCTAGTCATTAGCTTACCCAGACCAATACTGATTGAATGCCTACTTCCCAGTCATCGTGATCTAGGAGTAAGACAGGCTCTTCCATCCAAGGGATTCCAAGGCGAAGCATCAGTAGATTAGCACACAGGATGCCCTCACAGAACAAAAGGGAAAGACATACAGCACGTTGTTGTCTTGTATTCTCTGTGGAACAAAATGGGGAGTGCATGAACGAATAAATTAAAGGAAACATGCAATGGGGACATGAAATAAAAAGTCCTTGCAGAGAAAGTTTATCAGAGGAGAAATTATCAAACGTGGGCCTTCAGCAATGAGGATTTCAAATGGGCAAATGGCGGGAGTAATATGCACAAAGATGTAAAGTATATGCCATGGAGGAGGTTCAGCTGGAATGAGCTGAATGGCAGGAATGATATATGAAATAGAATCAAAACAAAGTTTAATTCTACTTCTCAGAAAAAACAACAGCAACAACCCTCAATACTGATTTTGAGGCATGTCTCTCAAGTGAGAATTATTCTTACCAACCACATGAAAATTGGGACTACTAGGGATGAAGAGGATGACTTGGCGGTCAGCATGTATATAAGTTCTCAGATGGGGGACCACACAAAATTCCTCCCTTTCTCTGCAACATTTCTCCATTATCTTAAACCATTTCTATTCCTTTCCAAGGCTAAAGTCAACAATTATATTTGCTTTACACTAATTATTTTGATAAAAGTACACGAAGTAGATCATTTCAGCAGCCCTGTGACAGACTATCTCCCATCCTGTGACAGATGCAGCAGCACCAGGCTCAGCAAAGCTGGAACCTGTCCAAGATCACCCACTCTCTCCATCTGGAACTCAGGCTGGATCCATAGGATTCAGTAGATCCCACCCTCTCCAGGACCTTGTCTCATCGAGGCACATGTGCTTTTAAATTCTCCCTTTTAACGTGTTCTGACCCCTCAGTCTACCCCTCAAGACATTGTCATGATTCTTTATATTTCCTGCCAACTTTCTGAAAGTACTGTTTTTACTACTGCATCACTACTCACTCAATCCTCAGCAATCACAACTATGCCCCCACCTGTCCGGGTAACTCTAACAGTCTTATGTTACATCCAACAGGAATCCCCTATCTTTTCCCTCTGTCCACAAAATGACACTAGTGAAAATGGTGCACAGACCACACAAGGGGATGACGCAGACCTCACGAGGAAAGGGACTACAAGACTGGAGAGGTCTACAGGCAGTTAGGGAGCAATCTTTCCTTTCCTTCACTCCTGAAATACTAAGTGGCAAGCGGATGCCATACCTGAAGTGTGTTCTGTCATGAACTGTGATGTACAAACTGTAGAATACACTGAATATATTTTCCCTGCACAATCTCTTGTGTGCTGACCAACTGGCCCCAAATGCTAATCTTGGCAACTTCACTTATGTTATGGCAATCTGAGTCCCCAATTTTCCATTCTCAATATGAACAAAGTATCTGGCTTCCCAGTCACCAATCTCCATGCCTCGTCTAACCAGACCTGATCCCACTGTCAGTGACCCTCATAAAACAAAGGTGTGATCATATTAACTCCTCTTTCTCACAAACCAGTAGTTCCTACTGCCTTTAAAATGATGACAATTTCTTCAAAACGTTTCAATTCTGATCTTCAACTTTTCAGTCTTATCTCCCATCACATTCTCTCTTTACATTCACACCCCGCCAGACCATTCCTCACTCCTTGCCTTTCTCTTTATCTGGGAATACCCTTCCTCTCCAAAAATGCCTTAAAAAATATGCCTCCTCTGCGAAACCCTCATTTCCTCTAATCAGTCCTTCCCTGTGTCCCTTCAGCATGGTCTTTGTTCCTCACACAACACTTACTTCAATCAGGCTGCCTAGACTCTGAGTGTCATCCATTTTTAGATCACTCCTCACTTCCAGCTTCTAACATAGGGTCTTAGACATATATGCACACATTAATTGATGGAATTAAATGAAATATATTACTAACTACCAAAGCAGGAAAAGAGACAACAGGATGTTGTAAATGAAATATGTTAGAAGTCTAACTTTACAGAGCATATTTGAAGTATCTTTTAGTTTCAAATGAAGTCCAAAGACATATTGGTGTATTAGCTATAAAAGCTAAATAAAAAAATTTCAAACCATAAAACCAGTACAAATCAATTTCCATTCACATAAAGTCAATGGACCTTTTGAGGAGCAACAGTAAAATAAATGTAGTACCTCAATTAACAAGAATGCATTACTTACTCCATTTTATTTGGTGTCACTAGGGTATTATGGCTGGGTGGAAATTAAATTAACTCAACACTCCACACGGATGTCTGCTCTTGCCACCCAGTCTATCACTGGAGGCCTCTTCCTTGACTGTGATGAGGCAGAGAGCACCAGGTTGGCAATCACATCAGCTGATGGAGCAGCAGTGGTCAGGCAGAAGCTTGGCCCAGGCTATCCTCTCCTCAGAGCAGGGAAGCATGAATGCAGGCGAGGGGGGTGGGACCCTCATGGATATGAGCGTTATCTGGAGCAAGAGTGGAGCAAGATGGAGGAGTGTCACCACATGGAGACTGGGCACATGCAGCGACAGACCCTGACACCCACATAGCAGCCTGCCCAGTGTAGGCAAAGAGAACACCTGCATGGCAAAGCTGGAAATGCGCTCAGAGCTGAAATCCCTGGTTTGTTTTGAAACAGATCCTTTTAAAATACTTATTCTTGCCAAGTGGCCATGGTGGCTGCTCTCTCACATGGTTACAAAGAACTATAGGTTAAGGGCACTGAAGCAAATTCCCTTTTTAAAATAATGTTTCTCTAGCAAGTTCAAACACCAGAAAAGCAAGAGTAGGTAAACGAGAAAACCAGGGTGATAGTTTAGCCTCTTCACAGTTTGTATAAAATCCAAATCTAAGAGACCTGCCCTAGCACCCCTTTGATCTCAATCCATAGGAAATCTTAAAATTGCCCAGAAAAACTTTTTATCAAAAATTTATATTTTGTTTTCAATGAAAAACTCTTAATTTCATAATTTTCATATCACTTTTTTCTTTTTTATTTAAAATATTATAACCAATTAACATACTAGATAACATTGTTCACATTCCAGTGGTGCATGTTTAATGACTAGGGCATGAATGATTAAAAACCACAATAATTATCTCAGCATTCCCTACAAAGTGCCCCATTTGTTTTGTCTAGAGGAGGGGAGAGGAGAGGGAATGGAACACAGGGAAGAGAGAGGAAATGAAGAAGGAATGGCATCATATAGGGAGAAAAGCAAATGTCAATTATGATACTTGGGTTTCAGGTTTCAAAACCTGTTGAACAGGATAAACTATAGTGAGAAAATAGATGTCACAGTCCAGGTAGACAGCTAGTTCAGTTTAACTTCATCATTCAGCTAAAAGATTAAGAGCTTCTCAAAAATATACCAAATATCGGGCCTACAAAAGTAATTTATTTCTTCGTAAAATTTACTAAGATTTATTCCTTTTGTAAAATGTAAAGAATGGACTGATATCACGAGCAGGTTTCTACTTACAAAAACAGACAGTAATTATGTCCAACGAGCACATCTAACACCATACTCCAAGATACACAGTAAAAGATTTTACAGGTGAGTCTCTCTTACCGATGCAAGGTATATATTTTACATACTTACTGGTGTTGTGTCGACACTGGCTATGAAGTATTTAACACACATTTATAATTCACTCAGCGAAGATCTAACAGTAAGGGCAACCGCTTACTTGGGAAAGCATAGAAAATTAGTGTGAGGTAGTTCAATAAAAACCTAGTTTAATTTGTAAGTTATTGTGAGAAAAAAACATTGTGCAAAACTAATCCACAGGTAGTATTTCTCAGAAGTTTCAGTAACAAAGAGAATCTAAATTAGAAATGGCCAGAATGTGTTACTCTTACTAGACTCTCCTTAAGAGCACTTAACTAAGAGCAGTTAGTTTGAAATTAATTAGGACTTTTGTTTTCCTTACCAGTTTTCTAATCGTACCCCAAACTACACATTTCTGCTTCAATGCCCTTATACATCTTCATCTTGCTTGCTATTAAGGAAAAATTAGTTTCCTCTGATTCGGGAAAAACCTAAGAGAGATCAGTAGAAACACAATGTACACTAAAATGTAAAGGATCCGGAGGCAACATTTAAGAGGTCTGCTAATGACAGAACAGTAGTGTTTGGTTTTTCTACCGGTAAGAGTTTACTGGGGTCATGGGGCATCATGCATTCACTCTACAGCTAATGTGTGACTAATGAACAACACTCACAAACAAACTACAACAGTATTTTTGAAAATAGACTATGTTTTTACCTCAAAATGTTGTACAGGCTTGTGCCTAGGCAACAATGAGTAGTTACATCTTCATAGTGTAGCACATACTGGCCGATAGTGTATACCAAGTCTTATCTGTAACCCCAAACGGCTTCACTTCACTTGCCTGCTGCTGATTTCACTATCAGATCATCCATGTCCTCTTCACCTTTACCTTTTTAGACAACACAGCAGGATTAGCATGGAACAAAATAATGAAAGGGCTTATGAGAAAGTCTGCTGCTTCACATATAATCAAGCTTCTTGATATCGTTAAGGGGTTTGTATGGTAGCCTTTTCACTTAAGAGGCTGGCATTTCTCTTAGGAAGTCTGGTGTGAATGCACTGTACCTTTACCAACTTGGAAGAGTGCATACCAGGAACAATCAGCAGCCGAGGGTGTGTAACAAAATGAGAACTGTTCAGCAAACAGTATGAAGAGTTGAGATGCTTTGTCTATGTCTATTATAATTAAGCAATCCCAACAACACAATCATTTAACAAATAGTTTATATTAGAGGGTAACAGAACAGTAACCAGGAAGAAATATGTAGAAAGAATTATTGTCTCTTTCTTAACCTATAAAGTTAAACAATATATCTTGGTCAAAGTAATTTTCTGACAGTAAGACCATGGGTATATTAAGTATATAAAGTTGAAAAAACAAAGTTATAAGATAAGCAAAGTGGCTTTACGTAAGTACTGCTTGACAGAAATCTTATTTGTAATTTCTTTAAAAAAATGTTTAAGATGTTTTTAAAGGTTCAAAAGTAAAATACAAAGAACTAGCACATTTTTAATTTAATACAGTTAAGAGAAGAGGGAAGGTTGTATTTAGCTATTGCATTTTTAAAAACCCAGGACAAGCAACACTTAGACTTTGTTTTCAGGATATAACAAGTATTTTAGTCTACATGACTAATAAGAGTTGATCTTCTCTGATCAACTGAAACATGCTGGTTGGCAAGTGGGAGCTGGCATTTACAACAAACAATACTGTAACAACACTTGGTTTTCCTTGCTTAACCAAAATCTGTATCAAGAGATGGCTTATCAGCGAGGAAACAGAAAATAAGGGAATCTTCTGAGAGCATGTCAGTTGTTAAAGTGCAATAGTGAAATAATCTATCCTATAGAAATAAAGCTAGTTAACTGTCAAACTAATAAAAACTAGGAACACACTCATGCTCAAATTTCTTCTGAAATTGTAAATCCAATCCTGTTTCTACGATTCAAAAGGTGTTATAGTCTTAAAACTTTAATTTGCCTAATTAATGCACCCTGTCATATCAGTAGAAAAGGGATTAATAAAAAGGCTGCCAACTTCAAGAGGCTAGAAATCACTTTAAACCATCAAAGACAAACTTACTATTTCAAAGCATATAAAATGGCTATTAATGTATTTTAATCCTAAATATTGCACATTAACAATGACCTAAAATACCTTACTCAAAACGAATTTTGCACTGAATATATGAATAACATGCCAAGTGGACTTTCAGACGCTGCACGTTGAGCCGCACCAGTTCTTGCTCCTGCTGGTCATTAATTCCATTGGGCTTTCTGCCTAGAACCTTTAGCTTACTTAAGTATGCATTTCCCAGTTCATTACATGAAATGCCTCTTGTTCCAAAAATAACAAAAAGTGCCTGGGGCATTACAGACAATGTATTTCAGATATAATGAGACTTCAATGACATTTTACTTAAGAAAAATTCAGTTATAGAGAAATAATTCTGCAGATATAAAATGTAAACAGTTAACATACAACTGTCAGGAGCAGCACCATTCTTACACTGTTCAACATCCACATTGTGTGTTTTATTGAAAATCAGGTATAAAAAAATTAAAGACTCAGACTAAATAACCACCAATTATGCCTGCTCTACTCAATGTGAAGAAACATTCCTTAGAAAATGATATCCTATATATGGCTGTGTGCTACTATTTTCAGATGAACGGTATATTGCTCATTTTATACATCACCTACAGAAATCTAAGTAGGCTTTGGAACCTCCCAACAGCTAGTATAAATATGATTATGCCACAGGTAGAATCAAATGGCCAGAAACACCCTGAGAACTGGTGCTCAACTGACTGACACTCTAGAAACCAAATAGGTCCAAGGGCCCGAGGCTGCAGGAAAGAGAAAGACCAGACTCTAAATCATTGCTGGGGCCTACAGCCTGAGTAGATTAACTCAGTGTATATAAAAACAGGCTCATAGCTAGTAAAGGTGAACCATCTGTTTATTTCCATTGAAATGTATTATTCATGAAGTAGCCTCTTGACTTTACGTGATCATAAGCTTTGAGCATGCCACAAATTTGCAGAAAACACCATATTCTCTTACTTTTGGTGGGTAGGATGGGGGATAGGAGGGTGGTGGTAGATGCCCAACATCTTCAAAGACATGCTCTGAGTTATTCTACCATTTAGATGATGGGGCTTTTGCCAAAATTCATGTAGGATTACCTACCAATTGTTGTAACTAAATCAGAATTGGCAAGTAGCAAATATTGGAGGTTTTTTTTTTAACACGTTCATCATTTACAGTAGTTATTCCTGAATATAACTGGCTACAGGTTATTTTCCCTCACTCCTCTGGGGTTATTTCATTGATAAGCACATAACCCTAAAGGATAGCATCATGAACAAAACATCTGAATAAATTCTAATAAAAAAACTATAAAAATCTTAAATAATTCATGATATAGGCAAGTCACCACATAACAGTTGCTTTGATAAACAAAATCTTACAAATTCAGTAAAAAAAAAAATCAGCAGCATAAGATAAAGCAAATATGCAAAAATTTTAAACCATGATAAAATAATTAGGTTTACATTATACAGTTAATTACAGCAAAAATAGTTTTGTTGCTGTTTTAAAACACAACTTAAGTTTTAAATTACATCACTTGAAATTAAGAAAAAAACTACTTTACTACAAAATGAATTCTATGTTTTTGAAAAATCACTCAAAAATAAGACCACTGAATTGTTTTCAAAGTAGTTCTATCAATGACTAAACAACTCCCCATCCCTCCCACCCCCACAAGGCCCAAGTAGTCATCTACAGCAGCCCAGAGGTCCAGCTGATGCTTCTAGACTGCTGTCTGTATCCGAGGCCAAAGTCGGATCTGTTGACATTGAAGACACATCATTGACAGACGATGATGACGATGGATGCTGAGAGCCATTGATCACTGCTGCACCTGTGCTATGAGAAACAAAACAGCAAATCAGTTGCAGACAGAGTTGCAGACCGAGCTACTTGTACTGTACTGACCACCTCTAGTGGTCAATAATTTTTCTTTTGGTTTTAAAAGGCTCACTAAAAATAATCACAAGTGATATTCAACACAACACTAACAAACACTTTTCACTGCTAGCTACGAGGTAAGAATTCTGAAAACGTCTGGTAACCTGTCCTTTCTACTAATTTGTTTTTCATTTTCAGTTCAGGACAAGAATTATTAAGTCCAAGTTATAGTTAGAAATGGTCCTACGGCAAGACTCATGAATTGGCTTCCGACTGTGTGTGAATAACACTTAATAATACATGCAAAACTGTCTGCATTGCATTTTGTTGGAGAGAGGATCTCAAAGGAATGTATGACTCAAAGAGTTAAAAACTACTGCCCTAATAAATGTAAATTGGTGCAGCCACTGTGGAAAACAGTATGGAGGTTCCTCAAAAAACTAAAAAGAGAATTGCCATATGATCCAGCAATTCCACTCTTGGGCATATATCCAGACAAAAACTATACTTTGAAAAGATACATATACCCCAATGTTCACTGAAGCGCTATTTAAACAGCCAAAACATGGAAGCAACCTGTATGTCCAATGACAGATGAATGGATAATGAAGATGTGGTACATATATACAATGGAATACTACTCAGCCATAAAAAAATAACAAAATAATGCCATTTGCAGCAACACGGATGGACCTAGAGATTACCATACTAAGTGAAGTAAGTCAGAAAGAGAAAGACAAATAACATATGATATCACTTATATGTGGAATCTAAAATATGACACAAATGAACTTATCTATGAAACAGAAACAGACTTACATAGAGAACAGACTTATGGTTGCCAAGCAGGAGGGGGTGGTGGGGGAGGGATGGATTGGGAGTTTGGGATTAGCAGATGCGAACTATTGTATGTATGTATAACTGAATCACTTTGCTGTACACCAGAAACTAATGTAATGTTGTAAATCAACTATACTTCAATAAAATAAATTTAAAAAAAACTACTGCCCTAAAAAAAAAATGCTCTATGATATCTTCTCACTGTAAAGTCCAAACAATCCTTCTGGTACATCTTGTTTTTAAGCAAAAGCCAAGACGAAGATTAAAATCATTTTAATTCAATGGATCCTCAGTTCAACCGCCCCATTTGGTTACGTGACTTGCCGAGCCACACAAGTGCCCCAGTTACGTAAACTCAAGTCTTGTTATTTCAGTTCTAATAAGTACTTGGTAAATGCAAATACAGACTTATTAAACACGAAAGTACGGGGAGACTGTTTCCTTTACCAAAAGTATAGCCTAACAAGCATTTCCTGGATTTTAAAAAGCAACAGGAATACTTAACCTATAGAAAAATCCTCTCAAGGGGGTTGGGTCAGGAAGGGAAGGAAATGACACCGTGGGGTTGGGAAAAGGTAAAGGTGATTCATGCACTAGGTAAGTGCTTTTGAACTACATGAGCACTAAATAAGAGTCTTTTCAAATTTGAGTATATTAAATAACGTAAGTTATACAAAAATTCCTAAGAACACATTCATGGAATAAAAACCAATGGTTTTCAAACTGAGCAATAAGAATAGGGGTGAGTTTCAGGGACCCCATGATGTTAAAACTAAGCAGGTTGAAAACCACTGTTCCAGAACGCAGCACCTCATTGTTTGAAATTATCCCTCCTTTGTGTCCAATGACAAGCAATAAAAACACTTAAATATGAAAGGTCCTCTGAGAGCTTGTCTTCAAATCTAACAATGAAATAGCTAGGGAATGGGAATAGGCAAATCTTTAGGGCAGTGGGGCAGGGACTGGGAAACAGAAAGGAATGGAACCACAAGGGATAGAGCAGGTGATGGGAGGTACACTGGGAAAGAAAAGCAGACTGGGTACTTCAGGCCTAATAGAGAGGAAAAGGAGAAATGTGATAACCTTCTAGACCCAAGAACCCATTAGGCTCCCAGCCAGAGTGAAATGAAGATACTAAACTTTTAAAAGTTCAATTGGTACACTACAGAATGCACCTTTTCTGACTAAAGAGTATACAACATTATGGCTAGCTTCAAAGACCTGTACTGAAACATTCAAATCATAAAAGGGTTCTATATACTTTTTCATGCCTCTACTTCTTTATCCAAATTTTATTTCAAAGACCTGTACTGAAACATTCAAATCATAAAAGGGTTCTATATACTTTTTCATGCCTCTACTTCTTTATCCAAATTTTATTTCATCCAAATTTTTTAATCTAATAAAAATCATTTTTTTCTCTTGAATTGATTTTTATTTAAACATCTTTATTGGAGTATAATTGCTTTACAATGTTGTGTTTTAAATGCATCATAATTAAACAGTTAACTTTTTAATCTGAAAATCAAATACCTAAGGAAAAAAAAACTTGTTTACTTCTGACCTTTAAAGTAATATATTGGGTTGGCCAAAAAGTTCATTCGGGTTTTCCCGTAAGTTACAGAAAAACCCAAACGAACTTTTGGGCCAAGCCAATAGTAAATTCTCAATATCCGGACAGCAATAATATGGAAAAATCTTTAATTTCAGATATCTGGGTCATTTCCCTCTCAGTGACTCTACACACTCAAAGGTATGCAAACTCATTTTAGTATTAGCCAACCCAAAATAAAGATAAGAGGCAATCCAGAGGGAAAAATATTTACTTTTTAAAATCAAGTCGAAATGGTATTGTGATTATCTGATATTCTGAGTCATCAAATACTTATCTTCTGTTTTTGCATATATTCAAGAACTGAATATTTTTATAACAGATTAATTTACTAACACTCTTCTTTGCCAGCTATAACTGAGAATCCAGAAAATGTCTAGAAACTTGCAGTCCTGTCCTTTCCACTGACTTATTTTGTAACCATAGTTAAGTGTTGTCTAGGATTCAAATTTTTCACTTATAAATTAAGAACAAACACAACTGCTCTATCTATCTCATGAGATTATTAAGTTTACTCAAACATTTGACACTTAGGATGTGCCATCACTAGGACAGTATGCTAAAGTATAAAACCTCCCTAAAAATGGACTTTTCAAATTCCATTCAAGCCTCCATCATGAACAATTCACTTATATGACTACTGTATATCAATACAAAGCTAATTAACTGAGTTACTAAAGCATTTATAAGATAGCTTTTGTTACAGCTAATTGTAGGTAAAAAGCTGTTGAAACCAATTTATGTTTTCAAGAGGATCTATATTAAAATTTGGAAGACTGCATTCTTGATCAAGGTTTAAAAAACAAAGAATTAAAAGAACTCAAAATATAACCAAAAATGTCATAGGAAGCTACAAAAATTATTTAAACAAATATATGTTTATAGTACAACAAAATGGGCACCTGAAACTATACCTATATATCTTACTTCATTGATGCTAAATATGATATCCTTTTTTTTCTTAGAATGTATAAGAATTTTAGAAGGATTAAAATGGCATAGTTTCACGCAAATTCAAGACCTACCTGTTGAAACCTTACTCAGCCTTCAAGGCTCAGCTCAAATTTAATCTCTTCCCTAAAACTGCCCTATTCTCTGTTGCCAGCCATATGGGATGCTGGAAAAACCACGCCCTCTGAAGTTACTGATAAACATGGCTTCAAGTATTGCTTTTCTACACAAAAGATTTGTAGTCTTATATCATTTAATTTTTCTAAACTTGTTTCCTCATCTGTAAAATGTGCACAACAACCCCTTCCTCAGGGTTCTGGGGGGCTGAATGAAACAAAGTACAAAAACTATCAGTGTCTGTCATGTAGTATGTACTTAATATGTACATGTTACCTGTCATTTAACTTTTCCTTTAAATTCTTTATGCTTTAACAAGTACTAAAATTTAATATAAGATGAGCTTATGATAAAAGAAAATGTTTAACTCCTGCAAACCAATGTTCTTAAGAGCTAGAATACCTTCTGACAGCAGTTTTAATGCTACTGCCTTAAACAAATCAAAAATACCAAAATGAGAAAGAGGTATCATGTACAAAATTGGCATCCCGTACAGAATTTTGCCATGAAGTTTTAGTTTATTTATCCAAAGTAAGGACTGTTAAATCACAGAAAGGTAAATATATTGAATTGTGATAAATTTCTTCTTTAAAGACAACAATGCCAACAACCACCAAAAAACGTTTTAAATTTCTGTTCTTCAATGGGATGTCAGTATCAAAGAAAAAGATATGCATTTTATGAAGTCAGTTACTGATATACTAGTACAATGTACTGATAGAACAGTGTACCAATGCTTTCAAATTTACCACAGAAATTGTATTCCTTATAGTTAATAAACTTTTAATACTAACGGTACTAAATATGGAAAGAACTGAAGGTTTCAGGCCACTGAAGACTACAACACAAGAAGTAAACTGTAATCTTAACTAAGCTTATATTGTAACCAACCTAAAGGAGAGGGTTGCCCCCGTATAACTCCATTCTTGGTTCTCTCCTCCAAGTCCATAACTTCTTTGTATATCAATTCTGAAAAAGAGGTGAACAAAAACTTTTCAAAGTCTGAGAGGCAATCTCCCAAGATATGTATGTTTTAAGTAAAAAATTTTTGCACACACTAAGTACTTCGAATGGTGTTCTTGCAATGGCAGAGGGTCCAGAAGTGTCAGCCTAAGATTCAAAGGTGTTAATAACAATTTCTTGATCCTCAACCATGAATTATATTGAAAGAAGCAAAGTCTCTGCTGTAATATTCCAGAAGTTGGATTAAGATAGAGCTGGGGTTAGAAGCTTTATCTTTTTTACTCCACCAACACTTTGTACTATACCATATCATTCTGTACAGCAAATGCTAATTTAATTCTCTCAGTAAGGGCTTGAATCAAATTTGTCTTTAACTTCTATTTCCTGAGCCCTGGCATTGTACCTGGTACACTGTAGGTACTTACCCAGATATCTGTTAAAAGATTTAAATGCAAGAGTATGTGGAACCTTCTTTAATCAGAATAGAATATAAATATATTTTTATTAAAGGAAAAGAATCAGGTAACTATACTTTAACTCCTTCTGAGTTGAAGCATGGCATGCTATGACTGTCAAGAATTTCTTCATGAGAATCTTGGTCTTTAACTAGGCTTCTGGACAGTGGGTGGACTGCTGGGAGGACTACTCCAACTGAAGAGTAACACCAGATCCTGCCCTGCAGTGTACGTGCCTCCTGCCCTGTATTCTTCTACATGATCCTGATGTCAAGTGTGATGTGCCTTATGAGTCTGAATGCTGACTTAAGAAGAACCTTCTGGTGGATGCTAACATTGCCATTATTCATCATCATCTCTGGGTCATAAAATCCTTTGAGAATTGTATAAAAGCAATGAACCCTCTTCTGAGAAAAATGTATAAACAAAAATTGTTGCACAGAATTTCAAGGAGTCTGTAATTCTTTACATTAAACTTTCAATAAATGATTTCTGATCACAGGGTATGGCAACATTTATGTTGATAATAAGGTAAAACAAGTGGATATGTTGGGATGAACAAGAGCTGGAGACGCCTAAGTTTGCTTGCGATGGTAACCTACTTGGGCTGGGAAGAAGAAAAATAGCAAGTCTTGATAGAGGAAAGAATGGGAGATGCTTTTCTTTAAAGAAACAAAAAGGAATGATAAGCATTCCGGATAGGAGGATTAAAAAGAGAGAGAAAATACTCCTTTGTAAAATGGGACTGAGGCAGAAGAACCAAAGCTAATCAGGAGTACTAACTAGACAAAGCAATCTGTAGTTAATGGCTTTGGCAATGAATTTTTCTGTTATGATGCTAAAATTCTTAAGCAGATCTTGAAAAAGGGAGTTTGTAGGTAATTACTAAACGGCATTTGGGGCTAGGAGAAAAAGATACAGAATAAAGATAAACATGCTTACAGTAATCAAAAATCCCAGATATAACCATATACAAATGAAAATACAATGTTTCACTGATTTTAAGATGTACTTTTTTCACAGTTTAATATCTTTGAAACTGGGTTGCATCTATAATCAGTCGTGCAGTACAACTGGCATTGTTTCTTCTTTCTTAGTGGTACATACTAGTGTGTTTTACAATTGGTGGCCTATTAAGATTCCATGAAATACCATAAATGTTTACTGTAAATGTAATGATACATAAAAATATCATGTTAGATACTTTGATACATACTCTGATCTATAGTTTCTATACTCCTGTATATTACATATATAGATGCACTAGGTTCTACCCAATTCTATCATTCTGGTGGGCTCTACAGAGTCTAACTATATGTCTCCCAAAGTCGACTTAGCGAAAACTAATCTCTGGTTATTCCTAAGAAGAAAGAATCAAATTCATTCCTCCCAAATAAATCTGTAGACGGATAACATGCTCCGGTTTATATTGTTGCCTTCCAAGTATTTAGGTTCTTAGCTCTTAATAACATGTCTTCTGTCTACCTGATTTTAAGTGACTTGTCCAAAGTCATGTAGTTACAAAAGTGGTCAAAATATAAAATGACAACAATATAAATGGAGGCAAGCAGGATCTAAAAATTACGTGGCTGAACTGTCCAAGGCAATCTTTTAAAGAAAGAAATATTTTAACATTGTCATGACTTTCAAAGCATTATTAATGTTCAACCAAAGTAAAAAAATAAAATAAAACTATTAGATATGCAAAGATTAAAAATTAACTCACTCTGTTGGTGAGGGTGGGGGTAAAAGAGACATTCCCATAAAATGCTGATGGAAGTGTAAACTGCTACAATTTCTCTGGAGAGTAATCGGAAATAACTGAAAAATGTCCTTTGGCCCAGTGAATCTCCTTGTAGGATTTTTCTTACAGGCATGTTCTCAGATGTGCACAAGAACACTGCAGAGTTGTTTGTAACAACAGACTAGACACAACTTAAATGCTCTTCAAATGGTTGTTAGATACAGAACCCTGTGACACAGGCGAACAGCAGATCACTAACCGGCTATTAAACCAAATGAGCCAGGTATATGGAGCAAGAGAGAATAATCTCTAAAATATACGATTATATCAACAAAGCAAGTGTGCACTGTATACAACCATATGTGATTAAAACAGGGTGGGAGAGGAGAAGGGGGAGACATCAAACACACAAGTTTGTATTTTTGTAGACTATGGAAGAACATAAAAGTTCCAGAAAGCACAAATGTGTCTTTGTCTGGGGTGGGGAACAAAGACACTGGGATTAAGTCAGTGAGGGAAGGAGACATACTCTCTACTTTTGTAAAAATATTAAATCATATTATTAAATATCAGTTACGAATAATAGAAAATATCTTTCATTTCCCTAAAACGATGAGTAAATCAACATAGAAAGCCAGAGCTCTTTCAGCTTCATCTTAAAGAATCTGGTGAATGTTACCTTTCCACTCTTCTATTGTGTGTTCCCTTTCATCTAACTGCTTGTCAGGTATCTTTGGTGGTGGCTGAAAAACAAGGCAACAATAATTGAGTCAGTTTATTGGGAGTATATAAATTGTTTACAATTATTTGAAATGTTAGCCAGACTTGGAAAAATACATCATTAGGCCAAGATTGATCAATGATCAACACTGATCTTGCGTAGAGAGAACAGTGACAGGAAAAAAGATGTTTAACCGTCTTTTTCTTTTCTTCCTGTTTTTGAAATGGTCACATTTTATTTATATCATAGAATTGTGCTATGATTTGGATATAATAAGTTGTTTACAACTAAGTTAAGATGTTTTCCCAAAGTGCTCAACATTCTAGCTCAGCATACAAGGTATCACGGCAAAAAGGCAAGAAACAGTGGGGGGGGAACTTTATTTTGTGTAGGAGGTACTTGGATATGTTCATTCTCTCAAGAAACTTTTCATGCAAAAACAGAAAAACGCCATCATCATTTATTTATATTTTTATTTAAAATTTTAAAATATCCTCCAAACCTAACTTTAATTCTAACTCTAAGGGTACAATATAGTCTTCAAACATTAAAGAAAAGAACTTACAGCTTCTGCTTCAGAAGGATCATACCAGACGTTGATATACGGGTGCTGGAGAGCTTCATCTACAGAAATCCTTTTAGATGCATCAATTACCAGCATTTTAGATAACAAATCCCTTGCCTGACTGGCTGCAAAAATAATGAGACGTTAATGTACACGTATCTCATAAAAGCTTTAAAATTATCAATAAATTTCAGAAACTTGAAATTATCATTTATTAAAAAATGTTTTAAACAGAATAGATTTACTATAAAATTAGGTCATACATATGATTAAAAAATATAAAATCACAAAAAAATAACTAAAAAGAACTAAAACCTCACACTGTTCCATTACCCAGAGACAATGTTATGTCCCATGAGAATATGAATATACCCTCATAAACCCCCTCCACAACCACCCACCTACCCACAATGGAATTAAAGATATATGTTTATAAAAAGTACCTTTAAGTTTATTGTGTTCCGAGTCAGCTGGGAAAAGTACATCAGGGAAGAGTTTCTCAAAGCTATATCCAGCATATTTAGGTCTGTTTTCAACATAAGTCCTTACTGTTGGTTGTAGTTTCTTCATGAATTCAGGACATGGTGTTCCAAGCTGTTCAATAACTTTATTCCACTGATCAATATCTAATATCAAGTAGCTAAGAAAAAATACTGTGTATCTAATGTTCAACATATTAGTCATATCCATATTAAAATAAGAAAATGGCAAGTAAAAAATCCTAAGAAAGAATGTGGCAGTTATAAATCTTACAGCCACCTTGCAAAAGGCAATGATTGTAGGTGGACAAAAAGGATCAGTAAACAAGCTTTGTTAACCTTATTTATTATGTGCATGTGTGTGTCTACTAATACTAATTTTATCATAAAAATGGAAGCTTAAATTCTAAATTCTTATATTCTAAATACACAAATTCTAAATACAAATGATAAGTGGTTCAAAGAAAAATGACAATTACTACCCATAAAGACTCTAAATGTAAACTGTACATAATTTTAGAATACAAAATTTGCCTTTCCTTCCAGCTTATCAGAAAATGTGAATGCATTTCCGAGAAGATAGGAAATATTTATTACATGTCCTGCATTTTTTGAGTTTTCTACACTAACAGAAAACCAGTAGCAATGAAAATGATGGCATTTCCTTTTGCCATTCTTTGTTCAGCTTATGTTAGTAAAATTTTTTTAAAGCTCTGAAATTTAAGAAAATGACTCAGTATTTTGGTTAAGGTGTAAGGTTAGAATTCTCTGGTCTCTTTCCTTCCAATCTTTGGCGTTTACACCTCCAACTCCTCCCCGTGGACTAAGACCTAAAACTTTCTTATTGTAACCCAGTGAATATGGTTTTTCCCATTCCTCTTCCTAAAACAATTCTAAGTTTCACTAGCTGATAGACACATAACAGATCACTGTTATTATAAAGATTAGTAGTCATTCAGATGAACAAAAATCATGACCCAAATCTACTCATCACCATGTAAAATTATTACTGCTGAAATTCTCAGATGAAAAGATCAGTATGTTATGTTGAGTAATGAGACAATAACCAAAAGACATAGAACACACAGCACATTAACAAAAAAGGAAGTGGGGAGGACAAAACAAAAGGATGACCAGAAGCAACAGACAATTCCAAAATTCATATTATGTCCTAAGTACTTCTAGACTTACTCAAGTGTATAATTATTAGAAAATTTAATACAAGCCATGACTTTTGATTTAGGTTAAATAAATCAACTCAAAGCCAGCAAATAATTGTGGATAATTAACCTGAGCAGTTTTCAGAATTAACATATGAAACAACAAATAAATTAGGGAAAGGAAAGTCTAAGTCAAATAGCAGGTGGTATTTTGAAAGAGTAATTTAACAATACTTTCTTATTAGGGAGAGACAAAATACATTATACCTGACCAAGCTGAAGTGCTGTCATACATTTTGACCTTTAGAAACTACATTTTAGGCCAAAGATAAGGATACGATCAGTACCTGGGAACAAAACACCACCTTTGATCATTTCTCCCATGATGCACCCAACTGACCAAATGTCAACTGAAAACAAAATGCAATGACATTAACATAAAGATTTTGGTTAAAATAAAAAAATATATATAAACATTAAAAAAAATCACACACACCATGTATACTTCAAAATTATAGAAAGCAGTATAAAATAAAAATGAATGACAGTGAATGTGCTCTAACTACCAGCAGAGACTGTATTTCCTACTGCCAGATGCAGCCTACAAACATTTCAGCTTCGTATCTCAACAATTTTTGAACTATAACAGCCACAAACTTTACGTCTGTTTAAAAAAAACCCACATGTATGAATGTACACTATATTCATTTTCATTAGAGAACATAAGGAAGTTCATCACCTAACTAATTAAACTGCTGCAGCAGCACAAGGATACAGTCCCTTCCTGGAAAGAGGATTTTGTGGCAAACCATTTCTCCCATAATGCACCCCACAGACCATAAATCCACTATATGTTTGCAGCACAAAAGAAGGAAAAGCAAAGCAAAAGGTCGTTAAAATCAAAGAAGCATAATATGACTGCATTATATAAAAACTGCAAAACATCACCAAAAGAAAAAAGTGATTTTAATTTTAGCTAATGGAATAATTTAAAACACAAAATATTTGTCAAAAGGCTTTGATTCACAAAAGCAAATGTGAAGTGTGGCGTTTTAACTACGTATCTAATTTAAAGTGAGAGCTATGCACAGAAATCACATAATTTTAAAAACCTACACATTTTGCCCCTGAAAATTTATTTATAAAATATGAAAAAGAACCAAACACAAATCTTATAAGGCTGAAAACGTACATGAGGTAGCAAAATTTAAAAAATAAAATCTTTGTACTATTTTGAGGTTCAACTGTGCATTATACTCTCTCTTTAAGTCAAATAAAAGAAAAAAGCATGAGCAGAAATAATCTAGTATATTAAAATACTTAACAGAAACAATGTTTCTATGAATAATTACAGTTAAAAAGTTAATCTAAAGCTCTTCAGAAATTTTCAAGTTGGAGTTAATAAATTCGTTTTGAGAGGTGCTATGTTTACTCTGAATTGAAGGTCATTTTTCTCCTTGGCAACACCATGCTGCATTTACTCTACTATTCCAAAAGGAACAAGTGCATAGAGAACGAACAAATAATTTAAAAAACCTAGTAAAAGAAGTATATTTCATGTTTTCCACCTAAAGTGTTTTAAACCCATAGAACCAGAACGCTTTTGGTTTAAGAAGTTGGTTTTGGCTGAATACAGTATGAAATTTCCCACAGATTTATTATCTACAGAGTCTCCTAGTAGACTTACTGACCCTTGCCAACTTTAATTTTTTTCTTTTTTTTTTGTTGGCCACACAGCATGCAGGATCTTAGTTCCCTGACCAGGATCAAACCCGTGCCCCCTGCGGTGGAAATGCAGAGTCTTAACCACTGGACCACCAGGGAAGTCCCATGACCCTCGTCAACTTTAAATGAGAGCTCTAGTCAATACTGAAAAGAATCTGCTAGACATAGAAATGGGCAATTTGAGGACCTTCACCTGTTTCATTAAAACTAACCACATACCCTGACATTTTATATCTTTGGGTTTGAAAATCAGACAAAAAGAGGAGGTGCTTGCAGTTTAATACAAGAGGAGAATGAGCAATTTGAAAGGAAAGCTTTAGAAACTTGCATTTGTTTTTGAAGTTTGAAGGCCCCAATTCTCTAATAGCAAAAGAAGAAAAGGGCAGGAATAGATGTTAGAAATATATCCTTTACCAATACAGGAGGACTTGGGAACTTAAAGTCAGTACTTTCTAATACACTCATAAGGAGACTGCCAGTTCATTACAGAATTTTAGGAGCTAGATTAGGAACAAATTTTAGAAATCCTGTGGAACTAAAGTTTCTCTAAAATTTCACATTAAAATACATACAAATCTTTTTATATTTATGGCATAGTTCAACTTTCAAGAATAAAATTTTAGAGGAAAAGTTAACATTCATCAATCAGTTCAGAGAAAAATTTTTTCCAGGGTTTTCATTTTGGCAAAAATCTATGAAAATAATTTTTCCCTGTGGACTTTATAGAGAATAGCAAGCTTTAGTTAAATATTCAGGACACAACTTATGTACATAATCTTAAGAAAAACATCTTAAAACAGATTTCAAAAGCTGCAAGCATGAGGGAAGATATTGTCTGGGTTAATGAAGACTTTCCTCAGAATATGATAAGCCTGATTCATACATAAAGCAAGTTTTACAGTGTCTAACTGCTCAGTCTATTTGGCAGTTTAAATATATTCCATTATCTCACACTTTACAAAAAGCTTTGAGCCGGTTTTCAATAAAAGACATATAAAATAAAGTTGTTAAAACAGGTGGGGGTGGGTGAAAGGTGTTAATAAAAGGCAGAAGTTCTTATGTTTAACCTTGCTGGCTAATGTAGTTATCATAATTAAGCATTACATTTGACTCAGTTTCCTGGGGCCCAAAAAAATTTTAAAAAAAAGGCAATAAGGTAGATCTATATAATTCTTACCTAAGAAAGGAAAGTATGTCAATTCTTTATATGACAGTTATTCTTGGTGCTAATTTCTGGTAGGGAGCTCCCAAGATCACAATTATAAAAGAGAGTGCCACATTATACATTATCTGTGACAATCAATGGTTTTACAGCAAATACAAAAACAATCTTCATGCCGGTCACTTAAAGCAGCAATTCTCAAAAAAAAAAAAAGTCTAATACTAAATCTAACTCACTGGGTTTTACAGGGTATAAGGCAATTTTAGATAAAGAGTAAGACAACAGCATGTTTATTTAAGAACAAAAGAATAGTAGTAAATATTTAAAGTGTTTTTAATGAGCTCAGAAAAGAAAATTAAGCTAAAATCTTCAGTTCAATGTTATCTTTTATAAAAAAGAATCCCAAAAATTGACTTGGTACAGTTTCCTGATTCAAAGTGAACTGTTGTTTTAGATTCTTTGCTAGAAAAAATGTCTAGGTCCTATTCTAGTAAGTATTTTGGATTAAGTTACCACATTTAAAAAGTTATAGTTTAAGTCAATAAAATCCTGTGTAGACTTATTCATCTCTTAAATGACTGAGATTCAACAAAATTTCTTAAGTATAAATATATGTATATTTATGCATAATTTTTTTTAAATTCACGAACTACATGCCTGATAATGTTCTTCAACCTTGATTCTAATGCTGATACATATAATTGACTATACTCGCACATAATAATGCCATTTCTTTAAGGCTGGACACAAGGTCTTTGATGAAACATTGTTTTCTCTGAAAGGCAACCTTAAATTAATTATCCATCAGCTATGCAGAATGGCTTTATTGCAGCCCTTAAAGTTTGAACTAAGTGCTACTGCTATTAACTTTAATGTCATGGGATTGGAAATGTGTGCAAATATCATTAATGCAAACTTAAGATTTCTTGAGCCCATGTTAGAATGCTCATTTTCAAGTTACAGGCAAGAAAATGGTATATATTCTGTTACAGGGGCCATGGCAACAAATTCTTTATCTAATGGTAGTGTCGATGATTATGTATTTGTATTTAAATAAACAGGGGCCCCAAGTTTTTCCAAACATTTATGACAGAATTTGTAGTTACTTTCAAACTCTTGATAAACATCATTTCATACAGCGATACATTTAACTCTATGCACTTCAATTTAAGTATTTACATAAGAAATCTGATAAACAAAAGCAAATAAATCAGAACAGTATTTCAAGTAAATAGTGTTTGCTGACCGTTTTCTTTGTAGCCCATCCCTAGGATGACCTCAGGTGCTCTGTAGTAGCGAGTCACTACGTAAGGTGTCATCATAAAACTAGTTCCTGCAGTCCTGGCCAGTCCAAAGTCAAGAATCTTCAAAGTGCAGTCTGATTTTACTACTATATTACTGGGCTTTAAGTCCTTCAAAAATAAAAATTAAAAAAATGGCTGCTATAATATAAACAAATATTTTGCAGTCCACAAGTTACAAGATCACTTATAAAACAATTCATGGTTACTGTTCATTTTTCTCACTGTTATCACTGCACAGATTCATCATAATAGGCAAATCTGAGAAATTAGCTTGATGGCATTTTTAATTTATGAATATATACAGTTATTAGAAGTTAGTAATGCTTTATTTGCTAGAAATTATGATTAGCTAGAAACTTTCAATCAAGTGGTGTGAAAGCAATTTGGAAAGGCATCTCAAAGCTCATGTAAGAACTATTACAGTAAAAGTAAGAGAGAATCATAAAGTTAGCATTTATATGCACTTGTATACTAAATTACCAGCTTTTAAAAGATCCCATTTTAAAGTCAAAACAAGCTTTATATAGATACTATATACCAACAATGGGCCATTCTATGTCAACCCAAGCACATGTCACTTGACCTTTCAAGCTGGCAGACGTTCAACTCTAAAGGATCGAAGTCAGTCCTTCCATCACTGATTTCCCACCCGAAATCGTACAAATTTGTTCATAAAATTTTTGACTGCCAGTTGAGGTAGGACACCATTGTCTTGGTGCCACTAATCCATAAAATTACTTGCTGTTGATGCTACCAAATAATGTCTTTGTGAAGAATTTCCCACCTGAACCCAACCTCAAGGAATTCTGTGCTATGATCATTAAAAGGGAGCAGCATAAACACTCATGGCTTCAAGTTCAACCCATGAACTTGTTAGCTCCCATGAATTCTATTATGAACCGAGACCAAAGAAAGCAGGAGTATGATTCACATACATTGAATACCAGTGACTGATGTAACACAAAATAAAGCTGGCCTGAAATAATTACTTTTGTAATGTCTATATCCAGAGAAGCATGTATGCTGTCTTTAGCATATTTTGATATGCAATCATGGATGGGTTAGGCGATATGTAATCTATAGGTTTTATCAAATTAAAAATAGATATCAACAGGTTTATTGAAACAGAAAATGAAAATTTTCATTATTGCTATCCTGTAAATATGTTGTCACTATTTCCAAAATATAATATCTCTGCAAAGTAACACTGCGTGTTCAAAAATAAATATTATGAGCCTTGATACTATTTCAATGTCTATAGTGTTGGTTAATGATTAATGGCTCTTCATACTACTGCATTCTAGTCTAGAAATAAGATTTCAACCTTAAACACTTTATTTTGGAAAGATTAAGAACAAAATGCAACTTTTAAAAAATAGACATCTTGTTAAGGAAAAGAAACTGTCAAAAAAGAATATCATCTGAAATTCATCCTTGCATATCAAGATGTACCTTTCTACAGATGTTTAAGTTGCATTGCTATCTATACCTGTGAAGAATAACTGAACTTGTATGAATGTGTGACAGAAGTAGTGGACTAACAATATTCCACCTTCTCTCCCACATTTTTCCAGCCTGTGATTAATTCTAGTCAATGGGATGTGAGTGGGAATCAAGAATAGAAGGGCCAGTGCATAACATCCTTTTGTCTCTTGCCCTGCTTTGGTGACTAGTAACATTCTAGATATTGAGCTGCTGAGCATCTATGTATGGCAGAGTCCTCACCCCACTAGGACCTGTACTGGACACATACTGTGGGAGATAAACCTTGGTTGTGTTAAGCCACTGAAAACTCAAGTGTTTATTTGTTAATAACCTAGTTGTGATATTGTGACTTATAATAAGAAAACCATATTTGGTCATTGTCCCAATTACTGGCACAGAGCTCCTAGAACCCTTGGAATTTCCTAAGTGATAAGAGCAATAAAGGTGAAAGGAGTGCTTTTTGTTATTCATAAGAAGTACCTTTCAACTACACCAGAGTTGACTTAATGAGGTTACTTTTGGAAAGTTCCAAAGGATGAGGCTGGTTGCCAGGGAACCAACAAAATAATTAGAGTGTTGAAACTTTCAGTCCCACAGGCCCCCAGACCACCTGGGAGGGGAGAGGAGCTAGAGACTGAGTTCAATCTCCAATGGCCAAAGATTTAATCAATCACGTCTATGTAATGAAGCCTCCATTAAAAACCCAAAAGGACTGGTACCGAGAGCTTCCGGTAAACACATGGAGGTGCTGGGAGAGTGGTGCACCCAGAGAGGGCTCGGAAGCTCCGTGCGCCTTCCCACATACTTTGCCTTATGCATCTCTCCATTTGGCTGTTCCTGAGTTACATCCTTTGTAATTAACCAGTAATCCAGAAAGTAAAATGTTTTCCTGAGTTCTATTAGGCACTCTAGCAAATTAACTGAATCTGAGGAGGGGGTTGTGGGAATCTCCAAATTATAGCCTGGGATTATGATTGGCATTTGAAGTTGGGGCAGTCTTGTGGGACTAAGCCCTTAACCTGGAGGATCTGAGGCTATTTCCAGGTAGATAGTGTCTACCTGGAATTGAGTAAAATTGTAGAATACCCAGGCTGGTGTCCAGAGAATCTGAGGACTGTTTGGTGTGGGAAAAACTACCTCACATCTGGTGTGAGAAGCATTATGGTAGTAGTGTGAGAGTAAAAGAGACACCTAAGAATGTTTTCTGTTATACTAGTCTATTCTGACTGACACTGAAATTGATGACAGGAGTACAGTGTTACTATTATAAACACAGGATCATAGCTTAGTAGTTGAGCAGCAGGCAGCAGGGAAACTAATATCAAAGGTTGGAAAGGTGATCCAGGTTATAGAGTAGCAAGACATTTCATGACACTGTCACCTACAATAACTTGGAAGGCACAGCACTTGCATAATGAACTTGAGCTCTAGAACAGGGGTTGGCAAATTAATGCCTGCCTGTTTTTGTGAAGAAAGTTTTATCAGAACACAGTCACACTCTCATTACCTACTGTCTATGGCTGCTTTTGTGTTACTATGATAAAGTTGAGAAGCTGTAACAGAGACTGTATCTTATCATCTGCAAAACCTAAGATATATACTATCTGGGCTTGCCTTTAGAAAAAAAGTCTGCTGACCCCTGCTCTAGAAGGAGATTGAAAAGCAAAACTTTAGTTGTGGGTATAGGTGGCTATTGGCTACAAATCAAAGAATTGGCCACTTCACAAGAAGAAATAAAAGGGAACAGAGAATCTAGAATTTCAAGGCCTTGCCATTCTGGGAAAGCTAAATGCTACTAGACCTTTCAAAAAGAAAAAAAAAGAAAAAATAGCGGGTTGCTCAGCAAATATCTCCGCCTCCTAACCCAATATACTTCTTCACCTTATCGATGGGCCTACAGTAATTCTGGCCAATGGAATGTGAGGAAATGTGATGTTCATCAAATCTGAAGAGAAGTTTTAGATGTGCTTGACTGATTTAGCTTGGCTCTTGCCCTTCTTTCACCATGAGAAAAGGATGTGCCCCAGGGAGACACTCCTTCAGCCTGGATGCTAAAACCTGGACATGAAACAAACCCTGAACCTGATCCCATGATCTGGAGCAGTGCCACACAGCCAACCTGCAGACCCCTGAGCAAGCAATAAATGTTGTTGTAAGCCACTGATATCTTGAATTTGTTTCTAATGCACTATTTTCACATAACAATTCTGAAAGCCTTTGATGGAAGAAGACCTGAAAAATCTTTCAATTGATGAAAATACCTCAGACTTGCCAACAAAGGCCTAAAAACATAAAGGCAGACATTAAGTCCAAGAATATAGAGCCAGTGAGCTACCAGATGTGCTTTGAAAAGAACTGTAATTAAAAACGTAAGAAGTCTCCTGAGTTTCTAAGAGAGATGTACCATTTAAAAAAAAAGAACTCCTTAAGGCTGTGACTGTTCTAGCCTTAAAACAATGGTTCTCAAATCAGGGCAATTTTGTTCCCAGGGGATATTTGGCAATGTCTAAAGACATTTTTGGTTGTCACAATTGGGGAGTACTACTGGCATATCATAGGTAAAGGCCAGGAATGCTGCTAAACTTTCTACAATGTACAGGACAGCCCCTCAAAAGAAAGAATTATTCATCCAAAATGTCAATAGTGTCCAGGTTAAGGACTGTCTTAAAGTGACACTTGGGCCTCCAATCTTTAACAGATAGGAGTGAAACAGGGGCAGCCCCCAATGAGAACACACTTTCCAATACCCACTTCAGATATACTCAAGAAGGCTAGCAGAAAAGACTCTCCACAGGGTGGAGCCAGGTACCACAGAGAAGAGTGGACAGAGTACTCCTTGCAGAGATCAGATTCAGGGCCTAATCAAGGAGTAGTCTTCCCCACCACAAGGGCAAAAGAACGCTAACAATATCTACACAACAGAATTACAAATTACAAATAAATAACGACTGCATTTTTCAATTTCCCAAATGGGATTGTTTATTGTAGTTACCCTGACCCTGTTTGACCACCATATCTAGGGAATGGGGGGAGGGGGAGGAGATGCAAGTGACCAGATAATTTGGTCATTTTAGTTCTAATATTTCTGGACCAAAAGAAGAACTATCTGGATTAATGTAGAGATTACTATGTATCACTTAGCACTAAATGCCTTGACAGGCTAGGACTCTGGGTTATCTTCCCTAAGGAGGGGGTGACTAGGTACTAGGTGTGGAATAAAGGAAGCAAAGGAATGCTTGATAAGCAGAGCAGAATGGCACAGACCATTCTGAAGACTGCCTCCCCCTGCCGGGAGCCATATAGGAAGTGCCTTTGAGTCTCAGCACGGACGAGACCCATAGTGCCAAGCAAAGCTGGTACTGTCAGGTACAAATAAGGAGAAGCAAAGCTCTCCTCTGTGTGGTTCCCTTGTTCTCCTCTACTCTTGCTTAAGGTGATTTTTATGGGATTGCTATTAGTATTGGGATATATTATTCATAGTTTGGTGGAGGGTTTAGGAAAAGACCCTGATTTAGGGTAAAACTAAAAAAGATTATGATTACCCCGGCTCCCTTAAAGACTACACCTGAAATCCCCATTCCCAGGCTAGGGCATTGGGTTCAGGGAAATATATAGGAACATTTGTGTGGTAAAAGCTTACTTTAGAAGACGAGTTATGGCCCTCCGGGGGAGCTAGAGATATGTTAAAAAACACTTGGGTATGGTGGTGGGAAAGTTTTATGCTATAATGGGGTATAGCAAATTAGATAGAGTAGGCTATTTGGCAACCTTTAATAAGTTTAATTGTTTTTTGTATAGAAATAGATATAAAGCACAGATTATATTTTGTAAGTATTTTACAAAGGAACTTGGTGATCAAAGGTACAACGCCCTCCCTTGAGAGTTGTTAAAAGAATAATGTGCTTGAGTTTGTGCTTTGAATAACTGGCTGATTGAATAGAACATACAGGTACAAGAACATCTAATTTTGAAACCGCAGACTGCGTTCCTGACCTTTTTATGTGACCAAGAGATGTGTGACCAACATGTACCTAACCACAGGGGACGAAAAAGACTATAAGCGATAAAAAGATTACTTAACCTGTTTAACCTGCTGATGTAATCTGCTAATGTAAATTACTTTTGTTTTATGGCTCATGTAAGGGATTTTTTTGGTATGGGAATAAGGTTACTAAGATTGAAAATGAGATTACTTTATAGTATAAGTACTACAGAATCAAGAAAATAAATTTGTCAGATCCTTGCATCCTTTGAGGTGTCTTGTGGTCTGTCCACGCCGACTCCGTCTCCCCTTTGGGTAAAACCTGTCCAGCTGGGGCTGGTCCCCGGCATCCCCCCATTTCCCAGTTCCCTTACAATTAGGCAGGTCCTTATGACTAGTTCTGCCCATGGCCTTAGACCCAGTACATTCCACCCGGCTTTTTCTTCCCCTGACACAGGGACCAGCAACTATCTAGATGCTGGAGCCTTATACAGCTTAGCTTGGATCTCTGAGCAAATATGTGGAACTCCATCCCCCATCCTGACTTGTACTGAACCCCTAAAGGATGAAAGCTCAGGTTATTTTATCAAGCAAGTAATCTTAGGCAAGCAGAGAGGGTAGGTAAGGGGAATTTAAGAGTAGAGCACAGAGGTTGAGTATCAATTATGGCCTCAAGACCAGCTACAGAAATGGGTGCTATGGTTTATCCCATTAAACTTCTTGGAACTTGCTCAAGGAACAGACATCAAATAAAATCCTGGAAAAACAGTTTCCAGAGCTTACCGTATGAAAGAAGTAGGAACAAATGGCACCAGGGGTGGCCTATGGTGGGTGCTGTGATACCTGCTCTGAGCCTGGGTTTAGGACTGAGGCACTCATTCTTCCAGGGGCTGGCAGTGTTGACTACTGACAGTTTTCAGCAAATCTCTCTCCAGGAAATGCCCTCAGCCACAGAGAGCCACTTTTTCCAAAGTCTGCTCTCCAAGACCAAGGTCTGCTTGAGTCACCAGCTGAGGCCTCTAGAGTGATTGCATCCAATTTCTCCCCTATGTCTATTTTTTACTTCCTTTACTCTCCACAGATGTTGATCCTGAGGGGACTCCCCATTAAACTGCTTACATGTCAATATAGCTCCATCCTTGAGTTTCTTTCCCAAACAGCCTATCTAAGATAAAGGCATATTTTTCATCATAGGTAAAAGACCCCTAATGTGACTGTATTTGGAGATCAGGCCCTTATGGAGGTAATTAAGGTTAAATGAAGTCATGAGGGTGGGACCCCAATACAAAAGAACTGATGTCCTTACAGAAAAGAAAAAGACACCAGAGCTTGCTCTCTCTTCCTGCATGCACAGAGGAAAGGGCATGTGAGGACACAGCAAGAAGGCAGCTATCTCCAAGCCAGGAAGAGAGATCTCACCAGAAACTGAATTTATTTGCACCTTGGTCCTGGACTTCTAACCTCCCAAACTGTGAGAAAATAAATTTCTGTTTTTTAAGCCACCCAGTCTGTGGTATTTTGTTATGGTACCCCAAACAGACTAATACAACCTAAGTAAATGGAAAGACATCCTGTGTTCATGAATCTGAATACTAAATATAGCTAAGATGGCAAAACTACCCAAGCAATGTACAGTCAATGAAACCCTTATTAAAATTCCAATGGACTTTTCTGCAGAAATGGAAAAGCTGATACTCAAATTCATGTGGAAACACAACAGGCCCTGAATAGTCAAAATGATATTGAGAAAGAATAAAGTTGGTAGACTCACACTTTCCCATTTCAAAATTTACTACAAAGCTACAGTGATCAAAATAATGTGGTTCTGATATAAGCACAGACACAAAGACCAATGGAATAGAGAACTAGGAGTCCAAAAATAAATCCATATGTCTACGGCCAACTGAATTTCAATAAGGGTGCCAAGACCATTCAATTAGAAAACAACAGTCTCTTTAATAAATGATGCTGGGATAACTGGATTTCCACAAGTGAAAGAATGTAGTTGGCACCTTATCTCACACCATATACAAAAATTAACTCAAAATGGGTCAAAGACCTAAATGTAAGAGCCAGAACTATAAAACTCTTGATGGAAAACTAAGGGTGAACCTTAATGACCTCAGATTTCACAATAGAGTCTTACATATGACACTAAAAGGACAAGCAACCAAAAAAAAAATAAACTGATTTTCATGAAAAGTAAAAACATCTACATATCAAAAGAGATCAAGGAAGTGAAAAAAACAACATACAAATTCAGAGAAAATATTTACAAATTACTTATCTGATAAGGGTCTAGTATTCAGAATATATAAAGAACTCTAATAACTCAACAACAAAGACAAACAACTCAATTAAAAAATAGGCAGAGCTTGAATAGACATTTCTCCCAAGAAGATATATAAACGTCCAACAAACATGAAAAGATGCTCAATGTCATTAGAGAAATGCAAGTCAAAACCACAATGAGATGCCACTTCATACTCACTAGTAATGGCTAGAATGAAAAAGTCATTAAGTATTAGCACAGATCTGGGGAAGATGGAACTTTCGTGCACTGTTGCTGGGAATGTAAAATGGTGTACCCACTGTGGAAAAGTTTGTTCGTTCCTCAGAAAGTTAAATATGACCCAGCAATTCAACTCCAAGGTAGATACCCAAAAGAACTGAAAACAGGAACTCAAACAAATACCTGTACCTTAATGTTCACAACAGCACTATCCACAAAAGCTAAAAGGTGGAAATAACCCAAATGTCCATGAATGGATGAATGGATAAACAAAATGTGGTAAATACATACAAAAGAATATTAATCAGTCATAAAAAGGAATGAACTACTGATATATGCTTCAATATGGGTGAACTTGAAAACACTACGCTAAGTTAAAGAAACCAGACACAAAAGGTCATGTATTGTATGATTCCACCTATATGAAACATCCAGAAGAGGTATATCCATGGACACAGAAAGCAGACTGGTATATGCCAGGGGTTGGGGTGAGAGGGGAATGGGGAGCTACTGCCTAATGGGTAGGCAGTTTTCTTTTGGGGCAATGAATATATTTTGAAATTTGGTATCGGTAGTGGTTGCACAATGTTGTGAATGCACTAAATATCATTGAATTGTACACTTTAAGATGGTTAATTTTATGTTACATGAATTATACCTCTATGATTAGAAAAAGAATATGATAGTTTTTTCTACTAACCCGATGAATAATTCCAGCAGAGTGAAGGTGTTTGATTCCACACAGCATCTGATAGAGAAGGTAGGACATTCTTTCATGATCTAGTTCCATCTGAATCACTTGACAAAGATTTGCATCCATGAGCTCCATGACTATGTAACTTCACGGGTGAAAAAATATGACAGCTGAAGTATACAGTAACAATCGAAGAACAATGTATTAACAAAATTTTAATTATCACACTTACACATCTTGAAATTCTTCTAGGGATTTCTGTGGTGTAAAAACATTCAAAAGGCCAATTATCTGCGGCAAAAGCAGAGAAATAGGAAAATTAGAAATTCCTTAATAATATTTTCATTTGGGAAATGCAAATACATGGATTAAAAAAAAGCCACCTTCAGTGTAAAATTTTTCAAGTCTTATGTTCTAAGCTTAAGTAATCCCTTTTATTTTATATAATAAAACTTTATGGCCAGGGGTTGGGGGCAGGGAGGGAAGCAGAGCACAGAGAATCTTAAGGGCAGTGACAATACCCTGAATGATACTATAATGGTAGATATATGTCATTGTACATTTATCCAAACCCATAGAATGTACAACACCAAAAGTGAACCCTAATGTAAACTATGGACTTTGGGTGATAAGGAGGTGTCAATGTAGGTTCACTGATTATAACAAATGCACCACTCTGGTGGGGGATGTTAATAATGCAGAAAGCTGTGCGTGTGCGGGGGCAGGGGGTATATGGGAAATCTCTGTACCTTTCTCTCAATCTTGCTGTGCACCAAAAACTGCTCTAAAAAAAGAGCCTTCACACACACACAATATCAACAGAAGAGCTCCACAAAATCCATTCCATTTATGAACATTCAATTATCAAGAACCTACATTATACAACCCTCTACATAATTTGTAAGCAAATCTTAAATACCTTCTGCCAGCTCTTATCCAACTCAATATTTCTATATAATCTCAGCCCTTTCGCCCCCTGGTTTTTCATAATACTGCACTTCCCCAGTTTTCCTCATTTCCAGTCTATTCCACTAGTTTATCCATAGACATGCTCTCTTTCCCACTATTTTGTTTTAATCCTCCTCCTTTATCTGTACCCTTTTCTTGGGTGATACTATGTATGTCTTTTTCTCCAAACATCTCTATGGTGTTTTTCTAAATATTCATTAAAAGTCCTTGCTTAGTTTATGAGTCTCAGATTTTCACAGCTACCTCACATGAGGTCTCAGAAAATAATATAAAACTGAACTCATTATCCTTCCAACCCAAACCCCTTACTTTTCCAGAGTGTCTTTTCTTTTACAATAGAAAGCTGAGAGTGATTTTTGACTTTTTTCAATATTTGCACCATAATAAATATTTAAAAGAATGCCATCCATTCTCTGTTAGTCTGAATTTCAACCTCTTCTTTTCATTTCCTGTGCCACTATTTATGCTGAGGATTCTAGCATCTCATCTAGACTGTTCATGCTATAATAACTTCTAACACTTGGTTCCCTAACAACGGTTTTCTGCAAATCCAGCTACCATTTTACTGCTTATAATATATGGTAATGAAAAGACCTGATCATATTACTCACCTTCTCAAAAACCTAATGCCACCAAAAAAAAAGCCAAAACTCCCTTGCAGTACACTCAAAGCCCTCCATAACAGAATATCAACTCACTTCTTCTCTTGCTAAGCCCTCTATTAAACTTGACACTTGAGCAAGAATATTGTTTTCAAAAAACTGTCAAGGCCTTTAAACATACTATTCCCTATGTTGGTCATTTACCTAAAAAACTACTAAACAAACCTGCAAGATAGGCCTCTTTTGTAGCGTCTGACAACCCCTAGTCCTTGACAGACCTGAATATTCTACTTTGTCCCCACGATATCTTGTATGTTATTATGGCATTTAACACACCGCAGTATAGTCTCCCTTTCACAACAGCCTCTTACTCCCCTTTACAATTCCAGCATTCAGGAAAACACCTCACACATGTTTTTGAAATGTCTGTTGACAATTATACTTAGGAATGGGAATGTTTTTCTAGACATAAACTTCATGAGAGCAGAATCCATGTTACTCATTTAAGCATAAAGCTTTGCTTATAGAAGGCATTCAAATATATGTTCAGTGAATAAATTCAGAAAAGTACTTTTCAGATCAGAGAGGGTAAAACAAATGTGTTTAAGACAGAGGAATAAGTATCTAGTTGTTCTAAATGAATTCATGTCTCCTAACCAGATGAACTGTACACTTGGAGACTTGGAGAATTAGTAAAACTATTCTCATTAACATCTGGGAAATCCCACAGTAGAAGACAGATGTTAAAGATGAAAGGCATACAGAGACAGAAAGGAGATTAGCTGTTGCTTAGAACTAAGGAATATGGGAGATGGGGGAATGAGAGCTAAAGGAATGGCGTCTCTTTTTGAGGTGATGAAGATGTTCTAGAACTGACTGTGGTGACAGTCACATATATCAGTGAATATACTAAAAACCACTGAATTAAATGGATTAGTTGTATGGTATGTGAATTGTATCATAAGAAAGCTGTTATATAAAAAAAGATTAAAAGGGACAGTTGTCTTGCTTCTCAAAAAGAGAAATAAAGAAAATTACATCAGTCATATACTGGACAAACAAAAGTCAAGGACTGATTAAGTGGATGGTATATGACTACTTTAAAAGAAGTAAAAATTACTAGGAACACGTAAAAATTCACTGGGAAACTTTATACTTCTGTGAATAAAAACAACAACAGCAATAGTAACAACAAAGAACAGTAGCAGATCAGAGAAATGCAACCAGATAGATGAAGATTTCAAAAAGGCATTTTTGAAAATGTCACTAATAACAATATCCTTGTGAATAGGTTGAAGAATTGGGAGATATGGGCAATTTTTATAGTTAGAGATGTAGGTTTGAGGTGTTCATTTGCAGGTTGCTAATGAACTAATCCAACTATTATGAAGGCATCCTGAGCAAAACTGGTAAGTGAAGCCAACAAGTGAAAAATCCGAACAAAGAAGAAAGCAATCCCCAACAGTCTAGTAAGAGGAGCCAGATTTCACATATGAAACTGAATAGGAAGATACAGAAAGCACTACACTAAAGAATGGGAAAGACCTGTTAGCTGGTCTATGACAAAGAATAACTTGCTTATTAGGTAATGTGAGTCAAATGGTGACCAGATTTCCAAACAGGATTACAATGTCCACAGTTAAGAGATGACATGCCTCAGCTCCTCTCAGAGGATTCAATCAGACATGCACTACTCTGTACCAGGTGACATATCCAAGTGCATTCAGAGATAAGTGACCAAGTTGAAAAGGAAACTCAAACCCATCTATGAAGAGTGGAAAATGCACAATATGAATGTACTTAGTACTACTGAATTGTACATTTAAAAATGGTTAAGATAGTAAGTTTTATTGTTATTGTATTTTACCTCAATTAAAAAAAAAAGAAGAAGGGAATGGGAAAAACCAGAGATGTTTAGACCAATGAAGAGATGATTTGCACAAAAAGGCAAGACATTACAAAAGCATCCATCCATCAGGGAGTGGAAAAATTCCATTACCATTCCTCTTTTCCCTATCTTTATTCACATTCATTCACTGAACAATTCACTGAAAAAGTTATGTTTCGAGCACCTATTCCGTGCAAGCACTCTTCTAGGTGCCAAGGGTATTACCTGGATGAATCTGTGCCACCTCCACTAAAGGGTTACTCATGTGAAACAAGCTTTCCATGCCCTCCATTTAGTTGACAGAACCATCTTTCTTTGCAGTCACCCAGGCTCAGGAGGTAGGTGTCACTGGCCGTCTCTCCCCAATGCAAAACCAAGGTAATGCCACCACGACATTGCCACGAAACAGGCTCCAAGGGGTATGAGCAGTTCTATTCCAGGGCAGGAGGCCACCAGCAAAATCTTGACAAGCAACATACTTGGCTCCCATCTAGAACAAGAATGGCTGACGCAACTTCTTCCCGATCACTGACTGACTGTAATCTTTATCTCTAGGCCTTTTTTTTTTCTGGTTAATAAAATAAGTTTATTTATATATACATGGTAGCTGAATTCTGTGGATAAGGAAAAATAAGTCATACATCTCACATATGTATATATAACATATGTGTCTCTGATTACATATATTATATATAAATTTTACTTTTCAAACAGATTTCTTGCTCTATATACACACACACATTGATATTTTAAATGCAATCGCCGACAGAAATATTATGATAAGACAACTTAACATGAGTTCGGTGATTGTCTCTATGCCTCTTTTTAAATACTATTCCTCCTCTCGGAGGCTCCCTTTCTTCAATAACCCAATTTTTACCCCATCTTTAAGAAATAGTCTAGGCCCACCCTTCCCCAAAGCTATCCCGTTTCATTCAAGCTCACAACAATCTTCTTTCTCCTTAAATCTCAACACTTATTTTCCATCTGCCATAATTTTTTTTGAATTTTATTTAATTTTTTTATACAGCAGGTTCTTATAGTTATCCATTTTATACATATTAGTGTATACATGTCAATCCCAATCTCCCAATTCATCACACCCACCCCGCCACTTTCCCCCCTTGGTGTCCATACGTTTGTTCTCTACATCTGTGTCTCTACTTCTGCCATGCAAACCGGTTCATCTGTACCATTTTTCTAGGTTCCACATATATGCGTTCATATACGATATTTGGTTTTCTCTTTCTGACTTACTTCACTCTGTATGACAGTCTCTAGAGCCAACCACGTCTCTACAAATGACCCAATTTCATTCCCTTTTATGGCTGAGAAATATTCCATTGTATATATGTACCATATCTTCTTTATCCATTCGTCTGTCGATGGACATTTAGGTTGCTTCCATGACCTGGCTATTGTAAATAGTGCTGCAATGAACTTTGGGGTGCATGTGACTTTTTGAATTATGGTTTTCTCTGGCTATATGCCCAGTAGTGAGATTACTGGGTCATATGGTAATTCTACTTTTAGTTTTTTTTTTTTTTTTTTTTTTTGGTGGTACGCAGGCCTCTCACTGTTGTGGCCTCTCCCATTGCGGAGCACAGGCTCCAGAAGTGCAGGCTCCAGATGCGCAGGCTCCAGATGCGCAGGCTCAACGGCCATGGCTCACGGGCCCAGCCGCTCCACGGCATGTGGGATCCTCCCAGACCGGGGCACGAACCCGTGTCCCCTGCATCGGCAGGCAGACTCTCAACCCATGCACCACCAGGGAAGCCCCTGTTTGTATCATTTTTAATTTCTTTCATCAGTGTCTTATAGTTTTCTGCACACAGGTTTTTTGTCTCCTTAGGTAGGTTTATTCCTAGGTATTTTATTCTTTTTGTTGCAATGGTAAATGGGAGTGTTTCCTTAATTTCTCTTTTCAGATTTTGTATCATTAGTGTATAGGAATGCAAGAGATTTCTGTGCATTAATTTTGTATCCTGCTACTCTACCAGATTCACTGATTAGCTCTAATACTTTTCTGGTGGCATCTTTAGGATTATCTATGTATAGTCATCTGCAAACAGTGACAGTTTTATTTCTTCTGTTCCAATTTGTATTCCTTTTATTTCTTTTTCTTCTCTGATTGCCGTGGCTAGGACTTCCAAAACCATGGTGAATAATAGAGGTGAGAGTGGACATCCTTGTCTTGTTCCTGATCTTAGAGGAAATACTTTGTTTTTCACCACTGAGAATGATGTTTGCTGTGGGTTTGTAATACATGGCCTTTATTATGGTGAGGAAGGTTCCCTCTATGCCCACGTTTTGGAGAGTTTTTATCATAAATGGGTGTTGAATTTTGTCAGAAGCTTTTTCTGCATCTATTCAGATGATCATATGGTTTTTATTCTTGAGTTTGTTAATATGGTGGATCACATTGATTGATTTGCATATATTGAAGAATCCTTGCATCCCTGGGATAAATCCCACTTGATCATGGTGTATGATCCTTTTAACGTGTTGTTGCAGTCTGTTTGCTAGTATTTTGTTGAGGATATTTGCATCTATATTCATCAGTGATATTGGTCTGTAATTTTCTTTTTTTGTAGTATCTTTGTCTGGTTTTGGTATCAGGGTGATGGTGGCCTCATAGAATGAGTTTGGGAGTGTTCCTTCCTCTGCAATTGTTTGGAAGAGTTTGAGAAGGATGGGTGTTAGCTCTTCTCTAAATGTTTGATAGAATTCTCCTGTGAAGCCATCTGGTCCTGGACTTTTGTTTGTTGGAAGATTTTTAATCACAGTTTCAATTTCATTACTTGTGACTGGTCTGTTCATATTTTCTATTTCTTCCTGATTCAGTCTTGGGAGATCGTACCTTTGTAAGAATTTGTCCATTTCTTCCAGGTTGTCCATTTTATTGGCATAGAGTTGCCTGTAGTAGTCTCTTAGGATGCTTTGTATTTCTGTGATGTCTACTGTAACTTCGCCTTTTTCATTTCTAATTTTATTGATTTGAGTCCTCTCCCTCTTTTTCTTGATGAGTTTGGCTCATGGTTTATCAATTTTGTTTATCTTCTCAAGGAACTAGCTTTTAGTTTTATTGATCTTTGCTATTGTTTTGTTTCTATTTCATTTATTTCTGCTCTGATCTTTATGATTTCTTTCCTTCTACTAATTTTGGGTTTTGTTTGTTCTTCTTTATCTAGTTCCTTTAGGTGTAAGGTTAGATTGTTTATATGAGATTTTTCTTGTTTCTTGAGGTAGGCTTGTATTGCTATAAACTTCCTTCTTAGAACTGCTTTTGCTGCATCCCATAGGTTTTGGATCGTCGTGTTTTTGTTGTCATTTGTCTTTAGGTATTTTTTGATTTCCTCTTTGACTTCTTCAGTGATCTCTTGGTTATTAGTAACATATTGTTTAGCCTCCATGTGTCTGTGTTCTTTACGTTTTTTTCCCTGTAACTGATTTCTAATCTCATAGCGTTGTGGTCAGAAAAGATGCTTGATATGATTTCAATTTTCTTAAATTTACTGAGGCTTGATTTGTGACCCAGTATGTGATCTATCCTGGAGAATGTTCCGTGGGCACTTACGAAGAAAGTGTAATCTGCTGTTATTGGATGGAATGTCCTAAAAATATTAATTAAATCTATCTGGTCTATTGTGTCATTTAAAGTTTGTGTTTCCTTATTAATTTTCTGTCTGGATGATCTGTCCATTGGTGTAAGTGAGGTGTTAAAGTCCCCCACTATTATTGTGCTACTGTCGATTTCCTCTTTTATAGCTGTTAGCAATTGCCTAATGTATTGAGGTGCTCCTATGTTGGGTGCATATATATTTATAATTGTTATATCTTCTTCTTGGATTGATCCCTTGATCATTGTGTAGTGTCCTTCCTTGTCTCTTGTAACATTCTTTATTTTAAAGTCTATTTTATCTGATATGAGTATTGCTACTCCAGCTTTCTTTCGATTTCTATTTGCATGGAATATCTTTTTCCATCCCTTCACTTTCAGTCTGTATGTGTCCCTAGGTCTGAAGTGGGTCTCTTGTAGACGGCATATATATGGGTCTTGTTTTTGTATCCATTCAGCGAGCCTGTGTCTTTTGGTTGGAGCATTTAATCCATTCACGTTTAAGGTAATTATCAATATGTATGTTCCTATTACCATTTTCTTGTTATGGGTTTGTTTTTGTAGGTCCTTTTCTTCTCTGTGTTTCCCACTTAGAGAAGTTCCTTTAGCATTTGTTGTAGAGCTGGTTTGGTGGTGCTGAATTCTCTTAGCTTTTGCTTGTCTGTAAAGCTTTTGATTTCTCCGTTGAATCTGAAAGAGATCCTTGCCGGGTAGAGTAATCTTGGTTGTAGGTTCTTCCCTTTCATCACTTTAAATATATCATGCCACTCCCTTCTGGCTTGTAGAGTTTCTGCTGAGAAATCAGCTGTTAACCTTATGGGAGTTCCCTTTTATGTTATATGTCGTTTTTCCCTTGTTGCTTTCAATAATTTTTCTTTCTCTTTAATTTTCGTCAATTTGATTACTATGTGTCTCGGCATGTTTCTCCTTGGGTTTATCCTGCCTGGGACTCTCTGTGCTTCCTGGACTTGGGTGGCTATTTCCTTTCCCGTGTTAGGAAAGTTTTCAACTATAATCTCTTCAAATATTTCCTCGGGTCCTTTCTCTCTCTCTTCTCGTTCTGGGACCCTTATAATGAGAATGTTGTTGCGTTTAATATTGTCCCAGAGGTCTCTTAGGCTGTCTTCCTTTCTTTTCATTCTTTTTTCTTTATTCTGTTCCACGGCAGTGAATCCACCATTCTGTCTTCCAGGTCACTTATCTGTTCTTCTGCCTCAGTTATTCTGCTATTGATTCCTTCTAGTGTATTTTTCATTTCAGTTATTGTTTTGTTCATCTCTGTTTCTTTGTTCTTTAATTCTTCTAGGTGTTTGTTAAACATTTCTTGCATCTTCTCAATCTTTGCCTCCATTCTTTTTCTGAGGTCCTGGATCACCTTCACTATCACTATTCTGAATTCTTTTTCTGGAAGGTTGCCTATCTCCACTTCATTTAGTTGGTTTTCTGGGGTTGTATCTTCTTCCTTCATCTGGTAAAAAGTCCTCTGCCTTTTCATTTTGTCTGTCTTTCTGTGAATGTGGTTCTCCTTCCACAGGCTGCAGAATTGTAGTTCTTCTTGCTTCTGCTGTCTGTCCTCTGGTGGATGAGGCTAACTAAGAGGCTTGTGCAAGTTTCCTGATTGGAGGGACTGGTGGTGGGTAGAGCTGGGTGTTGCTCTGGTGGGCAGAGCTCAGTAAAACTTTAATCCGCTTGTCTGCTGATGGGTAGGGCTGCATTCCATCTGCCATAATTTGACAATTATACTTTTACTGCTTTATCACATCTGATATTTAACTCTTTATGTATTTATTTTGTCTTCAAAATAACACTGTAAGCTCCCTCAAAAAGGAGTCTAATCCTCAATTTCCATAAATTTTTTCCCTTGGGGCTAATCTACTAACTCCAATACACAGAGGCTTGCACATAGCTAGCTCTCAAAATGTGGTAAATTGTGTTTTGTGCAATCAGAAAGTATTGAGCTCTTTATAAACTCCTTTGGACAAACACCACAACACATCTCCAGTCAGATGCTTTGGGTTTAGTACTTCATAAAACTGTCCCTTGTACAATTTACTCCTAGTTTATTTCCTCTCATTTTGGAGAAATCATTCCATTAAAATAATCATAAAAGTATCAGTATGCTTAACGTAAGTTTTTTAAAAGTGTAAAGGAGTGAAAGTCGTATGTTTAAGTCTTTATAATCATTAGAAAATAGAATTAGGAATGTTTTACTAATTCCATTTAAATATTTTTTAAAGTTTCTGGTAAACTGCTTTATCCAATATTATTAAATAAAGTACCAATGTCAAAGAATAATGGGAACAATTTCATCTCTGTGCTCAGGCTCCAGTTTTCCGAAATGTCAGCTTAATAGAAAACAAAAAGCAGAAGATGAGATCAAGCCTAAATAAAGTTCTAAAACATCTACCTCTTTAAAATTCCTTTTGCAAATTAAATGTCAGAAAATTATACAATCTAAATTTCATAAGCTATTTTTCTTCTAATATAATTTAATAAAGTTGAGAAAAATTTATATATCCCTTTAAGCAATGCTTCAATCCAAAAGAACAATTTAAAGCACCTACTATTTTAAAAGATTTTTATATTCATATATTCATGAACAAATCTTGATTTCATTTATACTTAAGAAATTTTCTAAAATGTTCACTTACATTTTTGTGATTTACACATTTCATAAGAACTAGCTCTCTGTAAGCACGCTTAGCATGAGTTTGATTCTGAAATGGCCGGCTTAGCTTCTTGATTGCAACATTTCTTTCAAGAATGGCATCATAAGCTGCACTGTAATAAGAAATTCAAAAACAACAAAAAACTCAAAAATCTGCAAAACTGAATTTATGAAACATTCATTTAGATTCCTCACTTTCTCCAAAGATAAATGCACTTGAACCAATTTCCAGCCCTTGATGCTCAATATGTCTCTTCTATACCTATTAGAGCATATTCCAACAGTGTATAGCATTGTTAACTGTTTCTTAAAATGCTAATGGATTAAAAGTGAAAATGGACTGTGAAGAAAGAGACTGCTTGTTCACTGAGTGTCATCCAAGATCCACCTAGCATACAATGGGCACTCAATGCACAAATGTTTAATGAGTATTCAGGTCCAATAGATAGCTTAGAGCCCAAATGAATCCCTCACCCCAAATCTACACCAAGGAAAGACAGGATAAAGAATACATGTGGTCATAAATTCTACTCAAAACATTTGCTGAAGAATTCTACATAAGTACATCACTTCCTCTTTAGACACAACAAAATGAATACAGAAGAGGAAAGTGCATATAGAGGCATCTATACGAAAGATTATTTTATAAAAAGTAAACACTTAAAATTTGTTTTGGAGGAGAAATTAAAAATCAAGGTATTTATAAATATAAATGCCAGATTTCAGGACATCAGAAGCTGCTTCATAACTATTAACGAAACAACTATAATTCTGGGAAATATAACACTATACTCATTAGCTCTTCACATCTTCCTCTACCATATGACTCTGACCAAACGGCATATTTTGCAAATGACAGGTCAAAGAAAGTATAGCACAAGTAAGGTAAAGTGTCTTAAAATTATAGAATATTATGATTAAAAGAGGCTTTTAAAAATCATTTGGATTAATCACTGCCTGATATAGGGCCAGAGAGGTTAAGTAATTTGTCCAAGGTCAGCCAGAAAGTTAAAAGCAAAGCTGAGACGAGTAGACTAAGACATGAGGTCGTGCTTTTCATACTGGACCACCTAACATAGTATAAAAGATGAGTTCTGTTTATATAGTATTTGGAAAGTCAGCACACTACAGATTAAAATTATTCTCTCACCTAACTGGAAACCTGAGTTTGTTCTGTGGCAATCTTACTATATCAAATATAGTGAAGAAATTATGTATTAAGAAATTGGTACTACATAAAAGGACACATCTATACATTCTATATATACCATTAACTATTGCCTATATACATATATATACATATACACCAAAACATACATATTACAATCTTTACTTAGAAAATGCTGTTATTTACAGATATGTTCTTCCCAAATTAAAAAAAAAGGCAAAACAAAAAACATTAGGGGTCACATAAAATGATTAAAAGTTTTGACTGTTTCAGATAAAGTATTTTATTTTTAACCATTAAATTCATTCCTATTAATTTTTTATCTGCTATATCAAACTCTAAATTTGAACTATTCTGTATCCAAGGAAATTAGATTTCTAATTATTGATTCTTTTTTTAAATTAATTAATTTTTGGCTGCATGGCATGTTCATTCATTGTGATGCACGGGCTTCTCACTGCGGTGGCTTCTCTTGCTGCGGAGCACAGGCTCTAGGCGCACAGGCTTCAGTAGCTGTAGCTCAAAGGCTCTAGAGCGCAGGCTCAGTAGTTGTGGCTCACGGACTTAGTTGCTCCGCGGCATGTGGGATCTTCCGAGACCAGGGCTTGAACCCATGTCTCCTACATTGGCAGGCAGATTCTTAACCACTGTGCCACCAGGGAAGCCCATAATTATTGATTCTTAAATGTGCACAAATTAGAAACACCTGGGGACTCAGAGGCCCCAATCCAGACCCAATGAATCTTACCATCTATAACTGGGGCCCAAAATAATGCCTTTAAAAAAAAAATTAAGTTCTTCAGTTGATTCTGACAGTAGTACAACAGTGAGTTTAAAAAAAATTTTTATTATTTGTCTATTTCATAGTAATGTTTTGTGAAGCAAAAATTTGAAGGCATTTATTCCTTAGGACAGGGGCTGATTACCTTCCAAAGCAATTAAAAAAGAAAATTCTGGTACACAAATTTCAAAAAGCACTTGTCTGAGGATAAGTGAAGATACAGGAACATAATATATTTTTAAAATACTATTAAGTATTTTATAAATAATATATTCCTCACAACAACCCTGTATACTAGGTAGGAAAACAGGCTTTAGAAGAGTTAATTTGCCATGTGAGTCACAAAGTTAATAAATCAGAGAGTTAGAATCTGAACCAATAGTTCACTTTCAGAATTCTTAGCATATTGATATTACCACATCATTTTCTTTAAATTTAATTTGTGGATGGTTAAATGTCATCAGTTAAAATGACAACCAACCAGCCAATAATGCTTTATAAAATGACCCAGCTTCTGTAGTTTGTGATAGTATAAATTACCTTAAGAATACAGAAAAGAGAATAAATGTTACAGTCCCCATTACACAAATTTGTTTGATTCTAATATTTTACCATTATTCCTCTGAACTTTTTTAAAAGAAAGATATTATTATAGGTAAAGTCCCCTTCCTTCTCTCTATTCTCAGAGGTAAGTACTATCCTGAGTTTGGTATTTATACTTCTGCATACATAAATATATGGTATTGTTTTGCATACTTTAAAGTACATATATATATACAGTATAATAATGTATGTATATTCTACATCTTGCTTTTAAACTCAGCGTTACATTTCTGATTATCCTTGTTGACATATATAAGCTCCAGTTCATTTTAAATGTTGTAGAGTATTTCACTGTGTGATTATTTTTTATTTTCCTACTGATAGATTTGATGCTATTACCAATTTTTGCTATTTTAAATGGTACTGCAAAGAACAGCCCTACATATGTCTCTTTCTGTACATATGCAAGAGCTGTATGCAAAAGTTTTTCTAGAACCTGGGAGAACTGCAGGGTTGTAAACACTTAGGATTTTTTAATAGATTCCAAAACAAATCTGGTTCAAGAAGAGGTAATAAAGATATAATTATAAAAAAAAAAAGATATAATTACGCTTGAGTGAGGCTTAGAATTCCCTACAACACTAGCTTATTATGCTAACTTAGTAACCTAAAATTATTAACAGAACTATCCCAAAGAGTGTTTTGATTTTCAGTTTATAAGGAATTATGCTGATCTATAGAGCCTAGGCCTTTTGTAAAAATTAGCCTGTAGATCAATTTTAAAGATACATAGGAGTTTTGAAACACATACAGTGACATATTAGCTGACTTTATTCCCCAGTGTAAAACAAGATTTATGATATTCGAGAATTTCATTACAGTGTAAAAGTGATGATTAAGTGAAGCTTCTTATTAAACAGTTAGCTATGGGAATAAATGTATACATGGAATTACCAAGCATGTCACTTATTCTTTCCTGATACACATATCTGTCTTTACATGGCTTATGACCAAGTATTTAATCATAATTTACACTTAAAGATGACAGAGCTGATTTATAAAATTATGTTTTATGAATAATAAAAAAGCCATTAATCTCAGAACAAAACAGCCATATTATAGCTTTAATTTAAATTTTATAGTTTTAATTTTTTGAGGTAAGCTAAATATTTACCAAGGAATATTTACCAAAGAATTTATGAGAGAAGAAAACACAGCAGTTAATGATTCTTTGCCTAATTTTTGGAAGTAAAAACTTACCATACTATTCCTTGGGCTCCTGAACCTATAGGTTTTAAATTCTGATACCGTTTCAGGACTGTGAATGTAGAATCTCCAATCTCTACACTATAAAAATTGCTGTCACGCTTGCTTCTGCTCATGGTGGCAAGCAATTAATTTAATGGCTTCATCCAAAAATTCACCAAGAAGCTGCAAAATGGAACAAAATACGATGTTAACAAAATGAATTTGCTTAATCTTAAAATTCAAGTCATCACTCTATTCACAGATTGCTAGATCATGTTAAAAGAGCTGCTTCATTAAAAAACACAGTTAGAAAGAAAAAATTACCACAGAGCCTGGTTAGCATCTGCTATACTTAAGAAACAACCAATAGTTTAAAAAAGAAAAACAAAAAGCAAATAATTATAACTGTTTTTAAGGTCACTTCCAGTTTAAAAGTTTAAACTAGTCCTTTTTATGTGTTTATTATAGTGTTGAAACCTTAATTTTTGTAACTGATAAACTTTCATTCAAAAATAATTCACAATCTCAGTGAGTGTTCGTGGAAGGAACAACAAATTGACAGGTTAGTAAGCTGGTTATCACATATCACTCCTACAGAAAAAACTAACAAACACAGAGCAGCACCTTGCTGTCATTAAAACAGAGCCCCTGATCCCCAATAGCAACATCCGGGTGTAATGCATAAGCTGAGGTTGTAATGGTTGAAAGAAAAGAATCACAGTGGAAAATATAAGATTAAAAATATATATATAAGGTAAAGTTATTTTAAAAATAAACTATAAGAGAAGCATTTAGTATATTGGGATATGAAACAAAACAATGCTGTTCTGAACTGTTTGGGTCATCTAAAGCATAACCTAAGTTCTGACCACAGAGTTTTACAATTTGTCTGATTGAAAGCCAAAGCAGTCTTTTCCTACCCGTTTGAGTATTACTTGCTGACAAATCTTATTAACCATCCTTACTAGACAAAACCGGCCTATTCTAAAATGCCTGCAAGGGACTTCCCTGGCGGTCCAATAGTTGAGACTCGGTGCTTCCAATGCAGGGGGCAGAGGTTCAATCCCTGGTCGGGGAACTAGGATCCCACATGCCACACAACATGGCCAAAAAGTAAAATAAAATAAAATAAAATAAAATAAAGTGAGCCTTAAAATGCATGCAAGACAGCTCCAACCTACTCTCCATATCCCATAATAAACTGAGAAACCAGTTAGGTCTAAAGAATTACTATTTTTGTGTGTGTGGCTGTAAGACAATGCTAACAACAAAAACAAACACACAAAAAAATTCTGATAAGACTTAGAATGCAAAGATTTAATTCAACATATATTAAATGCATACCATGTGCCAGGCACTGTGCTGTGTCCTGGGGCCAGATCATGTAGAGGCTCATGAACTGGATTCTAGTAGCTGAATTCTTTTTTTTTTTTCTTTTTTTAAAGCAGGTGGCTGAGTTTATTCTGTGCACACACACGCAGACCTAAGTTATCATATCCACATAATAGCTCAATTCTTAGAGTAGGATAGAAGCCACTGGAAAGTGCAGAGTAAGAGAGTGCCTTGACTATATCCCTAGCTGCTACTTGGAGATTATACTGCAAGAGAGGGAGCAAGAGCTGGAAGAGGAAAACCAGTGAGCTACTGAACTAAGCCAAATGAAAGAAATAAAATTAAAATTAAAAAGAAGTTTTAGGTAGGTGGAGTTAAAAATAAACAAAAACTAAACAAAAAGTTTAAACAGTGTAGGCTTTAGAAGAAATAAACTGGAAGCAATTGTGAAGGTAGAGACATGATTTAGATAAATTAAAGAAAGGCCCAGAGAAACATTTCCAAAATCAATAACAAAACTAGTCATGTAATATTCCAGAGAAGACTGAAACCACAAGTCTCATTAACTCTGCCTAAGTTAACAGACCATAGGCTTGTCAATTTCTACAACAAAGCCTGTGGAGATAGTGACTGGAACTGTACTGAGTAATAAACATCAATTTGGGGAGAAATGACATTATAACAATTTTGAGTTTTCTGATCCATGAACATGATATTCATTTCCATTTACTTGGTTCTCCTTTAAATTCCCTCAGCAATGTTTTATAGTTTCCAATACACAGGTCTTGCAAAATTCTGTTCAACTTCTCCACAGTATTATTGACATTTAGATGCTACTATGAATATTTTTACGTTAATTTATTTTTATTTAAACTTCAGTTGTTCATTGCTAGTACAAAGAAATACAATTAATTCTTTTGCATAATAACTTTGTACTAAGCTCACTTATTAGTCTTAGTAGCCTTTTTTGTGGATTCTTTGAGATTTTCTACACACACAAGCAGTTTCATTTCTTCATTTCCAATTTGGATGGCTTTGAATTCCTTTTCTTGCCTCACTGCACTGACTGTAATTCCCATACAATCCTGAATAGAAGTGGTAAGAGCATCATCATTCCCTCATTCCCGACCTTAGGGGAAAAGCATTCAGTCTTTCACCACTAAGTGTGATGTAAATTACAGGATTTTACTAGACACCCTTTAACAGGCAGAAAAAGTTCCCTTCAAGTCCTAGTTGACTGAGAGTTTTTTATCACTAAAGAGCATTAAATTTTGTCAAATGAGTTTTCTGAATCTATTCAGATTATCATATGGTTTTTCTTTCTTAGTAGGTTCATATGGTGAATTACACTGATTGATTTTCAAACATTAAACCAAACTTGTATTCCTGTAATGACTCTTCCTTGGTAAAAAGTATTACCCTTTTTTTTTTAATACTATTGATTCAGTTGGCTAAAATTTCATTAAAGGTTTTTCCATCTATTTTTGTGGGGGCTATTGGTCTGTAGTTTTCTTTCACGCTAAGGGTAAATGCTGACCTCATAAAATGAGTTGGGAAGTATTCCCTCCTTTTTATTTTCTGAGAGACTTTGTGTAGAACTGATATTATTTCATCTTGAATGTTTGATAGAATGCCTCAGTGAACATTCTAGGACAAGAGATTTTTTGAAGGAAGATTTTAACTGCAAATTTATTTATTTTTTTAAATATATAGGGCTGCTCAGGTTATCTATTTCTTCTTAAATGAGCTTTTGGTAGTTTGTGTTTTTAAAGGCATTTGCTCATTTCATCTAAATTGTTGAATTTAATGTCTATAGGATCTGTAGACATGTGTCCTCTTTCATTCCTGCTATTGTAATCTGCATCCTCTCTCTTTTTTTCCTGATTAGTCTGGCTAGAATTTTATCACTATTATTGATCTTTTCAAAAAGCCAAATTTTAGTTTCTGTTTTTCTTTATTGTTTTGTACTTTTCTATTTCTTTGGTTTCTGCTCTTGTCTTTATTCCCTTTTTTGTTTTAGGATTACTCTTATCCTTTAGTTTCTTAAAATGGAAGCTTAAGAGTACTGATTTGAGGATTGCTTTTTATAATATAAACAATTAATACCATAATTTACCCTTAAAGCAGCACTTCAGAGCTTCATCCCACAGTTTTTTTAACCATCAAATCTATACTTAATAATAATAAAAGCAAAATTTTACATAGAGCTTACTTTATGCTGGGTCCTGTTTCAAGTGCTTATAAATACTCTTTTAATCCTCACAACAGTCCTATGAAGGTTTTCTAATTGTTTATGGATAGAGAGTAAATTCAGTCCCTGTTACTACATCTTGGCTGGAAGTATGAGTCCCATTTACTCATTTTGTCTGATGCTGCATTATGTTAAGAAAGGACCTATTGTTTTTCCATTTTACAGATGACAGAACTGAGTCTTTAAAGGCTACCTATGGTTGCAAAGTTAGTAAAGAGTAAGTAAGTTAGTAAGAGGTTTGTTTGTTTGTTTTTAGAGTGAGGATTTGAGTCCTTCATCCATACACTATATTGAGTCCAAAATAAAACAAGTCTTGGTGCTGAAGAAGACATGAAGGAAGAGGTGAAGTTACAAACATGTTGTGTCTTAAGCATGTTGAGTCTGAGATACCTCACCGAGACATCCAAATGGAAATATCAATTTGGTAGCTAGATACAGAATTGGACCTCAGAGGAGAAGTCTATGTGAAAGATATAAATTTAAAAGTTGGCATTGTTATTGAAGCAACGAGAAAGAATAATATTACTCAAGAGGATACAGTAGTAAGAAAAGAAAGGCCTAAGAGTCAGCTTTGTGGATACCCACATTTAATGAGCAATTAGAGAAAGATAAGCCAACAAAGAAGTCAGAGAAGATGTAGCCAGAGACATACACAGAAAATGAGGAGAACACATTGAAGAAGCCAAAGGAAGAGTGTTTTCAAGAACAGAATGGCCAATAGTATTGAATGCTACAGAAATATCAAATAAGTAGAGTGATGGGGGTAGAACGGTATTAGAATAGAATGATGGGGGTAGAAGGTAGATTGGAATGAGCTTAGGTGTGAATAGGATATGATTATAGAAATAAGTTAAGTGGGTATAACTACTTCTTTAGAGAAGTTGATGGAGAAGACACAAGGAAATTGATGGAGAAAGGTATATGGTCAAGGGAGGATGATTAGATTAGATATTATATATAATATACTACAGCATACCATGCATAATATATATAACATAAAGACAACCTGATCATATTTCTCTGCTAATAGAAAAGACCCAAAAAGATAGGAAGGGTGACACCAGGAGAGTGAAAAAGAAACCTGAGGTTTCAGTTAGCATAACATCTCTGAAAAGGTGGAAAGAAATGGGATCCAAAGCACATGTGTGGCCATACAGAAGGAGATACTAATGCAGCATTTCCATCAGAAAATACCTTCAGAAGACTGAGACATAAGGAACAATTTCTAAGATAAGGGCATTAAGGATACTGGTGAGATTTACAGAGGATCCATTTGGTGTACCATTCTCTCCATAAGGAAGCTGGAGCAGGAAGAGTGTGAGGAGGAAATGATATGGAATCTGAAAACTCATTTCCCTACTCAAAAAGGCCTCTTTGTGGATTAAGACCAAAGAAACATATAGAATTTAGAGGTGACTGGTCATGAGTCTCACAGGAATAAAACAAAAGATAGGCATTATTATGCCATTTAATAGATGAGCAGCTGAGGCTCAAAGTGGTTAACATGCAACAGAATGTTGCGGACATACTGAGTTTCAGCTTTAGCTTTCAAAATATTCCTCTGCAAGAACACTACACTCATGTCAACGTGGTTAAATTATCATCCCCAAACTCTTTCACCTGATTTACTCATTTCCCTTTCTTTTTTGGGAAATACTTTGACCTCTTTTTTGTAGCTATCCAAATTCTATCTACCAAAGACTAGCTTAAATATAATCTTCATGAAGCCTTTTCCAGCTTGAACCTAATTTCTCATCAAAACTACCTTGCTGTATATTTAGATATGCAGATTTTACTGTCAGACTGTGGTCCTTCTGAGGGCAAGGACTGTGTCTCCTACACTCTCAGATTTCCAAAACACGTCAGCTCTTTAAAAGAGGTATAATTTAATAAGTAACTGCTAAAAATGTTAACCAAGAATGTGAACCTTTTTAAAAGTAACAAATCACTTTTAAAAGTTCTGTTTATCTTTCCCATTGTTTTCCTTCATAAGAAAAAAAAAGGCTGAATTAGGCTTTTATAACTCAAGGTTTATTTCTGTAATGTCTATACAAGAAACAAGACTCATCTGCTATCAGGCTGGCCCATCCATAAAATGGTTGGTCTGGTGAGCCTGAATGTAGAGACAAACGAGTTAAACTAAGTAGTTATATAAAGAGTACTCAGGGAAAAAAGAGTGAGTTCAATAGAGCCATAAAGCCAGGCCTCACAGACAACGGAAAATAATTCAGGCAGTGCAACAAAGTTCAGAATTCAAGATAGCTCTAATCGTCAGATTATCTTGACAATAAGTCACTGGGGTGAATTGGAGCCTATCTAGCTTTAATCATCTTGCTTTTATGGCTACCAGCAGACCCCCTCTGTGATGGTTAATATTGCATGTCAAACTGACTGGGCCACAGGGTACACAGATATTTGGTCAAACATTACTCTAGGTGATTCTGTGAGGGTGTTTGGATGACTTTAACATTTAAAATTTAAGTCAATAGACTGAGTAATGCATATTGCTCTCCTCAATGTAGGCGGGCCACATCCAAACATCTAAAGGCCTGAATAAAAACGAAAAGGTGGGCTTCCCTGGTGGCGCAGTGGTTGAGAATCTGCCTGCTAATGCAGGGGACACGGGTTCGAGCCTTGGTCTGGGAGGATCCCACATGCCACGGAGCAACTAGGCCCGTGAGCCACAACTACTGAGTCTGTGCGTCTGGAGCCTGTGCTCCTCAACAAGAGAGGCCGCGATAGGGAGAGGCCCGTGCACCGCGATGAAGAGTGGCCCCCGCTCGCCGCAACTAGAGAAAGCCCTCGCACAGAAACGCAGACCCAACACAGCAAAAATAAATAAATTAATTAATAAACTCCTACGCCCAACATCTTCTTTAAAAAAAAAAAAAAACGAAAAGGTTTATTCTCCTGCAAGTAGAAGGGAACTCCTCCTACCTGACTACTTTCAGGCCAGGATATCATTTTTTTCATGCTTTCAGACTAGAACTGAAATATTGAGTCTTGAGCCTGCTGGCCTTCAGGCTAGAACTTAACATCATCGGCTATTCTGGGTCTCAGGCATTCAGACTTAGACTAGTGTTACATCAGCTTTCTGGGTCTCCAGAGTGCCAACTGTAGATCTTGGAATTTGTCAGCCTCCATTATCTCTCTCTCTCTCTCTCTCTCTCGCCCCTCCCTCCCCCCATGCATCCATGCATCCATCCATCTACCCACCCACCCACCCACCCATCATATTGGTTCGTTTCTCTGGAGAACCTTGACTAATATAAAATTTCACTCTACTCTGAAATTTTCTTCTAACTCTTGGCTTCTACTACCTCATGATGGCTGCATGCTGACTTTTCCCTCATCATCTTCTACTTAGGACTCTGCTCAAACATCAGCTTCTCAGAAATGCCTTACATGATTAGCCTATCTAAAATAGTACCCTCTAATCACACCCTCTTCCTCAGCCTGCTTCATTTTTCTTCAAAGCACTTACACTACTGACATCTATTACATGTTACTTATCTGTCCCCTCAACGTAAGTTGCATGAAAGCATGAAAGTTGGTCTGTTCATGATTAAGTCACCAGAGCCTAGAATAGTAACTGGCAAATATTAGGCATTCAGATAGGTGTTGAATGAACAACAAATGAACAAACTGTAACTATAAGTTCCCATTACGAACTGTCCATCATTCTCCTCCTCTCAAGGAGTAATTTACATGAGAAAAAGAGATATGTGCTTGATTAGTTTAATGCTACTAATTAGTTACTGCTGTTTGTGCAGTTTTCATACCAGGCCACTTCACAGACTACTACCCTTGGGTCAAAGGCCTGCCCTGGGCTTATCAATTATGGCCAAGGTGGCAGAACCACATTCTACAGTATCCATCTATGCTAAGGAATTGCTTAGGGCTGCTTTCTCAGCAAGTAGGTAATAGCCTTTAAAATGAGGTTAGGTCTAACTAATGAAGTCTGACTACTTGCAGATTATAGTCAGAGATTCCTGGCCTCACACCTAAGTCAATGTTTCAAAATTCCTATTAACATCATTCTTAAAAGCCCTCAAGTGGCCTCTAGAGCAGATCTCAACTGCCACTATGTAAATGCATCTATTTCAGTTCCACATATTTTTCAAAGTTTATTCTTCAATTATATTTGAAGTAATTAATATAGAAATACCATTATGTCATACACTAACGTGTATGACATAATATATATTCTTTTTCAGATTTTCCCTTATAAGTTATTACAAAATATTGAGTATAGTTCCCTGTGCTATAGAATAGGTCCTTGTTAGTTATCTGTTTTATATATAGTAGTGTATATATGTTAATCCCAAATTCCTAATTTATCCCTCCTCCCATTCCTTCCCCTTTGGTAACCACAAATTTGTTTTCTATGTCTGCAGGTCTATTTCTGTTTTGTAAATAAGTTCAATTTGTATCTTTTTTTTTTTTAAGATTGCACATATAAGCAATATCATGTACTATTTGTCTTTCTCTATCTGGCTTACTTCACTTAGTATGATAATCTCTAGGTCCATCCACGTTGATGCAAATGACATTATTTCATTCTTTTCTATGGCTGAGTAATATTCCATTGTATATCCATACCTTAATTGAGGTTACTTGAGTAGGTTTTTTACATTCCAACCACAAAATAATGCTTAGACAGGTATCCCTTCACAATTTCTGTATTTTGAGGATGACTTTAGCTACATGAAAACCTCAGAACTAGTTTCTAAGATTTATATATTCAAATTATTTATTAAAGATCTCAAGACTTTATAGCAGTGTCCTCAGCCATAAAGTAACAGGCTGCTGGCTACTTTTTAAACAAATGATGATAATATACTTTATGTAATGGAACCCAATATGCTTATGAAATTATCATCAACATTTCAGTTAGATGGTATCCAAAATTTTTAAATTACTTTGTTCTCAAAATGGCAAAAATCTCAAAATATTAGGAAACTGGCTCTGGGCTGCTCAACTGTATTTAGATTATTGTTAGTGGCTAAAATGCAATGCCAATATTCTCAATGACATTCAATTCAATAAAAACAGGTAACCTAATTTGTAAGAATATACTATTTCCCAAGATACTCAAAAGATATTTTCATTTTAAAGTTAAAAAAATTCATACTAGTAAATTCCTATAAAATTTTTATGAATTCTTATACAAGAAAGAATACATAGTTTTAAGGGTACCTTTGTACAATGCAGTACCTGGGTAAATTCTTCCACTATCCAAAAAATTGATCATGCAAAATAACTTATTCCTTGAGAAAGATTCAAATGCCTGCCATTTTCTAATAACTTTTGCCAAGTCTTTTAGTAATAAGATTCTAGGCTCACAAGAGAAGAAAATGTTGATTGCATTCAACCACCACCAGAGACACCTTCTAAAACCACAAATTGGGAATAGCAAATAAGAAGTGTCCCAGATGCATCTTACAGGGAATTTTATTAATGTTAGTTAATTCCACATATAATTACCACTAGTTTATCTTGCCAGCAATGGAATTATGATCAGAATTTTTAAAAAGTGCTAGGTAGGTGTTAGAAGAAAATGATTCCATGACAAACAGCTTTCTGTAATTAAATGTGCCTGTTCCCAGCAGGAGAAAACAAAACAAAACAAAACACTGAATTTCAGAGTAAATTACACCATTTTTCAGAATCTGTAAGCTCAGCAAGACGGGGAGAAAAAAAGCAAAAAAGCATTTCCATTTGATTGTATTAACCAGGTATGACAAATCTAAGTTGAAGATTTGCACGAATAGTAAAAAGGTTTAATTGTCCAGCTTCAAAACTATAATCAATCACTCAGAAACAGCTTTAATTTTAAGCTCTATCTCATCTTCAAGTTGCCCTTCACTGGCTAAGACCTGGGTCATAAAAATCTCTTTTTTCACTACTAACACAGTAACAGCAACAAAAGCCAGAGACTAAGAACAGATTTTTTTCCTGCATAAATTTACAGCAGATATTAAGTGTTTTCTCCTCTAATCTTCTCCCCCCTCAGACCCTCTAAAGAGATATATGACTTTCTGGAGTAGTTCAATAACCTACATATGGAAAAACCTCATGAAGTCACTTAGAAGACAATTTAAACATAACATGGGTGTCCAACATGCCAACTGGCAGAAGTGATAAAATGACTAGCTTTTTTTTGGTCTGGATCTTTTGATTCACAAATGTTAACAGTGCTAACTACTCTAAGTATATTTATTTGTTCCTAAAGAGCTCTCTTATTCTCTAACAATTTTAAGCTATAACACAGTGAAGTACTTTGAAGGAAAAAGATTCTAGAATAATAACGTCAACTGACTTAGAGGAAGAAGCCGTCAAAAAACAAGGCACACGGGAAGCACTCAGTATAAGAACAAGTCCTGACAGTGCTCAGAAGGTCCTAGCAGTATTACAGTGCTGAGTAATAATCACTAATTATGATACTCCTGAGGCTTTAAGAAATTAAATGACCAGTGTACTCCATTTCAGAAAGCCAGAAGCTGGCTAATAAAATTTTTTAAAGTTATGATTTTTAAATGTCCGTATACTGGGGAGATTTTAAAAATCACATATAATACGCATCATTCATTGGCAATAAACATGTTGCCAAAAGTCACAGTTAATCCTCACATCTTTACAATCTCCTTTCATGTTCCACTATTTCTTGACCTCTCTGGAGAGCCACTCAAGAATTCCCAAATCCAGTGGCCTGTTCAGTCAATTCCTCTTTAACTTCTCTTAAGTTTCTCTGTAAATTGCTCAAACCTTGCAAGCACGTTTTCTCTACTTCCCACTCCTTAAATGCACACCGTGCCTAAGACCACCTTATCACTCTATGTATTATGCTTCCTTGGTAAAGTCATAGCTTCAATTATGATTCCCAATTTCATTTCCAGTCCTGACCTCTCTCCTATATTTTCAACTGCCTCTTGATCATCTCAGTATGGATATTCCATGGGTATTCAAACTCTAAATAGCGAAGATCAAACTTTTCTTCCTTCCAAAACTCACTCTTCCTTCCACATCTATTTCTATTAGCAGCAGTACTATTCTTCCAGCAACACAGGCTGCAACTCTCCAAAGAAACTACTGGTTCATTTTCCTTTAGTGTCACCTTCATTTGAGGATCAGTCTCACACTGAGTTACTCTCACTTATGTTCTGCACATAAGGATTCCCACCCAGGCCTTTAAGAACTCTACTTTCCTGTTAGTCCTCTCATGTTTTTACTTCTTTCATTCCTCAGCTTATGGCCCATTAGATAGATCACCACTATGCCAATAACCCTGCCCTACTCTCTCCTGATGCACCAACCTGAAATCGCACAGCACAAACCAAACTAGCTGTCTCCTTTTGAGCATATATGTAGACTGCTGAACAAAACCCAAAATGGTCCATAGTGCTTTTAAGTTCAAGGCCTTCAATCTAACCCAGACAGAAAATTCTAGATTTCCCCTAGTCAGCTATCCCCTCTAATTTCTACAAGGTCTATTTCAAAGAGTCCCACTGTTCCTTACATCTTCAACTCTACCTTACCTGTAGATAATCCTAATCCCTTGCCAGAGAAAAGTCAGGAAATAACTTCTTCCCTTTACTAAACCAGGGTCCAAATACTTTTGCTTCATTCTTCACTATTACAATGTAACAGTACTCTGAATAACTCTCCTGATCTTACTCAAGTAATCATCAGTCTTTCTCCTAGCACTCAAATATGATTAAGACCCTGCTATTTATAAACAAAATATACACATACTTTAAAACCCTATTTCACTGTCAAAAACAATCACTAGCTATTGATCCCTCTCTCTCCTTCCTCTCACAGCCAAATTTCTCAAGCACTGTTTACATTTGTGGTTTTGATCTCTTTACTGCCCCTGCCAAGAGTCCTCAACCCTCTGCTTCTACTTTCACCACTTCCATTAAACTCATTCACCAACATCATCAACAAGCTCCTTGCTCTGAAACCCAACAAAACTTGACTCCTTATGCTGCTCAGCAGTATCTGGCACTGTTCACCATATTCTTCTGTCTGAAACACTCTCTTTTCTTGGATTCCCCAAAACACTGCATACTCTTGATTTTTCTTACCTTCTGTTCCTTCTCAGTCTTCCCTTATAGGTTCATTTCCCCTACCAGCCCTCAAAAATGACTCTCTTCAGGGTTGTCTTGGCTCTCTTCTCTTGTTACACTCTCCCAGGGCAATCTCACCCACTCTTAGGCTTCAGCTAGCATGTAAAACTAGCTTTCAAACATTTATCTACCATTGAGATTTTCCTTCTGCTCTAAATGTATATATTCAGTGGTCCATTACACATTTCCACTTACATGTCTCAAAGCTACCTACCTCAAACTCTGCATGTGCAAAAATGAATAATTCACTCCATCTCCTTCAATCCCCACCAAACTTGCCTCTCCTATGTCCTTCCAGCTCAGAGAATGCTATCATCATCCACTCAGTTATACAAGCCAGAAACACAGACATTATCCTTGTTTCTTTATCCTCCCATATCCGCTTACCATGCAGTTCTGGAGAGTCAATCTTTAATCTACTACAAATTCATTCTCTTCTTACTCACCACTCTAACTCAGGTCAATATTAACTATTGCTTGCATTACTGTATTCTCCTAAAGGGGCCTCTAATCCCCTTGCCCTTAATTCTTCACTCTTATGCCAGTGATCTTCTTAAGTTGGTTCATTCTGAGAAATTTGTCCAGCCAACAACTCACTGCACCCCCTTAATTGCGACACGGGTGGGCTTTGAAGCAGTTATACTTATTCTATATGCTCTACTGGCCACAGATGATTAGCCCAAGGGGAGATAACTGAGATAATGAGCCAATCGGACTCTCTCCAGGGGATCTGGAGTTGGGAGAAAAGCTAAGAGGGGCTGTGGGTTAGCTTTGTAGTTAGAGAAGCCAGGTATACAAAGAAAAAACAATGTATCAGGAGCTAGAGACAAGACATGCAGTGATGAGGGAGAGCAAGAGCAAAAGCACCTGATATTAATTGATAACCATTTCTGGTTCTAGACCTTTGTGAGGTCCAACTGTACTTCCTACCCTTGTATATGCTGAACTTCCCTGGACCACTTTCTTTGCCGTTGGCTTAAGTTTCTTACTTGTAACTAAAATATCCGTAACTAAAATAATTGTTCTAACATGCACATTTGACCCTGAATCCCCCTTGCCTAAAACCATACCATGTTTACCTTCTGCTCAAAGGATAAAGCCCAAACCTTTCATTAGGATTTTTCAGTACTCTGGATGATTTGGTCCTGGCCTCCTCTCCAATCCCAAAATATAGCCACAATGAACTTCTTTCAGTTCCACAATGTATCACTGTCTCTCTCTCATTTCCAAGCTGATACACAGTTTCTTTTTGCCTCCAACATACTTCTCCCTGCTTATTTTCCCTGGTCAAGACCTACCCATCCATGAGACTTCAAGATTAGTAGTCTGGACACTCACTGCTAGGGCACACTGGCCTTCTATGGCAGCATATGCATCACCCTAAACTGTAAACATCTGGGTTTCCCACTGGACTAAAACCCATAAGGGCAAAGAGCATGTGTTTTGTTCACACTTGTGTTCCCAGAATTGTACAGAAGATACCGAAATATTTATGAATGAATTAATCTAATCGATGGACAAATAATGGTGATTTTACTCTGATAATCTTGATAAAATGTTCTATTTCTTTTTCCCGTTGCGGAGCACAGGCTCCAGACGCGCAGGCCCAGCGGCCGTGGCCCACGGGCCCAGCCGCTCCGCCCAGACCAGGGCACGAACCCGTGTCCCCTGCATCGGCAGGCGGACCCTCAACCACTGCACCACCAGGGAAGCCCAAAATTTTCTATTTCTGAAGACACTATCTTACCGAATCTCATTTCTTCTTCTCTAAATTACTTCAATGAATTCTTAACTAATCTCCCTGCCTAAGTTCACCCCACTCAAATCCATCTGCTATCTCCTGTAGCAAGTGGGTACTACAAGAGACATTAGCTCTCTCCTCTGCTTAAAAACTGCCTCTAGAACAAAGTTCATCCAAATAGACTACTTTCAATTTCTTGAACATGTCAAACTTTTCTGCCTTTTTGCCTCTGTTCCCTTCTGAGAAATGACCATCACCATCCTTTCTAAGTGTTCAAATATATAAGCCATCATATAAGGCCAGGAAATTATAATTTTTATCTTAATTTTACCTGTACTTCTCAGGACACTTAATATTTTTTATATCATACTAAAAGTTGCCTATATATAACTGTAAACATTTTTATTGAAATACAGTTGATGAATAATATGCTAGTTTCGGTTGAACAACAGTGATTCAACATTTAAATACATTACAAAATGATTACCATAATAAGTGTAGTAACCATCTGCCCCTACACAAAGTTGTTACAGTATTATTGACCATACTCCTTATGCTATATATTACAACCCCGTGACTTATTTATAACTGGAAGTTTTTATCCCTTCACCTTTTCCACCAAATACCATGCCTACCTCCCCTCTGACAACTACCTGATTGTTCTCTGATCTATGAGTCTGTTTTCATTTTGTTTGTTCAGTTGTTTTGTTGTATAGATCCCACATATAAGTGAAATCATACAGTATTTATCTTTTTCTGACTTATTTCACTTAGCATAATGTCCTCTAGATCTGCCCATGCTGTCACAAATAGCAAGGTACCATTTTTTAAATCTTCTTTGTCCATTCATCTATTGATGGACACTTGTGTTGCTTCCATATCTTAGCTATTGTAAATAATGCTGCAATAAACATGGGGGGGGGTGCATTATCTTCTCCAGTTAGTGTTTTTGTTTTCTTCGGGTAAATACCCAGAGGTGAAACTGCTGAATCATATGGTAGTTCTATTTTTAATTTTTTGAGGAACCTCCATAATGTTTTCCATAGTGGCTACACTAATTCATAATCCCAACAGTGCACGGGGGTTCCCTTTTCTCCACATCCTCACCAACTCTTGATACCTGTCGTCTTTTTGATTATAGCCATCCTTGACAGGTGTGAGGTGATATCTCATTGTGTTTTTGATTTGCGTTTCCCTGATGATTACTGATGTTGAGCATCTTTTCATGCACCTGTTGGCCATCTGTAAGTCTTCTTTGGGAAAATGTCTATTCAGATTCTCTTCCCATTTTTTAATTGGATTGTTTACTTTTTTGATATTGAGTTGTATCAATCCTTTATATATTTTGTATTTTAACTCCTTATCAGGATTATCATTGCAAATATTTTCTCCCATTCAGTAGGATGCCTTTTTGTTTTGCTAATGGTTTCCTTTGCTGTAGAAAAGCTTTTTAGTTTGACATGGTCCCATTTGCTTATTTTTGCTTTTGTTTCCCTTGCCTGAGGAGACATCCAAAAAAATAATGCTAAGACCTCTAATACTACTGTATATTGTCAATTTCTTCTTTGATGCATGTTAGTATTTGCTTTATGATTTAGGTGCTCCTATTTTGGGTGTATATACAAGTGTTACCTTCTTGTTGGACTGATCCCTTTATCATTAGGTAATGCCCTTCTTCGTCTCTTGTAACAGTTTTTGTTTTAAAGTCTATTTTGTCTAAGTACTGTTTTCTTTTTGTTTCCATTTGCATGGAATATCTTTTTCCATCTTCTCACTTTTAGTCTGTGTGTGTCTTTATATCTGAAGTGAGTCTCTTGTAGGCAGCATATACATTGGTCTTGTTTTTTTAACCCATTCAGGCACTTTGTCTTTTGAATAGAGTATTTATTTACTATATTTACATTTAAAGTAATAATTATCAATAGGCATATACTTAATTGCCATTTGTTAATAGTTTTCTGGTTGTTTTTGTAGCTCCTTGTTCCTTTCTACTTCTCTTGCTCTCTTCCCTTGTGATTTGGTGACTTATCTTTGGTGTTTAGATTCCTTTCTCTTTATTTTTTGTGTACCTATTACAGTTTTTGGTTTCCATGAGATTCATATATAACAACTTATATATACAGCAATCTATTTTTGTTCATGGTCTCTTAAGTTTGACCACATTCTAAAAGCACTACATTTTTACTCCCCTCCACTCCACTTTATGTTTCTGACCTCATAGATTACATCTGTTTTTTTTGTTTGTTTTGGCCATGCCGTGCAGCATGCAGGACCCTATTTCCCTGACCAGGGATCGAACCTGCACCGCCTGCAGGGGAAGTGTGGAGTCTTAACCACTGGACCACCACGGAAGTCCTGCATCTTAAAATAAATTTATTTTGTGTATCCCTTAATCACCTACTACAGATATAGATGATTTTACTACTCTTGTCTTTTAACCTTCCTACTAGCTTTATAAGTGGTTAATCCACTATCTTTACTGTATGTTTGCCTCTACCAGTGAGATCTGTCCTTTTGTAATTTTCTTATTTCTAGTTGTGGCCTTTTCTTTTCCATTTAGAGAATTCCCTTTAACATTTTTAGTAAGGTCAGTTTGGTAGTAATGAACTCTTTTAGTTTTTGCTTGTCTGCAAAACTCTTTCTCTCTCCTTCAATTCTGAATGATAAACTTGCCAGGTAGAGTATTCATGGTTGTAGGTTTTTTCCTTTCATCACTTTGAATATAATGTGCCACTCCCTTCTGGCCTAGAGAATTTCTGCTGAAAAGTCAGCTGACAGTCTTGTGGGAGTTCCCTTGTTCATAACCAGTTGCTTTTTGCTGGCTGTTTTTAAGATTCTGCCTTTAATTTTTGTCATTTTAATTATGTATTCATGCAGACCTCTTTGGGTTCACCTTTTTGGGATTTTCTGTGTCCCCTGAACCTGGATATCTGTTTTCCTTCCTCAGGTTAGGGATGTTTTCATCTATTATTTCTTCAAATAGGTTATCTGCCCCTTTCTCTCCCTCTTCTCCTTCTGAGACCCCTATAATGCAAATGTTAGTATGCCTGATGTTGTCTCGGAGGTCTCAAACTACGTATTTTTAAAATTCTTTTTTCTTTTTTTCTGTTCATCTTCGGTGATTTCCATTACTTTGTCTTCCAGATCACTGATCCATTCTTCTGTATCATCTATTCTACTGTTGATTCCTCCTAGTGCATTTTTCATTTCAGTTATTATATTCTTCAGCTCTGATTGGCTCTTTTATATTTCCTAACTCTTTGTTGAAATTCTCACTATGTTTGTTCATTCTCCCAAATTCATCTGTAAAACCATCTGTGAGCATCTGTAAAACCATAACCCTGAATTCTTTATTGGGTAGATTGCTTATCACCATTTCATTCATTTAGTTCTTTTTCTGAAGTTTTGTCTTGTTCCTTCATTGGGGACATATTCCTCTGTCTCCTCATTTTGCCTAATTCTCTGTGTTTATTTCTAGGTACTGAGTAGGTCCTTTATGTCTCCCAAATCTTGGAAAAGTGGCCTTATGCAGGAGACGTCCTATGGGGCCCAGCTGCATGCTTCCTTCTGGCCACCAGTATTCTGGGGTGTCCCCTATGTGGGCTGCATGCACCCTTCTGTTGTAGCAGGGCCGACTACTGTGAGCATGCTGATAGGTGGGACTGGCCCCTGGCCCTGCTGGCTGTAAGGCCCTGCCCAGGTTGCTCTGCTGGGTGGGGCAGGTTTCCCCAGTGACTGCTGTGGGCTGCCTGTGGACAGAGCAAGTCCCCAGCATGAATGGGATAGAGTGAGGATTCCAAAATGGTGCTTCCTACTACTGGTGTCAATAGGGTAAAATGAAATCCCCAAAGTATCTGCCACTAGCATCTCTATCCCCAGGAAAGTCCTGACTGCCTCCTGATTCTCCTGGAGGCTCTCTAAGATTAGTAAGTGGGTCTGACCCAGGTGCCTTTTAAATTACTGCCTCTGTGCTGGGACTCAGTGTGTGAGATTTTGTGTATGCCCTTTAAGAGTGAAGTGTCATTTCCTACAGCCCTCTGCCTCTCCGGATTGTAAGCCCTGGTGGTTTTCAAAGCCAGATGTTCTGGGGCTTGTCTTCAGAGTGACGGACCCCCAGGGTGGGGAATGTGATGTGGGGTTTGGACCCCTGCTCTGCAGGAAGGAACTCTCTGGTTGTGATAGCCTTCCCATTTGTGGGTCACCAACATGGTGTGGGTCCTGACTAGACTGTGTCTCTGTCCTCCTACCTATCTCATTGTGGCTCTTTCTTTATATCTTTAGTTGTAGAAAATCTTTGCTGCTAGTCTTCAGGTCTTTCTCACAGATAGCTGCTCACAGATAGTTGTAATTTTGGTGTGCCATGGGAGGAGGTAAGTTTAGGGTCTTCCTATTCTGCTATCTTGATCCCCTTCCTAACTGTAAACTTTTATGTCAACCAAGAAATGTCAAGTTTCTTGTTTAAGCAAAGATAAAATATGTAAAGAAATTCAACATAAAGTGACTAGCATATTAATGTTCCCAAACATGATAATCATGATTACTTATAATTAACAAAATCACATTTATCTACAATGTAGACTTTTCACATTTAGAATGTTTTCATTACCAAGGATTGATCCTTTGTCCTGGTTAAAGATGCCCCTTGAAACTTGAAACACATTTTCTATTAACTAAAATGATCTTAATTGTAGGGGTGCACAAATAACCAAGGTATCTCAATCAATATTAAATTTTCCTTCATGGGCTTGGTACCTCAGATGGTTTTTGGACTTATACCTTCTAAGCATTCAGTTAAAATGGCAGTGTTTCCAAACTATGAGTTCCAATCCACTGATGTGTCATGAAATTAATTTAGTGGATTAGAATTTTTTTCTAAATGAAACAGAAGAGAGTAGAGAATATCAGAGTACAGCTTGTGTGTTAATAAGTATCTGTGAAACTTTTGTTTACTCACACGCACACACAAATACACAAATATGTACTGCACACAATAAAAGTTATTTTTTTTCCTATGGACCACAGTCAAAAAATGCAAAATAACAAATCAATGATATTTACAAGACACAGGAAATGAAAAGATATATTGAAAAATGTTTTAAAAACCCTGCTTCATTTCCAACTAACAGTAAGTTACAGGGGGTTAAATATTTAAATATACCTAGGGCTCTCTTATTACATAAGGACATTCATTCACAGTCACATCAAATTATAGGAAATAGACTAGATAAGTTGTATTCTAAAGGAATTCTCATCTGTTTTGTATTTCCTGTGGACTTACTTTACTCACCAAGGACATTCTGTGAGCTATGAAGTAGAACATGCTAGCTATTAAACTGCTACATATTGTGACTTCTCATTGAATCAGGAAGTGACTAAACAATACAATATGCACTTAAGATTTAGATGGAGTTGATTCAGCAAGATATAATAGTTATCCAATTGTCATACCACAATTGCAACTCACTGAACATGCTTATTCTTTGACAACTGAAAGTTCGTTCCTTATATTCATACCTAAAATATCATATAGATACATAGCTATCAATAATAAAATGGCTAGGAATTCAACATACTTTTAAAAAAACACCCTTGCCAAAGATTCTTTATAGTTAGATGAATAATTTTACATTTCCCTCAAAAGATGGAATAAGACTCTCTTTAGCTTATCATTATTCTGGTTATCAAGAGTTGGCAAAGTTTTGGAATTTCCACACAAGGCAACATTTAGTAAAGTAAATATGGTTAATAATACTGTCAACACCCAACAATACATAAAAAGGAATAAAAATCTCAGGCAGTGTGTAGATGATATATAAGATGACATGAAAGGTATAAATTTACTTCTGGTTATTGTTTAACTGAAATCTGATCATACAACATGAAATCAATGAGTTCAAGTGAGCAGTACTGATTATTTTTAATAGTTGGAAAAGTCTGATATCAACTTTGAAAACTTTGAAGGATGTGTACCTAACGACTGTTTACTGATACAGTGAAAAAGGACAAAAACTACAGAGCCAAGAAAAATGGTACCACATCCAACAGAAAAATTAAGTAACCCCCTTTAAATAGTTTTTTTTTAACTGCTTATTTTATTTCAGTCTTGATTCTTTAAGAACCTTGGATAACAACGTTATTTCCTCTTTTACACAATTTTAGCTACCAAACCCTTATGAGAGAATACAAGGGAGTTTTATGAAAAGAAACAAATTATTATCTAGTTACAATACTGTTAATACTTTGTGTATTGCTGTATCAATAACTTCCTATTTCCCCTTAAATCATATAACTATACTTTCAAACTGATAGAAGTAATTCATAGTTATTACCATGGATACAAAATATATACATATGCATATGCATATATAATACTTGAAGAATAGGTTAGGTGCAAACAGTTTCTCTGGGTAAATCAATTTTTATACAAAGCTTACTATCATTCTAAGGTGATCTGTCAAAGAGACAGTATGAATAATTTGCCAAAAAGTCTAAGAACACTTTTTTATATCAAAGGTCAGTAAAAAATCAATTGTCAAAGGCAATCAATCAATGCATTGCTTGGAGTTTTCTGCCTTTAGGATATGGAAGTAACCAACCAGTTAAAATAATTATTAAAAATGGTGGGGGCTTCCCTGGTGGCTCAGTGGTTGAGAGTCCACCTGCCGATGCAGGGGATGCGGGTTCGTGCCCCAGTCTGGGAGGATCCCACGTGCCGCGGAGCGGCTGGGCCCATGGGTCATGGCCGCTGAACCTGCGCGTCCGGAGCCTGTGCTCCGCAGCGGGAGAGGCCACAGCAGTGAGAGGCCCACGTACCACAAAAAAAAAAAGGTGACACTTCAGGAAATAATGGTGTTCTCTAGGTCAAACGAACAAAAGCAACCCCTGATATCCCAAAGAGGCCCAGGTTCCCTTTTTGGAGGTACAAGTGCCATCTTCCCAGGAGACTACACAGATGCCTGAAGAGAATGAGAGCTTTGAAGAAGGTCTAATATGGATCCAAATTTTGTCTCTCCATCCTCTAGTTGTTTGACCCTAGGCAAACTTACTTAACCCATTTGATTCCTCAGTTTCTTCATTTGTAAAATGAAGATATTTGTATTTGTCTTTTAGGTTACTGGGAGAACCAAATTAAATACCATACATTAAAGTAAGAAATCAGCACATGATGAGCATTCAGCCAGTCTCACTTCCCTTTCCTCTCCACTTAACAACTCAAAACAGCTAACCATGAGCACAAAATATTTCTAAAGAATACAGTTTTAAAAAATTCTTATTTCATATATATCAACAGGGACAATGTCAAAAAGAGATAAAATTCTCCTCATACTGCACACATGATTGATTACAAACATAACTTCCATCAGCCATTTCATTCTACCCATCAGTTGGCTTCAGAAATTCAAGGAAAAAAATAATGTGGTAGGCTCCCTACTGATAAACATGTCCTGCTTATTCATCTGGTATTTCCCCCACTGCCTAGCACAGTGCCAGAACAGGAACACTCAGATATCTACTGAACCGAAGCAAACAGCCGTAACATTAGTGCCTCAAAAACTCCCAAAATACCACCATATTCTGCAAAATGACTCAAAATGACTATGAGTCAGGAAGAAAAGAATGAGTTAATAATTGAATGTCCAGTTTGAGGGAATCTATATAGAGATTACTGGCAACTGAACTCAAGTCCAAAACAGCTCGTGAAAGCAACAAAACAAAACAAACAAACATCTTCTAAACGTTGCAATCATCAGCTGCTTTTCAGATGTTTGTAAATAATCAGAAAATGTGGGGTAACTTGCCATCACATACATGTAAAGCTGAAATGACTGGTGCAGATAAGAACTCATCAAGACAACTTAAAAGCAAGCAGTAATCAGAAAGCAGAAATCACAAAGCACACAAATGTCTATATGAGCTGCCAGAGTGGTGCACTTGAGCCATCTAGTGGATAGGCGAAAAAAGTTTGTGTAAGAAAAATGCCCTGTTGTCCCAATCTCTATAAAAACAATAATAAGGTATATGTTTGAGGGAACAGTAAATTACAATCCATAAAAGATAGCAGAAAACTAAAAAGTATCAATAGGTACTGGGGAACGATGAAGGATAAAGTGGTGAGAAATCTGTCCAGACAGAATTCAGATATTATGGATAATTAAAGATGAATACTAAAAGCAAACACTCCTCCTTATGACATTTTTCTTAACATCATAAAACCATCAGACTACAAGTAAGTCTGTAAAAGTCATCAGAGAAAATAAGAAAGATTTAGGAGGCAGTCTCTTGTTGGAAAGAAGAAAAAGGAACCAGAATACAGTGAACTTCTATAGGACTAAATGAAGAAAATGATGACGCCAACTTTCTGCCTGAGGACTTCCATCCAATTAGGGTTATGACCACCCCAGTTCACTTAGGATCTCCCCTCATCTCTCTTCTAGCAGAGAGGAAGACGCTCAGAGAATGCAGAAGACAAACTCCAGGCCTGAGAAAGGATGAGAGGATTAAACTCTGTTCAAAGTACTCATATCAACAGCATTGCTTCTGGAAATCAGAATGTCAAATTTAAAAATTCCAGAAGCCACAAATTACTTGAATGGTGTGATACTGAGCAATTCACTTAAATTCTGGAGGCAAATTTTTCTCATCCATAATATTATGGTCTTAGAATAAATTAGTGGCAAGATCACTTTAATTCTAAAATTTAATGGTTTTTTAGGTTGCATGCCCCCTCCCCCAATAAAGAGGGTAATAAAAAGAAAATGGGGTTTGGAGTTTGTATTTTTTCCCATTAGTTCATATAAACAACAGAGACTGTGTTCCAAGCTCCAAAGAGGAAATAAAGATGACTCCCTGACCCCAAGCAGCAGAGACACTAGTTAGCAGAAATAATACACTTATTCAAGTTCATTTTAATGCAAGGCAGAAACAAGGGTCATAAAAGATACAAATGCAATGCTACAGAAATCTTTAAGGCTAAGAATTTAGCCTGGAAAAAGACAACTTTTGCTTATGTATCAGTATGTATCATTCTTTCTGAGATTCACTGTGTAGGGAGGAAGAGGAGGTGGAGGGTATAGGAATGTGAATGAAGAGAATGAATGGTAAGAAGAAAGAGGCAAAAATACAGAAAAAAAAGGCAAAACTGGCAACTGTTAAGAAAGAGTAAAAAACATCTATTTTTCTGGGTATACAGGCCTCACAAAGGCTCTACTGCTGCAAATAGGGCTAGAAAGGTAGGATAAATTTATTCTCATAGACCACAGAACCATCTGAGGTCTTTAAACATGGCAAATGAACCTGTCCAGGTCTATGGAAATGTGGGAAGACTTAAGAAGTACACTGGAAAGAGAACTACATGAAGAAGAAGCTAGAAGTGAAGACGTTCTAGTCTGTGTGCCAGGAAGGGTAGTGATAGTATTAACCCAAGTAGAAAACACAATTATTACATCATATAAACTACTGTTTTATACAGGAACTGATAAGATGAAAGATGCAAGCTAAGGGAACACCTTAGGAAAGACCTATATTTAAGGTTTTGGTTTTTTGAGAAAGTTTAGAAAGAAAGAAGGGAGAGAAGAAAGGAGGAAGGAAGAAATGACAACAGCAATCAAGGTAAGAAGGAAAACTTAGAGAAGTATATTATTTCAAGAGACAGCAATGTTAGTGTAGAGTGGCAAAAACAATACTGGCTTGAAAACTGAAAGGGAGACAGAGAGTGAGGAGATTTATAAATACCTTTCCTTTTTGAAAAGTATAAGCGTTATACTATAAGCAATAGGAAAGCATTTAATTAAGCCTAGGAAACGTAGGTTGAAAGGATTCACGTTCAGTGGTTTCTGTTTTGGCACAGAAAAAACAACATGAGGTCCTGTGGAACAATATGAAATTAGGGGCAGAGGTAGAGAGCTTGGGAACATGAGAAAAATGAAAACGTTATAAAGTGCAGTAGTGATCAGAAGTCAACTAAGGGAGTCAACTAAAATAGACTGACAACATCAGAGAAGCAAAAAGATGAAAAGATTAGCTGACATGACAATTCTGAGATCTTAGTAATGCGATCAGGTGATGATGTCTAACGGTTGTCTAATGATGATGTCTAACGGATGTCTAATGCAGAAGTGGAGCTTTTTTAAAAAATTTTATTTATTTTTTGACCGCGTTGGGTCTTTGTTGCTGCACACGGGCTTTCTCTAGTTGTGGCGAGCACGGACCAGTCTTCGTTGCAGCGTGTGGGCTTCTCATTGCGGTGGCTTTTCTCATTGCGGTGGCTTCTCTTGCTGCAGAGCACAGGCTCTAGGTGCGCAGGCTTCAGCAGTTGGGGCTTGCGGGCTTCAGTAGTTGGGGATCATGGGCTTAGTTGCTCCACTGCACGTCTTCCTGGACCAGAGCTCGAACCTGTGTCCCCTGCACTGGCAGGCGGATTATTAACCACTGCACCCACCAGGGAAGTCCAGGGGAGCTCTTTTTATTTTTTGTTTTTATTTTTTTGTTGTTAATTTTTTTTTACATCTTTATTAGAGTATAATTGCTTTACAATGGTGTGTTAGTTTCTGCTTTATAACAAAGTGAATCAGTTACACATATACATATGTTCCCATATCTCTTCCCTCTTGCGTCTCCCTCCCTCCACCCTCCCTATCCCACCCCTCCAGGCGGTCACAAAGCACCGAGCTGATCTCCCTGTGCTGTGCGGGAGCTCTTCAGGGGAGCTCTTTTTAAAAAGTGGGCCAGATTTCCACTTCACCGTGGAATCAGCTAGCCTGATACCACTTCCATAATATTTATCAATTCAGGTTTCTCACTTCTTTTGATCCTACTTGGGTTATTTATATTTTCCTTTGAAAAAAAAATCAACCACTTCATCAAGATTATAGATTTAGGGCTTCCCTGGTGGCGCAGTGGTTGAGAGTCCACCTGCCGATGCAGGGGACACGGGTTCATGCCCCGGTCAGGGAAGATCCCACATGCCTTGGAGCGGCTGGGCCCGTGAGCCATGGCCGCTGGGCCTGCGTGTCCAGAGCCTGTGCTCCGCAACGGGAGAGGCCGCAACAGTGAGAGGCCCGCATACCACAAAATAACAAAAACAAAAAAAACCCCCAAAGATTATAGATTTGTTGGTGCAGAAATGAACAAAGAACTCATCCTATGAAATTTATTATATATCAAAAAGTGTATTAAGTATACACATACACTTTAAAAAAGAATGAAGTGAATGTCAATGTAACTGCCACCCACTGCCAGGATCCTTGAAACTCCTCCCCAGCACCATCCTTCTCTCTCATCCACAAGAGGTAACCATTTATCTAAAAGTGTGTGAAAACCATTCCCTTGATTTTCTTTACAAAGCTTCATAATCTAGGTATTTGCTCATATTTTTCAGTTTTGCCTCTTACTGAACTTCACACACAAGAAACCACAGTGAATAAATTCTTCTGCGGTTTGCTATTATAACTGCAATACGTATGTGTGCCTGCAGCTGTGGAATGGCAATGCACTATATGAACATACCAGTTTTTTAAAGTAAATCTACTGTTGATGGATATTTAGGTTGTTTCCAATTTGGGGCTACAATGAAAAGTGCTACTATGAACATTCTTATAGCTATCTCCCATACACATTTGCTTATGCTTTTCTACGGTATTTCCCTAGGAGTTGAACTGCTGGGTTATAGGATAAGCACATGTTCAACTTTACTGGTTGATACCAAATTATTTTCCAAAGTGGTAACACCAATTCTTGAAATTGAAAGAATTTTTAATGTAAACTAATACTATCTCAGTTCATTTTGTTTCTACTTCTTTAAATACTAATGAGACTGGGAATCTTTTCATGTTTTCCTCTTTTTGAAGTCTTTTTCTAGTTGATTTGTGGGACTTCCCTGGTGGTCCAATGGTTAAGACTCTGCGCTTCCAATGCAGGGGGCGTGGGTTCAATCCCTGGTCAGGGGACTAAGATCCCACATGCTGCACGGCAGGGCAAAAAAACAAAAAACCCACAAACCACACCTTCTCTAGTTGATTTGTTAAAGCCTGTGTAACAAACTTGGGAAAAAAATGACAAAATTAAAAATATCTACATGGAACAGTAAATTATAAACAAAAAACTACTAAAAGTGACATCTGTAATTGAGTTAATGAAAAAAGATATTAAAACTGGTGGGATGAAGTTATACAGTATATTGATGGAAAGCTATACCCTTAAAATGCATTTTTTAAAAAGTAAAAATTAATAAGCCAAGTATCAATCCAAAAAACTTAGAAAAAGACTAATGAAATAATCCCAGCAAATATAGTAAAAGAAAGGAAACAATGAAGATGAGAGCACAAATTAATGAAACAAACCAAACAGTACAGGGATCAGCAAAATCAAGAATTGGATTTTTAAAAAGACAAATAAAAAAAACTGGAGGATTCACACTTTTTTATTTCAACACATTAAAAAGTACAGTAATCAAAACAATATGGTATTGGCATAAGGACGGGGAATAAGTCTTCTTGACTTTGGACTTGGCAATGGGTTTTTAGATATGACAACAAAAGCACAAGCAACAAAAGAAAAAAAAAAAAAGGATGAGTTGGACTCCACCAAAGTTAAAAACTTTGTATATCAAAGGATATTATCAACAAACTTAAAAAGACAACTCATAAAATAGGAGAAAATATTTGCAACTCATATCTGACAAAGGTCCAGGATTCAGAATATATAAAGAACTCTTACAATTCAACAACAAAAAATAAACCTAACGAAAAAACGGGCAAAACCATTCTCCAAATAAGATATACAAATGGCCCGTAAGCACATGAAAAGATATTCAGCATCATTAACAAACGGGCAAATGCAAATCGAAACCATAAGATCCACTAGGATGGCTAGCTATATCAACAAGACAGACAATAAGAAGTGTTTGTTGGCAAGGATGCGGAGAAATTAGAACCCTTGTATATTGCTGGTAGGAATGGAAAATGGTGCAACGTCTGTGGAAAACAGTTCGGCCAGTGCCTCAATAAATTAAACATAGAATTTTCATACGACCCAGCAATTCCAATCCTGGGCATATATCCAAAAGAACTGAAAGTAGGTACTAAAACAAAACCTGTACACCCATGTTCACAGAAGCATTATTCACAATAGCCAAAAGGTGGAAACCATCCAAATGTCCATCAATTGACGAATGAATAAACAAAATGTGTATATGGTATATACATAAAATGGACTATTCTGACATAAAGAGGAACAAAGTACTGATACATACTACAACATGAATGACCTGGATTGAAAACATACTGGTAAGTGAACTAAGCCAGTAAAAGTGCACTTAGTGAATGGTTGCATTTATGTGAAATATCCAGAATAGGCAAAACCATACAGAGAAAAAGTAGATTAGTGGTTGAAGGAGAATGAGGAGTGACTACTTAACAGGCACAGGGTTTCCTTTTGGAGTGATTAAATGTTCCGAACTATATAGTGGTGATGGTTACACAACACTGTAAATGTACTAATGTGACTAACGGTAAATTTTATGTTATGTGCACTTTAAAAATTTTCAAAATTGAAAAAAAAAATAAGTTTGATAAACCTCTGGTGAGAATAAGCAAAAAGAAGGCGGCACAAAACCCCCAAAATCAGTGGTGAAAAAAATGGATGTGACAAGAGATGTTACAGACATGAAACAGATAAAAAGGATACTATAAACAAGTTTTATGTCAGTATTTTGTCTACTTGTTCTATCAGTTAATGAGAAAGCTGAAAACTCTCAAGCTATGCTTATGGATTTGTCTTTTTTCCTTCTTGCATTCTTTTTGCCTGACATATTTTGGGGTCACAGTATTAGGTACGTAAAATTTAGAACTGTTTTATTTCCCTATTAAATTGTATCTCTTATCAGTGTGAACTTTTTGCCTTAAAAATCTACGTTAGTATTCGCATGATGTATCTTTTTCCATCCTTTTACTTTCAACTTTCTTATACTCTCTCCCTTTTTGGGAGGGTGGGGGGTAAATTGCACAGTTGAATTTTTAAATTTCAGCCTGACACTCAAAATTACTAGCTTAATACATTATATTTAACATAGTTACTGAAATACTTGGATTTATGTCCACCATTTTATATTTTCTACTTGTTCTGTGAACTATGTTTCTGCCTGGTTTTTTCTTTTGGATTTCATACTTTTCCTTATTCCATTGCCTACACTATTTCAGAAGTTATTCCTTTGATTTCTTTTAGTTGTTAATATTTATATAACACACATGCTGATTAATTTAGACTCTGAAAAGTTGCATATCTTTACTCTTCTTACCAACAAGTGCCTCAGAATACCTAAAGCTATTCACCCTTCTCTGACTTATAGATTATTATTGGCATATATATTAATTCCATTTTTTTAAATTCCATTTTTAAAAGCCCATGAGACACGAATTGTTTTATACAAATCATTATTTGCTTAGATTTGCTAAACTATTTACTAGTTCATGTGCTTTTCATTCCTTACATTTCAGGACATTGATCTGAGAATCACTTTCCTCCTGCCTAGAGTACATTCTTCAAAATTTCCTTTAGTGAAGAATTCCCAATTGTCTGTTTGAAGTGTCAGAATTTCCCCCTTTTTCCCTTGGTGTAGAATTCTAGATTTTTTTTTTTTAACTTATGTTCCAATGTCTTCTAAATGTGACACCATTGGAGATAAATCTCTCTTCCCTCTCTAGATAATTTGTCTTTGATCTGCTGTTTCACCGTAACAAAGCTGAGAATTTCCTTTTATTTAACCAGCTTGAGTTCTTGTGATTCTTGAATGCACAGGTTAGCACTGTTCCTAAGTTGTACAAAATTCTTAACCATTATCTTTTCAACTGTTGTCTGTTCCCAGTCTCTCTTATGGAAGGCCATCCAAGTAAATGTTTAGATATTCTTAGATGGCTCTCAACTTCTCTTTCATAGTTTTCATCTGTTTCTTCTGAATACATGCAGGATAATTTCTTTAGATGTTTCTTTCAGTTCATTATTCTCTTCTTCAAATTTACATAATATGTGGTTATATCCATCTATTTGAGGATTTTTTAATAAGTTTCAATTAGTATAATTTTAAATTCTTAAGTTCTAGCTGCTTTTTAAAAATATCTGGGGATATTCTTTATAGTTTCTTAACCTTGGAATATATTTTAACATGTCTTTAAACTTATTAAGCAGTTATTTTATATTTTATGTCTGATTATTCTTACTTCCTAGCAGGTCTCCTGCTGACTCCTGCTCATGCTCATGCTCATGGTACTTACATTTCCTTGTGCTTTTAATTTGACTGTCAGTTGCTCTACTAGCTTGGAATTTTATTTCTGGGAAAACTTTCAGCCCTGGGATAGAGAGGAGTTTCTCCCATGAAAATCTGTATTTACTTCTACCAAGAGCCTAGAAAGACTCACTGCCAACATATGATCACTACTGTTACGGGGGTAAATCCAAATTAACTTACCTCAGGGAAATTTTATTAGACTACCTAGGGGGTGTTAAATTCAAAATGCAAACCACATGAGCATCCATTGTTTGTTCAAAATTCTCAGCAATGACCTTGCCCCCACATACCTACATTAATGATTTTCACAGTGTGGTCCCCAACCAGCAAAATCATCATGACCTGGGAACTTGTTAGAACTGTAAATTCTCAGGCCTTATCCCATACCTACTGAATTATAAACTCCGGAGATGTCAACTAGCAATCCATGTTTGAACAACCCTCCAGGTGATTTTGATGCATATTAAAAACTGAGAAGCATAGAGAAAAATCAATTTCCTTTGCAGTCTTGAAGGATGGTGGGATTGGTGGGGGTTTCCAGTTTAACCCTCTGAGGCTCAGCTTTTAGGGTAAGAGGATAACTTATATTTATCATCTCAGGAAGAACTTATCATTTCCTCAAAGTTCCTCAAAGCTTCCTGAGGCTGAGGAAAGGAAACTCTAGTTTACCAGGTTTCAAAAATGCCCTCTGGGGCTTCCCTGGTGGCGCAGTGGTTGGGAGTCCGCCTGCCGATGCGGGGGACACGGGTTCGTGCCCCGGTCTGGGAAGATCCCACATACCGCGGAGCGGCTGGGACCGTGAGCCATGGCCGCTGAGCCTGCGCGTCCGGAGCCTGTGCTCCGCAACAGGAGAGGCCACAACAGTGAGAGGCCTGCGTACCGCAAAAAAAAAAAAAAAAAAAAAATGCCCTCTGGATGAAAGCCAGTTCGTGTCACACAATTAACTCCTCAGAGATACTGCACCTTTAGGTTTTTTATTTTCTCTGAGATATTTTTACCTGATGCTTTAGCTAGGATTCCTTCTTTTTATTTTGAAATAATTATAGATTCATAGGAAGCTGCAAAGGTAGTATTGCACAAAGAGGTCCCATATACCCTGCACCCAGTTTTCCCAAAGATTACATCTTACTGAACTATAAATATAAAATCAAAACTAGGAAACTGACTTTGGTACAATGTGTACATTTCTATATCATGTTATCACATGTGTAGATTTGTGTAACTACCACCACCACAATCAGCTACAGAATTATTCCATCATCACAAAGACTACCCCTTCATAGTCACATCCACCTCCCCCTCCATCCCCTGCCCCTAATCTCTGGCAACAACTAACCTGTTCTCCATTTCTATAATTTTGTTATTTCAAGAATGTTCAAAATTTCTATAATTTTGTCATTTCAAGAATGTCATTTCAAGAACTTTTTGGGTCAGCCAAAAAGTTCGTTCAGTTTTTCCATAAGATGGTACGGACTTTTTGGCTGACCCAATATTTAAATGGAATCATACAGGTACTTTTTCACACTGGCTTTTTTCACTCAGCAGAGTACACTTTAAGATCTATACAAATTGTTGCATATATCCCATTCCTTTTTTATTGCTAAGTAAGATTCCACAGTACAGACACACCACAGATTAGTTTAATCATTCCTCTATTGTAAGACATTTCAGTTAACAGTTTCTGGGTTTTTTTTTTAATATCTTTATTGGAGTATAATTGCTTTACAATGGTATGTTAGTTTCTATTGTACAACAAAGTGCATCAGCTATAAGTATACATATATCCCCATGTCTCCTCCCTCTTGAGCATCCCTCCCACCCTCCCTATCCCACCCCACTAGGTCATCACAAAGCACCGAGCTGATCTCCCTGTGCTATGCAGCAGCTTCCCACTAGCCATCCATTTTACATTTGGTAGTGTATACATGTCAATGCTACTCTCTCACTTCGTCCCAGCTTCCCCTTCCCCCCAGTGTCCTCAAGTAACAGTTTCTGGTTGTTACAAACAAAGCTGCTGTGAAAAATTATGTACAGGTTTTCATGTAGACACGTTTCCTTTCTCTGGGATAGATGCCCAGGAGTGTGACTGGTGGGTCATATGACAAAAGTATGTTTAGCTTTTTAAGAGACTGCCAAATTGTTTTCCAGAATGACTGTACCATTTTACATTCCCACTAGCAATGTATAAGAGATTCAGTTTTCCTGCATCCTTGCTAGCATTTGGTATTTTCGTTTTTTAAATTTAATGGTCCTGAAGGGTGTGTAGAGATATCTCATTATAATCTTAATTTGCATTTCCTAATGGCTAATGATGCTTAACATCTTTTCATGTGCTTACTGCCATCCATATATACTCTTCAGTAAAATGTTTCTTTAGGTCTTTTGCCCATTTTCTTACTAGATTGCTTTTTTCATGATGAGTTTTAAGAGTGCTTTATATATTTTAGTTATGAGTCCTTTGTCAGATAGGTGGTTTGGTAGTATTTTCTCATAGTATGTAAACTGTCTTTTCATCCTTTTAACAGGGTCTTTCACAGAGCAAATGTTTTTCATTTTGGTGAAGAACATTGTTTTTCCTATATGAATTGTTCTTTGGGGATCACGTCCAAGAACTCTTTACACCAAGCCCCAGCTCCCAGAAATTTTCCTCTATATTTTCTTTTAAAAGTTTTATCGTTGTAGGATTTACATTTAAATATATGAATCTATTTCAAGTTAATTTTTGTATAAGGTGTGAAGTTTAGATTGGCGTTCATTTGGTTGCCTATGGATATCCAGTTGTGGATACCCATCATTTGTTGTATAGACTATCCTTCCTCCATTGTCTTTTGCATCTCTTATCAAAAATCAATTGACCTGCAGAATGGCCATCATCAAAAAATCTAGAAACAATAAATGCTGGAGAGGGTGTGGAGAAAAGGGAACACTCTTGCATTGCTGGTGGGAATGTGAATTGGTTCAGCCACTATGGAGAACAGTATGGAGGTTCCTTAAAAAACTACAAATAGAACTACCATATGACCCAGCAATCCCACTACTGGGCATATACCCCGAGAAAACCAAAATTCAAAAAGAGTCATGTACCAAAATGTTCATTGCAGCTCTATTTACAATAGCCCGGAGATGGAAACAACCTAAGTGCCCATCATCGGATGAGTGGATAAAGAAGATGTGGCACATATATACAATGGAATATTACTCAGCCATAAAAAGAAACGAAATTGAGCTATTTGTAATGAGGTGGATAGACCTAGAGTCTGTCATACAGAGTGAAGTAAGTCAGAAAGAAAAAGACAAATACCGTATGCTAACACATATATATGGAATTTAAGAAAAAAAAATGTCATGAAGAACCTAGGGGTAAGGCAGGAATAAAGACACAGACCTCCTAGAGAACGGACTTGAGGTTATGGGGAGGGGGAAGGGTGAGCAGTGACGGGGCGAGAGAGAGTCATGGACATATACACACTAACAAACGTAGTAAGATAGATAGCTAGTGGGAAGCAGCCGCATGGCACAGGGATATTGGCTCGGTGCTTTGTGACAGCCTGGAGGGGTGGGATAGGGAGGGTGGGAGGGAGGGAGACGCAAGAGGGAAGAGATATGGGAACATATGTATATGTATAACTGATTCACTTTGTTATAAAGCAGAAACTAACACACCATTGTAAAGCAATTATACCCCAATAAAGATGTTAAAAAAAAAAAAAATCAATTGGCCTTACTTGTGTGGAGCTATTTCTGGCCTTCTAGTCTGTTCCATTAACCTACAGGTCTATCTGTGGGCCAATACCACACTGTCTTGATTATTCCAGCTATTTAGTAAGTCTTGCAATTGAGTAGAGTGATTTGCCCTACTTTATTTTTCGTTTTTCAAAATTGTTGTAGCTACTCTAGTTCCTTTGCCTTTCCATATAAATTTTAGAATAATTTTGCTAAACCTTAAAAAAATCTTCCTCCTCCTCCTACACCATTGATGGGAATGTAAGTTGGTACAGCCATTATGGAAAACAGAATAGAGATTCCTTAAAAAACTAAAAATAGAGTTACCATATGATCCAGCAATCCCACTCCTGGACATACAGCTAGAGAATACTCTAACTCAAAAAGATACATGCACCCCAATGTTCACAGCAGCACTATTTAGAACAGTCAAGACATAGAAGCAACCTAAATGTCCATCAACGGATGAATGGATAAAGATGCAATACACACACACACACACACACACACACACACACACACACACACAATGGAATATTACTCAGCCATAAAAAAGAGTAAAATAATGCCATCTGCAGCAACATGGATGGACCTAGAGATTATCACACTAAGTGAAGTCAGACAGAGAAAGGCAAATATTATATGATATCACTTATATGTGGAATCTAAAAAAATGATAGAAATGAACTTACTTATAAAACAGAAACAGATTCACAGACATAGAAAACAAACTTATGGTTACCAAAGGGGAAAGGGGGAGATAAGATAAATTGGGAATTTGGGATTAACAGATACAGATTACTATATATAAAAGAGATAAACAATAAGGACCTACTGTATAGCACAGGGAACTGTATTCAATATCTTGTAATAACCTATAATGGAGAAGAATCTAAAAAAGAATATATGTATGTATATACATATATGTATAACTGAATCACTTTGCTGTATACCTGAAACACTGTAAATCAAATATACTTAAAATTAAAGAAAAATCAAACATTTATAAACTCTCCAAACGAAAAAAAAATCTTCCTGAGATTTTGATAGGAATTTTGTTAAACTTGTACATCCATTTTGGGGAAATGATTTCTATACTATGTTCAGTCTTCCAACCTATAAACAAAGTATATCTCTGCATTTATTTAGGTCTTAGATTTCTTTCATCAGCATTTTATAATTTTCAGTATACAAGTTCTATAAATGTTTTGTTAAGTTCATGTCTAAGTATTTCAATTTTCTGAGCAATTGCAAATGGTATTGTATTTTTAATTTCAGTTCCCACATGTTCATTGCTAGAGTATAGAAATCAATTTTTATATGTCAGTCTTATATCTTGTGATATTGCTTAACTCATTTATTAGTTCTACAGGTCTTTTTGCAGCTTTTTCTACACATATGACAAAGGCAAACAGGAACAGTTTAATTTCTTTTTCCATTCTGTACACACTTTTTCCCCCATCTTATCGTGCTGGCTGGAACTCCGAATATTACGCCAAACAAGAGTTATGAGAATGGACATCCTTGCCACCTTATTCCCAATCATAGGGGGAAAATATGCATTTTTTCATCAAGTATGACTTTAACTGTATGTTTTCTGCACATGTTCTTTATCAAGTTGAGGAAATTCCCCTCTATTCCTAGTTTTCTGAGAGTTTTAGTCATGAATGGTGTTCAACTTTGTCAAAAGGTTCTTTTCTGCAACAACTGATATGATCATGTGATTTTTCCTTCACTATCCTGTTAATACAGTTGATTATACTGACTAATTATCAAATATTCAGCCAAACCTGCATTCCTGGAATTAAGTCCACTTGGTCACAGTGTATTTTTTTTCTATATTGCTGAATTACATTCTACTTACAATCTGTTACGGAATTTTTGCATCTATACTTATGAGGGATATTGGTCTGCAGTTTTTTGGGTTTTGTTTTTGTTTTTGGTATTGTCTTTGTCTGACTTTGGTAGCAAGGTTGTTACCAGCTTCATAATATGAAATGAGGAAGGGGTTTCTGAATTTTGTATTTCCTGACAGAGACTGCGTACAAAGAGTTTGAATTCTTCAAGAATTTGGTAGAATGCGTCAATGAAAACATCCAGGTCTGGTTTTCATTTTGAAATTACAAATTTAATTTCCTTAATAGTTTAGGGCTATTTAAATTATCTGTATTATGCTGTGTGAGTTGTGGTAGCTTGTGCTTTCCAAGTAATTGGTTCATTTTATCAATGTTGCTAAGAATTTATATTTTTTCATTTGTTACAAGTGTGTTTATAATTGTTCTTGGTGGCTGCTTTAAAATCCTTGTCAGATAATTCTGACATCTGTGTTATCTTGGTGTTGGCAAGATTAACTCTCTTTTCTAATTTGAGTTGAGACATTTCTGGTTCTTGATATAAGATACTTTCAATTGAAACCTGCATACTTGGGGTACTGTTATGAGACTATGGATCTTATTTAAATATTCTGTTATAGTAGGCTTCTTCTACCACTGCTCTGGTGGGGGAAAAAGGACAAAGCCTCATTATTGCCTGGCAGGGGTGGAAGTGCAGCTTCCTCACTAGATTTCGTTGACCACTGGTGGGGGAGAAGGGAAAAAGGAACTTGTTATACTGGGTGAAGGTGGGAGTTCAGGAACCTCACTATACTGCCCTGGCTGGGAGGAGCACACTGTTACTGTCCCCACCCACCACCCTCGCCCATCACCTCTACTAACACCATGGGAGAGAGGGGTTGCCTTGTTATGACTTAGAAAAGTTTAGGGCCCCATTTGGCTTCCGCTAATCAGGGTGATTTTTTTCTGTGTATTTGGCTGAAGTGGAGGGGTTATTGTCTAAAAGTTTTCTCTCTCACTATCCCATTCCTAATCCTTGGCTAAAGAGGATAGACTTTTCTTAAGGCTTTTGTCTGCATCAAACATTTCTGGGTTGCCAGCTTCCCCATTTCCATTCTAGAACATATGAGGCAATAAGAAAACTCAGTATTTTTACAGTCATGTTATTATTTGGGTTCTGAGGTCCTAAGACCATCTACCTTCTTCTCTTCACTTTTCAGAGTCTTATATTTGTTGTACTCATAACATCCAGTTTTCAGCTGTACTTATTTAGCAGGAGGAATAGAGAAATGTTCATCAATTCCATCTTTTTGGAAGCAGAAGTCTACACTGAATCACTTTTATATTTTCTTCAGGTATAGGCTTGGACAGGGAGAGGGGTGTGTATGTGTGTGTGTGTGTGTGCACGTGAGTACGTGCACGTTTGTGTGAAAAATCAGATCCTGGAGATAGGAAAAAATGTTCTTATTTCATTTTATTCTCTACAAATACTAGTTAATTTTACTTATTTAACAAAGTATTTACAATTAGCTTTCTAACAGAAAATAACAAAGAACCCAAGGCTTGTATACTGGTTGACTCACAAGGCAAGTTGAGAAGGCACCCAACAGTTAGGAGAGACAGTCGACCATACAGAATATAAAGTGGGCAATTCACAAAAATATTGGATCAAGCCATGAAACAGGGAGTTCCTGACAAGCTTGTCTAAATCCTTAACATTTCCTATGGTCTTATTTATTCTCTGCACACTTTACTCTCAGAGGTAAGTATGTTAAAGTCTCCCACTAGGATCTATCAGTAAAAAAAGACCCTTTCTGTTCTGTTTAATGTTTCATGCCTTGAATTTTACCACATCACATTCTTGGTTTCCTTTACAATTTCATAGCCTTTTTTTTAAAGTTCATGAATTTGTTTTTCAACTTTTAATCTTTCTGCATCACTTTGTTTTACATGATTTTCTTTTAGAAAGCATCTACCTAGATTTTGTTTTCTGATTCTATCTGGATTTCAGCAGAGAGGAAGACAGAATGAGAGACATGCACGATCATATCACAGTCTTACCTAGAATTCCTGAACTCCTATAGCATTTTAACTTTACTTGTCTTAGCAATTATAACTACGTGACTTTGGCAAATTCATATATATGGTATCTCTCCATAGACTGCAGGCTCTTGGAGGGTGGAAGAAATTTTTATTACTTTTTGAAAAGCTTCCCAAAGTACTTACACATTGCCTTATTTATAGAAGATATTTAACAAATGTATTTTGAATTTAATCAGGAAGATTAATCTTTGCACTAAGCATTGTGAGGCTAGAGAATATATCAACAATGAAATCCTAGTAAACAAACAGTCTGCCAGTTTAGAAATGTATGCTTAGAATGGCCACCAACAAGATATTCAGTCAGCTTCTGCACAGTGGCCTAATGTGAAACTCCCCAAAGCAGGAATGAACAGAATTGCTTTGGTTAAGTCATGATGAAAAACTAATGACTAGTGGGAAACAACAGCAGATGGCCAATCTGGCAACAATCTTCAACAGGAGCAGCTCTTTAGGAATAAAGACAACAGGGAGTTATAAATAGTACCAGAATCTGTAAACTCAAAAGTAGCTAAAAAAAAAAAAAAGTAGCTCACAAAATCTGTGCAGTTTTAAAAATGTATATAGAGAAGCAAATCTGTTACCCTACACTTACTAAGCTTCACCTGGATCATATTTACTTATAATAATTCTCAGAGGTGACCAACTACAGTTGCTTCTAAATCATCTATGGTCACTGAGGGAACCCATTAATAGAGTCAAAATAGCACGTGATCTTTGTTTACTCTGATATTGCTCTATTTTACCAAGTACTTAATTTGCATTCCTTAAATGTATCCTAAATGGGAGAAACTGGAACTATACCAGAAATGTGCTATGTTCAATGGGTAATCCATCTAGAATTCAAATACTACAAATCCACATATCAAATAACCCATGTTTTTGATTGATATTTTTATAGCACAGATTTTCCATATATATATATTTTTTTGCGGTACAAGGGCCTCTCACTGTTGTGGCCTCTCCCGTTGCGGAGCACAGGCTCCGGACGCGCAGGCTCAGCGGCCATGGCTCACGGGCCCAGCCGCTCCGCGGCATGTGGGAACTTCCTGCACCGGGGCACGAACCCGTGTCCCCTGCATCGGCAGGCGGACTCTCAACCACTGCGCCACCAGGGAAGCCCTTCCATATACTTTAATGTATGGTACCACCTTCTTTTCTCTGCCTCCTTCACTTCGGGCTCCCTATCCTACAATGCCCTCTCTTGAAAACAGTAGAACAAAAATCTAGGCAAGATTCAGTGCTTGCCTTGTTAGGCAAATTAAGACTGCAGTCAACTGAAGCTTTCACTTCAGGTCAAGTTAGTTATTATTTTGGGAACTGGGCCTAGTGTCCATAGTCTCAAAGAAAAGGATAAGACAAAATTCATCATGCTTCTCATTCCTCATTTCATTTAAAAAAAAAAAAAAAGTAATGCCCAACCAAATGCTCTTCATCATCCCCATGGAGTTCTATTACCTCTCTGACCTTGACCAAGACCTCCACTCCTCCTCAAGGCTCCCAAACCATTCTACAGAGTCACTGTAACTGCAGCTCCAAATTCCCCTATATCAATCTTTTTTCCAAGCCTTTGCTTTGCTTTTTTGCTTTGAATGAAATCTTGTCTTCTCTCAAACCGGCACTTCTTATGCTGCTCTGTCAAATGGTGGTATAGGTAGGTATCTTGCTTACTCCCCACTGCTCCCTTCTATCCTTCCCAAACTCTTGTAAGACATACACAAAAACTTGCTCCTTTAAAGTTCATGTTACTCAGCTTTAATACCCAGTTCCCCTCTTTGCTGCTATGATCTATCAGCCTCTCAGTCACCTCCCACATTCACTGAGAACTTTCATACCTAAAGTCTTCCCCTTTACCCTAAGCCCTGCTATCATCCTAGGTGATATCAACACCCCTGAGACCAAACTCTCCAAAATGATGGTCTTTCAGTTCTTTTGACATCCTCAATTACATAATCTACCTTTCTACCTAACCCTAACCACCTATTCCCGTGGTCACTACCTGGATCTAGTCATCATTTGAAACTGACCAACTTGTAAAAAACACGGTTCAGGTATCCTACTCTAACCACTACCTCTTTTTCTGGAAGTTTACTTATAAACCACCCTCACTGTGAACATTCTTTGACCTCAGATGACCTTCCAGTACTTAACTTTGTACCTTCTACCCATCTATCTTCTTTTTACTATATTCATTTCTTAGGCAACTTAAATTCCATGCTCTATTCTGTTAAAAATACTCTTATGAATTCCCCAAACCCCTTAGATTCCTGTCTTGCAAAACCCCAAGCCCAGATGGTAACCCAGCTATCCACTTTCTTCATACTTAAACCGAAGTGCAATTAGAAAAAGTAACACAATAGGACAGATAGATACAACTATCACTTCATGATCAACCTCAGTGAGTACACAATAATGTTATTTTCTCTGTAAAATTACTTTCCACTCTCTACATTTATTTAAAATTTTCTCCATTCTCTTCAAACTTCTAATCTCCATCATTTCCTTCTTTTCATAGAAGAGAAGCTATCAAACAAGAAGTCTTGCAACTTCTAGCTACCAAACACCCTTTACAATCTTAACACCTCCAATCTGGCTTCTGCTTCCATCAAACAGGTCTCTCTGAGGCTACCAATGGGACATTTTTTCAATCCACATTTAACTTGATCTCTCAGAAGTACCAGACATAGTGGATCAATTGAATGCTTGAGGCATTCTCTTCCCTTATGTGGTAGGCTAAAAAATACACCCCCCAAAATATCAGGTCCTAGTCCTTGGAACCTGTGAATGTTATCTTACATGTTAAATGTGACACAATAAGAAACATATATTTCATTTAGTCTCTTGTTCCTGACACCTACCTCCTAAAACCCTTGGAAACTCTGAAGCAATAAGCATGTTTTTTGTATGCCAATGAGATGACTACTGGCTGGAGGCCAGTAGGTCGCTTCAGGATGAATGCTGGTAGCCAGAAAGACCAAGGCATGATTATAAGGTTGGAACTTTCAGTCCCACTGGCCCCCCCACCTCTAGGAGGGAAGCGTGACTGAAGATTGAGTCAATCACCTTTGTCCAATCACCTTTGAGACTGTGGACACTAGGCTCAGTTCCCGTAATGAGACCTCCATAAAAAAAAACCCTAAACAGTGGGGTTCAGAGAGCTTCTGGGTTGGTGAGCACATCAAGGTGCTAGAAGCACCACGTGCCTGGAGAGGGCATGGAAGCTCTGCCCACTCCTTGCCCCCATACCTTGTTCTATGTATCCCTTCCATTTGGCTATTCCTGAGTTTCATCCTTTACAATAAACCAGTAACAGTAGGTGAAGTGCTTTTCTGAGTTCTGAGAGCCATTTCTAGCAAATTATCAAACCAGAGAGGAGGGGTTGTAGGAAGCCACACCACCCCCAACCTCGACTTCATAGCCATTTGGTCAGAAGTACCAGTGGCCCAGACTTGCAACTAGCATCTGAAGTGGGGGTAATCTTGTGGGACTGAGCCCTTAACCTGTAGGGTCTGCACTAACTCCAGTAGTTAGTGTCAGAATTGAATTGTAGGACAACCAGTTGGTGTCCAGAAAGTTGGTGAATTGGTTGGCATAAGGAAAAAACCCACACATTTGGTGTCAAAAGTGTTGTGTAGGTAAAATCAGCTCAGAATAGGGACCTTCCTGGCGGTCTAGTGTTTAAGACTCGGCAATTCCACTGCAGGGGGCACAGGTTCGATCCCTGGTTAGGGAACTAAGATCCCACATGCCGCTCGGTGCAGCCAGAAAGGTTAAAAAAAAAAAAAATCAGCTCAGAATAAAGGTTTGGCAGATGTAATTACACTGAGGATCTTGAGATGAGATTATCCCAGATTATGCAGGTGGACCCTAAATGCCATCACAAATGTCCTTATAACAGAGGGAGATTAGACACAGAAAAAGAGGAGGCAATGTGACCACAGAGCCAGTAATTGGAATGGGGTGGCCACAAATCAAGGAATGGTGGCAGCCACCAGAAGTAGTAAGAACCTCTGGAGGAAGCACAGCCTTGCTAACACCTTGATTTCAGCCCAGTAATACTAATTTCAGACTTCTGACCTCCATAACTATGAGAGAATATAAAGTTCTATTGGTTCAAGCCACTAAGTTTGTGGTATTAAAGCAGCCGTAGAAAACTAATACAATGTAGCTTCTTTAATAATTCACTTAGTTTGCTGAAATCAGTTCTTTTTGAGCTTCTTTAATGAGTCATCATCCTCCTTACCTGGACATTAAAATGGGGAATTGCTCAAAGGCTAGGAATTCTCTTCTCTCTATATATTCCTTTGCTCCAGTTAGTTTCAACCACATCCACATCAATTACAAGAGATCTAAATGTGTATTTTCAACTCTGATCTCTCCTCTGATTTCATGATATTTCCATTTAAATTGCCTACATAATATTTCCATCTGAACGTTCCAAAGGCATCTCCAATTCAACATCTCCCAGTAACAAACCTGATCCTCTTCTAGTATTCCTAGTCTCAGCAACTGATACAACTCTCCAACCACTACATTAACCTTCCCCCAGTTCCTTAGAATATGCAAGGCCCTCCCAGTCCTGATGGCTTCTGCATATGCTTTCTCTCAGGCTATACTGCTCTGAACAAGTTCTATTCAACCTACTTCCTATCCTTACTGTTGAGTTCCTGCTCATCCTTCCAATCTCAAATTTCAGTTCAGCTGTCACCTTCGCAGAACCTTCCCTGACTCTCCAATTTAAACTGGGTAACCTTATACACTTTTATGACACCATGTTCTTCTCGTTGTATTTATCAGAGTTCTAATTAACCACTTATTTTTTGTGATTAATTCTCTTCTCCACTAGACTATAAACTCCAAGAAGGCAGGGAATGGTTGTTTTATTCACTCTATATACTATATATATATATATATATATATATACACACACACACATACATACTATGTGCCTGGCATATAGGAAATATCAAATAATATTTGCCAATTGAACAAATGAAAAATGAAAACTATTACTTCAAGTGTGAGTGTCCTGGAAGCCACCTAAGCCTTCTTCCCTTATAGTTGGCCCTCCATATCTGCAGATACAGAACTCGTAGATACAGAGGGGTGACTGTTCTATGCCTTTTTATATAAGGGACTTGAGTGTCCACAGATTTTGGTATCCACAGGGGGTCCTGGAACTAATCCCCCATTGATACCGAGGGATGACTAATTTTTATATTTAGTTACCAAGGCTATTAATACGTTTTAACTCAGATCCATAGTTATTTACACTTTCCTAAAGTAAAAAATATATATCTATCATTGTCCAATATTACCCATTATATATTAAATAGAATTCAGTTCCTTTAAAACAATAGTTCTTGAAGAAACTCTAAAATAAAAATTAATAAAGCTGGCTTCTGCTTCTGGCATGGTGGAGTACTAGGATCAGATTTACCCTCTTTCAGTAACTAGAAAGAGGAAAAAATATGATACTGTTATCAGACACTGGATAACAGAGAAATTAGGTCTTCAACTCCTGGGGAAAAAAAAAAAGAGGAAAACAAGTAAGTTAAGCCTTGTAATTTCTCTGTTGTTCTGCCTAGGGGCCCTTTCCACACCACTGTGCAGAAACAGCCACACTAAACAGAGCACAGCAGCCTCACTGACTTGAGAAGCCAGATTAGGAAGGCGAAAGTGACTGAAATCTTGAGGGCAGAGTAGAGAGAAGAGAGTCTCTCAAAGAGCTAGCTCCAGAAATCAGCAGAGGAGTCCTCCTCAGTCTTTAGCCAAATACCAATCTACACATGCATATGGCAAAACTCCGTTAAGTTGGTAAAGGACAACTGCCAGGGAGCTAAAAGATAAACAGTTCCCAGAACTTATTCAGAAACAAGGATAAAAATTACCACAGACTTCTCCTCTGAAACTGTGCAAGCCAGAGACAAGGAAACTACAACTTTAAAGTGCTGAAAAAAATGTAAATCCAAAAATGCCTATCATTGTCTTTTTCACTCTCATTCTCTCACAAATGTACAAGAATTTTCCAGAGTCTAAGAAACTTGTGATACCACAACAGATTATATTGTATTTTCTTTGGGAAAGGTTATTTTTCATAAAAAAGTTATTTATATTAACCTATAATTGGTTTATTATTTTGTAAATGAACTGATAAATACTTTTTAAAGTTCTTAATTTTAATTTCTAATAAGGTAAATTTTGATTGCTATAGCCCACATAAAGAAAACCTGCTTGAGAGCCTCAATAATTTTTACATAAAGATATTCCAAGACTAAAAAGTTTGCAAGTGACTGCTTTAGGCATAGTGGCCTCATCAAATCAATGTTCTTTTGTGACGCCACAGAGCTTGTGCAAAAGTTTTTCATTACAAATTCAATTTCTCTAATAAATACACAGCTTTCTTGTTTTGTCAGTCGGGTAATGCATTATCTTTGAAAAGAATTTGTCCATTTCATCTAAATTATTTAATTATTAGTATAAAATTGTTTATAATACTCCCTTAGTCTAGGATATATTATGATGTCCCTCTTTCAGTCTAGATATTGATAATTTGTGGCTTCTCTCTTTTTATACTGATCAGTCTGACTACAGATAACAATTTTATTGATTTTTCCCCCCCAAATATTAACTGTATCAATTTCAACCCTCCAATACTTGACACAATTGGGGTTTTGGTGATGGCCTTTTAGTCTTTATAACACCCGATGGCAACGGTGGTATGATCAAATATATAAACATTTACAAGATCTGCAGACCTCATTCAACCAGTATTTTCCAAATTACCAATGCATGGGCAAAAGATTTATTTAAATGCAAGATAGACCAATGGGTTTAATATAATACAGCAAGAAAATTTTCTTCATATGGTTTCAGATTTCACACTGCAGTTAATTTGTTAAATTTTGGTGCAATATAAAACAGGAAGATCTAAATTATCTGTATGATGAAATGGGAAGTACACACAAGCACTTCTGTTGTGTACTGAAAAATAACTGTTGTCAAAAAAAGCACCATGCAACTATTTGAGTTGTGAGCCACTTTTTCATGGAACACTATCTTACTTGAAAGAAAACAGACAAACCATTTCTTGGACTAGAGTATCCAGAAGATGTTTTCTTGAAAATGAACAAAGTGAGCTTATTACTTCAAGGAAAACAAATGACAGTATTTACTACCAATGATAAAATTCTAACTTTAAATTAAAATTTTGGAAATTTTATACCTGTCCGTGGGAGACTTGGCAGCTTCCCAAGGTTCTTCTGATAAGACAGGTAGTGATATTAACAAATGATTTTTTTATATTATATAATGTGGCAGCTCAAACTTTTTGGTTTCAGGATCCTTTAAAATTATTGAGAATCCCAAAGAACTTTTATTTATGTGGATTATATCTATCAATATTTACTATATTAGACATTAAAGCTGAGCATTTAAATTTTTAAAACTTATTTAAAAATAACAAAACAAACCTACTACATGTTAATATAACTAGCATTTTGATGGGAAATAAACTATTTTTTAAAAACTCTAGTGAGAAGAGTGTCACTGCTTTACCTTTTTTCAAATCCCTTTCCTGTCCAGTTTAATTTCAGACAGCTGGATTCTCTCATGTGCTTCTGCACTCACTCTGTTACCACATCACAGGTCAGGCCACATGGCCTCTGAAAAACTCTTAAGAACAAGCATGGAAAAAGGCAAATAGCATCTTAGTATTACCGTGAAAACAGTTAAACTTCATGGAACCCTTGCAATTCCTTCCTATATTTTCCACTGTTAAAGTTAAGAGATGGTAATAAACCTTAGCAGACCAAGGTACAGAGAACCAATGTTGTAAATCTCTTCTTTTATAAAAATTCTTACTCTGTTAAGGACACATTTCTTTTAAGCAAAATATATTTCTTTAGGCTTTATCCCTAATCAAAGCAGTTATCATTACTCTAGTCCCCAATTAATATATACTAACACTACTTTTAGATCCCTTTAAACATATACATGTATGCGTGAACCCATGTGCATAAATATATATAGTCTCTCTCACACATGCACAGAATACATCAAAAGAAATACACCAAAACATTATTAGCAAGCTTATGGATAGTTTTGGTCTTTTTATCTTTATTTTTTCCCCAATATTCTATATGTACCTGCATTTGGTTAAAAAAAAAAAAAAAGGAAAAATGCTTCCCACTACTCTCTTCCTCTCTTTAGCACTGGACAATATTCTTTTCAAAAGGAGTGTGCCCTGACCTTAGGGAACCAGCAGGCCTTAGTAACTACAAGGAGGGAGAGAATGACAAAATTACACCAGGAAGTAGGATGCAGTGGACTCCATGTTAACATATCAAAGAACTGGAACTTAGAATTCTGATCCAAGAACCTAGGATTTCCAATAAAATATGTTCTTCTCATAAAATAATACGTCTTCTTATACAGTGCTAGCAGGAACTATGTACACCAATAAACTTATTACAAATATTTAGCTCTCTGTACCTTATAAGTGTTCTCACTTACTCTCCTTTGATCTTATATCATCACAGAATACAGTACTTTAAAATTCGTACTCTTAAGGGATTTAATAAACTTTTAAAAAAGAGACCTCAATCTTTGTGGAGATTACCACTATTCATGAAAATGTCTGTCTCTTGGCCAATAATTGCAGCAAAGGGCCAATAACTCACAGCAATGAAATACAAGGCTCTGAATTCTTCTAATTAGGAATCTCAAAACTCTATTACTTTATAACTGGTGCCTGCAATGTCACACCCATTATGCCATAATTAATATGAAGAGAAGGGAGAACATGATGCTGAATCACAAACTCTTCCACTTAACCAGCAGAGGAGAGGCAGCACAAAGAAGTGATTAAAACTCAGACTCTGGAGCAGAGTCTGAGTACCGATTCTGGCCCCATCATCCTGGGCAATTAACTTAATTTCATCTGCCTCAGTTTCCCCATCTGTAAAACGGAAGAGAGGGTAGAATAATAATCTCTACGTACAAGGTTGTTAGAAGGATTAAATGAGTGTTAATATTCATAAAGTGCTGGCACATAGTGAATATTTTTTAAAGAAAAAGTAACAAAACCCTGAAGTTAAAGTTCAAACACTTCAAAAATAAATGATGAAATAATTGTAGAAATGCAGAAAAGCCAAATCGAATCATTTAGAATACTGTATACTCAACTTTCTAGCTTCTTAAAATGGTATAGCAATGTGGTGTTCAATTATATCTGAATACAGCAGGAGTCCAAACTGCTGAAGTACAAATCACTTTCAGGGACTTCATAGAAGAGTATGGCTCTATGTAACTTGAAGTGTCTTTATGCCCACATAAATTGAACAGAAAAATGTTCTGGTTTTGAAATAAGGAAGGTTACACCGAATACTAGCATGGACTGGAGGCCTTAGTTGTTCTGCAGACCACCAAAAAAACCAAATGGCTGATCCTGTGTGCCAAATCTGTTCAAAATGTGAATGAAAGAAATGAACAATCATATAAAATAAAGACTGAAACTAATTTCCTAAAGAAATCGAGTCTTCCAGGTTGAGTCAGGGTCTGTACAAGTTGAAACGCAGACATCTTATACTGCCAGAAAGCCAGGAAGCGCTCCATGACCAACCAGGTCAGATCAAAACGACAGAGTAGGGCTTCCCTGGTGGCACAGTGGTTAAGAATCCACCTGCCAATGCAGGCGACACAGATTCGAGCCCCAGTCCGGAAAGATCCCACATGCCGTGGAGCAACTAAGCCCGTGCGCCACAACTGCTGAGCATGTGCTCTAGAGCCCACAAGCCACAGCTACTAAGCCCACATGCCACAACTACTGAAGCCCGCGCACCTAGAGCCCATGCTCTGCAACAAGAGAAGCCACAGCAATGAGAAGCCCACGCACCACAATAAAGAGTAGCCCCCACTCGATGCAACTAGAGGAAGCCCACGCACCACAACGAAGACCCAACGCAGTGAAAAATAAATAAATTTTTTAAATGACAGAGTAGTCACCTTAAAAAATTCCCACTGACCAAATCTGGGACAATTTGAACATCAAAAATAAATAAATACATAATGACACCTAAAGCAAGCAGAAGAAAAGAACAATAAGAATTAGAGTAGAAATCAATAAAATTGAAAACAGGAAAATAGAGAAAAAAATCAAAAACCAAAGCTGTTTTTCAAAAATATGAATAAAATTGATAAATGTATAGCTAGACTAAGCAAGAAAAAAAAAGAGAAGACACAAATTACCAATAAAAAGACGGATCATCACTACTAATTGCAAGAACATCAAAAGGATAATAAAGGAATATTAGGGAAAACTCTGTATCCACAAATTTGATAAGTGAAACGGACCAATTCTGTGAAAGACATAATCTACCAAAATTCACACAAAGAGAAGTAGATAATCTGAATAGGCCTAAAATTGAATCAATAGTTATTAACCTTAAACTGAAAGCACCAAGACCAAATAGCTTCACTGGTGAATTCCACCAAACATTTAAGGATTTAAAAAAAAAAAAAAAAAGATATCAATTCTCTACAATCTCTTCCAGAAAACAGAAGTAGACGAAACACTCCCCAACTCATTTTTATGAGGGCTGCATTATTCTAATACCAAAATCAAATATATTACAAGAAAACTACAGAACAGTATCTCTTTTGAACACAGATGCAAAATTTCTCAACAACGTATCTACAATCAAATCTAAAAATGTATAAACAGAATTCTATACCACAATGAAGGGGGCTTTATTCCAGGAATTCAAGGCTGGTTCTAAAATTTATACATGTAACCCACCACATCAAGAGGCTAAAAAAGAAAAATTATATGATCATACCAACAGAAGAAGAAAAAGCATTTGACAAAATCTAATACCCATTTATGATAAAAGAGAACTCTCAGAAAACTAGGAATAGAATTTGAGATTATGAATTCCTCAATTTGATAAAGAACATCTATCAAAAAAAAAAAAAGACCTACAGTTAACATTATACTTAATGGTAGGAAACTGGATTCTTTCCCTCTAAACTCAGGAACAAGGTAAACATGTCCTCTCACCACTACTATTCAGTATCATACTGGAAGTTCTAGCTATTGCAATAAGACAACAAAAGAAATTCAAGGGTATAGAGATTGTTAAAGAAGAAATAAAATTGCTTTTGTTCGCAGATGAGATGATTATATACAGAGAAATTCCCAACGAATGGAGCAAAAAAAACCTCCTAGTTGATACAGTTGTTTCCACTTGGGTATAAATTAACTTTGATACTGCTATACACATATACATACTGGAACGGAACAATTAAGTAAATGGATGGTGTATGGTGGCAGGCATGTTTCTCACCGTTGGAGGAAATTTATGACCAATAAGGGGAGAATGCCAGAATGATTAATGTGGTAATGGATTAGAATGGAAGACAGCAAGAACTCATGTTAACTTTAATACTGACACAGATGGTTACACATAGAAACATTTATAGACATTATAGACATATTTATATACATGTGTGTCAAGATATACATATTCATTTCTTTACTCTGCTGAGAGTCCCTAAAAGAAACCACATCCCGGAAGCAACAAGCACATCTCACCCAGATCTTTGTTTCTAATACCATTCTCCAATAAAATGAAAGTGGACTCCTTGGAGAAATGGTTGATTCTAGGTCTGGGGCAGAAAATATACAAGATAAGCTAGGAGTATCTTGTAGTGCCAGAAAGTAAGGATGTCCTCAGAAACAAATAAAAACACCCACTTTGATGGGAGGTAAATCAGAGGGGCACAGGAGCCAACTGAAAGATCTCTTAATGGCCAAAGCTAGAACAATCTGAACAAAATAAAGTAGTACTGGATTATAATCCAAAATTTAAAATAAACACCTATGAATCTATACTGATATTAATGACTGAATAAATTAATAAATGGGAGAAGAGACAAATCTCTCAAGCAGCAGGATTCTAAATGATTCACGTACTCTACTCTCAAGGAGAGAGGGTATAACTCCTCATTCTTCGAGACTGCACACAGTGACTTCTTCCGAACAGTACACACACCAGGAAAGGCGTGAGAGGAGAGATCTGACAAACATTACCTCAGCCAAGTAATCAAGGTCAACATCAACAGTCATAAATTATGTTAATGGTATGTCCCCTTGATATGTGATGAAAATGTCAATTTACCTCTGTGATCTTCCCCTCCAAAACCCATAATCTTAGTCTAAAAATAAGAAAAACATCAAATTCCAATAAAGGGGCATCCTACAAAATACCTGTACAGTGCTCCTCAAAACTGTCAACATCATCAAAAAATTCAAGGAATGTCTGAGAAACTCAAAGCCAAGAAGATCCTAAGGAGACATGAAAGCTAAATGTAATGTGGTATCCTGGATGGGATACCTGGAACAGAAAAAGGTCATTAGGTAAAAGCCAAGGAAAGCTGAATAAACTATCAACTTTAGCTATTGATAATGTACCAGTATTAGTTCACTAATTATAACCAATGTACCATCCTAATGTAGGATGTTAATAACAAGAGAAACTGGGTGCAGCATATATGGGAACTCCCTATAATATGCTCTCATTTTTTCTGTAAATCTAAAGTTCCTAAAAAATAAAGTCTACTAAAAAAAGGAATAGTGACTAAATGACTACACACACCCCCGCCAAAAAAAACCAAAAATCTCTGTGATACCAAGAGAGAGAAAGAGAAATAAAATTGACACCTTTGGAGATAACCAGTCACCAATTTTCAGAGTTGAAATCGAGTTCAGAGTTTCAGAGTTGAAAGAATTCTCAGAGTTAAAGAGTTGATACATCAAAGGAAAATAAGCATATCCCTCATCTTTTCAGTTAGAACTGTAGTTCGATCTCAGTTGATATGGAAAAGGTTTTTTTTAAGGGAAGACAGCTGGCTAATAGATCCAGAAGGATGATAAGGTTACAAAAGCACCACTTTGCAACCCCAAATTAAATAACTGGTTTAGATAAGGCTTATCAATATATGCTAAAAACATCAGGTAAAAGTCTGCTGGGAAACTGAATATTTGGAGGGAACCAAAGTATCACCTCACCAGTCAACTGCTAATTGCAAAGGCATCATGTTTATAACAGACAGATTTAGTGAATACCATCTTAACCAAATGATCACATTTCAGGTAGACAACCTAATATGATATGCCTTGTGTTATGAATCAATACAATGTACACAGAAGCAACTAAGCCAAAAAATCTAAATATAATGCAGCCTTTAGACCTAATCTTCTGTTTTTAGGAAACACAACGGTTAGGGATAGAAGTTAAATACCATAAGGAGGGCTTCCCTGGTGGCACAGTGGTTGAGAGTCCGCCTGCCGATGCAGGGGACACGGGTTCGTGCCCCGGTGCGGGAAGATCCCACGTGCCGCGGAGCGGCTGGGCCCGTGAGCCATGGCCGCTGAGCCTGCGCGTCCAGAGCCTGTGCTCCGCAACGGGAGAGGCCACAACAGTGAGAGGCCCGCGTACCGCAAAGAAAAAAAAAAAATACCACAAGGAAACAATCAGACAAATCCAGAACGCAAGAACATTCTATAAAACGATTGGTCTGATCTCTTCCAGATGCCAATATCATGGGGGAGAAAAGTGGAGGTGGGGACAACTGTAGTAAGTTAAAAGTGACTAAAGTAACAACAATCAAATGTAATACATGAACTTTGATTGAATTCTGGCTCGAGAAAACCCACTACAAATGGACAACTAGAAAAACTTGAATACAGACTAAATATTAAGGGTTCCCCCCCGCCAAATATGACATTTGTAAGAGAATGTGTTAATTTTAGGAGATGCTTTAGGGGTCAAATACAGCAAAAAAAAAAAAAAAAGTCTCCATTAAGAGAGAAATAAATATAACGAAGTGTTAACTGTATGCAAGTGGCAATATACAGGTGTTCACTGTCCTATTCTTTCAATTTCTCTTTATGTTTGAACATCCTTAATAAAAGCTGGGAGGTGTGGAAGAATACAGTCATAAAAAAAAAAAAAAGGTGATTAAGTGATCAGTTGTAAACCACCAGAAGATAGTAAGAGCAGATTCTATGGCAGGTGTAACAAACGTGGATTTTAAACCAGTCTCCTATGACACATAACACTGCATGAACATTAGCAAAGTAGGGGCATGAAAGAGATGGAATCAGTTTAAGAAACAATTCCTATTCTAAAGTTTAAAATATCAACCAAAACTCTACCGATAAAAACATCTAAGACTGAACACCTCCAGTATCTCTTATTTTTTCAGAAGAAAAAAGGGACTACAAAAGAGATACTTTGCTTTTCAATTACAGTGGTTGAAGAGTGACAGAAAACTTTTGTAATTCTGAAATTTCAGAAATATACAAATGAGTTGGAGAAAAAAAGAACATAAATGAACTCATGAAGACCATAAGTTAATTTACGTACATAAATACATATGAAGATAGCACACTACATCAAAATCAGCAACATTTCATATATCATATTAATAATGGGTTTCATAGAATTAAGTTCTCTCTGCAATGCCTTACTATACTAGTGGCTGTGCTAGTATATAATCCTATAAGGCACAACCATTAAGTCCAGCCCCAAAGTCAACCCCTCCACATTTAATGACTTAGAAGGCTATCCTGGGATTTCTCTGCGGAACAAATTTTAAAATTTTACTCAACATAACTGAGTAAATACTTCTCGTTGCCTCCTCCACACTATCTAGGATTCTACAGCCTTATAACTATGACAATATCATGCCAATAAGTATGTCAGTTCTTTTTATGTGTGACTGCCCTTTCTCATTCCTGATAGACATGAAAATGTTGCCTTATCTTTCTCCCAAACTTTGCAATATTATTTTCTCTGCCAATTGTTTCCCCCCTTTTCTACTCTTAATCCTATTTCATTTCTCTAATAACTGCTATAATGTATATATAATGAATATATACTGTATATGTAAGAATACTGGTACCCAAACTCTCACCCTGAGAAAAAACTAAAACCACATACAATAGAATTTCAAATAGGGAATTTTATGAGATAAGGCTTCATTATGCTAACAAATTGCTTTCCCTTTTAATGGTGAACTAGGTAATTTAGACCAGCTCTCCTACTGAGAGCAAAAAACTGGACAACCCCTTCCCCCAGGCAAAATTAGAAAAACAAAAATAAATACCTCTTTGAAGGCATCACAGTGCTAAAAAGGCAGTAAAAAAAAAAGTATGGAGGCTAAGATCGGGGACAGCAAGAAAATCTTCAGAGGTGAGCCAGACACGTGGTGGCCATTTTCTCAAGGGGCATCTGTCCATCCCATAAAGGTGGCTGACAAGCTGAGCTGAACTTTTCACAGATCTACAAGGCTGGCACAGAGCGGGTATTGAACATTAGAGGTAAGGAACCAACAAAGTATGGGGGTAGGGAAATACGGGGCTGATAACACCCCTGGTTTTATGTTGGGACCCCGAAGGGTAATATCCTAGGATTAAAGAAAAAATAAAATAGACCAGCCTTGGCAGACTCTGGAGTGCCAAGCTCTGAAACATTTTTGTCTCTGGCTGGATTAAGATGATCCTTAAATTACCTCTATAATTTTTTACATATAATGTCTTAATAAAAAGGAGGAGACTAAGACAACATGATAAAAACTTACAATAGGGCTTCCCTGGTGGCACAGTGGTTGAGAGTCCGCCTGCTGATGCAGGGGACGCGGGTTCGTACCCCGGTCCGGGAAGATCCCACATTCCGTGGAGCGGCTGGGCCTGTAAGCCATGGCTGCTTAGCCTGCACGTCCGGAGCCTGTGCTCCGCAATGGGAGAGCCACAGCAGTGAGAGGCCCGCGTACCGCAAAAAAAAAAACAAACTTACAATAGCCTGCAGGAAAACACACAGGATCAAGATAATAAAGTTATCCAATACAGACATGCCTAATATATTAAAATAATTTTTTTTAACTGTGGGCCATGAAAGACTGGCCCTGTACAAAACCCTGCTTGCTAACTTCAAAATTTCAAATCATACTTCATTTCCTAATCCTTAAATTCATCTGATTAATTCTTTAGGAATTCCCACAGTTGTTCTAAACCCTCCTTTGGTCCACATACATCAAAAAAGAACACAATGCCTACTAAAGTAAAAAAAAAATCAGTCTTCCAATCTAAAAGGAATTCATGTGCCCACAGACAGGCCCTCTAACCTGCCCTATTGGTACATTCCCCAAGAGGGGGCACATCCCACTAAACTGCCACCAGAGAGTGAACTGCTGCAGGGAGCCACAAGCTCAAATCAGAGATTTTCAAGCATTTTACATCACAACCCGTTACATATACACCTCTGTATATATCTATATGTAAGTACACTCAACTGAAACACAAATTTCATAAAACAATTCTTAGCTATAGTAAATAAGCAAGACAAGGTGACTGACGTAAGGATAGACATACAGATTAATGGAATAAAACTGAGAGTCCAGAAAAAAAATTTTTTTAAACAAGAATGATAAGACATTAATAAGAAAGCACAGTATAGTTGACCCTTGAACCCCCACCATGCAGTTGAAAATCTAGGTATAACTTTACAGTCAGCTCTTTTTATCCACATCTGCATCCTTGGATTCATCCAACCCTGTATCTTGTAGGGTTACATATTTATCGAAAAAATCTACACATAAAGTGGACCAGTGCAGTTCAAACCCATGTTGTTCAAAGGTCAACCGTATTTTCAACAAATAGTGCTGGGACAACTACACATCCATATGCCAAAGAATGAAGTCTGATTCTTTCCTCACATCACATACAATTAACTCAAAATGAATCACAGACCTAAGAGCTAAAACTATAAAACTCTTTGAAGAAGACACAGGAGTGATCTTTATTACCTTGAGTTAGGCAGTGGTTTCTAAGATACAACACCAAAAGCACAAGCAACAAAGAAAAAATGTATAAATTGGATTTCAATAAAATTAAAATATTTTATGCTGTAAATGATAACATCAAGAAACTGAAAAGACAACCACCAAAACAGAAGATATTTGTGACTCACCTGTCTGATAAGGAACTTGTATCTAGACTACATAAAGAACACTTACAACTTAATAAAAAGATAAATAACCCAATTTTTAAAATGAGCAAAGGTCTGAATGAACACTTCTCCCAAGATATACAAAGCATATGAAAATATGATCTACATCATTACCCATCAGAGAAATGGGAATCAAAACCAAATGAGATATCATTTCATATCCATTAAGGATGGCCGTATCAAAAGACAGACAATAACAAGCATTAACAGGATGCAGAGAAACTGGAACCTTCATACCTTACTGGTGGGAATGTAAAATGGTGCAGCCACCCTGAAAAACAGTTTGGCAGTTCCTCCAAGTGTTAAACATGGAATTACCCGTATGACCAGCAACTCCCATTCTAGTGATATAACCAAGAGGACTGAAAACATACATCACACAGAAACTTGTGCATGAATGTTCACGATAATATTGCTTATTTTATTTAAGTACTATTTTTTAAATTTATTTATTTATTTATTTTACTCTTGGCCACGTCTGGTCTTAGTTGTGGCACATGGGATCTTCATTGCGGCATGTGGGATCTTTTGTTGCAGTGCACGGGCTTCTCTCTAGTTGTGGCATGTGGGTTTTCTCTCACTAGTTGTGACACGTGGGCTCCAGGGTGTGTGGTCTCTGTAGTTTGAAGCATGTGGTCTCTCTAGTTGAGGCACGTGGGCTTAGTTGCTCCACAGCATGTGGGATCTTAGTTCTCCGACCAGGGATCGAACCTGTGTCCCCCTGCGTTGGAAGGCAGATTCTTCACCACTGGACCACCAGGGAAGTCCCCATGATAGTATTACTTATTACAGCCAAATGCCCATCAACTGAGGAGAGGATAAATAAAATGTGATATATCTGTACAAAGTAATACTATTAGACTATAGAAAGTAATGAAGTACTGATACATGCTACAAGATGAATGAACCCTGAAAACATTATGCTAAGTGAAATAAGCAGTCACAAAAGACTACATGCTACATAATGTCCAGAATAGGCAAATTTATTATAGAGACAGAAAGCAGAAGATAAGTAGTTACTTAGGACTGGGGCAGGGAGTGTGGGTGTGTACATGTGCACATGCAGGAATGGAAAATGACTGCTAATAAGCATGGAGTTTCTTTCAGGAGCGACAAAAATGTTCTAAAATTAGATTGTGGTGATTGCAATACTTCACGAATATATGAGAAAGACTGTGAACTGCATACTTGAAGTATAGGTGAACTGTAATGACGTGAATGAAATCTCAATAAAGATGTTTAAAAATTCTTATCTTAGTCCCTTATTACTTGTGATACACACTGACATTTTCTATTGCATTTCATTTAAAAATACAACACTAGTTGTGATCTCTTAGATTCCTTCTATGACCCACAAATGGGTCAAGACTGGCAATTTAAAAAACACCGCCACAGAGTCATCTAACAGTTGAACTGATGGCCACCTTCTCCTACCTAGTAGCAGGATTCATACCATCACATCTCACATCCCAGAAAAAGTCCTACTCTTCCTGGTCATCTATTATTCCCCGAACTGTCATTGTCACACTGCTGTGTATATCCTCCATTTTACCCAATTCCTCATCCTCCACCCCCCAAATCCTTTACTGGACCTTCTGAAATTCCTAACTTGTGACCAGCAAACAGCCAATTTATACTACCTTTACTATTCCTTCTCATCATCTACCTTCCCTCCAATTCTCCCATTGATTTAGGACGTCAGCAACTGGTTCATAGTATGTACCCTTACTCCTCTCACCATTTGCTGACTTTACCATTCATGCAGACTGACCGACCCCTTTAATACTTCAGCCCCTTTAATTCTTTGGTCTCCTCTTTTCCCTCTATTCCACCTCAGCAGCCCATCCCAAGGCTACCCTGGACATTATCATTGCCAGAAACTATTATAACTGTCAAATCTCTATTTCAAGCATCCCACTCTGACCACCACATTCAATCCTTCTAGTTCTCTTGCTTCATCTGACCACTACCCGCAACAATTCTAATTGAAATTTCCAATACATTGATGCTACCACTTCCTTACTATGCATCCTGACTTCACCTCCTTTCTTGTCCATGTTAGATTTCATGATTCATCACCACTCCTCTATAAGCACTCCCTCTAAAAGCCCTCATTTCCCTCTTCCTTTTCATTTAAAAAAATGTTCTTAATTAAAAAAATGTTATATTGAAGTAGTTAATTTACAATATAATATTAGTTTCAGGTGTACAGCACAGTGACTCAGAATTTTTACAGATCATACTCCATTAAAGGTTATTACAAGACAATGGATATAATTCCCTGTGCTATACAATATATCCTTGTTGCTTACCTATTTTACACATAGTAGTTTTTATCTCTTAAATTCCATACCCCTATCATACCCTTCCTCCCTTCCTTCCCCCTACTGGTAACCACTAATTTGTTTTCTATATCTGTAAGTCTGTTTCTGTTTTGCTATAGACATTCATTTGTTTTCCTTTTTAGATTCCACATATAAGTGATATCATACAGTATTTGACTTCCTCTTTCTGACTTATTTCACTAGCACAATATTCTCTAGGTCCATCCACACTGCTGCAAACGGCAGAATTCCACTCTTTCATACTGACCTAGTTTTATGTGTCACCTTGGCTGGGCTACAGTCCTGTTATTCAATCAAACACTAATCTAAGTGTTGCTGTGAAGGTATTGTAGATGTGGTTAAAGTCCACAGTTGACTTTAAGTTGATTATCCTCAATAATGTTGGTGCACCTCATCCACTAGCTGAAAGGTCTTAAGAGCACAACTGAGGTTTTCCTAAGGAAGACAAAATTTTGCTTCAAGACTGCAGCATCAGCTCCTGTCCAAGGGATTCTTGCCAGCCTGCCCTACAGATTTCTGACTTGTCAGCCCCCATAAATGTGTAAGCAAACGCCTTGAAATTTCTTCATATACACATACATACAATTATATCTCCTATTGATTTCGTTTCTCGAGAGAACTGTGACACCTGGCAAAACCTCACTCCAGAGGAATTGAACCATCTGCCTTACCTGTGCTTGTATCTAACCACATAAATAATGCTGGGGGGGAGGGTAATCTCAAAACCAGGCTCACTGATATCACTTTAAATTCAAGACTTCTAACCATTAAATGAATAATCAATACTTCTTAGCAAACTAATTCAAAGACTCCCATCCTCCTCTGGCCATACCAATCTCAGTGAGAAAACAGAAACCATGAGAGAAGATGAAAGCCAAGAGGATAAGCCTTCATCTTCCAGCCACCAAATTCCCTTGGAAGAACACACAGCTTTTTTGCATTCCCTCCTATCTGATGGAAGACCTCTCTCTTACAAAGGCCAACCTCTCTATTTGTGCTCTCCATCTCCTTTCCTGCATATTCTCCTTTTTACTAACTGGACCGCATATTTTTCTTACCTACCAAACCACATCTCTGTTCCACTTCATAGACGTATTAGAGAAATAACATTTGCAAATTTTCATATAATCTGGAATTAGGGAAAGACTTGCTAACCATGGCATATAATTTAGAAGTCAGTAAAGACTGGTAAGCTTAACTACTAAGGAAAAAAACCAAAAACAACAGCATGACAAAACCATCATAAGCAAATTTAAAAGGCAAATGGTAAATTGGAAAAAATATTTCCAAAAAATAGCACAGAGCTATTTCCCTATAAAAATAAATCCTACAGGGCTTCCCTGGTGGCACAGTGGTTAAGAATCCGCCTGCCAATGTAGGGGACACAGGTTCGAGCCCTGGTCTGGGAAGATCCCACATGCAGCGGAGCAACTAAGCCTGTGTGCCACAACTACTGCGCCTGCACTCTAGAGCCCGCAAGCCACAACTACTGAAGGCCACACGCCTAGAGCCCGTGCTCTGCAACAAGGGAAGCCACTGCATTGAGAAGCCCGCGCACCGCAACGAAGAGTAGCCCCCACTCGCCTCAACTAGAGAAAGCCCACGTGCAGCAACAAAGATCCAACACAGCCAAAAATAAATAAAATTTAAAAAAAAGAATCCTACAAATCTAAGAGAATGAGTAACAAAGCAATTAAAAAATAGGCAAGGATATAGATAGTTCACAATAAAAATACCAATAGTCCTTAAAAGACGAAAGATGTTTAATCTCACTCATACTGGCAATGAGGAAAGAAGCAGGCATCCTCACACAGGGCTGGTGGAATGTGTAGAAGTGAAACAACCTCTACAGATGGCCCTTCGGTAATATCTATCAAAATTATAAATGCACATACACTCTGACCTAGCAATTCCACTTCTGGAGGTGTATCCCACACATGTCTATACAAGTGTGAAATTATGTATGCACAAGGTAATCCACGGCACCATGGCTTTTGATAGCAAAAGACTGAAAACAACCTAAATGTACCTCAAAAAAGGATTACCTAAATATATGTTACACCTGTAACCTGTATGATGTACGATGACCTGTATGATATATGATGACCTGTATGGCCTGTATGATGGTGTTACTGACTGAATTTTTGAATCTTCCCCAAATTCTTACATTGAAGCCCTAACCGCTAGGTAATAACCTAGGTAATCAGGTTTACAAGGTCAATCAATCAGGTCATGAGGATGGGGCCCCCATAATGGGATTAGTGTTGTAAAACGAGGAAGAGAGAGTAGAGCACTCCTTCTTCATGTGAGGACACAGTGAGAAGGTGACATCTGAAAGCCAGGAAGAGTCCTCACCAGGAACCAAAGCTCTTGGCACCTTGATCTTGAACTTCCCAGCCTCTAGAACTGTGAGAAATAAATGTCAGTTCTTTAAACCACCCAGTCTATGGTATTTTGTTATAGCAGCCCAAGCTAAGAAAAATGGTATACCATGAAGGTGTTAAAAAAAAAAAAAAAGGATAAGCATGATGTTTATGTACTGATAGGACTAATAAGAAATCACCTATAAGCTAGACAGTTAAGTTAAAAACAAAAGGTGAAGGGTATGTGCATGGTATGCATCTTACATAAAAAATGGGGGAGGCAGAGGACGTATATATGTAAGATACATAATCCCTCACTGGCAATTCCGAAATCCATAAACCTCTGAGAAATACAAGCTTCTTATAAGTTTAGTACAAACCTATTTGGTGTCAAGCCTGACCAAAAATTCCATAAGACTATTTATAATTTTTATTTATCCTTACTGTACTATTTATGCTTTCAATTCAGAAATATTAATGTGTTTGATTATGGGATGCTACACTACCTCCCACTAGGGATTTTGGATAATATAGCAGACATACTATATTACCTTTTCACAGTCCTCCCTCACCGCCCCCCCCCCAAAAAAAAACCCCAAACCTTAATTCTGAAATACATCTGGACCAAAGGTTTTGGAAAGGAATTATATACCTGTATATTTATCTGCACACACATAAACGATCTTTGGAAGGATTCACAGGAAACCTAACACTGTTTCCACGCAAGGGAATGGGGTGGCTGGGCTGCACACGGTGGAAAGGAAACTTTTTACTGTATATCTACTTAAATCTTTGGAATTCTGAATCAAAGTGATTATACTACTTAGTCAAAAGATAAATAAAATGTAAATAAACTAAAATCACTAAGACTTCTAAATTCTCAACAGTAACAGACAAAGCCAGATGCTTTGGTTTTTGTTTTGACTGAAAAGTGACCCTGAAGTCACAGGGAGATCTATACAGTGGTGGTTTTCCTTTGTCTCACTTTTGGTTGACCCAAATGGCATTTGAGAGGGAATCACCCTCTCAGGAGCAAGGCAGGGAATGGTGGGTTTCCACTCTCATTAATAGCTTTTAGGAAATAGCAATCTCCTGATGTTTTTGATGCCTCATGCCAAGCAAGGCAGGTGTGCTTGACTGTTTTTCTTTTCTAGTGTCCCCAGAAATATGATGGGGCTCAGGTCTCCCAGCAACAGGAAGCAGTGAAGCCCACACTTCTCAATATCAGAGAAAGGCTTAAGAAAGTACTCCTACCATAAATCTGGGCTTCCCTGCTGGCGCAGTGGTTGAGAGTTCGCCTGCCGTTGCAGGGGACACGGGTTCGTGCCCCAGTGCAGGAAGATCCCACATGCCGTGGAGCGGCTGGGCCTGTGCGCCATGGCCGCTGAGCCTGTGCGTCCGGAGCCTGTGCTCCGCAACGGGAGAGGCCACAACACTGAGAGGCCCGCGCACCGCAAAAAAAAAAAAAAAAGAAAAAAAAAAAAAGAAAGTACTCCTACCATAAATCTAACCTTCAGTCTTCAGAGCTTCAATACAGTTGAGTTGGAGGACTCCAGTTAACATTTGACTAGCATCTTTTCTACTCCCTATCTTCATACTTTTCATTTACTTATTTTGATGTCCTGTTGTGTTCCAAAATGGATGAGGTGACTATAAGGTTTGCCTTTTCTTCTGATTTAGATTTTGACTAATCTGTACCACACTCTCAACTTTAACCAGAAATCAAGAGAGAAGACATCTCGCTTTTTGTGGTTTATCTAGTCAGTATATTTTAAAAGGCAGGGCTAGAGATGTATGGTTCAAAAGTCCCCAAATGCCCCAACATCCAGCTCTCAGGCCTGATGCCTAAGAAATTCCCAATGAAATGCCTAACAATACTTTCTTGTATTAGGACATAAATGGCACTTATGTTTGTTCTTGTCTCCCGTCAAGTTATACTCATTGAACATAGAGACTGACTTCGACTTCCTGTGGCCCCTACATCACTTAATACCTGGTTTGGTATAGAGTGGCTTCTCAATAAATGCTGCCTGTGCAAACCCAGCATCATCTCATAGTTGCTGCCTGCAAGAAGGAGCAAGAAATTTGATGTATCAATATAACCACAGAAATACTACACAGAAAACTGAGAAAAACATAGAAAAGAAAGATAATATTTCCAGATGCTACTTAATAACCTCTAAAAAATGGTTAATGAACTGTTGTGGTTACCCAATCTCCACAAATCTGCAATTTTCACACAGAGTCAAAGATTTCAGTAAGATTAAATTTAAAAGATGGGGCTTCCCTGGTGGCGCAGTGGTTGAGAATCTGCCTGTCGATGCAGGGGACACGGGTTCGTGCCCCGGTCCGGGAAGATCCCACATGCCGCGGACCGGCTCACCGGCTGGGCCCGTGAGCTATGGCCGCTGAGCCTGCGCGTCCGGAGCCTGTGCTCCGCAACAGGAGAGGCCACAACAGTGAGAGGCCCACGTACCGCAAAAAAAAAAAAAAAAATTTAAAAGATGAACAGTGTTCATAGATCCTGGATTCCCATTCCTTTAGAGATCTGTCAAAATAAACCTACGAAAGCTTAAGCAATTCTCTGCAGTGGGAGAGGTAAACGTGGCAAAACTTTGTGTTAGAGAATGTGGCAAATTTTCCCTTTAATATTCCTTTGGGAACATTTCCAAATTTTAAGGCAGAGAGGATTACTGATCCAAATGTTAAATCATTTCAGTCAATTCAGATTAGATGACACAATCAAATTTTAAAAGACCCCCAGAGATGCAGAGGGGAAAAAAAACTGGTATATTCTGGAGAATCTGAATGTATACTGTACATCAAATTGGTTTTAAATTTACTTGGCATTTTGCATTTGTTCCAAGTTAAAAATAATTAGTGATAATAATAGCTAAAATTTCCTTAATACTTAAATCTAGTGTTCCAGGTACTGTAGCTGCAGTACCTAATTTAATCCTCATAGCCCTATGAGACTATGTGCTATTATTATTTTCATTTGACAGATAATAAAACAGGCTGAAAGATGTTACAAAACCTGAACTAGCCTACTCCATACAGTTAATTAAATTTGGAGCATGGATTGTAACTCAGGGCTGACTCTATAACCTCCATGCTAGCAGCCACTATTAAGTTTGGGCACCTTAACTTTCTAAAGAATTGGCAGATTTTAACCAAACCTGATGCATTTACAAAGGGTAAGAGGAGACGGAGGCATATATTTACACTATATTTGCTGTACTGTCATACAACCCAACACCCTGAAAAAGAATGGCAGTTAATAAGTTCTCTAAAAGGCCTTATACACATACACACCCACATATAATTTTAAAAATTGAATTTCAATAAAATTTAGCCTGCCCAGAGACTTGGGGTAGGCTTGTGTTCATTTGTGAAAAGCCCTCTCATAATCTTTTAAAAGAACATAAATTCACTGTTTAGATATGCCTTAAGTTTATCCCTGACCATAAGCTTAAGGCTAATAAACTCTTCACTTTCACATTTTCCACTAAGTCTCTGAAAGCACGAAGTCTCATTAGTAACCATGGTGCTGTGGAATGAGTACAAGCTTTTTATTTGATTTTTAAGAATAGATATTACAGAAAATATTTGATTCAATAATTTTCTCTGTTTCTGTTTCCTTTTGTAATCACAAAGGTCTAACTTTCATTGCTATTCTTTTTTTTTTTTTTTTGCGGTACGCGGGCCTCTCACCGTTGTAGCCTCTCCCGTTGCGGAGCACAGGCTCCGGACGCGCAGGATCAGCGGCCATGGCTCACGGGCCCAGCCGCTCCGCGGCATGTGGGATCTTCCCGGACTGGGGCACGAACCCGTGTCCCTTGCATCGGCAGGCAGATTCTCAACCACTGCGCCACCAGGGAAGCCCTCATTGCTATTCTTGACATGGCATTCTGGTATCACCCAAGAAGGACTCTTTTTGTCCGCATATATTTTCTGAAGAACCACCTATCTGAGGAACAACCCTTCTATTAAAAAAAAAAAAAGAGTTCCAACAGCCTCAGTTTACACTTCTAGCCACTTGTCCACAACTCTAGAGCTTGCTGATGACAAAGTCCAGATGACAGAACTGAGAAGTGAACCTAGGTCTGATTCCTGGACAGGTCTATTTCCACCTACTTCCCTGATTGATAGGATAGCTTATTTTAATACTCCTGTCACCTTTTACGTAGTAAAGTTTATTGACTCAGAACTCATTTCTGAAATCAAAACTCAAGTTAATCTGCATTAGAGCAAGAAGACAGAGCTGTAAATGTTCATGTAAAGAACTCATGACTAAAACAATAAGCTTCATAGCTCACAGATATAGGCAAATGACATCTATCTAAAGTTATGTAGCTATAATGACTTCCTTGAACTACATGAATCAGAAAAGACTACTATCCATACCACTGACTTGACCAGAGACCTCTAGAGAGCTGGCATCTAAGTATCAGACATTATTTTATACACATGCGACAAAGCATCTCAATTATCTAGATGACTCAAATATGTCAAAACTCAACTCACTGACAAAGACATGAAGAATCGGGCATCTATTAAACAAGCTCTTAATTGCCACTAGGAAGTTTGTGACTAGTCATATAATAAATTACTTCAAGTTGTTTCACTGAGCATTGAGTATCATCACAAGGTTATTTCCATAATATTAGGTATTGAGCAAACAGTTAAGATTATAACTTCATTAATTTTGGTAGAATTCATTCTTAAACTAATTTCTTTCCAACTGGCCTTTCTCCCAGGATATAAAGGAATACGAAGGATATAGTTTCCTACTCTGCCAGGACACTTAAAGGGAGCCCTTTTCAAATTCATTACTGGAATATACTTACTAACAGAATCAGTGCTATCTCTTCCTTTAAAGCTAATGTAGAGTGAGATGGGGAGTGACTGCTAATAAGTATGGGGTTTACTGAAAAAGCTGTTATTTTTTAAAACCAACAGAATTTATAAAACAAAGCAAAAAAAAAACTATGGTTTGACACATGTATAGCCTGACAGTGAGGATTTGTATCAGTAACCCTTACTGGAATCTGACATAGGTAAAGCAGTAAAGTTTAGTATCTCAAGACTTTCATCCCTTATCTTAACAAAGTACCATTTTATTTCTTTATTTGTACTCTAAATCAGAGAATAATAAGCTCATCTCAAATTCTTTCATAACCAAAGCAAATGCTAAAACGTATTAAGTGGGAAAGAGATATAGATAAATTAATATTATTTTGAGTTTTAGGCCCATATGCCTCACCAATAGTATTAGTACAAGGAAGAATTTAAAATTAAACATTTCTAATAAAACTTAAAAAAAAAAAACTTTTAGGCAACGTGTTTCCTTTGTTCTAACTTATCCACTTAAAAAGGAGTATTCAGGGCTTCCCTGGTGGCACAGTGGTTGAGAATCTGCCTGCTAATGCAGGGGACACGGGTTCGTGCCCTAGTCTGGGAGGATCCCACATGCCGCGGAGCAACTAAGCCCGTGAGCCACAACTACTGAGCCTGCGCGTCTGGAGCCTGTGCTCCGCAACAAGAGAGGCCGCTCTCTAGTAGGTCTGTGTCTTTATTCCTGTCTTACCCCTAGGTTCTTCATGACATTTTTTTTTCTTAAATTCCATATATATGTGTTAGCATACGGTATTTGTCTTTCTCTTTCTGATTTACTTCACTCTGTATGACAGACTCTAGGTCTATCCACCTCATTACAAATAGCTCAACGGACTTGAGGATATGGGGAGGGGGAAGGGTGAGCTGTGACAAAGCAAGAGAGAGGCATGGACATATAAACACTACGAAACGTAAGGTAGATAGCTAGTGGGAAGCAGCCGCATGGCACAGGGAGATCAGCTCGGTGCTTTGTGACCACCTAGAGGGGTGGGATAGGGAGGGTGGGAGGGAGGGAGACGCAAGAGGGAAGAGATATGGGAACATATGTATAACTGATTCACTTTGTTATAAGCAGAAACTAACACACCATTGTAAAGCAATTATACCCCAATAAAGATGTTAAAAAAAATAAAGTACGATCAACACACACACACAAAAAAAAGCAAGAAAGGACGCGATAGAGAGTGGCCCCCGCTTGCCACAACTAGAGAAAGCCCTCGCACAGAAACGAAGACCCAACACAGCAAAAATAAATAAATTAATAAACTCCTACCCCCAACATCTTAAAAAATAAATAAATAAAAATAAAAAGGAGTACTCAGAAACTTTTCAAGTAATATTCACAAAAGGATAAATGCAATCATTTTAGACCCTGTTGAAATATCACTCTCTGTGTGTCTGTGTGTGCATACATATCACACACAGACACACACACATACTAAAAAAATATTTTAGACAAGGTTTAATTTTAGGATAGCCAATCGTTTAGAAGTGATAGGAAAAAAAACATTAATACTGAAGTGATTCAAAAGCCCCTACTGTCGGGACAGATAATATATATGAACTGATCATTTAGCCATCTGGAAGTGACAGTTTGCAGGAGGCTTCCAAAACTTTACAGAGAACATTAAACATTTTTTGTTAAGGCTTCAGTTTAGATATTATCGATTATAAAGAGCTTTTCATCAATCTGATTTTTATTGAACACGTACTATATTCCAGGCTAGGTGCTAGAGACACAGATGCAAGACAGGTCTGTCCTCAAGGAAGGCACATTTTGATTGCTTGCTTATGTCAGATACAGCACTAAACATGTTAACTGACAGCATATGACCTCCTAGGCTTAACCCACAGCAGGGGATTCTGAAGTAAACGTTACAAGTGACTGTAAGGAAATACATAAAAGCTGTTGTACATTTAGACCAAATCTAACTCTACTTCCTAACATGTATAACATTACGCTAGAAGTTCCAGATATACTAGTAAAAAATAGTAAAATGACCCAAAGTATTAACTATACCTTCTTTAACACATATCACTTATACAATCGTCTCATTTAAAGGTACATCTATTATATTTCAGTCAAAGTACCTTCTTCCATTAAAGGATATTTCTCTTTACCCTCAAACTCTCATCTGGGTACAACACTGAACAGTTGCTGAATGAATGAATGAAATAAACAGATGTTCTAATTACCAAGGAAGTACTTGCTAGATGCTTATCTCAAAACACAATGGACTGACAGACCAAAATTCTACTGTAAAGATCACTGAATTGCAGAGGCAAAAATAGTAACCACTGGACATTGTCTGTTACCATGCAGTCAACGCGTTAAATTCACAGTAAATATATGACGGGAAACTTTCAGAAATTAAAATGAAAAGTGTTCATCACAGTACTTTAAAACAGATTTGGCTCCCATCGAAGGACTGGGAACTCAAGTCCAAGACAAAGAGAAGGGAGGGTGGGGTGAAAAAGTCAAAAGGTCACCACCGAATGACCCTCAAGAGAAATGCGCGCTGACCACTGAAGCTCGCGCCGAGCTTGACGGACACCTCCTGCCCAAGCTACGGGCCCGGGCTCTTCCTCGCAGCCCGGAGCTGAAGGCCACCCCAGCCTCTTTCGCCGCCGCCGCCTGCGTTCGCCCAGAATATCAGCACAAAGAAACCACCGAGAAACAAAACACTGTCCCCGTGGGCGCCGGGCAGGCGTCGGGACCGGGCCACCGGAGCGCTCTCTGCGGCTGCCCGCCGCCGGAGGAGGTAGCCGGGGCGGAGCGGGCCGCCTAGGCGCCTCCGTCCGGACCTTCGTCGAAGTGTTTCAGAACTTGCCACCCACCTCCCGCTCCATTTTCCCCTCCCGACGTGGACGCGGGACCCGCGCTCCGCGCGAGGAGGGCGCGCGAGGACCCACGGGCGGAGCTGGGGCGGGGGTCGGCCGGGACGCGCCTGGGTCCAGCAGCCCCACGCCCACTGGCCGGCCCCCGCCACCCCAGCTGCTATTGTTCCCGCGCCGCCCCCGCCGGCCGCGCGCCCCCCGCCCGCCGCGCGCTCCCGCCCCCACTCCCGGGAGGGGGTCAAGGCTGAGGAGAGGCGGTGGCGGGAGCACAATAACAAACACGGCGGGGCCGCCGGCCGCCCCGGCCCTGCGGCACTGACCGCACTCACCCGGCAGCGCAACGAATGGCGACAGGAAAGCCCGGCGGCGGGAACCGGCGCCGTCTTGGAGGTCGCCGTGGCCGTTACCCAGCGCTGCTCGCGGCTCCACGCTCCGGGCCGCGTCGTCCGGCCTCGGCCCCTCCGCTGAGTAACAGGGACGCGGGCCGTCACCGCGCACGCCCGCTCACGTCATCGCGCAGGGCCCCGCCTCCGCGCTTCGCGAGAGCCCCCACGGGGCGGAGCAGCCCCGGGGCCCGGATTTCGGGGGCGGAGCCCGAAGCCCAGGGGCGGGGCTACTTTAGGGGGCCGGGAGGACTTGCGGAGGTCACCTGGAGGTGGAGCTGCGGGGAGAGCCTTCGAGAGCGTCTGAGAGCTGATTGTGAGGGGCGTGGCGGGAAGATGGAGGGGGTGGAGACTTGCTCCTGGCACGTGGCGGCGTGTGGCCTGAGCCCCCGGCATCTGTACGGGGGCAGTACCCTAGTCCCAGCCAAAGCCTCACGGGCTCCTCGCCCCAGGGTTTGACGGTCAGATGCGATTGAGGCAGACCCGCCCCGGCATCAGGCACTTCTGCCCGGGCTCACACCTGAGAGACGAAAACCTCTCTACCATGACTAACAATACGTTACATTCTGAGAACACCTGCTTCGGGCCCAGCAATCCTTAAGCAAATATTAGCCACTTGGAAAAAGCTGCCTCCTGTTTTCTCCAAATCCACTTCCTACAAAAGTCCATGCACTACCCTATTTGTCTCTGGGCCCTACAAAGCATGTATATGTTAGTTACAGAAGTGACAAATTGGCAAGCCCTTAAATATCTGACGAGTGGAAAGATGTCTAAATCACATACATGCTTGCAATAGAATACATTTTAGCAATTTAAATGCCATGTGTTCAAGGGATTCTGAACCACACAGGAAAATGTTCATCATACATCGCTAAGAGAAAGAAGCAAGTCTATATACAGAATGATCCTACTTATATAAATACTATATATACATTGAAAAAACCTGGAAAGAACCATGGCAAATTATTTTAACAGTAGTTCATCACTGGACTGTGAATTGTTCTCTTTTATATTTTGAGTATTTTTCCATGCTTTCCAAATTATGTTCATAATCAGAAAAAAGTATATTACTTTAATCATGAATAATACATATTTGTTGAATAAATGAATTAATTCAGGTAGACTACTTCCATGTCATGTTGGGCTGACCTGTTTCTAGTGATTCTGAAATGAAACATAAATGTGAGTGTTCATTTCTTCATTCTCTCCCTAATTCCTCCCTCTCTCTCAGACTTCTTTATTTGCTTCCTTTATTTCTCAAATAAATATTTATTACATGCCCACTCTGTGCCAGGTACTGAGCTAACACTGGCAATAGGATGGAGCTTACAGACTTAATCACTGTAATATAGAAATAATAACAGTAAACCAATGCAAAATGATCCCTGCATTATAATACAAATTGATATGGATACATAGTATTATGGAACCAATTGATAGAATTAATAATGCCTAGAAAGTCTTCCTTGAGGAACTGCCTCTTGAACTGAGAATAAATTCAACTAGGCAAAAAATATTTCGGACAGAGGTAACTTAGTGTGCAAGGGTTATATGATGACAGGGAGCATGGTTAGTTGGAGAAATTGAGGAAAAGACAAGTGCTGCTTGAAAAGCAAGGAGGAAGGAGCTATGAGATGAAGTTTGGAATATTGGAAAAGGACCAAACCTAGTGCAGCCATACTACTTATGTTGAAAATCTTGTCTTTATCCTAAGTGCAATGGGAAGCACCTGACATCCTTCAGCAAAGCGGGTAGCATGGTCAGAATGGCATCTTGAAAAGATTCCTTGTTAGAAGGAGGCCAGGTTGACATAGGAGTAGTCTAGATGGCAGATGGTGTAGGCTTGGTCTAGGGTGATGGTCATGGAAACAGTAAGAGGAAGGTTCTGAGCGCCCTTTAGGAGATCCAGTGCATAGGACTTGGTGATGGATTAAGTGGGCAGTGAAGGAAAGGGAGTCATCAAGGAAAAGTCATGTTTCTTGCATGTGGCCAAAAGTGGATGCGGGTGCTGGTTCACTGAGATGGGAATCTTGGAAAAGGACGGGATTGAGTGGAAAGATTGCAAGAGCAGATAGCTTGAAGGCTTCTGATCTGCACAAAAGAGAGGCCAAGTTGACAGTCGGGTATATAGAGCTGGGCTCAGGTGGATAAGAATCATTGACAGATAGTGATTACTTGCACCCTTGGGTGTGGATGAGTTAGCCTAGGCCTGAGGGAAGGAGAGGGCTGAGCAAGAAGAAAAGAGGGCCAAGAGCCAGGTTTAAGGAACTTCAGCATTAAATGGATACAACAAAAGATGAGCCTGAGAAGGAGCTGCCAGGAGGTAGATGGAAAACCAGGTGAGAGTGATTCAAGAAGGAGTGATCAAAAAAAAAAAAAGAAGGAGTGATCAATAATATCAAAAAAAGAGGAGGCTTAAAATCCTGGAGCACTTAGATTCAGAAGTAGTTTAGAGTGGGCTAAGGAATGAATGGGACATTGAAAATTGAGATGGTGGATATTGATGAGTCAGGCAGTGGAGGAAGACAAGCATATTTTATATCTGATAGGAAGACTGTTGAGCGGGAAGGGTAGAATAGGAGGAAAAGGGGCTTTCCTGGTGGCGCAGTGGTTAGGAATCCACCTGCCAATGCAGGGGACACAGGTTTGATCCCTGGTCCAGGAAGATCCCACATGCCACAGAGCAACAAAGCCCTTATGCCACAACTACTGAGCCTGCGCTCTAGAGCCTGTGAGCCACAACTACTGAGCCCATGTGCCACAACTATTGAAGCCCGTGCTCTGCAACAAGAGAAGCCACAGCAATGAGAAGCCCACGCACCGCAACGAAGAGTAGCCCCAGCTTGCCGCAACTAGAGAGAGCCCGCGTGCAGCAAAGAAGACCCAACGCAGCCAAAAATAAATAAATAAATTTATAAAAAAAAAAGAAGAGAAGGAAAAAGCATGAGTGTAAATTTCCTGGGAGAGCAGGGTAGGGGCATGGAGGGGTGGAGGTTGTGTGATTGGACATGAAGGTGGAAGTATTGACAAGTACCTCCTACTCCCCACCAGATAATATTAAACACCTGGAGGTAACAAAAGACAATCAGAGCAGTTGTGAAGTGAGGGGTATTGCAGAACAGCTCCCAATTTTCATGCCTAGTTCTGTAATGCTATTAACCACCTCTCTTTCTTTCCACGGGAAGAGCTTCTGATTTAGCATCAGCCTTCCACTGTCAGCTTCCTATTATCTACATCTAGAAGGGTCATCCTGCATGTTTATGTATGTATATGTGCATGTGTGTGATTTCAGAAGGCATTTCACTACTTGTGATTGAATGTAATCACCTCTGATGTTCTGCAAATTCAAAATCGTTTTTGTAACCCAGACGTGGCTCTGGGCCTCCTTCTTCCTTCTCATGGCATTGTTCCTTGTTAACTGATTGTGGTACCTTGTGAACCTATTGAGGGCTGACTCTGAAAAAGAGGAAGAGCTGAGGAATTCTTTCATTATTAGCTTTTTTTCTCAAGTTCTGCCCCTACCTCCCAAGTGTAGATACACCTATGCTAAATTGCCCTCTCTCCATCCACATCCAGATATTGAAGATATTCAATATTTATCCCCCGGAGAAAAAGACAAAGGGAATTGAGTGGGAGGGAAAGAATATGTCGTTGAAGTTCTGTAACAATAAAATCCTTGCTGTTGTCTTAAATAAATATATATTTAGGAAGAAGCCTTTCATCAGATCTCGCAACAAGGATTCTGTGCCTCATTTACAATCCTTTCACCTACAGTCTCTTCCAGCCCAGTGGAATTTTGCCATTTGTACCTCCGGTACTGCAGAAAATTTGTCTGGGTCCCATGGCAGAGAGAAGAGAGCCCCTCATTACTGGCCCCTCTCCCTTGGTAGTTTTAGGGAGGATAATCTCCATTGCACCTCCATCTCCATATCAGTCTCCATCTTCATCCCCACCTCCATCTCCATCTCCGTCTCTACCTCCATTTCTGCCTTCATCTCCATCTCCACCTCCATGGCTCCCTCCCTTACCTTTCAGATGTAAAACTATAATTCATGTTAGATTGGCTGGCATTCAGAAAATGACCCTTTAGCAGGGAGACCCCTATGAACTCCCAACCTCTGCCAAAAGTCCCTACCATTCTGATAAATTTAGAAAGTCTCTTTGTGGTGTTATTGGGTAGCAAGAAGGAGATTCTGGCATCACTTTAGAGTTAAGAGTCATTGTCTTCAGGTGGCAGGATTTGGAGCCCCTCAGAAAGCAAAAGCATTGCTAGAAGAGGTGTTTTCCTGCTACTGCCTTGCAGAGGCCTCTGGCAGGACAGGATTTGTCTCCTGTCCCTGACTCCAGAGGTGATCTGAAGTCCTCCAGTGGTCCTGAGAAGATGTTCTTTCTTCTAGAAAGCAAAAGTTATGAAACCACCTGGTAAAGGAATTTCAACAGCTCCTTTAGCCTGTTCCTGAAGCAGATTCCCACACAAAAACATCCCTGCTTCTGTGGTTAAGTTTCATTGCCCCTCACGCCCAAACTAGCAGGATTAATTCTCAGCTGAGCGTTGACATAGCTGTACCAGCCTGGCCAGCTCGAGGCTCGTTGTGGGGCTAAGAAGAGGGCAGAGGAGAGTAAGGTTTCTGTCTTGGGGAGAGGAGAGTAAGGTTTCTATCTATCTTGGGGAGAGGCAGGGGGAAATGCCATAACCCTTCAAGGAAAGACCCTTTTAAATGAAAGACAACTGCACAGGGAAGAAAGTGAGTATTCTTTCCTGAATCCAAGGCAGTTTATGCTCCAACTGAAGCTTGAGGGATAAACAATGCAGCATAAATAGGGAAGAAATTTATTTCTGGAGGTGCTAAGTCATGAAGACTGGGTAAGGTCTCAGACCCAGCCCACTTTCCCCATCCCCCTTGCAGTGTTCTATTTCCTTGTAAAGTGTGGTTGGTAAATGTCAGCCTATGCAGAGCAGAAAGCAGAATTTCCCTTCCCTTGGAATCAGCAGGAGCAATAGGGATGTCACAGATATCTTCTCAAAGGCAGGGCCATGGCATGAGGTTTTCTCTATCACCAAGCAATCAGGCAGGCTCTACCAAGCAAGGCTGTGCCCCCGAAGAGAGGAGGACCATCCTGTTTGGATCCCCTTTTGTGGGCACATACCCACATACTTAGAGAAGATAGGACCATACAGACTGACAGATTCAAATACGTGGCTCACTCTACCCTCACAGCGGGGTGTGGCATCAGGATCTAGGAGGTAGAATTCCCCCATTGTTTCAGAGGTCAGCAGCCCTGAGAGGGAGACTGGACAGGGCTCAAAGAAGCGAGCCAAGGAGAAAACAAGTATCAAGAGCTGGCCTATGGGGCAGAGATTTTAACTACAAAAGAAAAACAACTACACAGAAACAAAAATCCCCCTGAAGAGACTAGACAAGGTACTAGATTTCTCCTCACCCCAAACGGTTCTATTATACAAGCTTATGGATCTGAGTGAAGAAGTGCTAGAGTACCAGGTAAATGGTGAGTTCAAGGATTCTTGAGTGGTACTAAGTTGCCATCAAAAGCCAGGATTCAAAACGGCATAAGTGTGGACATTTCTCTAGAATCCTTGTCAACTCAGAGAAATAGAGACAACACTTGGAGGGGGTATCCAGGAGCTGGGGTTTTCTTGGGCATGTTGAATGTAAAGGTGGAGGGCAAGGAAATTGAAAGTATTCCTGGGAGGATCAGGATAAGGACTGTGGGGTCCAGACTGGGCAAGAAGGACAGTGAGGCCGGTTGAGGACAGATAGATTGGGGCAAAATCCACACAAGGAGCAAGGGTTTTCGGTACTTTAGGACTGAGAATGGCTGTCAATGCACATAAGGGCATGCCAGAGGGAGATGGCCAGAGACGAATTTGAGGAGACGATGTAGCTTGTTTCCAACATAAAGCAGCCCCTAGGCACGTTCACCACTGTGAATGGTTAGTCTAAAGCAGAATTAAAGATCACTCAAAGTGAGTAGTCAAGGAACTGTTAGCCTTTTGTCCCAGGTTGTCCAGGATGGGCCCAGTTTACACCTGTGGCCCCAGTGTAATTACTAATAGTGCTTCCCATACTTTCAAAAGTCTCCAGATTTGAATGACTAAATTCAATGGCAGCGAAAGTAGTAGAAGCAGCAGCAGTGGTGGCAGCAATGGCCATGGCCCAGGAGCGAGGAGGGAATCTGCATGAGGGCAGGGCTGGGACCCCAGGGAGAGGCGCCTTCCCATCAGTCTCCAGAGCCCATCCCTGGGGCATCTGCAGAAATATGAATTCTTTGGCCTGAAGTCAAGGACAGACACTGCCGATACTCAGGCAGATAACTTTGTTAGCTACAAAATTGTACTTTTTTAGAAAATAAAAATGCAACATAGACATTGCAGTAAAGCATATCAGGGAATTATTAGAGTTCTTCAAAGAGTTTAGATTACCTGGTTTTGAAAACTGCTGCAACATGGCAAAGCAAATACCTACAGGCTTAGAAATAGAAATTAAGATTAAGGATTGTTTCATTCAACGGAAAAGAATACCATTTTCATATGAAGCTGCAGATGAACCAATTATTAATGAGGAAGACACTTTTAAGATTAATTTTTCCCTGTAATTGATGATACAGCAATACAGCAATAATGCACAAATAGCTGTTTTGAAATATACATAAATCATGAAGCTACTTTGGTTTCTTGTTCAACTTGCACAAGTTACAAAAGATGTCAGAGGAAATATTAAAATGGCATTGCATAAATTTACATTTAAAATTATAAGATTTACATAAAACTGAGTTAAATTTTTTTTAGAAAACCTTTTCCTTAGTAATCATTATTTCCAGATATACTAAAATTTATATTTTTACATCATTTATGAGAAATTTATCCTGATGTTATCACAGCCTATAACATACTCTTAACAGCACAAGCAGCCGTTACATCTGTAGAAGGATCCTTCTCAAATTTTGGTTTTTTGTTTTTATTTATTTATTTTTTTGCCGCACTGCGTGGCTTGCAGGATCTCAGTTCCCCGACCAGGGACTGAATCCCGGGCTGCCCGGGAATCCTAGCCGCTAGGCCACCAGGGAACTCCCCTCAAATTTTAAAAGTATCAAAAATTATTTGTGATCTTCACTTGCCAAGAGTAACTGATGTCATTTTCAATTATATCAATTGAAAGTTGATCTTTAAAACGTTGTTAAAACTATAAATTTTGATGCCCTGACAAATAAATTTGCAGAAAAGTGAGCCAGAAAAATATTATGATCAATCAAGATACCATAATAACAAAGTATTTTATTCACTATAAAAATTATGATACCAAATATAAGTAATATGAAATAATATAAAATTATGACAGCAAAAATACAATCTTTTTTGTAATTTGTAGGTTTATGCTGTTACTCATGAATCATTATTACCCTTATTACATTTTATGAGTCGTAAAATACTTTAAAAGAAAAAAATTTGTATTTTAGTACCTTTAATGATATTTTTGTTTTCCTGCTTTTTGCACAAGGGGCCTCCTGTTCTCATTTTGTCCTGGGTCTGCAATTATAATAGTTGGCCCTGCCTTGGTCATTGAATTTACCCAGAATGTTGATATGGGATAGAAACATTCCCAAATACGTTGTGAATGTCAGGAAATAAGGAAATGGCAGAAGGAAGCCTGGCAAAGGAATAGTAGACCCCTTAAGACAGCAGGGCTTGGGCCATGGGGAATGAGAGCCTGCACTTGCTGTGAGGGCTGAAAAGGCAGTCTTCAGGGAGGCCAAGGGCAGTTGAGGTAAGGAGGGGAGAAGTGTGTCTATGGAATCCCTGGAGGGAGGGGGTCATTGTTGTTGATTGGTTTGTTTCCCCTCAGCAAGGTTCAAGTGAAGGTGGAGGCAGGGGAGATGAATCCCACATGCTCAACTTCAAGCAAGGAATTACCTCAAGGATGAAGCTGGGGGTGGGGGCTGCCTTACTCATCAAGGAGGTTAAGTTGTTTTGTTTTTTTTTAACTCTTTATTGGAGTATAATTGTTTTACAATGGGGTGTTAGTTTCTGCTTTATAACAAAGTGAATCAGCTATACATATAAATATAACCCCATACCTCTTCCCTCTTGCGTCTCCCTCCCTCCCACCCTCCCTATCCCACCCCTCTAGGTGGTCACAAAGCACCGAGCTGATCTCCCTGTGCTATGCAGCTGCTTCCCGCTAGCTATCTATTTTACATTTGGTAGTGTATATATGTCCATACCCCTCTCTCACTTCATCCCAGCTTACCCTTCCCCCTCCCCGTGTCCTCAAGTCCATTCTCTACATCTGCATCTTTATAAGGAGGTTAACTTTTAATTTTATTAAGATTTGTGCAAAGTATTTGCATTATCTGTTTGTACCAGTCAATATCCCCACAGGAAATAAATAGCCTCACTCAAACAGGGTAATTAAGGAGAGTTTAATAAAGGGCAATTTCCAGAGGTGTGGGAAGGGTTAAAGGAAACCACCGGGTGGCGATGCAGTATCCTAGGGCTAGCAACAACCTGGGAGCCTTAACCATGCCTGGGTCTGGAGGGGCAAGGGGAAGGAGTGGTTTTCAGTGCCAAGCCAGGGCTGCTGTAGGAAAGAGCCACTTGACAGGAGCTGTGGTCTGTGGTAGATGGATACAGACAGCCCTCGACACATAGGCAGGGAGGGAATAAATACCCTGACCTCTCATCTTCTGTCTACTGCCATTGCCCATTGCCTCCCATTGGCCTAACAGAGCCACAAGCAGAAGGCCAGGAAGCCCACTGATACAGTCTATACAGATGGTTCGCTCCCACCCTGCCCCAAGCCCAGAGCAGGTGAGAGGGCAGAAAGTGAATCTACAGGGACAAACAAAGATATTCAGCACTGTGTATGTGTATATGGTATATTTATTATATATATTACATATATATTACATAGTGATATATGGTATCTATCTGTATGACATCACATCATATTATATATATCATATATCATATATCATATATACACACACACACACACACACACACACACACACACACACACACACACACATATATTATAATTTGGCCAAGGACAGAGGGGCCTGGAGTTCACCATATACACATACGTATTACATATTGTAGAAGAAACATAGCCAAATTAGAGTTTGGGAAGTTAAGAAAAATTACAACAAAAAACTACCTGCTACTTAATTGCCCTCATATTCCTGATTCTTTCAAAACTCTCTGAATACAAAGCTAGCCAGAAAGAAGGGTGCTTTCTGGTTTGCTTGGCTACATTTCCCCTGGGGTAGGCAGGAACAACGATGGGAACTCCAGAGAGTTCCCATGGAGAAGAGGAGGCAGTTCCTGGTTATGGGTGTGGGTGTGTGTGTTTAGGGTGGAAGTACAGGGCAGAGACCTGGGTCAGATACCAGGGGTTTAGGGTGGAGCCTGATAATGTGCTTGCTTTCTTGCTCTGTTTAAACGTCTCCATATTTGAACATGATCCTCACTGGCCCAGAGCCAGGTATAAAAGGTGTGGACTAATCCACCTGTCCCACAGAGGTACTGAAGTAGGGTGGTGGTGCAGTGCAGAAAGCACCTGGAGAGTGCTGAACATGGGCTTGAAATGGGACATTTCCGTTGTCCCAGGGACTTGGTGTCTTTGGTTGGATTCCTCAGGAAACCCGTTCACTCTCCAGCTCCTAGTCAGTCTCGCCGATCTGATTCTATCCCACCACATGTAAAGTGCCAGGAATCTCATCTTCCCTCCATGCTCTGTGCCCTTCAAATCTTCTTCCTACCTCTTCCTTCTTACCTCTGCTCCCCTAAATCAACTGAAGACTCTTAAGGGGGTCCTGATGTCAGTAACAAACAGATCTGGTCATACCTGGGTCCTGCCCCAAGACACTCTGGTTTTAAGAGATGAATCTTTACAAGGAAATTTTCCAATATTTCTAAACAGGGTACCTCTATAAGAACTCACTTGATGTACCAGGAAGTTTACATCAAGAAAAGGTTGGAGATAATGAGGCCTGAGTAAGACCTCAGTATTTGGTCAAATTCCTCCAGTCTCCAGGGATCCCAGAATATGACTTTGGCCTACTTATGAGCTGCTGACCTCTGTACTCTATCTCTTCCCCAAACCTTGCCAAGGATGGAGGGCCTTGGAAATCACAGTGAAGTTTCCCTTGACAAACTTATTGGTTCTTCCACACCTGTGCTAGAAGGGTGAGAAAGTGGCACCATCCAGGATTGCTCTACAACAGGCTTCTGTCAGTGTCTGCCCCACACACGATATACATACAAGTATAGAGATAGGCCAGATCATGCTGGGAATGGCCTCCAGGAAGCCATGCTGCTTCTCCACCTTGATGGGGCATGGAGGACAACTACTTCCCAATTAAACGTAAATGTTGAAGACCACCAAAATGAGTGTTCCTGTGTGCAAGTATCCTTGCGCTCTAGGAATTTTCCATTGGTGGTGATAACTTCACGGTAATGAGCATTCGCTGCCTATCTTCTAGAGAACGTGGGCTACTTAGGCTCACAAAAATGGGGCCTTATAGAACACTGAGTGGAATAATGGAGGGAAAAATGAAGGGGGGATCTTCCAAAACCAGAACAAGTGAAACAATGGAACTCATGGCAGACTTAAGGAAGAATTTCCTGTTAATGGTTGCACTGTGTGACCAAAACAGGCTAAAAAAGATAATACAAAATCAAGTTATTTTCTAGCTTTCATAGCTCCAAGAAGTGGAGACTTGTGTAGTGGGCTACCTACCTCACTCTGTTTGACCCAGAAAGATTTATCAACAAGTTCTATCTAAAATTCAAAGAATAAATAATTCTCTTATTATACTACTAACTCATTTTATGAGGCTAGCATAACCTTTATAATTTAAAAGGTCAGTAAAAAGAAAATTATAAGCTAAACTCACACAAATGTAAATGCACAGCTTCTAGGCAAAATATTAGCAAATTGAATCCAGTAATATATAAAAAGGATAATTCATGATGACCAAGTTGAGCTTATTTCAGGAATACTGATTTAACCTTAGAAAATCAATTAAAAAATTGACTACAGTAGCAGAGGAAAGGGAAAAAATCATATGATCATCTTAATGGATTTTGAAAAAGTGTTTGATTTTTCAAAACCCATTCATGGTAAAAATTTTGAGCAAACTCTGAATAGAAAATAATTTCCTTGATCATTATTATGTGTTTACTCAAAACAACAAACATCATCCTTAATGGCAAAATGCTGAAAACTTTCCCTCTGAATTCAGAAATCAAATGAGGAAGCCCATCTCCATTACTAATCAATATTGTATGTCCTAACCAATACGATAAAGCAAGATAAGAAATGAAAGGTAGAAGAATTGGTAATGAATAATCCAAACTGTCATTGTTCAGGAACTATGAAATATATGTAGATAATCCAAGAGACTCTACAGATTAATTATTATAATTAATAAACAAGTTTAGCAAAGTAATCAACATATAAAAATTAATTATATTTCTATATATACCAACAAAAACATAATAAAATAAAGAAGTACTAAATGAGTTAAAACGCATTTTAAAATAGTATAAAAAATATGGAGTACCCAGGTATAAATCTAACAAATTATGCAAGACCTCTATGAAAAAAATGACAAAACTTGTTTGAAAGGCATTAAAGAAGACCAAAATGTGTGGAGAGACACACTATGTTTGTGAATTGGAAGTCTCAGTATTGCAAAGATGCCAGTTCTCCCTAGATTTATCTAAAGATTTAATGCAATCATTATCAAATTCTTAAATAGGACTAGAGCCCCATATTTTACCTTGGCCTTGGAAAGAATCCTTCCATTCTTCTTTTACCCTCTTTCCAATACTCTTTTCAAACAAGACATCTTAAATGTCTTTAAAATACCACCTCCTTCTCACCAATGGGATTCCTCTCCTCTCCATCACCTCCTACCTCTGCTACCTCTTTGCCAGCTTTCTGGCCACCATGGCCCTGGCCCTGTCAAATTAATTATCAGGCCCTGGACACATGGAGGAAGGTTCTTTAATTTCTAAAGTATAGTTGCCTTAATTAGGCGGCGTTGCTCGCCAAGCAGCCCTCAAGGTCAGCTAACAAAGAACTGTGGCGTTTCACGATTAAGGCGGTTGGGCGTAGTTCCAGTGGTGACCAGCAGGTGTCACGGTCACCGATGGGATGCTGCATGCTGGGTCTGCCTTGTTGGACATGGGACTGCCTTGTCACTGCTCTTGGAAAAACTTTCTTTTTAGCAACTTGATAAGGGCAAAGAGAAACATCCCAGACGATGTACCCAACTCTTTCTTTCATCATGGCCTCCTCCCCACATTTGGGTAGGCCATTTATGTATTAAAGCTGCCTCATCCGTCAAGGGAAATACTTGAGCAAGAAGTGGTGGGAAGTTAGTGTGCCCGGCCCCTTTCTTAATGAACAAATCCAGAAGATCTACTGCTCCTCACCTACTGAGTTCAGAGAAACCACCAAAGAATGGGCCCCTGTCCTGAATTCAGTGTTACCTTTTTCACTTGGGCTCTCAAGGGGTCGTTTGTCTCTATCTAGCACTTTGTCAACAACTGGAATACATTGCCATGAGAAGAAAGGACCCGGGAGCTCTGTGTCTTCAAGCTTCACCTTCGGTGGACTTGACTTGTGTTCATCTCCATCTGCTGAGGGCCCTTGTCTGCTCCTCCTCTGTGCAGAGCTGATTTCAGTGGAATCTGACCCCAATGCAATGCTGCTTTGTCTCTGAGCTCTGCCATTTGTCTTCTTTTCTTCCTGGGCCAAAGCATTCCGTTCAGCTCATCGCTCCTGAAAAGGAGCCACCCAAACTGTCATGGGCAGGGGAAAGGTGCCTGCATCCACAGCATCTGACCCTGAGGTGGGTGGTCCTGCGTGGGTCGTGAGGACGCTTCCTTAGCCTCCTCCTTATGACTTCTGGGGCTGGACCATAGGACAATGCCATGGAAATCTTAGTCAAGGATGTGCCTTCCTTTCAATTATGGTTCATAGAAAAACACCACCCACATTTTATCTAAGCAGTAACAACACTAACCAAGGTCAGTCATTCCAGATGCCTATGCACCTGACAGGTAATCTTAGCAGAAGCTGAAACTGCAGCCCTGAGGCTGGTAAGTAAATTGGCAGGTCCTAGTTTCTATCCTCACGTTTCTGGCTGGTCTGTCAGTCTCATTTGGCTCTGTCCCCCTCCCTCCAAGCCCCTGCCCTCCCTGTCCTTTCTGTACATACAAATCCAGTTCAACCTAGCCCTGCCCTGCTCAGCACTGCCTGGTTCTGGAATGGCCCCTTTCATGCCATTTAACAGGATCCTCCTTCCTTTGTATACAAAGCTTCCTTTCTGCTCATTCGTCTTCAAAAACTACCCAGGTACCACCTGCTCCAGATTTGAAACCTGGGTGTCTGGTCTTTAAAAATTCCCTGCCCTCCCCCACCTACAGGACATGCAGTATCAGGGACTGGGCCAGGCTTTGGCATTTGTCCCTGCCTTGTCACAGTCACCCTCTCCCTCACTGGACCTCCCTCTGGCCTTCCTGATTCTCTGACCCTCTGCACAGCCCCCAGCCCCTTGGGCCCACCTGCTGCTCACCATCTTCCCTATTCCTCCCAAATTGGTCACCATCTCGGTCTTCCCAGTATTCACTTCAAATCCTTTCCATTTTAAAGTCTGAACCTCATCATGCAGGTGACTTTGAGTGCTGCTTTCCTGTTAGGATTGAAGCCATCTGACATGAGATTCTTCAAATTCTCCCCATTGGCCTCAACATTCCTATGCCCTTTCACTCATCCTTTCTCCCTCTTTTCCACCTCAAAGAAAGAACGACCTCTCCAGCTCTCCAAGGCTTTCCCTTGTGTTGGTTCTTCCAGTGGAAGGAACACAGGTTTTTGAAGTCTGACTATTCTGGGTTCAAATCCTAACTCATCTATTATAGCTATGTGTCCTTGGGCAAATTATTTGAACTATCTGAGCCTCAGTTTCCTAATATGTAAAATGGGGATAATACTTCCCATTTCCCAGGGTGTGTGCATACGGAATCATATACTATGTGTATGTGATAAAAAGCCTTGACGCACAGTTGACTCTCATTAAAGCAAGTGACTCCTGGTCCTGGTCCTCTGTAAGACCTCTCATCATCAATCATTCCCATGCTCTTGAATGCAATTTCTCCCACTTTTGGAATTCTCCATGGGTTTGATCACCTTATCCACTTCCCAGCTGGGTGACCCTACCTGGTTCATTTAACCCCTCTGAGCTTTAATCATCTCGGAAAAATAACAAAAAAGCATTGACCTCACAGGGCTGTTATGAGAGACTGGTAAGACAAAGCCAAAGAGAGCACATCTCTACAGGGTCATCGTGGGTGCTGTTTGGGTCCTCTGTCACTTTAATCTGTAAGGGTACAAATATTCCATCATCCAATCAGTATATATTTAGTGAGCATATGTCTGAGAGACATCTTTTTCTGGGTGCTGGGGGTGCAACGTTGTGGCAGAAATTCTCAGATTTTTCACCCAAGAGACACATGCTCTCTTTATCCTTGGTCTCAGGGCCCAAGTTTGTGCATATGTCAGGAAGCTGGTGCTCTGGAAAGATGGGCTTGTCTTTCTCTCCAGGGAGAAATCGTGACTGATCAGAGCCAATCACCTTCATCCTCTCCACTTTGGGTTAGTGGTGGGCCCATGACTTCATCTAGGCAATCATATAAAAGGAGAAGTTGGCTAGGATTCTGAAAAAGTTTCCAAAGAGACCTGAAGGGATAAAGTCCTTTCTTTCCCTTCTGATCTGCTTGGGTCAGGATGTGAAGCCTGGAGCTATAGCAGCCATTCTCCAGTGGGAAGAGAAGAGAAGAAATCCCAAGGCATTCCTGTATTCAGAGGTCAGTGGAAGGAGGGTAGCAGGCATGGAGATTGAGCAAAGTATGAAGAAAGTCAGAGGAATTCATTCTGGAATCCAAGGGAATAAATCATTTTAAGGAAGTGGGGCTGACCCAGTACTGTTTCAGATCAAGTAAAATGAGTGCTGAGACCTGACCTTGGGCTTGGCAGTCTGAAAAATCGCCTTTTCAGGGCTCTTGGGGGAAAAGCCTGATTGGAGAAGGTTGAGGAGAGGAGAGGTGAGGAAACAGATTGAGGAGAGCAGAGAGGTGGGTAGATTTGATGTTGGCACCATGAAGGGGGTCTCCTTGGGCGGAGTCTCCTTTCTCAGTAGAGCTTGAGGTTATCAGCTGAGCATACGGAGAGATGAAAAGGCTTGCCTGTATCCTGGGAGAGTTGAGGGCAACTCAACTAAGGAAACATAGTGGGATTATCGAGAAATGTGAGAGCCACTTGAGATGTGTGGCCATGAGTGTTGACTAAGACCAGTTAGCACGGGTTTGTGCAATTCTTCAAGCTGGTTCAGCTGCATGGACATAGGGGTACAGGAGGTGGAAAACTGAATTTTACCCAGAATGGGGGCTTCCCAGATAAGTATGAGAGAGGCGGTGGGGGTTGGGGGGGACATGGTGTAAGCAACAGCAGCAGACACATGGTGCTTACCGTGCCAGACACTGGTCTAATTTTTCTAGGCCCTTTTCTCGTGTTAACTTGTTTCACTCTCAAACAGACCTATGAGTAGGTACTATTATCTCCATTTTACACATGAGGAGACACAGCACAGAGAGGGTCAGGAACTTGGTAGCAAAGCCAGTATGTGGTAGAGCCAGGATTTGAACCCAGGTGGTCTTGGCTCAATAATCTTACTCTTAACCACTGTGCTGTGTTGTAGCTCTCCCTCCCACATACATGCAGGTGACTGATTTTAGTGATGGGCTATACTAATGGAGATGATGTGACAAGATGCAATGGCTCAGGCAACATATATTGTTTTCTTTCCTACTTAATACTCCAGGGAAAATGTTCTAGGTGGGTGGAAGTTGGGGTCCCAGCCTGAAGGCCAGGGCACCTGGAACAAAGCCCAGAAGAGGGACACAGAGGCTGGTCAGTATGAACGCTTGGCCCATGGACTTCTCACTCACTGGGGAGAGGTGCCTTCAGAGGAGGGTGGAGTGGGTCTTCTTGCCTGAGTGGGGGGCTTCTGAGGAGTGACTAGGTGATAGCAGAAGGGTAGCTGGGCATCTCGTCGTGTGTCTCAAAGAGGCTCAGGATTTGGAGGGAGGAGGTAAGACAAGTGGTTAGAGGAGCAAGGAAGATGCCTCCTGAACCCTATGGAGGCAGCCAGGTGAGTCAAGGCTACAGGAGGTAGATTCCGGCTAGGGGTTTGGGGATGGGCAGAGCTGCACATCCTTTGCATAATCATCACCTCCGGCAAGATGCAGAACTATTCCATCACTCCAAATATCTCTCTCATGCTATCCCTTTATAATCACTTGTCCCCATCCCTAACCTCTAGCAACCACTAATCTGATTTCCATCTCTATAATTTTGTCATTTCAAGAATGCTGTATATATAGAATCATATTATATGTGACTATTTGCAATTGGCTTTTCCCACTCAGCATAATGCCCTTGAGATCCATTTGCGTGTTGCTTGTCCCAATGGTTCATTCATTTTTACTGCTGGGTAGGATGCTATGGACAACAGTTTGTTGAACCATTCACATACCGTAGAACATTTTGGTTGTTAACAGTTTCTGACTGTTGTAAATAAACTCAACAAATAATCATGTACAAGTTTCTGTGTGGACAGAAGTTTTAATTTCTCTAGGATAAATGGCCAGGGGTTCAGTTACTGGCAAAGATATGTTTAGTTTTTTTAAGAAAGTCTTTTCCAGGGTGACTGTGCCATTATTATATTCTCAGCAGTATGAGGGGTCCTGGATTCTGTTTAGAATAATACAACTTTATTATTTTAAATTTAATTAATTTGCAATTTATGACAATTTAAACATTGGACATAGCCTTGCAATAAAGCATAAGAGGTATAACTGGGAATCGGTTTTAGTGTTGAATTCTACTTGATTTTACACCCTGCTTTCAAGAACTGTAGGTAAATATGGTTTAGCATGGTTCTTGAAAGTAAAACAATTGAATGTTTAAAGATATGCCAATTCAAAAATGTCAATACTGAATTAGGATTTTTCCTTGCTTTAATGTGAATGAATGAAATCTTAATAGAGATAATTGTAGGAGGGGATTACTGCTGAGTGCTTACATTGGTAACAAAAAAGGTGAATGCGGTGGTGACTTTAAGCAGACCAGCCCGTGCCTGGGCATCCGTGATTTAGTGCTGCTCTCTGCTCTACCGTGAACCAGCCTCATGATCAGAGCAGTTCACGTTCTCCTTCTGGGCTTCGGTTTCTTCAGATGTACCTGGTTGACCTGAATAAATTACTAAATAAAATGACCTGGGACTAGCTAAAATGCAGATGCCCCTGGCTCTCCCCCCTGGGGCGGTGTTAGGAAATTTACATTTCATCAAGTTCCAGTTTAAATCTGATAAGTTGACAAATATGGGAGAAGCAACACAAGATGGTTGCAAATATAGTAACATGCTTTACTAGCTAGTGTGGAATGCAAGTAGCCTTAAGCAGGAAAAAGATACATTTTGTAAAACATTATATAATGTTTATTAGCTTTTTTGAAAAGCAATAAAACAAAAAGGGGTACAAGGGGAAAAAAATAGAAATGGACAATAATTTCCCTGAATAAGTCATAATTAATTACTAAATAATAATAACTCAAAAACTCTCCCCAAAGCAACCACTGTTAAAGTTTCTAGTGATTCCTTCTAGATAAAGAGTATATGTATAATAAAATATATATGTAGATTATATATTCTACATATTCTATATATATTCTATATAATATATGTCTAATAAAAGGTATATAATACTATATATAATATAAATAATATATATTTTATGTTTATACATATTATGCATATATTTACACTAAGAGGAATCATACAGGCCTATTCCACACTTTTTGCTTTTTAAAAGATCTTCTTGGCAAGTGTTGAATGCCAGCACACACAGACCTACCTGCCTCCTTTGCATTGCTGTGTAGTTGGTTTTCCACTGTGTGTGAACTACAGTTTATTTATCTGTCCGCTATTGATGGACACTTTGGTGGCTTTTAGTTTTTCACTATTACAAAATATATTGCACTGTTTTATTTGCTTGAGTGAACTTTTGCAAAAATTCTCATGGGATCAATTCCTCACAGCTGGGTTTGCAAATGACATGTACATTTACAGTTTTAATGAATATCACCAGATGCCCTGCTGAGAAGTTGCACTAACCTACATTCCCACTTCTGGCATATGGGGCTGCTCACCAGCCATGTCCTCACGAAGCCCTGGGTTTCAACAAATTATTTTATTTTTTGGTTAATATATGAAGTAAAATGCATTCTTTCTCTTTTTAAAAAGTCTCTCCGTTTTGAAACTGCCTTTGATTTAAAGGGCTCCGAAGATCAAGTCTTTTACCCCTACCTTTACAGAGCTATGATCACGCTAATTCTTGCTTTTCCCTCTCTCTGCTGGCTCCTTTTTTTTGTGTGTGTGGTATGTGGGCCTCTCACTGTTGTGGCCTCTCCCGTTGCGGAGCACAGGCTCCGGACGCGCAGGTTCAGCGGCCATGGCTCACGGGCCCAGCCGCTCCGCAGCATGTGGGATCTTCCCGGACCGGGGCACGAACCCGTGTCCCCTGCATCGGCAGGCGGACTCTCAACCACTGCGCCACCAGGGAAGCCCTATGCTGGCTCCTTTTTGAACGTAAGTACCAGAGAGTGTGAGAATTCCTTTTCCCTTTTCTCCAACCACAGTGGTCCTTTAAAAAAAAAAACAAAAAGAACATTTTATTGAGGACTGATTGACATACAAAGAGCAGCATATATTTAATGTGTACAACTGGAAGAGTAGGGAGATCATTATACACCCGTGCAACTATCACCACAATCTATGCCATAACCATATCCATCACCTCCAAGAGTTTCCTCCTGTCCCACTGTTATTATTATCATTATTATTATGTGCACATAAGCGATGATTACAATCACATTCCTCTTGCCTTCCCACTGGCAGCTCCAGGCCATTTTTCTCATTATGTTCTTGCACATTTCTCTGTCCTTTAGTGCAGGTCCAAAGGTCATGGAGAACGGTGGAGTTAATGAAACTGAGGCTCAGCTCTTGGCCAGCCCCCTGGTTCCTTGCAGGGCTCTTTCTTTTGATTGCACCAGGAGATAAAGTGACATCGTTGTCAAAGCCCCAGCTGAGCTGCAATCCCATTGCCTTCAGTGGCACCTAATCCAGTTGAGCTCTTACAGGCTCTCTCGGATCACTGGCTTTGAGGACTCAGGCTGCTGGGGTGGCTCTGCCTGCTAACAGGCCAGAGGCTGCCCAGGGCTCAGGGCACGAGAGCAAGCCGCAGGAAAGAGAAGGGCCCTTGTTGACTCACGTGCTGGACCGCCAAGCGCTTAGTAACAAACAGTAAACAAAGGCAGCAGTACAGGCGACAGAGGCAGCTCAGCCGAGAGACGAGATCCCCGCTCCTGTTGGAAAGTGGTCCATGGTGAAGGCCTAGACCAGGTCACGGAGACTTTCTGGATGCAGCCTTTGACACAGGACGCAGGTACTCCTTGGCATCCTTCACTTTTCTGCTATCAAACTGGATCAAGGGAAGGGCAAACCCATTCACTGGATCTGGGTACTGGGAATAAGGATAACTCAGCTGGGCTAGGTCTTGTGTTAAAGGCTCTTTGCAGTGTTGTTTGGAGTATTATGCATTCCAGGCTACTGGTAGGGACTGATTCAGACAGTGCATTTGTTTTTAATGAGTAAAGAATGGGCTCAACAGAGAGAACTTGGAGTTTAGAGTCAGACCAACCCTTGTTTGAATCACTGCTTTGCTATTCAACATCTGTTTAAACTCATACAAATGCTATACTTTTCCTGAGACTCAGTTTCCTCACCTGTTAAATGAGATAATAGTACATACATTGCAGCGATGTTGAAGATACATGAGGTGACATACGAAAGGCACTTAGCACATGCTTGGAGCATAGGAGTAGCCCAATAAGTGAGAGCTGTCACTATCTTTCAGGAATGAGTGTTTTGGTTATTCCTTACAGGAAGTCAGTGGTTTAAGATAAAGAGTCTCAAGCCATGTCTAGTTGACTTTCAGAAAACAATGAAACAAAGAAAAAAAAGTCAATGATTCATCTAGTTTTATATGCATGCTTAAAGGAAAGAAAAAACTCAGTTGAGTTTTTTCGACACTTTAAACAGCCTTTTTTTTTTAAAGCAGTAATTGAATTCAGAGATGAATATCTGCTGGCTAAATCCTGTGATTTGCTATTGGCTATTAGCTGAAACTAATCAATTAGTTTATCAATTCAAGAAGCACTTACTAGGTGTCTCCTGTGTGCCAGGCCAGGTTCTAGGTGTTGCGGACACCTTTCTCTGCTCACAGGATCTTCCAGGTGAGTGGGGGAGACAGCGAGGTGAACCTGCACAGCAGCTTGTGGTGGTAGCAAGAGCTGGAGTGGCGCAGGCTCCTGGAAGAGGTGCTGTCTGAGCACTCTTCGAATGCTACGGGGGAACTAGTGGGTGATGGGAGGGGAGGAGTTGGGGAAAGTCATCCTAGGCAAAGTAAAGCACGTGCAAAGGCCCAGTGGCATGAATAAGTAAAGCACATTCTAGGAACAGCTGGCAGTTTGGAATAACTTGAGTGAAGTGCGAGTGTTGGACATCTGACAAGAGAGGAGGTTGCAGAGGTGAACAGAGCAGATCAAGGAAGGCCTTCTATAGCGTGTCTTTTGTTCAGAAGTTCCTGCAGAGCCACTGATAATTTTAATGAGGGGGATGTCATGATTGCATTTAAATATCAGAAAGATGATTCTGGTAGCAATATGGGTATGGGATTGGAGAGAGTGAGCCTGGAATAATGATGGATGGCCTAATTTAAGGAAACGATAGTGGGGATGTTCAGAACCTCCAAGCAAGTGCTGCGAACACTGTGAAAAAAACCAAACATGCATAGATATATACGTAAGTTTGTTATAAACATTATCGATGTGAAGAATGTGTATTGCACAATTTACAAGCAATAAAGTATACAATACTCTTTATTGCCAATTCTGTATAGCCAGCTGATTCACATGGAATGTATTCATTGATTTTTGCTGAACTCTTGTATCCTTAGTCAGCCTATGTTTGCAATTGACCAATGAGTATAGTTCCAACACTGACTGATATTTTTGTTTACGTTGCCAAGGAAGAAGAAGGTTAAGCAATGAAGGTGAATATGTTAACTCCACTCATTTGTCAATGACATGAGTGATTTTTGTGCTGAATTGGACAATAGTTTTAATTCTGGAAGAACATTTCCTCAAATTTTGTTCTATTTACAATGCAATAACTGCAGACATGACACACTTTTAGCTTTAATCTGCATTGTTAACATTTTCTTTATCATTTTCACAAGTCTTGTTGACTGAAAAAAAAAAGAAGCACAGCCCAAAAGTTGAGAATTATATTTTATTTGAGGACATTTACTGAGGACTGTAGCCTGGGAAGGCAGCCTCTCAGATAGCTCTGAGGGACTGTTCCAAAGAGGTAAAGGAAGTGCCAGTATACATAGGAGCTTTTGCTGATAAGAAGAAAAAAAAACAACACATGCAGTTGAACATCAAAAGATTACTGCTGGGGCTTCCCTGGTGGCGCAGTGGTGGAGAGTCTGCCTTCCGATGCAGGGGACATGGGTTCGTGCCCCGGTCCGGGAAGAACCCACATGCCACGGAGAGGCTGGGCCTGTGAGCCATGGCCGCTGAGCCTGCGCGTCCGGAGCCTGTGCTCCACAACGGGAGGGGCCACAACAGTGAGAGGCCCGTGTACCGCAAAAAAAAAAAAAAAAAAAGATTACTGCTAAACACAAAAAACAGACATCTCAAGTGAATGATTTTAGTGCCTTTCTGTGTATGGGAAGATGCAAGAGTCTGGGTTCATAGAAATAATTCCTTTGATATGCATCTTAACTATCTTGGGCCAGTATCCTGTTTTTCTCTGTCCTGAATTCCCCTCTGCGGGGCCCACCATTGGGGTGGCGGCAGTGGCAGGCAACATTCACTGTTTACTGGGTTTTTTTTGTTTTGTCCACAGTCTAGACAATCAACAAAACAACAAACCAAGCCCAGATTTGTAGCTTTTGCCAATTTCTTTGGTGTAAATACTCCCACTATGGCCACTTCTAAGTTCCCAATGTGATATCTCTGAACACAAAGTTGGAAGTGATATGCACCAGTACACCACTGTATCAGTATATAATTTCTACCATATACATGGAATTGATTTAAATAAGCTCAAGAGCATAGACAGCATAATATATATAGTAATATAATCAGGAAAGTGAATTTGAGTATATTATCAATATAATTTATTGAATTAGAAGTTTCTATAAATTAATTTTTGTAATAGCTGTGTTTAACAACCAGCTTGCAAAATTTCTGGAGATTTAATAATTAGTTCTTACCAGTCAGTAGGAACCTTCTTTAGCACACCACAGGATCCAAGAAAGTTTTAAAGAAGCAGAATCCATGGGGATAGGAATATGATTAGTGGGGATGGGAGAAGGGGAGACAAAGAAAGGAATTAAGAAGAATACCTGTTTCTCTCTATGGACAAATACATCACTCATCAAGAAAGGAAATATAGGAATGGATTCAGGTGTGCAAGTCAATGCTGGACTCTTTGAAAAGACCAGTATGGAAAGATGACTATGATTTAAAGACAAAACAGAGAAGGATGAGGGAAGTTTGCAACCTTCAAGAGATGTCACTGGACTTCTTCTGATGCCTGGAGACATTGTGCTCACTCCCCTGGTGGGATCCTATTCTTTGAATTCCCAGCATCTAACCCCCTAGGTCCGGCTCATCAGCACTCAATGGAATTTATTTTGGCTAAGTCATTGTGCATTAATCCTTTCCTTTTTCAAATAATGTTTACTTTGCCCTGCTATAAAATGAATGCAATGCTACTCTCTACAAAGTGTTTTTATCCTAAAACTATCTGGAAAGCAATGTAAACCTTCCCGGAGAGACTCCTGGGTGCTGTCCCTTGCCCATCCTGCCTCTTCATCAGTCTTGCTCATTGGACTTGAGGTTATGGAGGAAGGAGAGGGCTGGTTCAGAAGGACCTGCTGAACTAAGGAAGTGCTCTTGGTGGGCCAGAGAAGTGTAGGCAGGGCACACAGCATGTATGGGAGCGTGAATGAAAACAGCCCTGTTGACCATTTCTCCCCCTCTCAATCCCCCTAGTCTCTGGCCCTGGTCATTGCCCCTGCCCACCCCCTTCATCCCCTTCTGCAGGTCCCTTCCACCCACAGCTTTTTTTTTTTTTTTTTTTTGCTGTACGCGGGCCTCTCACTGTTGTGGCCTCTCCCGTTGCGGAGCACAGGCTCCGGACGCGCAGGATCAGCGGCCATGGCTCACGGGCCCAGCCGCTCCACGGCATGTGGGACCTTCCCGGACCGGGGCACGAACCCATATCCCCTGCATCGGCAGGCGGACTCTCAACCACTGCGCCACCAGGGAAGCCCAGATTTGTGTTTTAGGAAGAGGTCTCCACAGAATGGAGAATGGATTGGGGCAGTGGTAAGCGGAAACCATTTGGGAGAATATAGTTGTCATTTAGGTGGGAGATGCCGGTAGCTTAGGCCAGCCTGTGCAGTGGAGCTGGGGAGAAATGGATGCATCTGAGAGAGGTTTTGGAGGTAACGATTAAGAGGATGGGGAGTTGAGGGACAGGAGAGAAGAGTGATGCTTGAAGGTTTGGCTTGAGTAGCTGGGTAGGTGGTCATGCCATTTGTTTGGATACGGAGTTGGAGGAAGAGGCATTGGGGGGAAGATGATTTCAGTCTTGAGCATCCGAGTGGGATTGTCTAGTAGGCAGCAGGGAGCACCAAAAAGGAGCTCAGGAGAGAAGTCTGAACTGGAGGCACGACTGGAAGTGGTGAGTTGACCGTTGGTAACTTTAAAGTACGTAGAGCGATTTGAGGAGAGAGGCCAGGGCAGGAAGAACCCTGAGGCCCACTGGCATTAGGTATTTCGGTATATTCATTGTTACACATAACGCTATGGCCCATCTCTTTGAGTATATACATGTCAATTATATTCTTAGTGTAAATTCCCAGAAGAGGAATAACTTGCCAGGAGAGATGGACATCTCCTGGCTCCTGATAGGTATTGCCAGATTGCTTCATAAATCAGCAGTCTCAGGTCAGGTCTCTGGGTGGAACAGTTTCATTGCAACCTCACAAGCACTGAGTGTGCTCAGCACTGAAGCCAACTTGATGGATGAAAAATGGGCCTCCTGACTGTTTCCATTTGAGTCTCCTTGATTACCTGTAGGGATGGACAGTGTTCTGTATGCTTTAATAATAAGTTGCAGTTTCTTTAATGATTTTTCTTAATCTCACTTCTGCTTATCTATTGGTATTGGGAACCACAGATTACTCTCTCTCTCTCTCTCTCTTTCTCTCTCGACAGAAATAGTCACTTTCAGCTTGACCTTCATCCCTTTCCCCAGCTCACTGTATTGCACTTTATAGATGTCACAGTGGGAAACAGCTCCTGAACTCAAGAGCCTAGAAAGGGAAACTGGTGACTGAAACCCAGGCAAGGAGCTTGAGACTGTAGTTCTCTCCCTGAAACCACTTGGAATGTCTTGTGAGGAAAAACCCTCACTTCTTCAACCCTCCGCTGTTCTCAGATGTTTCTTTTTTGGTCTAAAGCAAGGTCTCTTGGAACAGTTAAGCCTGGTAGAGATAGTTAAGGACTGTTTCTTTTCCAGTAGTTATGTTTAATGATATGTTCTCGATGGATAAATTCAGCTGAAGGATATAGCTTCACCCCCGGTGGAACATTTTGTGGGGTTTGTGACAGGGTGAGCCACCTCTCAACTTGCGCGAGATCGGGAACCCACCAAAGTCCCTGCCCTGCCTGAGTCCCCTCTACCAGAGGTTGATCTCCTAGCTGTGGCTGCAAGATGAGAGGAGATTAAGGTCTCTGTAAAGAGGGGCCTTCCCAGGCTTATCTGGCTCCTGGACCGCTCTGGATGCAGCAGACCTCACCAGCTGGTATTCACAGACCATAGCCCCCAACACACTTACCTCTGTTTCACATTTTCCCTCTCCCACAGGGTGATGCAACCAGCAAAAGGAATGTACTCTTTGTCTTTGGTTGCCAGGGAGAAATGGTTGAGCTGAGATGTAAAGCCTCGTTCCATTTTACAGACCAAAGTGAATGTCTGGAGAACTAGGACCAGAAACCTGGCTTGTTAATGCCTACTCCAGGAACTTTAAGTTTCAATATTTATTTTGTTTCATATATTTTAAATTTAATTTAATTTTACTATTTTATTTTATTTTATTTTAATAGACTTTCCTTTTAGAGCACTCAGCATAATGCCCTTGAGATCCATTCAAGTTGTTGCAGGTATCAACAGTTTGCTTTTCATTGCTGAGCAGTATTCCACGGTATAGCTATACTACAATTTGTTTAACCATTTACCAGATGAAGGACATTTTGGTTGTGAACAGTTTTTTTCTCTGCAACTTCACTACCATTTGGTATGATCACTTTTTTTTCTCTTCTAATAGGTGGGTAGTGATATCTCCTTAGAGTCTTAATTTTCTTTCCTCTTGTGGCTAGTGATGTTGAACATTTTTTCATATGCTTATTCACCCTGCGTATAACTGCTTCAGTAAAATGTCTCTTCCTGTCTTTTGCCCACTAAAGTTTCTTAAAAATAGACTTTATTTTCTAGTTTTAGGCTCACATAAACCTGAGCAGAAGGTGCAGAGGTTTCCCATATGCTCCCTGACCTGACTTACGTGTAGGCTTCCCCATTACCAACATTCCCCACCACAGTGGTATATTTGTTACAACTGATCAACCTTCATTGACACATCATCACCCAAAGCCCATAGTTTACATTAGGGGTCACTTGGTGTTATACATTCCATAGGTTTGAAGAGATGTAAAATGACATGTATCCAGCATTACAGTATCATACAGAATAGTTTCACTGCCCTGAACATCCTCTGTGGTCCACCTATTCATCCCACTCTCCTAGCTAACCCTTGGCAACCACTCATCTTTTTACTGTCTCCGTAGTTTTGCCTTTTCCAGAATGTCATATAGTTGGAATCATACTGTATGTAACCTTTTCAGATTGTTTTTTTCCACTTAGTAATATGCATTTAAGTTTCCTCCACGTCTTTTAATGGTTTGATAGCTTATTTCTACTTAGCCCTGAATAATATTCCAGTGTCTGGAAATACCACAGTTTATTTATCCACTCACCTACTGAAGGACATCTTGGTTGCTTTCAGGTTTTAGCAATTAGAAATAAAGCTATCGTAAATATTCGTGTGCAGGTTTTTGTATGAACATAAGTTTTCAGCTCCTTTGGGTAAATACCAAGGACTACCATTGCTGGGTCATATGGTAAGAGTATGTTTAGTTTTGCAGGAAGTTGCCAAACTATCTTCCAAAGTAGCTGCACCATTTTGCATTCCCACCAGCAATGAATGAGGATTGCTGTTGCTCCACATCTTTGTCAGCGTTTGGTGCTGTCAGTGTCCCGGATTTTGGTCATTCTAACATCATTCTGAACGCTGTGTTGTGATGCACGTACACATTAAGGATTGTTATGTCTTCTTGGAGTATTAACTCCTTTATTATTATGTAATGTCCTCTTAAATTCCTGGTATGATTATTTCAAGATCTCTGTCATATCTGAGCCTGGTTCTGTCACTTGCTTTATTTCTTCAGACTGTGTTTTTTCCTTGCTTTTATACATACTTGTAATTTTTTGTTGAAACCCAGACATGATGTATTGGGTAATAATTGAGATACATAAGCCATTCGTGTGAGCACTTGTGTTTATCTGGCCAAGATTCACACTGTGTTTACTATTTACTGTAGCTGTAGGTGTCTGAGGCTTCAACTTCTTCTAGTATCTTTGCTTTTGTCTCCCCTGTTGTCTTTGGATGTCTCTAAAAACTCCTTCTTAAATAGAATCCTTGCAGTTCTTTTCACTGTCATCCTCTGTTATGATACAGGAGTCCTGTTGATGTGGTGGTGAGGTGTGGGGAAGAAGTTGTGTTCTATAATCCTATGATTAGGTCTCAGTCTCTTAGTAAGTCTGTTGTTCCCTTGGGCTGTGACCTTCACACATTCTTCTTAGCTTCCTTCTCCCTTGTGGTGAGACAGGAAGGCTAGAGGCACTGGATTTGGGTATTTCCCTTCCCTTCCCTTATCTTGGTTAGACTCTGGTAAAGTAGTTTCCCTTAATGGGGAGATCAGAATGCTCTTGGCTTATTTCAAAATGGTTATGTTTTTTCTTCCCCTGCTGGAAAGCATGAGGGGATTTTCTCATATTTGCCACAAAAACCTGCTGGGACTCCTGGAGATAAAACTCATGAAAGTGTGGGGTCCCTCTAAGACTGGGCCCTGCAAAATTTGTAACTGTTAAGCTAGTCTACCCTCAGCCTCTGCAGTTTGTCAGTTACCGTCTGTTTTCCTTCCTGGTACTGACTCCAGCCACTTACTTTTTTTCTAATTGTGAGAATGGGAGTGATGACTTCCAAACTCTTCACAGACTGGAGCGGAAACTGGAAGTCTGCCTGTTGCATATTTTAAGACTTAATTCATGTAAATGCCATACCAAACTTTTTTTTTTTTAATGTAGTCTAATATACCATTTGTCTTTCATGGATTTTGAATTTTTTTATCTTGCTTAAGAAGGCTTTCACCATTTCATTTATAAATAAAATAAACATTATTATATCCTAAATCTCTCTCTCCCTCTCCCTTTCCTCCCCTCCTTTCTCTCTCTGTCTCTCCTATATAGATACATACTATTTAGTACTTTAATTAATCCTAAATTTTGTGTGCAGTAGGAATTTGAATTTATTTTTGCCAAGTGAACAACTATTGTCCCAATATCATTCATTGGTCAATGCTTTTTCCTCACTGATTTAAATTACTAAATTTTTTATTCAATGTGATCTATTTCTATTTTATATTCTATTTCGTTAGTCTGTTCATATGCGAATGCCACACTATTTTATTCATAGGGGTTTTATAATATGACTATTTTTTGTTTTAACACCGGATAAAAAGTCTTTGCAGCTTCTTCATTTGCACTTTCAGCTTCACCAGAGAGCCTAACATTGTGGAAGACATAGCAGGTCTTGAAGCCACTAAACCAACCATAGTGAATGTTAAAGGATAACAGACTTGAAATATTTTAGCTTTAATAAAAAGGTCTTTATATGTTGCCAAGGATTTTTCTTTAATTGTGGAGAAGTTCTCCCCTGATGACTTCTGTGTTTGATCTTTGGTCTTTCCATTGCCTTTATTATTCTTACTTCTCATCTTCATTTAGATTTTTTTTGAACTAGCAATCAATTGTTCCATCTAGATAACTTTCTTTTATTTTTACACTGTCTCTAATTTGTGCAACAGTGTTGATGCCCTTGATTCAGTAGCTCAAGGGATGTCCCATGTTCTTCCATTTTTAAAAAATGCTTTAGAATTTCATGCTTTTCTTTCATTGTTAAAACTTGTCTTCTCTTACACTTGCCAGAATAAATTACGTCACAGCATGGTTCTGTGGCACTTTCAAACCACTTTGCATACTTAATATTTGGAATCCAACATTTAGCTCATGATGCACAAAGATCAGAGAAAATTTCAAGACAGAATACTTCCAAAGCAGAGTAAAAGAACACACTGAGTGAGGATGAAGTACAGGAAATGAATGGGGAAATGTGTTCCGTAGCCTATTGGCTTGCTGAATTCAGCTCTGTTACTTGGTGTTCATTTGTTACTACCTGGTGCAAAACATCTCTGTTCTAGGAAGAAGACTAATTAAGTGTTTACCAACGTTATTTCCATATTATATTGACTTTAGTTCCCCTATTTACCAATCATGTAATTTTTATAACAGAAACATGTTTGTTGATCATAGATTTATTAAAAGAAATATGTTAATGTTATTGTTCATCTTCAGTATCCTTATTATTTTGTCTGAATAATTAATTTCGAAGAAAATATGTTATCATCTCTTCCTATGATTGTCAGTTTGTAAATTTCTCCTTGTAACTATGTCAGTTTTTTCTTTATAGACTTTATGGTTGTATTTTTGGTGCATTTAAGTTCATGATTGGTTTGTTTTTTTTTTTTTGAGGATTTTCTTGGTCATTATTTTGACAAAAATTTAACTTTTGTCTTTTATTAATATTGCTATGCTAGCTTTCTTTTGGTTAGTGCTTCCATATCACTCCTATCCTTAATTCTGTCTTTTCAATTTTTCTGTTATTCTGTTTTAGATGGCTTCTTTTAAACAACTCTAGCAGGATTTTCTTTTTCCCTCTAATATGATGAACTCAGCTTTTTAAAAAAGTTTGTTATTGACATTAAAGATACATAAAGTACACAAATCATAAGTGCACATCTTGATGAATTTTCACAAACTGAACACACCTGCATAACCAGCACCCAGATCAATAAACAGAATATTACCAGCATGACCGAAGCCTTACTTGTACCCTCTCCACCACTCTCCCTTGACTAAGGGTAACCTCTATCCTGACTTCTAACAGGAAAGGTTGGTTTTACCTCTTTTTTTTTTTAATCTATATAGATTGAATCAAACAGAATATACTCTTGTGCATGGCTTATTTTTCTCACTATTCTGTTTATCAGATGCATTTAGTTGTAGTTTGTTCTGTCTCATTGCTGTAGAGTATTTTAAATTTATTTATCTGTCCTACTGTTTATAGGCATTTGAGTAGTTTCCAGTTTGGTGATACTATGAATAGTGTTGCTATGTCCATTCACTACTTGCCTTTTGTGGACATGTATATATGAAGAGTAGAAATTTGGGGTCATGGAGTAGGCACATGCTTAGCTTTTGTGGATACTGCCAGGTAGTTTTTTTTAAAGTCGTTGTACTAATTTATACTTCTGCCAATGAGATATGAGAGTTCCAGTTATTCTATATCTTCACCAGCTCGTGGTACTTTATGTCTTTTTCATTTTAGTCCTTCTGATGGGTGTATAATGGTATCTCATTGTGATTCTAATTGGAATTGCCAGATGATTGATAAAGTTGAGCACATTTTTTATATGTTTGTTGGCCACTTGAGTATTCTTTTTTGTGATGTGCTTGTTCAAGTTTTTGTCCATTTTTTCCTATTGCATCTGTTCTTTTAAAATTGATTTGTGGTAGTTTTTAAAATATTGATACATTCTAGATAAAAGTTCTTTTTTTGATATATGTATTCCAGATATCATCTCCCCCTCTGGGTTATCATTTTACCCTTTAATGGTAATGGTGTCTTTTGCTAAACAGATTAAATCCAGCCTTTTAGTGGGTACATTTAATCTTTTTACATTTATTGATTTCTGATATATTATTAATGTGTTTGGTCTTATTTTGTGTGATTTATTTATCATTATTTTTCTTTGTTTTTCCTTTTTCTACTTTCTGTTGGATTAATAAACTTTTTAGTATTCTTTTTATAATCTGCTGATTTGGAAACTATAGATTGGATTTCTATGTTTTTTTTTTTTTTTTTTTAGCTGCACCAAGCGGCTTGTAGTATTTTAGTTCCCGACCAGGGATTGAACCCTGGCCACCTCAGTGAAAGCACCGAGTCTTAACCACTGGACTGCCAGGGAATTCTCTGGATTTCTACCTTTGAGATGAGTACCCTAAAATTTTTTGGCTTATATGCTACTGTTAAGATATAATTTCCAAGACTAGTGTAATTGCTTTATAGATAATCTGTCTTTATGAATGATAACATATAGACTTTCTCTTTGTCTTTGATGTTGTGTGGTGTTACTGCAGTGTGTCTAGGTGTGAATTTATTTTGATTTATCCTGTTCGTTACTTGAATGTACTTTGTACCTAAGGACTCCCATTTCTTTAACTAGGGACAGCCCTCAGCAATTCATTTATTTCTTCAAATCCTCCTTCTCTCTTCTCCCTCCATTCTCTTCTGGAACTTACACTAGAAGGATGCTGGAGCCTTTCAATTGTACCATCTACCCTGCTGCCAGAGTGATCTTTCACAAGTATGAATTCTATCAGTTGGTCACATGCTTGCAACTCTCTGTGCTGGACATTTTCCTAACCACCCTCTCGTCTTTCCAGCTCTTCCATTGCTTATACAATCAATTTTTTGTATTAACTTTTTTCCTTTTGAAAAACCTAATTTCTGTTATCCTGGATGAACCCTGACAGATGTACTCTTCATTAATTTACCATTTTGTTCAGAAAAATTCCAAATACCTTACCATGGCCTGAACACTTCTCTATGATGTGACCTCTGTTTACCTCCTCAATCTCATCTTGTTCCATTCTACCTCTCCTTCATTGTACACTAGCCATATTAACCTTCTGTACAGAAAGGACAGCATAGCAGGACTGATTGCTATTCTTGGAAAAGCCTGCTTAAAAGGTTGGCCCTTGGCTGATGTCTGGGAGTTTGGTTTTCGGGAGAGTCTCCATCACCCTAACTGATAAGAGGCATTCTCTGTGCCTAGATGGTGCAAATAATATGCTTTATGCTGAATACATACTTTCCTTGTGGGACTCTGAAATTTTGGTGCATACTAGGCAGAGGGTGCATATGTGGTCAGCCCCCAGTAAAAACGCTGGGTAATGAGCTTTCCTGGTAGACAATATTTCACTTATGTTGTTACAGCTCATTGTTGGGGGAATTGATAAGCACATCCTCTATAACTTGACTGGAAGAGAACTGTGGAAACCTGTGCCTTGTTTTCCCCGGATTTGCCATATCTACCTTTTGTTCTTGCTGATTTTGCTTTGTATTCTTTCTCTGTATTAAATAATAACATGACTAGGACTATAAACTGAGTCTTTTGAGTCCTCCTAGTGAATCATGGAACCGGGGGGGCGGTCTTGGGAACGTCACCCAGCACACACCTTATAGATCTGTGGAGGAGCGAGACATTGTGTACCATGTTTTTTTTCTTTTGCCACACCCCGACCAGGGATGGAATCCATGTCCCCTGCATTGGAAGCGTGGAGTCCTAACCACTGGACCACCAGGGAAGTCCCTTGCGTAGTATTTCAAAGTCCATTTGTTAGAATCACTTATATTATTTCCAAAAGTAAATTTCACAAAGACAAAACCTTTAATATACATTTTTACCTTTAAGAGTATCTTTGTGTATATATTTTTAATAGATATTCAGGCAGTGTAAAATGTAAAGAAGCCTTACAGTTACAGTGAATTAGTTTTTACAGGACTGGACACACCTAACTTCCTATTGCAAACATTGTTGTCATTTTTGGGTGAAACAAACATGCTTCTCTATGGCAAGCCTTCTAACAACTGTGATATACGTTTCCAAACACACAGTTTCAAGGTTACAAGTCAGAGACAGTAGACTAACTATTAAAGCAAATAAACAAATACTTAGTCAGAACCTCCATTTTAATAAGCTATAGTATAAATATAAATTTAACTTAAATTTTACAATACCTCATAGGTAAATCACTAATCTCCCCCCTAATCTTTCCAACCCTGAGCTTTCAAACATTGGGTCAATAATTTCTTTACTTGAAGTCTTTCATTAAGCACCACTGACACTGTTAGGATTTCAACAGAAATTTTTAGTAAGGTTGAATCAAGGTATTATAATCCCCTCCCCCACAGTTCCTCAAATTCACCCATTCGTTACTGCCATAAAGCTTTTTTTTTTTTTAAGGTGGATTATCTGAAGCCATTCTCTCTCAGCTTCCACAAGGAAGAGTTCTACTTTTTAAAAAAATTTATTTTATTTTATTTATTTTTGGCTGTGTTGGGTCTTTGTTGCGGTGCATGGGCTTCTCACTGCCGTGGCTTCTCTTATTGCAGAGCACGGGCTCTAGGCGCATGGGCTTCAGTAATTGTGGCATGTGGGCTCAGTAGTTGTGGCTCGTGGGCTCTAGAGCGCAGGCTCAGTGGTTGTGGCACACGAGCTTAGTTGCTCCGTGGCATGTGGGCTCTCCCTGGACCAGGGCTCAAACCAGTGTTCCCTGCATTGGCAGACAGATTCTTAACCACTGTGCCACCAGGGGAGCCCACAAGGGCTGAATTTAAACATGGCTTGATTATGGTCACGTGGGGTCTTCTTGCTCTCTTTGCTTTTCACTTTGCATGGCGGTGAATATTCCTTGAGAAGCACGGGCCTGTTGGGACAGGGGTGGGGTATTTGAGTATTCTCAGACACTTGTGGAAAATTAAAGAACTATGGAGAGGAGGTGGATAAAATAGATACAGGAGATAGATAAGAAAGTGAAAAGAGAGTATAGAGTTTTAACAGTATAACTTGGATGATAAAGCACTTAATTATAATCATAATGAGCCAGTGACGCATCCAATTGATGCAACTCAGGCAAGTAAACATCATGAAAAAGTGTTCATTCCCCGTTGTAAGAGGTTGTGTTGTAGAATAGAAAAGTCCCAAAGCTAAAAGTTCAGCCAGTTAATCTGCAAAACCTTGGACCCAGATCCAGAATCTCTGTCTGTAACTAATCTATAAACTAAATATTTAGACCCAGTAGCCTCCACTGGGGAACTAAAACAAAAGTTTGGGAAGACAAAGGCAGAAAGCATTAATAATTGTAATGTTCCTTTAGAGATAAGCCTTGTAATCATGAAGAAATATGTTTAAGATATTTGAAATATTTAAGAAAATATGACATATTAGAGAACACTCAACATACTTGATTAATGATTTAATGTGAAATTATATGAATGTAATTAGTTAAGTTTATAAACAGTGTTTATGGGTGGAAGTTAAAGGGAGACACATACAATTCAAAAATAGTCAACTGTCCTTTGATGATTAGAATTTGAAATTATAAACACAATATTAATTGCATCAGCACCAAACAATTATGAAATGTTTAAGAGAACCTGATTTATTTGCTATTCTACTTTTATTCATTATATTAATAGGAGTTGTGTATATATATATATATAAGAAGACTTGGCCTGATAGATTTGTTAATTTGCTTTGGCCTAATTAAAAGTATTAATGTTTAAAATACAGTTCAAATATTCAAGAGAACTTAATTAACTAATTTTGAAAATGGACTTAATTTTTTAGGAGTATTTAATATGTTAATCATAGGTATGATGGTTAGTTTGCGATATGTCAACTTAGCTAGGCTATAGTACCCAGTTATTCAATCAAACACTAATCTGGGTGTTGCTGTTAAAGTGTTTTGTAGATGTGGCACTCAAATCCATCCTGTGGTTATTTACCCAGTTTTGGAATGTATAATTGGAATAGGTATACTCAGCAATTGGCAGAATGCTAACTTGCTTCTCTGACCTATGGAGCGAGGGCTATCACTGTGGGAAAGGCCAAGTGGAAGCCACTAGAAAATAGTAAACCAAAAGCAATACTGCATTCCTGGAAGGATTACAAAGATTAGAGCCACCATCAGGAACTTGAAAGATGCAGGGATGGTGATTCGTATCATGGCCCCATTCAATTCTCCTATTTGACCTGTGCAGAACACAGATGGATCTTGGAGAATGACAGTAGATTATTACAAACTTAATCAAGGTGTAACTCCTGTCACTCCAGATGTGGTTTCATTGCTTGAGCAAATTAACACATCCCCTGGTACCTGGTATACAGCTATTGATCTGGCAAATGCCTTTTTCTCCATACCTGTTCATAGGGCCCACCAGAAGCAGTTTGCTTTCCACTGTCAAGGCCGGTAATACACCTTCAGTGTCCTTCCTTAGGGGCATATTAACTCTCCAGCCCTATGTCATAATTTAGTTTGCAGGGATCTTGACCACCTTTCCCTTCCACAAGTTATCACATTTGTCCATTACATTGATTGCATTATGCTGATTGGACCTGATGAGTGAGAAGTAGCAACTCACCTAGACTTATTGATAAGACCTTTGCATGTCAGAGAGTGGGAATTTAATCTCCCCCAAATTCAAGGGCCTTCCACCTCAGTGAAATTTCTAGGGGTCCAGTGGTGTGGAACACGTTGAAGTAGTCCATCTAAGGTGAAGGATAAGTTGCTGCATCTGGCCTTTCCTACAAATAAAAAAAAGGCCCAGTGCTTAGTGGGGCTCTCTGGATTTTGAAGGAAACATATTCCTCATTTGGTTGTGCTACTCCAGCCAATTTACTGAAATTCCTGAAAATCTGCTAATTATGAGTGGGGCCCAGAGCAAGAGAAGGTTCTGCAACAGAGCTGCTCTGACACTTGGCCCAGATGACCCAGCAGATCCAATGGTGCTTGAAGTGTCTGTGGCAGATAAAGGTGTTTAGAGTTTTGTCAGGCCCCTGTGAGTGAATCACAGTGCAGACCCTTCAGACCCTTAGGATTTTGGAGCAAAGCCCTGCCATCATCTGAGGATAGCTACTCTCTTGATGAACATCTTTTGACCTGTACTAGACCTTAGTAGAGGCTGAACACTTAACTATGAGCCACTAAGTTACCATATGACCTGAGCCGCCCATCATGAGCTGGGTGCAGTCTGACCCACCAAGCCATAAAGTTAGGTGTGCACAGGAAGTGGTATATGTGATATCTGGCTCAGCAGCCCCTGAAGGCACATGTAGTTTACATGAGGCCAGGGTCGCCTCTCCTGCTACACTGCCTGTTCCCTCTCAGCCTGCACCTGTGGCCTCATGATGAGTTCCCTATGACCAGTTAACTGAGGAAGACCTGGGGCCTGGTTTACAGATGGTTCTGCATGATATGCTGGCGCCACCCCAAAGTGGAACAGCTACAGTGCTGCAGCCCCTCTCTGGGACAACCCAGGAGGACAGTGGTGAAGGGAAGTCCTCCCAGTGGGCAGAAGTTCTAGCTGTGTACCTGGTTGTTGACTTTTCCTGGAAAGAGAAATTGCCAGAGGTCAAATCTATACTGATTCATGGGCTGTGGCCAATAACTTAGCTGGCTGGCCAGGGACTTGGAAGGTTAAAATTAAAAATTTGGTCACAGGGAAGTCTGGGAAGAGGTATGTGAATAAACCTCTCTGACTGTGCGAATTACTACTGGTTCTCTGGAGAACACCCTGACGGTTAATGTTATGAATTAGTTGAACATTAATCAAATATCTTGTCAAGTGGTTCTTTTTTTATATCAATCACTAGATGAATGGAGCATAATACTGAATTTAAGGTTTAAGAAAAAGCAGCTTTTAAAATTCACAACATTAATAAATTGAATACTAATTTAAACACACATAGCTTTAATTAATCTCGTTAGGTTACAACTCCTCCCTTCCCCTCATTTAGAAGCTTAAATGGCACTGACTAGACGTGTGACTTTTGTGACCTTTTGTCAGTTAAATTCTCAGTTTCCTCATCTGGAAATGGGGATCATTTTGATTTGCCTATTTTGAAACATTTTTATGGGAATTACACAAGTTTATGAAAACTCTAAGCTATAAAGGGCTTGTCTCCTTAGAAGGCATTGCTTTAAAATAAAATTTAAGTCATTATCATAAAGTAAGTAAAATTGGTACCCTCTGAGTACAGATTGCATTATAACTGGCCCTGAGGCCTTAAAAAAGGGTGAAACAGTACTTTCCAAAGGACAAGCAGGATCAAAGAATACAGCTGGAATGCAGGCTGTGTTAATGACATTGAATTATGTTTTTGACATTTTACTTTAATTCTGATTATGTCAAGAAGAGAGTCTGTTCAGAGCCAAAGGCCTTTCACATTTCTTGAAAGAATTGCTCCTTTCACAGTGAAAGATCAGGCCTTGGGCTCAGAGCATTTGGAAGGCAATATTATCTGGCAAGAATTCAATGATTAAAAAATTAGTTATAATTACCTTCTATTTATGTCCAATAATACTGATTTTTCCACTCACTATAAGTATATTATACAGTTTCCTCTTTAAATAAAGGTACTTGAATTAAAAAACTTGCCTCATTAGGACAGATAATATAGGAAAGTGGCAAATAATTGGGAAAATGGTATGTAAGAATGGAAGGTGGGAGTAACACTACTTTAAAATGCTCTAAATATTTTTCTGGACACTAGTATCCACTCTCTTATCTAGAAATGCAAGATTCCACCTTGGGGTACTAAAGAAAGGTAGGCTATCTGCTAGTTGCCTTTTTTCCATTAGCTTGTTCTGTTTCTCACAGCTGTCTTGTAAGGTAGGAAGTATCATTTCCGTTTAGAGATGAGGGAAACGAGATTTTGAGTGTTTACTTGTTCAAGGTCATGCTATGCTGGTGCTGCAGCCAGTATTTAAATCAGGGGCGGGGACTGTGTGGAGAGAATGTCACTTGAGGTCAGGTTCCAAGGAGCTCACTGTGGGAGAGTTCTGGAAGGTGAGAGCCCTGTCCTTTACCGCTTTAAACAGAGCCCAGATGAGGCAGAAGCTGTCTTTTCCTCCTGGGGGGAAGGGTGCCATTTGCCTTCTGCAAAGTTTTGCTCAGATTTTGGCCTGAGTGCAGATGGATGGTTTTTACTGAATGTCCAAAGGGAGAGGAATGAAGGGAGACACATGGAACAAAAGGAGGAGAGAAACAAGGATCATTCTGAAAGCTTTGATTCTATGGGAGCCCCACATCTTTCTCTGGTCCCTCCCCAGGGTGTCTATTTTGGGGACATTGAGATATTTTAGGCATTTTTTGAAGGTTGAAAATGGGAAGTTTATAGCGGCTCAATCCTGGCAGACAGATGGAAACAATTAACACCATAGCTTAAAAATCTCATACTTGGAAGCTGCTCAGCAGCCCTGATGCTTAAAATCCCTCTCTGGGTGGTTGGAGCAGAGATGGAAAGAGGAGGTAAATAAGATGAGTTCAGCACCTTTTATATATCGAGCACTTTGATATAATCTTCCCAACAGTTCCATGAGGGAACTGCCATGATTAACCCTATTTCCAAGATGACAAAACTGAGGCTCGAAGAGGTTATGCATATGCTGTGTGCCCAAGCTCACAGCCTGTTATCCTGACTGGGGACTCAACCTCCCAAAGTTCATGTCTTTTTTTTAGCTAACAGGTAGAGAGTGTTGCATGAAAAAGTCTATGGCAGGCTGAATAATGCCTCCTTCCACCTGCACACCCCAAAGATATCCACATGGTCTTTATATCTTTATGGTCTGTGGAACCTGTTAATATTACCTTATATGGCAAAAAAGACTCTGCAGATGTGGTGAAGTTAAAGGGTCTTGAGATGGGAAGATTAAGCTGGATTATCCAGGTGGCCCTAATCCCAAATGTCCTTGTAAGAAGCAGACAGAGGGAGATTTAAAACAGACAGAAGAGGAGAAGGTGAGGTGACTACAGAGGCAGAGATTGGAGTGACGTGGCCACAAGCCAAGGAATGGTGGCAGCCACAGACAGTGGAAGAGACAAGGAACAGATTCTCCCTTAGAGCCTCTGGAGGGAGTGTGGCCCTGCTGACACTGATCTCAGCCCTGAGAGACTGTTTTCTCTGCGATAATAATTTCTACAAACCAACAAGTTTGTGATAACTTGTTACTGCAGCCAAAAGAAACTATTACAGGGTCTGTAATAGAATCGTAAGGGACAGCATTTCAGGGACAGGGAGAGGGAGAAAGAATACTGAGAAAGTTAGGGGAACCAGGAATCTGAAGTAACATGGAGTGTTTCAAGGAAGGAGTATTCAACCACTGGCCTGTCCCAAGGAGACCAGAGGCTGGGCATCATCCCCACCATACAGGTCTCCTCTGCTGCCCTCGCTTCCACCTTTATGCCCTCTCTTCCTAGGCAGTGGGCCCTTGAACTCCTGAGCTAAGAAGGGTCTTGGAAGCTCCAGAGACCTTGGTCCAAGTTCTGTCCCAATGCAGGAGTGTCTCCTAGGGCATTGCAGAGGGTTGTAAATCACACTAACTATACTTTGTTTAAGGCCAGAGATCATCACTGGTGCCTTGGTGGAGGGTGAGGGAGAGGAGGTAAGTGAGGGCAGAATACTGGAACATGACTAAAATCTCACAGTTCAAAAGCCACTACACAGTCAGTAGATGATTAGGATTAGTAGAGATCCTGACTTCTTCAGAAGCCAGCACTTTACACACACTGTAAGATGTCGCCGCAACAAATGCACAAGGCACAGCCTCCCTCGGGTAGGTGGCTTGATCCACCAGCTGGCACTCAGTGACTGTCACTCGTCAGATGTCTAGGTGAATTAGACATGGTTCTTCCTGAGGGGTGGGGGGGTGGGGGTAGATGTGAGCCTTGCCCTTGAGAAAAGCCATCTCCACCTACAGAATTGGTGAAATGAGATAAGGTGTTAGACTCCAGCCCTCAGGCATCGTAATCCCCTCTCTGCTCTGGTCCATACTCAGCAGTGTGGCTGTGTCAGTAAGGCTTCTGCCTGGCATCACACAGCGTGGCATCACACAGCGTGGCATCACACAGCGTGGCTTCACACAGAGTGGCTTCACACAGCGTGGGTTGCATTTATGCTGCAAGCTAGCAGGTAGGCCAAGTTTCCTACTGCTCTGAGGCAAATATGCAAACTCCTCTCCTTGGCCAGAGAGGCTGGGTAGAAGTGCACCCGACCAGCTCTGCGCCTCCCCTCACACCTCTCTGCCCCCTTGCTCGCTTCCCTCACCCCATGCTCCTGTCCTGCCCAGCTTCTCTCTGATCTCAGAATCTGCCATGCCCTGGGATTTTGCACCTGGTGTTCCCTCTGCCTGGAAAGTTCTTCCCAATACTGACACCTTCTCGACCTTCAAGTCTCAGCTCAAATGTCACCTCTCCAAGGCTCCTTCCTGGACCATTCCAGCTCAGGTGTCCTCACACCAAAGGCATGCTGTAGTGCTTCCCCTTGTCTATTTGTTCTGCCTAGTCTCTCTCTCTCTGTGGAATTATTTTGTTTATCTGTTTACCTGTTCATTGTCTGTCTCCTTCTCCCCATCCCCTCTAGAATGTAAGCCTCATGAGGGTAGGATGTTCTACTGGACCTACCATTCTATTCGTAGCCAGAGCTTATAATATACTAGGCAATCTCACAGATGAAGCTCAGGGCTGCTCCCACCATGGCCCACGTGAGAGGGCAGCCCAAGAAGAAGCACTAAAGAGCAAGGTCATGGATGGAGCTTCTAGGCCAAGCTAGACCCGGGTGCGAGGCTGCTGGAAGCTGGTGGCTGACAGGATGTACCACAGCACGAGAACTTATGGAAGGGAGCCCCAGGAAACTCCTGAATGGGCAATGGGGTTTCAGATGGAAAAAGAGACTTTTAGGTTATTGTATGACCACAGAAGTCTTCAGAGAATGGAGTCAATACAGAGGACTCAGGCAGTGGAGGTGAGATCCAGCAAGATGCTTGAGAGATGAGGGTGCAGCAATGAAACTCCCCCCGAAAGTTATGCCTGTTGGCTGGATGCTTTTTCCAAGCATCCTCACTGGCAGCAGGACTGGGTTTATCCATATGGTGGGATCCCTCCATCCTTTAGATAGTTAACGATCCCCTTTTTAGTCCACGGTACAGCAGTAGCATGCACTCGCCCACCAGACCGTTTAGAAAAACTTGGAGAGAAGCCCAGAGGCATCACAACATGCTGGTGAAAGGCTGATGATGACTGTTTCATAGCCCATTTGCTGTTTGTTTAATTACTTTCTTCAACTAATTGTGTAAGTCTGTACTCTTGGTCATGGTGGCCAGTGAAGTCTCCACTCAGTTAATTTAGTGGGTACCTAATGATTGGACAGGGGTTTCTTTAAGTGCTTGTAACCAGGAATTCTCCCAGTCTTTGCTGGAGGGCTCTGTGTGTTGTGAGAACAGGCCTTCAGCACTCAGCCAGGCAGTACACACTCTGTCTTAGTTATCACTTCGGACTTTCTCAGAATCTCATGGTCAGCCAGAGGGGAGTGTTTCGCCTCTTAGGGATTTTCTGGAGCTTTTCAAAGGTAACTATAGATATCTCATTTCCCAGTTTCTTCTTTTAAGGTTTTTGTTTGTTTGTTTATTTTGTTTTGTTTTTTAATTAGCTTGCTGTTTGCCCAACTGTTATTGCTACCTCCAGCAGCTGCAATGTTAAACAATTGCTGTTGATTGTTTTTGAGAAATGTCCCCTGGGAAAAGTCTGCTTGCACTGGGCAAACTCTGAATTGGGTCAAGTGATAGCAAACAGTGTGAGAGGGGCTTTCCAGAGAACTGCCAGACAGGTCAAATAATGATAATTCTCTGACAATGGAGTTTTGAAAGAGCTACAACTCTGTTTTGATCTTTACTATATCTACAAGGCTGCTTGTTTCATCACTGCTTTTATGGAGGAGAGGGCTTTTAGGAGGTTTTTACTCTGGCATTCCCATTACCTCATTTTCTCCTTTCCTTTCCTTTCTTTCCTCCCTCCCTCCCTTCCTTCACTCCTTCCTTCCTCTTTCCCCCTCTCTCTTCTTTCTTTCCCTTTCCATTTCTTCCTTCCTTCCTTTCTTTCTTTCTTTCTTTCTTTCTTTCTTTCTCTTCTTCTTTCTTTCTTTCTTTCTTTCTTTCTTTCTTTCTTTCTTTCTTTCTTTCTTTCTTTCTTTCTTTCTTTCCTTCTTTCTTCCTTTCTTCCTCTCTTCCTCCCTCCCTCCCTTCTTTCTTTCTTTCTTTCCTCCCTCCCTCCCTCCCTTCCTTCTTTCTTTCCTTCCTTCCCTTCTTCTTTTTTAAATAATTCACTTGCTGAAGAACTTAGGCTGTTTAACTTGCAGAGTTTCCCAAGTTTGGATTTCGCAATGGCATACTCTCTGTGTAGTTCAATATATTCTTTACCCTTTAAAGGTCATAAAATGGCAGCTAGATACAGAGACCTGATATGACTCAGGTTTAATCCCTTTGTAAGACTATAGCTGGTGTTGTGTCCCTTCTACAGGAGGCACAATATATAAATTTTCAGGGCAAATTTCTAGTGCAGTAAAATTTATTTTCAAGCAGGATGTAAGTACATTTACATTCCAAAATTAAAATAGGAGCAGAAATCTCATTCAACCAAGCCTAAACTCTCTTAGCTGGCTATTAAATAAGAAAAATTTAATATGTTGGTTTGTCAAATATAGAACTTTTAGGATCTAAGACCATCTATAACTATAATAACTTTTGTAATACTTCAGTACAGTATAATAATTCCCTACGAATACTAGGTCAGTGCTGTCCAATATTAATCATAAAAGTTAACACTTATATAATATTTATTTTGTGCTAGGCACTGTGCTACTCCCTTTTACATATTGCGCATATTTTCATTTCCCTCTGCTTGGTAAATTGAAAATGTGAATATATACAGTATATACATTTTGTTCCTCCTATTAGCACGTGTTGGAAAGTGTTGACTACATTATGCTCAACAATCACGAAGTCCCCAGTTTCAGTCTCTTCATTTTAAAACCCTGCACAAAAGCCTGTGATGGGCAAATATTGTTCTTCTGCTCAAGAGTTGATATTAAGAGTTGACACAGGAAATATCTACTGAAGAAGCAGACATGGCAACATTAACCACCTCACACATGTTCAGATATTTCCTCCCAGTCTCTAGCTTGTCTTTTCATCCTCTTAACAGCATCTTTCTGAGAGCAAAAGTTTTTAATTTTGAAGAGGTCCAATTTATCAATTTTTTCTTCTATGACATGTGTTTTTGGTGTCAAGTCTAAGAACCCATTGCCTAGTCCTAGATCCAAATATTGTCTCTTATTTTTTCTAAAAACGTACAGTTTTGTGTTGTACATTAATCTATAATCCATTTTAAGTTAATTTTTATATAAGGTGTGAGTTTTTTTCATGATGGATCCAGTACTATTTGTTGAAAAGGCTGTCCTTCTTCCATTCAATTACTATATGGAAATGATGGTATTAACTAACTACTCCAGACTTTCTATACATTTAATGCAATTTTTTCTAGTCATAAAATAGCTAGAAAAAAAATCACATTTCATATTTTTTGAGAGATACTTCATTTTGAGATTCAGAGATTTCATTTCCTATTTGAGAATCATAATCTTGTCCCATTGTTTTTTCTTTACTAGACAGTGTTTCATTGTGGTTATAAAGATTTAGAAAAATGTGGCAGAATGAGAATGCCTAGTCCATAAGTCTCAAGAAAAGTTTGAAAGAAGAAATAGGAGGAAGAAAAAAGAAAAGAAAGACAAGTGAGGGCCTGGATTACAGCTTTGATTCCATCATTGTTTACCTGGATTCCCTTGGACTGCTTTCCTGCCTGTAAATGGGATCAACAGTCCCTCTCCGCAGACTCCTTGTGGTAAATAATACCACATACAGAAAGTGTCTAGGCTCTGCTGCAGTGCCCTTCTCACCCTCAGGGGACAGATGGAAGAGCCAGGCTCTTTCTCCTGGGAATCAGGCTGCAGGAGGCTGGTCTTGGAGGTGCGTGGAGGGAGCTGAGCAGCTGGCGAGTGGAGAGCTCAGATTAGCATGTTGGATGGAGGGATGGCTGGGCCATAATGTGCTCCCCACCCTGCCCCCAACTCAGCACACCCGCCCTCGGAGCTCCGGCTATAGAAAAGATCAGTGACGCAAATGGATTAGGAAAAGCCTGCCTGGCCTCTTCCTGCTGCCACCGCACCTGGGGCTCTCCACACTGGAGATTAGTGGGTGGCAGCTTTGTCATGGGGACAGACATTTAAACGTCAGCTTTAGTTTAAAGAGAGCCTCTAAGAAGAGAGGGAAGAGAAGACCAGCCTTTCTCACCTCCTTCTCCAGCAGATCAGTCCCTTGCTTTCCTGTGAGTCTGCACCTTTTCAAAACACAGGGCTTACTATTCCTTCTACTGATTCTTGCCCTTCAGGCAGGTGTTGGTGATCATTAGAGACAGGGCTGGTTCTGGCACCAAATCCAACTCTGCTTGTGGCAGCCAGAGAGGAAAAGACATGAATCGTGTCTGGGAGGCAAAAAACGTTGTTTACTCACTTTCCCAGACAGAGAGGACAGCAGGCGAGAGACATTCCCCAGACAAGGAAGCTCTCTGTGACAGAACATGCCCAGCTCAGAGGGAACCATTCTCATGGTTTGTTTGTTCATTCGTTCATTTATTGACTTAACACTTAACTGGGAGTTTATTTATTTATGTGCTCATTCACTGAGAACCAGCTGAACCCAGCCAGCCACCAATGAACATTTCTTTAGCTTCTCCTGTGTGCCTGGCCCTGCACCCAGGCAGGGGGACGTAAGCGATAAAACATGGGCTGGTGTGCTGCAGAGGGGGCTGGACCATGCATGGGCTGTCATGGCCAGTGCTGGTCCAGACATGCTCCTGGACACTGCAAGGGCTCTGCCACACGTGTGTCTTTGCAGGCATGAGCCCGGCCTCTGTGACTCTGGCCAGTGCCCTGCAGGTCCGGGGCGAAGCTCTGTCTGAAGAGGAGATCTGGTCCCTCTTGTCCCTGGCTGCTGAGCGGCTCCTGGAAGACCTCCGTGGTGGTAAGAGTGTGTGACTGGGGCAGCTGAGTCACAGGGAGCTGAATGTGAAGCTTCCCAGACACATTTCCGGGTGCTGCTTATTGATCTGTCATCCGTCGGAGGTATTAGAACGAGTAGGCAAAGGACACCCACCCATGGAGCTGCTCTGGGAGGGCAGCTCTGTCTCTTGGACCCGTGGCATGCCGCAGAGTTGGAAGAAAGTTCTTTTGCCTTGGTATTGCAACTTTTCTGGGCATGGTGTCTAGGGAGAGAGCGGCTGCAGCTCTGTGGGCCTCTCCCAACACCTGGGCAGTCTGGGCAGAATCAGAGACAGGAGGCAGGGGGCAGCTATCAGGATGGCTGGCACCCGCAAAATGGTCTCCTGCAAGATGCTGCAACAGCTAGTGTCCCATCAGGGGACGGAACCCACACACTCAGTGGTCTAAACAGGGGAGGTTAATATAAAGAATTATTTATAACTCCGATAGAAAAGTAACTGTCAGATATAAGAAAACTCGACATCCCTCCTAGGATTGAGGGCAGTACCCAGTGAGGGACAAAATTTGAAGGGAAGCCCCCTCCCCAGGTTGGGGTTCAGATCGGCTGGAGGAGCTGTGCTTGCAGCCCACGATGATGGCAAAGTTCTCTGCTTTGCCTGGCCATAGCCGTTTGCAGTCACCGGACAAGCTAGGCACAGGCACTTGCCTACAGGTGACCCTCTGGGTGGGGGCGGGAGCAGGTGAGCCACAGCTCCTGGGACCTAGTGCCGGCAGGAGGCCTGGAACCCAACGAGTCCGTGTAGACCGGGTCGCGAGAAGATGATCACTTGACAAGGTCGGCCCGAGGGGTGGCCCGGGGACGTGCGTAGGAGCAGAGCGTCACTCTTAAGCACAAACCGGTGACCGCTCCCCCACCTCCCTCGAAACAGCAGGAGAGCCCGCCTCCCGCAATGTCTTTCCAGCGCCCTCTACTGAGAAAACTGCACATCACGCTCGCCGTAAAAGATGCTTAAGGGAGGGAGCAAGGTCTTGAAAGACGGATTTGGAGATTCGAGGCCTTAAATTCATAACTGGAACAAACACTGAGTGCCCACACCCAGATGTCAGCTACGAAGTCACACGTGCTTGGGGACTGCCAGCCAGCCGTGGAGGCTCCCCATGCGGGAGATGACACATGCGCAGTCAGGGTGAGGGTCCCCGCGTGGGGAGGCTGTGCACCGGTCCCTTCAGCTGCATCTTCTTCCTGAGTCTTCAATCCCTCTTCCTCGCCCTGGAGGTTCTGATGAACAGCTATAGTACATCCAGAAGACCGGCTATCTTGGTCCCTGAATTGGCTCCAGAGAACTCAGGCTTGTGCTAATTTCCAGGTGGATCTGATCTCTCTTTACCTTTTACCTTGAGACTCTTGGGCCACCTGTGAATTTGGACGCAGCTGCTAGTTTCCCAGCTAGCGCTGCAGCCACCTTTCATGACACATGCTCCTATGCCTGCTCGCGTCAGGCTTGAATTCCTTCCACTACATGTTTCCCCGGGTCTTGTTCACAGTTCATCCCAGAGGGGGGGTTTGCAAGGCACCTGCCGGGCACAGTCCCACAGATGGCCCTCCAGATGGCAGCCCTATCTCTACACCTGCATCGCTGCCTTGGTTTCAGATTCCTCGGACTATGTGGTCTGCCCCTGGTCAGTCTTGCTTTCTGCGATTGGAAGTCTCTCCTTCCAAGACCACGTTTCTCATATAGAAGCGGCTCCTTTCAAGGCCCCTGAACTGCTACCGGGACAGAGTGATGAGGAGCAGCAGCCTGATGCATCTCAGGTAAGGCACGTGGTGTCTCTGCAGCACCCCCTGGGCCTGTCCTCTGGGAAATGCCAGGTCCTAGGTCATCCCCAGCTCCCAGCTCAGCCCCGAGGAGCACTGAAGCAGACTGGAGTTAAAGAATTTTATTCCCAGGCTTTCTTGCCAGTAATTTATTAGCTCTTAGATGAGGACAAGTCAACTTCTCTGAGCTCCAAGATCTATGTCTATAAAGTGGGGTTAATATGACCTAACAAGTCAGGTTATTAGAAATACTCAAAAAGAAGTTCTGGAAAAATTGTAGATAAATGGTCCAGCAGCATGTAGCAAAACAGTAAAAAGGGCCCAACAAGTCCTCAACTGGAATGTATCCCAAGGCACGAGGAAAGATTGATTTGGCTGCCGTGATGTTTATTGCTGTGTGGTTGACATTCGTGACAAACTGGAAACAAGCTAAATCTCCAGTGAGAGTTAGACATGAAACAAGACAGCATTAAAATTAAGCTGTAGAAACTTAATGACCTGAAAAGAAATTAAATATATACATGTACAACATGATCCTAGTTGTGTACACATACACGCACACGCACATACACATGCCCAGAGTTCCAAAAATATATGTCTCAAGTGATTATTTCTGGATGGCAACATCAGTGGTGATTTTTGTTTTTCCATGGATGTGTTTTGCTTCTGAATAGTAAAAAGTTGTAGTTAAACATGATCTTCAATTTTCAAACGAAGCATTTCTAAGGAAAGAATGATGTCAGGCAGGCACACAGTACTGGGCAGGGCATAGTGTGTGTTTAATCATTGAGTTCTGTTCCTTTCCCTTTCATTGGAAAAGGGCAAATCTGGAATTTCCGCTCCTCTCAGGAGGCATCCTGGAATGGGAGCTGCTTTTCCTTTGTGCTTGGAGAATAGGACCTCAGTGGCTTCCAGGTTTGTCTAGTTTGGGCCCACGTCTGACTGGTTTGTCTCCAAATCAGATCACCACAGGGAAAACATGAGAGTCACCTTTGCAGTGGCCTGGGCTCCGTCACCCCACTGGCAGTTGCCCCAGCACACCAGGCCCCTGAACCCTTTCCTACACTGCCAGATTCCGGGGGTGAATCCCTGGACGCCTGTGTTGGACACAGACTTGAGTGCCTCTCAGATTGCCCCTATTTGGGTCTCTTGGGTGAAGCTCCACCCACACCAAGTTGCCTCCTACACTCTGAACTCAGCTAAGATGATACATCCTGAGCCGTGGGATCTGACTTTCTGAGCAAACATTAGAGGGGCCTGCTGATGAAACCTGAAAGTGCAGGGGAGCTAGTTTCCTATGGAGTGAAACTCCACCAATGGGAAGTGGGAGATGGGAGGGGAAGGAGAAGATAAATCCTCCCTTCTTCCTTTCGTCATGAACTGCTTTTAGGAAAGTCTTGCTAGCGTTCCAGAGAAGTTCTGCGTGCCAAGGCTTAGTGTGCTGTGCTTCCTGCTGTGCTTTGTTGCTTGTTACAAGGAAGTGACCAGTGTAGTGACCCCACACATCACATCTGTCCTTGCCTCCCTCCCCCTTTTCTCCTCACCCTCATTGCCCTGGGCTTACTACTCCTGAATGAAATGTCATACTGAATCCTTGCTTCAGGCTCTGCTTTCTCCAGGACCTGAGCTAAGACAGATCTTGAGTGCTCCTGGGGGCCTTCCCCATCCTTCCCAACACTACTAGTGAGGGACAGACATCACCCTCCTGACTGCAGCTTGGCCTCTTCTGAAGATCTAGTCACTCCTTTGCTCAGACCATCCTGGAGCTGAGCCAAGCTGGGGAAGAACATCCTTCTCCCTCTGCACATGTTCCTCCATGGAGAGGAGGGAGGGTTCCCAGAGTTCCAAGGCTCAAGGAATAGGCTGAGCTAAGAACTAGGGAAGCGTGTTGCTGAGAATCTGAGCCAGGAAGGAAAGGGTGAGTTTGAGCTGGGAGAGGGTCAATGTGGGCAGGGACTGAGTCCTTAATGGACCAAACAACAATTTTGTTGGTGGTTTAATTGCCTAGGCATGGCATATGGGAGTGTGGCTTAAGCAGAAGAAACCACTGGCCTTCAGCCTTATTTGTTAGGCCAGGATGCAAGGTTACCTGGCCATTCCCTCTCTTACAGCATCCCTACCACGCAGTTCTGTTAACTTCTGTTTTCCTCCATTCCTCAGGGTCTCCTGTCTTCATCCAGTTTGGCTTGGGTCCTGTGGGAGGTGGGGTAGACAATCAGGAAAGTAGTCTCAAGAGAGGCTGTGCTCAGAATCCTCCCACAGCCCTGGGCCCTTTCTGAGGTTAAGAGGATGTACTCTGACCCCTCTCCTCAGGGCAACATTCAGCTCTACCCAGCACACTGAGATGTTTCCTCCACTGCTTGGAGTGTTAGTTCTAGGTGCAGGTGGAAGGTGTGGGCAGGTCTCTAACTACAAGGCACTCATTCCATCATCACCCCATCCCGGGATCATGGCAGACATTACCAATCTATCATGATGTTCTTTCACGCTGAGCCAGGATTTGCCTTCGGAATCCTTCTCACCACCCTTCTCCAAGGCAGCAACTACCAGTGGGCTGTATTTGGGATTTGGGATGAGGCCTGTTGTCATTGCAGCCTTAGGCCCTGAGCTGGAACACTTTAAGATAGAGCCCTTGGAATCCAGGTGAGTTCCCAGGTGTGGACGGTGCCTCTGGCAGTGCCCAGGCAGCCATTCTCAGGGCCAGTTCTCTGGAAATGAGGGTGCAGCTGGTGAACTTCCCTGCAGGTGTCTAGCCTTTTATCAGAGGAGTGGTTAGCTGGTTTATGTGTATAGTTTCGGACCAAGAAGAGGACTAATTGGCACATGTGAATTGTACACATGCCCTTGTCCTAAAAATGTAAAAACCAAAATGAACCCCACTTGCATTAGACCCAGTAGATTGCTCCAGTAACGATACGTTTTTACATATCATGCTTTGCGAATTCAACGTCTCCCTTTCAAAGTCCCAGAAATCATTTCATGATGAGAAAAATCTTAAGGGAAATGCACCTTGTCAGTTATAATAGAAGCCTAATAATAATAGTAATGATAATAATAATAAACATTTATTGAGGATTTAGTATGATCCAGAGGTGACAAAGCCAAGTGGCTCAAGGCAGGGGCTCTGGTGCCTGGGTTCAAGTTTAGGCTTTAGGTCTTATTTGGGCAAGTTCCCTAACTTGTCTTTGCTTTAGTTTCCTCTCTGTGAAATGGGGAAAATTAAATACATATTTCACAGGATGGTGGTGAGGACTAAATAAATTAATATAAGTAAAAGACTTAGAGAAAGGCTTAGTCTGTTATAAGTGCTCTCTGACTAATAATAATCAAAACAATAATGAATATTATTATTACCGTGTCCAGGTCCTCTTTACGCAATCCTCAGAAGTTTTCAGGCAGAATATTCACTTTAAAGATGACGAAACTGAGGCTCAGGGAAGTCAGATAATGCTCTTCTGTTACACAATGTTGCTTTCTGACAACATATGATGCTTTTTAATCAGGCTGAACCGTAGTGTGTCATGTAGAGACAGTTTTGGCAACAAGAAACAGAAAGCCTAAAATACAGCTGCTGGAACCATACATATAGTTATTTATGTAACAAGAAGTCAAGAGATTGGTCAAAGGCTTGGTAAATGTCATCAAGGATCTAGGCCGTATATTTCCAATCTATCCTCCTTAGCTGTTGACTTTTTGTCTTTATGCTTATTGCCTCATGGTCATAAGATGGCTGCCATGATTCCATGTATCACATCAGTGTTCAAGACAGAAACAGGGGGCAAAGGATGGGACCAGCCACATGTGTTCCTGTTGACAGTAAAGAACAAACTTTTTCAGAAGCCCCCTAACAGACTTACTTCACATCTTTCACAAAAATTGAGCGTCATGGTCACTGAGACTTTTAGCCTCTAGAGTAGGATGCAGCAAAGTTTAAGGGAGTTGCAGATGGTTGTTCGACTAGCCAGCCAACAGTGCCTGCCACATGCGGAAATGAATTGTATCTTGTTTACAGGACCATGGAATAACAGAGGTGACAAATCTAATCATGTGCTTTTTCTCTTGGGCAGATTCACGTCTATTCTTTGGGAATGACCCTCTACTGGTCAGCAGGGTTTCACATTCCACCAAATCAGGTCTGTGAACAAGATATTCAAAGTCTTGCCAGGTCATGTCTTTGGATTTATTTAGATTTTTCCCAGGGCAGGGACCACATCTGTTGAGCTATGTGCCACCACTCTGTACTCCTAGGTTCTAGGAAGGATTACCAATCGATTAAAGAGCTGCTCCTGCTGCGTACAGAAAGAACCTCAGAATCCTACTCAACTTGGCACTCCAGGCAGACACAATTTGGGATTGGCAAGTAAGATAAGAACTTATTTGCCACTCCAGTCCAGAGGAAGTAGGAAGCTAGAGGATTTTATAGATACTGAAGATACCAATTTATAAAAAAGGCTTTAAAGCAGCGCTTCCTGAAGTGAGATGCTTCCATGAAAAAGGGTTCTGTGCTCAGTTGATTCGGGAAAATGTCCCTACGATGTCTTCTTCTTGAAGATTTGTCAGAGTAGTTTATTAAAGACTCTGAGAAGGCTTAAAGCACAGAAACTTTTAAATTTTATCATAGCATTTTATAAAATTTTTGACTACAGTATGCGTATGTGTGTGTATGTGTAAATTTTCATCTGACGCTATAAGAATTCCGTAGAAACCAGTGTAACAAGAACATACATTGGAGAACTCTGTCCAGCCTGTTTGCCTTATTTCTTTCCTCCCTCCCCCCCTTTCCTTCCTTCCTTCCGTCTCACCCTTGCCCTCTCCAATTAAACATCCCAGTGTTTCCGGCGCTCCTTCTGAAAAGGGACCTGCCCATGTCCCTCTCCTGTGGAATCTTTCACAGCTCCCCACTCCCCACGGCGTTGCATTCCTCTTCTCAGCAGAGCATACCTGGAGCCCAGAATTGGTTCCTACCTGTGACCCTGGTTCCTCTCTGATACCCTGCCATAATCAGGGCTGGCTTAGTGGGCATGTGGCCTGTGTAATAGCACAGGGCCCTGCACTTAAAAGGGCCCCCCACTTGATTCAGTGCTCTGCATTAAAGTTCTTAACAATTTTGACCAAGGGGCCCTGCATTGTCCTTTTGCCCTGGGCCTGGTCCTGCCCATAGCCTCCTTCCTTCTAGACACATGCCAACATTTGCCCACACTGCTCCCTCTGTTTGTGGCTCACTCCCCAGCCTTTCTCCTGGCCAGCCCATGTGCTTTTTGAGATTTAGTTCAAGTTCTTTCCCCAGTTCCCTTCTCCCTCCCCAGAGTGAGTTAGGCCCCTTCCTCTGTGTTAAGACCACGTCTTATGTTTCTGAGACCAAAGCCCTTATCACCCTGTACTGTCCTTGTCTCTTTAAGTGACCATCTTCCTCATTAGACTTTACACCTCTTAAAGGCTGGGGCTGTCTCCCACCTTATACTGCAAGTAGCCACTCAGTCCCGGCACGTAAGAGGTCCTCTGATGTGCTATATGAGTGTGGGACGCAGTAGCCTGGTTACACGTGAAGATAGGCATTCACAACTCATGCTCCGTGGCAGGAGATGGTAGTGCAGTCTTCATCTGGAAAATAACTTACAGTGTGGTTGAGGGTGAGAAAACACCTGAGAGTGAGTATGAATTTGAGACCTTCCCCATATAAATTATGGTCATTCAAACACATGAGGGAAGTGTTTAATAAAATAACTATTTTTTCTTTTGCTTGATGTGTACACGTGACATAAAGTTCAATCAATGATTATTGACCTTACGCTGACCACTGGAGATTCCAAAGTGAAAAAGCCACAGTCCCTGTGGTCCTGGAGCTCACACTCTAGGGGAAAGGCCCAGTGAGAGCCCCCTACATAATTAGAGAAAATGTCGATCTGGCCAGGTGACTGTGAGTCAAAGGCTGACCTGGTTTGATCTGGGTGCTTGGCGTAGGCAGAAATCCATTTTGTCAAGCACCTATTTTTTGTAGGCATTTCAAGGACGTGTTTGGGCTCCCTGCGCCCCGAAGGACGTTCCAGATTAGAAAGCAGCAGACTACACACAGCTGGTGCAGAGATAATTGCTCCTCATTTTGTGGCCTCAGTGATAAACAGTGATCAACAGGCCTCAGGCTGTTCAGCCTCCCTAAACTCCCCAGAAGGAATGAGCATCTGTCTAGTTAATGAGAACATCCGTTCTTAGTTGTCTCCACGGCACACCTGACAAGGCGCTGGCCTCAGGGGCTGCGGCTCTGCAGGCTTCTCACGTGGCTGCCCCACTCTCCAGCCCCTGCAGCTCTGCGAGCCCCTGCACTCCATTCTGCTAACCATGTGTGAAGACCAGCCTGGCAGGCGGCTACCGCTGCAGTCCATCCTGGAAGCTTGTCGGATTCATTGGGAAGAAGTGGCCGTCCACCCAGCCTCTGCCAGTCTCCATGTCAGACAGCTGGTCGGCTTGGTTCTGGGCACCATCTCCGAGGTCAGTGTAGATCTGCGTTTTCCAAGCCAGGGGCTACTCGCTAGCCACGAGTGGCTGTTGAAGTTCAAACGAGCTAAGTCATAGTTCATTGAAAGGAAATAAAACATTCAATTCCTCAGTCACACCGACCACACTTAAGTTCTCAGTAGCCCCTTGTAGCTGGCGAGGACCATACTGGACAGGACAGATCTAGAACATTCCTGTTACTGCAGTTCTATCGGGCAGTGCTGGTGAAGACCTTTGAGCGAGCCTAGATTTCTAATGTGGCTAAGACCCTTGAGATCTTTGAAAGAGCCTCTTTTCATAAAAACAGTCGTGTTTATGACCCATGGGTTAGCTTATCAAAATTCAACCCTAGGCCTTGCATGAGAAGCCTTCCCTGACCGTGCCTACATCGTCCCTGGCCGCTCCCTCCCCTCTGCCGTGGTGTACCTGCAGAGGGTCCCCTTGCTGTGCTTGCTGCCCTGTGCACTCGCCGGTGCCTCGCCAGGGGTCCGGCACATGGTGAGCATTTGGCTTAGGGTGGGTTTCCTCGAAGCAAAGCCAGAGGCGGGCATTCTTGTGCAAGTTAGTTATTGGGGAAGTACTCCCAGGAGAGGGAGTGATGGAAGGATGGGGGACAAGCTGAGTAAGGAGGTGGTCTCAGGAGGAGACAGCCTCGCTGGGACTCAGGTGAGGCAAGTGAGGTGTTCGCTGGGCAGCACTGCGCTTGTCCAGGGGCGTGTTGGAGAATTGAGACAGGGGCCATGTGGACGGAGAGGAGGGGATGGCTGTGGAGATGCTGCCCACAGTCAATCAGAAAAGGCCTCTCCCAGGGATTTCCTAGCAGTCCAGGGGTTAGGACTCCGTGCTTCCACTTCAGGGGGTTCGATCTCTGGTCGGGGAACTAAGATCTGGAAAGCTGTGCAGGTGGCCAAAGAAAAAGAAAAAGAAAGAAAAAAAATAAAAGAAAATGCCTCTCCCATCCTGTCCTCCTTCTTGGACCCCTTCTCTCTTGGTGTGTAAACATGTCACTCCTGTACATTGAGCCAGAGGATTTGGTGGGGACAGAGGAGGTCCATGTATTCGAAGGACACTAGAGCCTACCATCCATTGATATGTCGTTGTCCCCTGATGGACATTGTGATGATCTGCAGCATTGCCATCGGGAAATCATAAAGTGATTTCGATCGGGACCTGTGAAGTGATTTCCACTGCTTATTCGACCCTCACTGGGGCACTGAACTCAGTAAGCTACAGGGGTGCGTTAAGCACACAGTGAGGTTGTGGGAGAGAGACAAGCAAGCAAACTTGCTGTAACGTGGTGGAATAGAGCCGGATGTGAGTAAAGTGACGAGGGGAGGTGATGAGAGGACATTCCTATCTGCAGGTATGGAGAGGGCAGAGGTGGAGAGGATGTAGCTCTAGGCCTTGGAAGCACAGGACAGATCATCAGGGAGACCCTGGCCCGTGGAGGGAGCGTGTGAGCGAAGGCACAGATGTGCATGAGTATGCAGGTGTTGGGGGGTGGGGGTGAGTGAACCACCTCTAGGCTGTGTGGCTGGTACACACAGACCTCGCTCTGGTTGCTACGTGCTCACTGTTGGGCTCCCACTGTGCAGGACAGACCCTTCCACACTGACTCAAACTGATAACCAGGTTGTATGCGTCTGTATAAATGTCCCCTCTCGACCTTGGGATGCGGATGTGTGATGTACTTGACCTTCAGGTGGAGAGGAGGGCTGTGGAGGAAAGCTCGTCCGGGCAGCAGGACAGAAGCTACCTGCTCAGGAACAGGTTGCAGCAGGCCAGCTGTGAGAGCCGGGCAGCGAGGGCCCCGGGGTGTCTGCATCCCTGCAGAGGTGGGTATGGCGCCCTGAGCATTCCCTGGGTGGGCTGATGGTACCCACTCTGTTGTTTCCTGGCCCCTGTGGGCCTGACATCCATGCTGTGGAGGCAGAGAAAGCCCGTATAAACCTCACTCTTCCAGGAAGCCCCTGAAGAGAAGGGGCTGAGCTTAGGACTCGCCTGTGTCCTGAGGAAAACTTCGTTCGGAGATGTAATTTAGCAGAGTTATTTATACCCAACATAAACTCTCTTTTAAAATTGATAAAAACAAATTTAAACAAACGACATGAAGGAAAAATTTCCCTTTAATTGATTTCTAGGTGGAGTGAAAGAATAGGCAATTTGTGAAAGAGTGTTTTTGTTGTTGCTCTAGGTGTGTTAGGAGAATGGCCTTTAGACTAATCGTCAAATCTTCCACCGTTCTCTGCTTTTCAATTTGAGATTAAAAAAAAAATTAATTTACTGTTTGTTGTCCATAAAATAAGGTTCTCTTTGTTGTTAAGCTTCATCTTTCCTCCTAAAAACTCCCCCAACCCTCTGTAACTGTTATTTCCATTTCCATTTTTCACATGAGGAAAGAGACTCAGAAAGGTCAAGTAACTTTGTCAATGGCACACAGCTAGTAAGTCGTGATGCTGATATCCACACCCTAGGTTGCTTAATTCAAGAGAGCCGTGCTCTTTGCCTCTGCTCATGCCCTCCACCATGCTCTTTGGTTAGTTTCAGAGAGAAGCACAGAGACTCAGAGCTCCCTGGAGCCCAGACTGAGCGCCTCAGCACACAGTTGCTGCAGCCTCTCTGTGAACAGGTAAGCAGCAAGGTGTACGGGGCTGTGAACTTGCTGTGGGACGTTGGTGTGGGACCTGCTGTACCCTGCTTCTTTCTTCTGATTATTGAGAAGTCTGTTGCTTTTCCAGAAAAAGCTGACCCTATTGCATTGGCAGGTGAAAAAGCCACATTTAAGCAGATATGAAGTCAAGATGATGAGGGGCCTGATGGCAGCTATGGTGTCAGGGCATTCTGTCTCCTCTGGGAACCAAGTTCAGACTCAGTTACGGAACAACATGCTTCTGTTGTTGTTGTGATTATCTATGTCACATGAGGCTGCGTAACAAACAGCCACAAAACACAGTGACTAAAAACAATGATTTATTTAGCTTTTGATTCTGTTAGTTAGGAATTTAGGCTGTGCTCAGCTGGGAGGTTCTTCTGCACTCTGCAGGGTACTCTTGTGCATCTGTGATCAGCTGCACCTCAGCTGGGCAACTTCGCTTCTGGGGGTTGGCTGGCTGTTGTCTAGGCAAGCCCTGGTTCTTCACCACAGGCTAGCTAGCCTGGGATTGTCCTTATGACAATGGCAGAGTTGAGGTCAAGAGAGGGAAGGAGGGAAGAAGAAAAGGGAGGAGGGAGGGAGGGAGAGAGAGAGAGAGGTATCTCCACAGAACCTCCAGAACTAGCCCTAGCCCTCACTACTTCCACCTCATTCTATTGGCCAAAGAAAGCTATAGGTGAACCCAAATTCAAGGAGTGGGGAACAGACTCCACCTTCTGATGGGAGGGGGTTCAAAGTCCCACGGTTAAGGGCATAGATCAGGGAGAAGAATTGTGGCTATTTTCAAAATCAGTCTAATAAACCTGCTTGAAACCCATATGGGCCCATATCTTCCTGGACCTGGAACATTATGCATTTTGAAACTTTATTTATATACATCTTGATTCGTTGTCCCTCCACGGATCAGCCAAGGGCTGTAGCCAGCTTGATGTCAAATACGCAGCTGGGGCCTTGGCAGGAGGCTGCAGAGTTCATCTCAAAATGCTTTTTCCTCTATTTAAAACTCTATTTGTGGGACTTCCCTGGTGGCACAGTGGTTAAGAATCCGCCTGCCAATTCAGGGGACGTGGGTTTGAGCCCTGGTCCGGGAAGATCCCACATGCTGCGGAGCAACTAAGCCCACATGCCACAACTACTGAAGCCCATGTGCCTAGAGCCCGTGATCTGCAACAAGAGAAGCCACCGTGATGAGAAGCCCGTGCGCTGCAACGAGGAGTAGGCCCTGCTCGCCGCAACTAGAGAAAGCCCATGTGCAGCAACAAAGACCCAATGCAGCCAAACATAAATAAACAAAACAAAACTCTATTTGCTATTTTCCCAATGAAAATCGTTTTTTTTTTTCTGATTCCATAAATAATGTGTGTTTATCGTTGAAACATTTTGAACAATAGATAGAATTCTAGGGAGGAAAGTCAGAACCCTCTGCAGCCCCATCATTCTGTGTTCAGGACCTGGGGTCACGGGCCCAGCCTGTCCTGAGCACAGTGAGCAGAGGCAGGGTCAAAGTGGGGTGAGGAAGAGACGGCCTGCACCCTTGTCCCTCAAAACAACCCCCGTGGCTCTGCAGCCCTAACTTCTCTGGGCCTCAGCTTCCTCATTGGCAAAGCGGATATAACTCGTGGGGTGAAGGGGCAGTAGTGGGTACACACGTGTGTGGGGGCTTTTGCTAGATGGAAGCTGTTTCTACTGTTAATTGTTGCTCCTTCTCTGACCGCTGGCCAGTGTTCTTCCAGCTGAAGTTCCCCCAGATCTTCAGGAAGGCCGACAGCTCAGCTTTGGTTCTGCTCTCCCAGAAAACTCACGGCTAGCAGCTTCTTCGGGAAAGGGTTTCCTGCAGAGAAAGGGAAAGGTGAGCAGAGAGGACCAAAGGGCACTCCCAAGAGAGGTGTGAGCAAGGAGGCATGTGTGGCTGACACAGCAGCTGAAAACGGGGAGGGTCCTGCCGGGGGTCGGGGCGGTGCAGCTTCCCTGGGCTGAGATTTGCAGAGAACTGGACTAAAATCGTCCTGAACTTTGAAATTCAGGGCAATAGGTGTTATTGAGTGGCCTTGCTGTAGACTCTGTGTAGGACAGAAGGTTGAAGATACCAGGTCCCAGCGTTCAGGAAGTTCACAGCCGTTGGCGTGGATGGTGGCAGAACAGGGGACGTGGTAAGAGAGCTGAGAAGGCTGAATGTACTTGGAAAGGGCCTTCTGAACAGGTGACACGTGGGAGCAAAGGAATGGGTGGGACAGTCAGGGAGAGAGATTCTCCAGGTTGGTTGGCACGTAGGGCCGTAGGGGTTGGACGAGTGTGGGGAGTCGGGGCGCAAGAGTAGCCACGCCAGCCTGCCCCAGCCTGGAAGTCCGTGACGACAGGAGGGACCACGTTGGGTGGCCTCTACTTGTGGCTCCGGGGACCCCTGACTCCTGGCAGGCAGGCTGGTCTCTGCTGAGGGGCCGGCTTGCTACACCTGTGCTGCAGGGTGAGATCAGGGATGGTCCCAGGATAACGCCTTCTGCCAGAAACAGCTCTGGCGCCAGCGGTCAGAGCCACTTCCGGTGTTTAGATAAAAAGCATCCCTTCCTCGATGCATGACACTGACATTAGCTGAAAAACTGTTTTAATAACCACACAAGCCCACAGTGACCACGGGGATCAGTGCCCCTGGATCTGTGAACCTCTCCCAAGCAGGCTGTTCACTGAGGAGGCTGTCCCTGCCAGGCCTTCTGTCTGAGCATCAGTAGCCCTTTGGGAACGTCAGACCCAGATGCCCCCAGAAGGCCTTGTCTGCCTGTCTGTCTGTTGCAGAGAGATTTGCTTAATGTGCTCAACTAATTAGGGATGAGCTGAGCTCGGGGCAGCCTCAAGACATCCTCTCCTCTGTGGCCCTGGTGCCACACTCCCCTCCAGCCCCTGCTGCCCTCCAAGGCCACTCTCAGGGCCTCATGAACTTGGAGGGGGAGGGATGGACCGGCATCAGGGAGGCCTTGTTCATCTTCTTTGGCTTTTCTTCATAACCGCTTGCTAAAGACGCTTCTGAGGGACACCCTGGCTGGATGTTTGGCCTCTTGAGACAGAAGTCCTGCCAGGAACCCATGGGGGACAGATTAGAAGGCCCACCCAACCCTATCACTCACTGGTGTTAGATTTGGGTGAGTTTCTTAACCTCTTGGAGCCTTGACTTCCTGCAAAATGGGTTGAGAATGGGCACCCCATAGGGTGCCCATTCTCAGCCCATTTTAGATGGCTCGGTCTAAATAATGGTGGCATTAAAGCACTTCCTGCGTCACAAGTGTGCTACAAACATGGAGTATGTGAAACTGAGAATCACTCTTCATGCACACTACTGATTCAATGTCCAGAGCTGGAAAAACGTTTCATCGGATCTAAATCTAAAGGTATTTTCGTTTTTGAAAACTCTTGTTGCATATAATATGTATTTATTTTGAGACATATAAAAGACTATGTGATCATGCATGAATTATGACACTGAGAATGAAGTGGACATCTGACTGAACAGCTAGAACATCACCAAAACCACACCCACTTGTAAGACATATGCTCTGAGATGCCCAGCCTAGCTAGGGCCTCAGCACAGTTGAGCTCCATTTCATTGAAACCTGCTTGCTGCTGGCTCTGGGCAAGGGACTGCTGCTGGTGGGCAGGGGGAAGTGAGGCCATGGGAGAAGCCCAGTTCTGGACCTGGGGGTCCAGCTCCGTGGAACTTGACTTTGATTTCTCTCCTCTACTGTGAGTGACTCTGCGTGTTTCTTCAGTTTTCCAGGCCGGAGTTCGCCCTGCTGGCTGGAGAGGCCCCGGTGATCTTGTATCTGCCTGGAACAATTGTGGTAACTGCTGGGTTCGACTGGGTAGGGCTGGAGGTTGGCGAGGGAAGTGACCAGCTGGGCAGGCCACAAGCTGGCCTGAGGGCCTCTGAGCTCTGAGGGCCTCACTCTCTCCTCCAGGCACCTGCCAGCCCTCGCCAAGTCACACTCCTACTTCACGTCCTTTCTTCAGCATCCTCTTCCCCTTTAAGAGGAACCCCCTGTGACTTCTGACGGAGTCCTGATTGTCCTTCCAGACGAGCTCTGTCTTCTTCTTCCCATTCAGTCAGGAAATATTCTTGAAGCAGCTAGTAGGTACCAGGCACTACTCCAGACCCTAGATCTCCGATATGAACAACGCAGAGTCCTCTTCACGTGGAGCTTGCCTTCTAGCATTTATGCATATGCATTTGTCTGTTTTCTGGGGAGGAAAAGCCAGTTTCCCTTCCCTTGGCTCTGCTGCCCCAGCTCAGGCGGACCTGGACTGGGGGTGAGTGACAGGCTTGTCCCTCCTGGGGCCCAAGCAAAGAGCTGTGGTGCTGTCGGCCCAGAGTGGGTACAGCCACTGCCATGCCCTGCTCTGAGATGCCTGACTGGGACCCTTCCTGAACCAGTCCCCCGGGGAGGAGGGGAGGGATGGTGGAATATATAAGCCGGGGGCTGCCCTGGGTGGAAGGTGGCAGAGGTTGCAGGGTAGGGAGTGGGAGGCAGAGACTGGACGGGTCCTGGGGCACCAGGGAACAGAGGAGCTGGCAGCCAGACCCCATTACCAGAGGTGGGGAGGCAGGATCACTGTGAACCCACGCTCCTTGTGCGTGCTCCAATGGGACATCACTTAGAAAGCACACATTCAAGGATACAATTATTACAAATTTCAAGAGGGCAACTGCAGAGCATTAAACCGAAGCACTGGGTGCTTCAGAGCACCTTCCACACCCTCCCCGCCCCAGCATGCGCACATATGGTAAGCAGCCGCCCCAGGGGACACAGGTGTGCAGGACAGGCAGGAACCAGGGTGGCTAAGAGTGTGCCATGTGGTCAGCCCTGCCTGGGATCATGGGAGAGCTCTCCCTCCCACAGCGTCCCCAGACCTGCCCTGGGGTGTGGGGCTGCCCCTGGGTGTAGGAAGGTCATGGTGTGGTGGCAGGCATGGTTCAATGGCACTAAAGCCAGCTGTAGTGTCCACCCATGACTGTCTTTTAATGAGGACATTCTGAGGAGGTGTGGGCCAGGCCTCAGTCTAGGCTTTGGGGCACAGGGGATACTCAGCCCCCCTCCTTAGGGAGGCTGGGCCCCTGAGCAGAAAGCATCGGGGGAGCAGAGAAGGGAGAGGGTGGCTTGACCCTCCAGGCCACAGACAAAAGGTCTTGAGCCTGATCTGGGAAACTCACAGGAATTTGCCATGTGGGGAGGGAGAGGAAGAGCATTCCAGGCATTGGGCAGTATGTGCAGAGACTCAGGCAGACAAGACTTTGTGGCGGCAGAATGATGGGCTGTTCTGGGCGGTTGAGCCCAGGCAACAGTGGTTAGGGTGGGGCTACAGAGGCCGATGAATCTGGAATTTGTCTGAGCAGGGTGAAGGGACAGAAGGCATATCTTTGGATGCGGCTCTGCTGATGAATTTCTCGGTTCACAGTAATCACCTTAGCGCCAGCCCTCTCTCTTCCTTGGATCCGTGCCCACCCAAATTCTCTCTGCTGTGCTCTGTGAAGGCCTGGGGGTCAGTATCAGGTTGTCCAGTACTCCTGCGGGTGTACGCTTCACCACTGTGGTCCTGGGCAGTCCTCTCGAGAAGCAGAGCTCAAGGGGCAGCCAGGATTTCTGCAGGGGAGAGATCTGTTACATGTGGCTCCCCAGCCTTCCTGGCCCCTGCAGAGGCTGGCAGAGAGCACGGATTTGAGTCTGGTTCTGCCTTTTACTAACTGTGCAACTCTGGGCAAGTCCCTTACCGTCTGTGAGCCTTGCTTCTCCTCTGCTGAACAGGAATCACAAACGTACTTATCTCTTCGGGTTGTTTGTCAGTTAAATGAGAAAATACATATAAAGTGGTTAGCACAATAGGTAGCCCATGGTAAAGACTCTATGTCTTGTAGTTGTTGTTACAGTATATACCATTCTTGTTTTCAGACCAAAAAAGGGAAGTCCTATTTGGCTCTCCGGGCCCTCTGTGTAATGCTGCTGAACGGGCAGTGCCTGGAGGTGAGATGTGACATCACGTCGACAGTGGGAGCCGTCTTCAGCGCTGTTGCGTCCTTTGCCAACCTTGGGGAGCTCACCTACTTTGGCTTGGCTTACATGAAAGGTAAGTGGCTCCCAGGTTGCCCACAGCTGGGCTGGTGCCTCAGGTAACCCCGCTGTCTAGGTACCTGAGTGCTATTCCTTCTAACAAAACTGCTTGAGACTGGGACATTGCCCCTTGCACACCTAGACCTTAGTCAGTATGTCAAGTCCTCACGTGCAAACTGTCAAGTAAGTGCAGAGTATGGTAAGGAAACAATGCTTGTAAGATGTTGTAGCTTCTGTGATTTGCTGGGTCTGGTTGACCAATCTCAGTGCCTTGAGGTTAGACAAGGAAATTTGAGAAACATTTTTGTCTAGGTGGGAATGCAAAATGGTGCAGCCACTATGGAAAACAATATGGCAGTTCCTCAAAAAATTACCAATTTACCCGATGATCCAGCAATTCCACATTGACATACATACCCAAAATAATTGAAAGCAGCATCTCTCAGAGATATTGGTATTCCCATGTTCATAGCAGCATCATTCACAGTAGCTAAAATGTGGAAGCAACGCAAGTATCCGCTGACAGATGAATAGACGAGTAAAATGTGGTATATACGTACAATGGAAGATTATTCCGCCTTAAAGAGGAAGGGAATTCTGACACATAGATGGCTAGATGACACACAGAGGCTACAACATAGATGAGCCTCGAGGACATTATGCCGAGTGAAATAAACCAGTTACAAAAAGGCAGATATCATATGATTCCACTTATGTAAGGTACCTAGAGCAGTCAAATTCGTAGGGACACAAAGTAGAGCGGTGGTTGCCAGGGTCTGGGTGGAGGAGGAAATGGGAGTTATTGCTTCATGGGTACAGACAGAGCTGCAGTTTTACAAGATGAAAAAGTTCTGGAGATGGATGTGGTGATGGGGTTGCACAACAGTGTGAATGTACCTAATTCTCCTGAACTATATACTTAACTGTGGTTAAGACAGTCAATTTTTTTTTTTTTTTTTTTTTTTTTTTTGCGGTACGTGGGCCTCTCACTGCTGTGGCCTCTCCCATTGCGGAGCACAGGCTCCGGACGCGCAACCTCAGCGGCCATGGCTCACGGGCCCAGCTGCTCCGCGGCATGTGGGATCTTCCCAGACCGGGGCACGAACCCGTGTCCCCTGCATCGGCAGGCGGACTCTCAACCACTGCGCCACCAGGGAAGCCCCAAGACGGTCAATTTTATGTTGTGTGTATTTTACCACAATAAAAATAAAAATGAGTCCATCTAATCATCCAGGACTAATGGGAAATCAGCACACCCACCCCAGGAGCCTAAGTTAAGATAACCCCTTCTGAAGATCCAGAAGGAAAGGGTTTTTACACCTTTCCAGCTCTGCCCTTTTGTTAAAGGGAGTCTTTATTTCCATCTACCGCAAAGATCCCTTCGTTGTAGTGGACGCTCTTTAACCACTGTGTGGAGTGATGGGAAGCAGGCTGAGCTGGGATCACACAGGCCTTCAGGTTAAACCCTGCTCCACCAGCCCACCTTGCTAGGTGTCATGATCTCCGTGTTCCTCTATTCTCCCATCCCCAGTGGGAGAAGCTTATCAGCTTGCGGTAGGATCACTCAGTGTGCCATGGTGGGTAGAGGGCGGACCTTACCTCTCATAGTTCTCAGCAGACCTCTGAAAAATCCCTCTCCCAAGTAAGAGCAACATTATATGCTTCGATGTTGTCAGTTGATGTTTGCTCAGTCTTTCCTCAAGTGTGAATAGAAGAACCTGCAGGAAACATTTTTATTGATCTGTAACATGCAGCCTTAATAAAACCAGTGTGCTTGCTCTGGGAGAAAAACCTTAAGGCTTCTCCCCTACTTTCCCTCCCAGTCAGCTGCCCACCCCTGGACCCCTTCCATGTGGACATCCTAGACCTACTCAGCTGGGGCCTCCTGGGTAAATCACTCAAGAGTGACAGTCAGGGGTTTGGACATAAACCCATTTGGGAGGGTCTGCCAGCCAAACTGTAATTGGGACCTGCCCATCCCTTGGGAAGACGTGACCCAAAGGGAAGGGTGAATTGGTGTGGGGAGTCAGGTTCAGCAGCCAGGGCTGAGGACACAGCGGGCAGAGGTCTGGATGCTGCGTGGTGAGGGCAGAGTGTGGAGAAGGGCATGGGGCAGAGCAGGGCTGGGGCAGACCTGCAGGGGTTCAGGGGGAGTGGCCAAGGGCACCCAGGAGGGGTGGTGAGGGTCAAGCTTTGCCTTGAGGAGAGCAGGGGGTCGAGGTGGGGCCTCCAGTGGCTGGAGCTGATTCAGCCTCCCTCCCAGAGGTGCTAGAAGACAAACTTAACTGCAGTTGAAGTCCTGAGCTTGGGTTGGTGGAGTTTTCAAGGTGGCAACATTCAGGTCAAAAGACAAAGGTGACTCCACTTACGCCGTGTCTTAGTCATCTCAGGTTATAACAAAATGCTGTAGACTGAGTAGCTTAAACAACACACATTTATTTCTCAGAGTGCTGGAGGCTGGGAAATCCAGGGTCAGGCTTCGAGCATGGTCATGTTCTTGGTGAGGGCCCTCCTCTTGGTGCAGATGGCCACCTCCTCACTGTGTCCACACATAGCAGAGAGAGCCAGCTCTGGTCTCTTCCTCTTCTTATTACACTAATCCTATCATGGGGGTCCCACCCTCATGACCTCATCTAAACCTAATTACTTCCCAAAGGCCCCACCTACAAATAACATCACACCTGCAGGGGGTAGGGTTTCAATATATGAATTTGGGGGATACAAACATTCAGTCCATAACACTCTGGCTGGAGAGATGTGGGCATGGTCCAGCTGGTGCACCTGGCCCATGGCAGAAATGGAATAAATACTCAGTTCTTTGTTTTTTAATTTTATTTCCATAAGATGGTAGCTGGGAGGCAGATGTTAAGTGATATCTTCTCTAAGATAAATAATCATATTTTCTCCTCTGGGTGCTGAGTTTCTCTTCCTTGACACTCTCCTCTTTATCCCCTGTTCTTGGTCTCTCATGGACCCAACAAAGGTCCTGTGGTACTAGCTATCCAGATGACTTGCTTCCTGTTCTCTCCTGTACTCAATTGGCTCCTGTCTGACCCACCGGGCAGAGCTCAGGGCTGTGAGTCTGAGGGGTGGTGCCTCACCGACTGCTTTTCCCTCTAAATACTCTCTACTTCCATTTCAGGCAAAGAGTTCTTTTTCCTGGACGCTGAAACCAGGGTGTGCAAAATAGCCCCCGAAGGCTGGAGTGAGCAGCCCCAGAAGAAGAGCTCCCCGGATACCTTCACGCTCTTTCTGAGAATAAAGTTCTTTGTCAGTCACTATGGGCTGCTCCAGTGAGTGCTGCAAACTTCTTTGTTTGTTCCTTAAGGTGTTTATGTACATCCAGGCTGACATTAGAGATAATGGGTATAGGCAAGTGCTTGGCAAACTAAATGTGCGTATAAATAACAACAGTTACTGTGGCTGATCTTCTGTTGATTGGATTCCAATATGACAGAAAAGGGGGAAAAGTCAGTATTTGGGGACAGGCCCTGGTCAAAATGAGAACTTACCCTTTTGTTTCAAACATATGCTGGTCAAGGTCAAGTTCTCTCTCCCCTGACCCCAACATGCCCCGCCTCCCAGCAGCCCAGTGATGAGGGTTCGAGGAAAGGGTCACCGGTTTGGAGTTGGATCACTGTCTCTATTCCTTTGCTTACTAGAAACACCATCTCACTGAACATCAGTTTTCTCACTTGAACCACAGGAACAAACATCTCCATGGTTGTGGTAAATGACTGGCACAGAGTAGACCTCAATGAGTAACAGGAAGCATGGTGTGGATAAAGGAGACCGCCTTTGTCTTACTGGCATTGCCCTCTGGGTTCTATTGACTTGTATCTCATCTTCTCTCCTTTTTCTGCTTCCCAGGCTTTAGTGGTCTCCCTCGCCCTCAGCATTCCAGTGACCTTTATTCCTGCATCTCTTTCCCAGGCACAGTTGGACAAGACACCAATTTTACCTGCAGCTTCGGAGAGACATCCTGGAGGAGAAGCTGTACTGCAATGACGAGATGCTGCTGCAGCTGGGGGTCCTCGCCCTGCAGGCTGAGTTTGGCAGTTACCCAGAGGAGGTAGGGGTAGAGACTGGGGTCCCTTGGGTGGGGTCACTGGAGAAGCAATTATGGGACGGGGGGAACAGTTAGAAATGTGAAGACTGAGCCTGTGTTTTTAGCACCTGTCAACTGCTGAGATTGGGGTAAACTGCATCCCTCCATTCATCCATCCATCCATTCATCCAACAAACAACCATCAAGTGTTCTTTGCTAGACTCTGGGGGATACAAAGGTCAACAGGTCAAGTTTATACATTGCAATGTAGTTCTAATCTAAGGTCTTGCCTAAAAACAGTAATTTACTAATTTACTGCGTTCTTATAATCACTGGCTTTCAAAGGGTTTGTGCCATAACCCCTGATAAAAAAATGACAGACATTTACCACCCAACCTGTACACATGTGTCCATGTAACAGAATTGAGGCGAAAGTTTAGGAAATCAGATGCACCCTTTCTACATGTGATACACATTGGTCTTTCCTATTCTATTCTAGTTAATTTATAAATGCAGGCTATGAACCACAAGGTTGATTTCACAGCTCACTAATGGATTGCAGGTTGCAGTTCGAAAAATACGTTTCAGACTACAGCAGTATCATCTTGCTTTCCTCCCAGCACATCTTCAGAAGGTGCCACCACGTCTGGAGCCTTCTAAGTCCTTCTTCATCCCCTCGCGTTTTTCACCACCCAGCGTGGTGTATCCATTTCCTCATCAGTCTTACTGTAGGTCTCTCCATTAGAATGGGATCCACCAGAGGGTAAAGGTTTTGTGTGTTTTGTTCTGCCATTTCCCCAGCACCAAAGCAGTGTCTCAAACACAGGCAGTTTGCTCAAGAGTATTGGTCTAAGGAGTGGATGGACGAATGGAGTACAGGCTCCTGGCTGGATAAGACTGTGGATAAAAGTCATCCATCAGGGGAGTCCGCAGCTTGCTTGTCAGGGAAACGTAGCTCAATTCCCAACACCCTGTCCTTCTGAACCTCCCTTCCCTGCTCCCACTTCAGTCCACAAGGACTGAGACTTCACTTTCTCCTCCGGGCATCACCCTCCCCCCTGGCCTGGGTGGGCAGTCTCCCAGGGCTGGCCTGGCCCCCGGAACCCCTCCCTGCCCCTTTGACAAGCCTCCAGGCCTGTCACTGCTTACACTGGAGCTCCTTCCTGTCTCCTCAGTCCCCAGAGCTGGGGTCCTAACCATGCCTAGGCCAGCTCCCTCCTGCCCTTGTACTGCTCCTTGGGGGAGGGGGGTCTCGGGAGGAGAGGGGCCCAGGCTCATGAATGGTGCTGTCAGCCAGGGGTGCCCCGGTGAATCAGTCACCGTCCTAGCTGCAGTATCTTGTCCAGACCTGTGTGCGGCTCATTTGGACGGGCGGGGTGCAGATTGGGGGGGTAGGGAGGGCGGCCTCCAGGGGCAGAACGTTGGGCTGCCCTTAGTAGGCTCTATGGAGCAAAGGAGTGGGCCTGAGTTTTGGGGTCAGACAGAAACCAGGTCCAAGCCCTGACTCTTCTGTTAAGTAGCTAAGTGGCCTTGGGCACGTTGTCTCTGAGTCTCGGCCTTTTCACCTGCAAAATGGAAATAGTAGTAGTTCAAAGCTGCTGTAAGGGTGGAAGGTGGTGACGTACGTATGTGGCCCGGCACGTAGCAACTGCTGTTTGCAAGCTTCCCTTCCCCTACCCCAGAATCAGGAGTGCTCTGCTGTAAAACAAAACAAAGACTAACTTTCAGTCTATGGATTCAGACACGCTGTTTAACCCGAGACCCTAACTCTAGGGCTGATAGTTGGTGGAAACTGTGGGCCAGATCCACTGAAGGCAGCTGGGAACACACAGGCCCAGACTTTTCTTATGGGATCACTTGCCCCGGGGCTCCAGGGGCCCAGACCTGACTCTAGGCGCCCAGTTCTGGCAACCCCCTGCGCCTTTGGCCCGCCCAGTTTCTGACTGGCCTCACCTAGCTGCTGCCTCAGCCCAATCTCATCCTTCACCTCCAGCTTCTTCCCCAGATCCTGCCTATCCTCAACCTCTCCAGCTGCTCTGGCGACCAGTGTGGTTCCAAGATGTTCTCTGCTGCCCCTGTGTGGCCTCCAAAGGCAGACTCTCTCTCTCTCTCTCTCTCTCTCTCTCTCTCTCTGTGTGTGTGTGTGTGTGTGTGTGTGTGTGTGTGTGTGTGTGTGTAAAGGCAACAGATTACACACACTCATTCATTTGTGCAGCCACTCGCTCAGCCCTAATTTATGGAGGGCCTCCTCCATGCTTGCATCATCTAAGCCCGTGTCAACCCTGCAAAGCTGGTGTTATTTCTATCTGCATTATAGAAGAATTGCACCTCTGTGAGGTTAGGTAAGATAGTGAAAGCACAGCCAGGACTCACTTCTAGGGCCTCGTTTCACTATGTGCCAGGCACTGCGGTGGGCACATCAAAGGGCATTAGGGGGTCTCAGAGGGGAGAGCCCCTCCCTGTGTCTGGGTCACTGAGTGGGCAGGAGGAGGAGGCTGTCCCGTCCAGCTCTGCAGGGATTTGACGGCAGCCTTAGCTACCGGGCTGCGAGGCTGGGTGGCACTGCCAGTCAGATCCAGGTGAAACTTCGTGTGCCCTCCTAAGGGGTGGATATTTTGTTTGATAAATGGTTCTGGTGCTGGAAAAAAAAACCCCATGATTTAGAAACCACTGTAGTGAAAGATTGGGAGCCACTGATGAATTCTAAGCAGGAAGTAACATGATTACATTTGCATTTTAAAAAGGGAGACAAAGACAATTTGGTACAAAAATAAATCTCCTTAATCACATCATTACAGTAGAACAACTTTCCTCTGGGCGCATTCTCTTCCAGCCTTGGACCACACGCAGGGATTTTATGCAGTTGTAAACGTTGCCACATTCGATTTGCATTCTGCTTTCTCACTCCTTGGTATGTCTTCCCCGGGCTTTCCTAATGAGCTTTTGGGATAGCCATGCGGTATGCCTCAGCAGGGCTGGACCTTTGTTTACTTATTTGTTCTCTCACTGGTGGGCATCACCTAGAGGCGCCGTGTGAGTGGTAATAACTACTATTATTATTGTTCCAGTTGCTTCTGATCTTTCTTTTTAACCTAAATGACATAGAAATAAACGTTCGTGCTGGAGTTGTTTTAGTTTCAGGCTGACCTCTCTAGGACATAGTCCTAGCAATGCGATGCTGGGTCAAAGGTCCTACATACTTATAAAAAAGCTTAGTAGACTTGTTTTAGAGCAGTTTGAGTTTCAAAGCAAAATTGAGTGGCAAGTGCAGAGATTTCCTATATACCCTTCTGCCGCCACATACATAGCTTCCCTCACAATCAACGTCCTCCACCAGGGTGGTACATTTGCTGCAACTGATGAACCCACATGGACATATTGTTATCCCCCAGAGTTCATAGTACTTTTAGGGTTTGCTCTTGGTGTTTTACCTTCTGTGGGTTTGGACAAATTTATAATGACACGTACCCACTATCATAGTATCATACAGAGTAGTTTCACTGCCTTAAAAATCCTCTGTGCTCCACCTATTCCTCTCTCTTTCTCCACCCAACCCCTGGCGACCACCAATCTTTTTATTGTCTCCATAGTGTTGCCTTTTCCAGAATGTCATAAGGTCAGAATCATCCAGCCTTTTCAAAATGGCTTATTTCACTTAATGATATGTATTTATGTTTCCTCCATGTCTTTTCAACTTGATAGCTCATTTCCTTTTAGTGCTGAATAATGTTCCATTGTCTGCATGTACCAGAGTTTATTTATTCATTCACCTACTGACGGACCTCTTTTGCTCCCAAGTTTTGGCAACGATGAATAGAGCTGCTGTAAACATCCACGTGCAGGTTTCTGTGTGGACGTACATTTTCAACTCCTTTGGGTACATACCAAGGAGCACGATTGTTGGATCATATGGTAAAAGTATGTTAGTTTCATAAGAAATTGAAGAACTGTCTTCCAAAAGTGGCTGAACCGTCGTGCATTCCCACCAGTAATGAATGCAAGTTCCTGTTACTCCACACCTTTGTCAGCATTTGGTGTTGTCCGTGTTCTGGATTTTGGCCATTCTGATAGCATTCTGAATGCTTTTTTATGCACTGGATTGCTGAGCAATTTCTTTCCCTTTGCGTCTCTGAGCTGAGCTCAGAACTGGCATGGGCCAGCCCTCGGCTGGAGGATTCTCAGTCCACAGCTACATGGGGACTCCTGTGCTACACCAGGGGCATGGGGTGTAGTGGATGCTGTGCTGCTCCCTTCAGACCCCCTCATCAGACCGACTTGCCCAATCCCAGCCCCAAGAAGGCCAGGTGCTCTCGGCTCCCAGCCGCCTCCCTCATGGGCAGTTGTCCTCAGCTGTGGGGACCTGTCTTGCCCAAGATTAGACTGTGAGGGGCTTCCTGAGACTAGGATGGGCTGATTCAGGAATACCAGGGAAGGGTCAGCTTCTCCATCTGCCAAGCTCTACTTTCCTCATTCCTTACAGTGAACCCTGAGACCACGCCTCCAGCTGCCTACCTCTCTCTGCCCCGGAGTCTGTACCAGGGAACCTAACATCAAAGTGATGCTGAGTCATGAAGATCTTCCTGCAACTCCTGGTGGGCTGCAGCCTCAGGTTCCCAGAAGAGTAGACTTGATGTAGGCTCTGGCCTGGGGCAGGGTGTGGGTGTCAGATCTTCTCTTGTTCAGGGGACAACTTCTTGATCACCTGTGGAGAGATGGTGCCACAGCCAATACCTCCCTTGTGAGAGGGGACAGTGTACTGGTAGCACATGCAGACAGAAGCGCTAAATGAATACATAGAAACAATGCTTTAGGGCCATGGTTTCGCTCTGCCTTTTGGGAAGTGGAGTGGTATTGTGGAATGTGTGAGGGCTTTGGGGGATGAAATCTTCTTTCTGTCACTTACAAGTGGTGTGACCTTGGCCCTGTTGAATGACTTCCTTTCTTGTTCATTTTGTGCATCTTGGCAATGACAATAATAATACTGTTCTCACAGGATTCCCATGAGGATAGACAGAGCTAATCTGTTCTGGGCACCACGTGGCATACAGAAGGGGCTCAAAAACAGGTGGCTTCTTTCCTCGCTCCCTTCTGTTCCTGTCATATGGTTTGGCCCAATCTCTAATATGGTAGAAAATGATATCCCGGTGGGCACTTTAAAGGAGCAGACAGGCTTCTGTCCTGCTCAGATTCCCACAGAAGGCGTCTTGTGGCACCTCTTTTCTTCTGCATCTTTCCAGCAGGTAGAGAGTAAAGCCTACTTTCGAGTTGAAGATTACATCCCCGCAAGTCTGATTGAGAGGATGACGGCTCTCCGGGTCCAAGTTGAAGTCTCAGAGCTGCACCGTTTAAGTCCTGCGCTCTGGGGAGAGGATGCGGAGCTGGAATTCTTGAGGGTGAGGCCTTTGGACTCTTGAGAGGGTGTATCGGTGTTCAAGGGTACATAGTCGGCAATCCCCTCCAGAGATTTCTCTGGGGCTGGATGTGCTCAGACCCACAAGGAAGTATGACCAAGGGACTTGAGCCTTTGGGAGGAAGGAAGCTCCATTGCCCTGTGGGGCAAGGAGAGACGTTTGGAAGCAGACGGCATTGGAAATGATCCCCCCACATGGGTAAGATTTATTGGGCTGGGGTGCTTATGGCAGGGCCTTTCTTCAATCTTGGAGCTCACAGTCGCTATTCGGTGAGTGGGGGGAGACCACATTTCTCATAGAGACATTTCTGACAACTGAAATAAAAAACTTGAGTGCGAACCAAAAGCAAAGCCATTGGAAGACTTCAGGTTTGCAGCCTTCCGGGCAACTGTTCTCAGCACAGCATGGGTGGTGTGGTCCATACATATGGGTGCAGCTCTGGTCTACTCTTTCTTTGGCCCTTTAGCAAAAGCAGTGATATTTCAGTCCCTTATCTTTGTGGGCACACAGAGCCTCCGATGAATAGCTTTTGCTCACTCCACAACTTACACCTGCAGTGGACCAAGCACAGTAGCAAACAGACAGAAAGGACATGCTTCCTGCCCCCAGGGAGTCCCAAGTCTTGTAGGGAGGACAGATGGGTACCCAGAGGCATGCAACACTGTGATAACTGCCCAATGAGAACAATAACAGTACCAGTTACTTTACTTCAGGGTAGGAGGGAATTGCCGCTCTGCCTGTGCAGGTAGAGCTTGGGGGCACGCGGGAGGAGGCCCCCAGCTTCCCCAGGGTTATGTGCCTGGTGGGGCCTTTAGATCTGGGGATCAGTTTCAAAAAGGAAACTCCAGGATTTATACATTTCTTTGTACAAAAGTCTCCTGAAGCAGGTAGAAATATTCTGTGTTTTCTTGCCTTTGATAGAGACAGTCATTTGAAAGCAGAACTGCCAAGGTGAGGTCTGTCCATTTTGTTTGGTCAGTCACTTGGAATTGTCTGCAACACCTAGCACAGTGTAATCCCTCAAGCATCTCATTTGAGAAGCCCTGGCAGAAAAGCGCTCACTGTCTTCCATTATCCAGCCTTCATGCGCGTCCTTGTTAAGGGGATGCAGCATTCCCTTGACGAGAGACAAGTGGGGACTTCAAAGCCATCAGCACACATCTGATGGAAAGTGGCCACAGGACCATAGAACCAGCAGAGAGACTAAGGACTCAGGTCTGCAGAGGCTCCTGCAGGCAGACGATGCCTGGCCCGCCTCTGCCCAGGCCCTGGCTTAGTGTACTGGGCTCACTGTGTCCCTCCTTCCTCTGGCTGAAGGATGACAAGTGGTTGTAAAGGAAGCCACCATCTCGTAAGCAAAAATGCGGAAATTTTTTAGGGCGTATCTTTGTTTTTTAACCGAACTATAGTTGATTTGCAATATTGCGTTAGTTTCAGGTGCACAGCAAAGTGATTTAGTTATATACATATATTGATATATATTTTTTCTGATTCTTTTCCATTATAAGTTATTACAACATATTGAATATAGTTCCCTGTGCTCTACAGTCAATCCTTGCTGTTTTTCTATTTTATATATAGTAGTGTGTATCTGTTAATCCCATAGTCCTAATTTATCTACCCCCACCACCGCCCACTGCTTTCCCCTTTGGTAATCATAAGTTTGTTTCTATGTCTGTGAGTTTGTTTCTGTTTTGTAAATAAGTTCATTTGTACTATTTTTTAGATTCCACATGTAAGTGATATAGTATCATATTTGTCTTTCTCTGTCTGAGTTACTTCACTTAGTATGGTAATCTCTAAACTCTCTTTTTTAGTCTTTGATGGAAAACACTAAATAGATTTGATTTGTATGCGATCTTACCAGTTTCAAGGCTACACCTATCTCTTATGATTACTGTGAAGATTAAATGAAATAAATGCATGAGAAATGTTTAGAATTGTTACTGAACTGAACTTAGTCCTCTCGCCCGTGCACAGTAAGGCCAATCTACGGACACCTGGCTGTGGTGAATGAAAGTGCAGCATTTATTGCAGGTGCCGAACAAGGAGAATGGGCAGCTCATGCTCAAAAGACCCAAACTCTCTGATGGCTTTCAGGGAAAGGTTTTTAAAGACAGGGTGAGGGAGAGGGCTGTGGGGTGTGTGATCAACTCAGGGACATTCTTTTGATTGGTTGGCAGTGAGGTAATTGGGAGTCAACATCATCAACCTTCTGGTTCCAACCAGTCTGGGGGTCTACATGCTGGTGGTGGTCAGCATACAGTTAACTTCTTCCTCCTGGTGGGGGTTTCAGTATCTGCAAAACAGCTCAAAGGATATGGCTCAGAATATTATCTATAGCCTTTGAGGAGGAATTACACGTTCTTAACTTTGTTTAACAGCTCTTATTAAATTGTCTTGCTTGACTGTTTTCCTTTGTTTTCTCACTTGTCTGATTAAATTTATTCTTTGGAACTTGGGGAAGGACTAGGAAGCTAAAGTTTTTCTACAATCAAGAGGCAGGCGGAAGACATGGCGGGGTCTGTGTGTGTGTCTATCCCAGGAAGGCCCCACAGGGTCCTGCTCCATTACAGAATGGCACTTTACCATTTTAAGAATTTTGTGGCTCCAAGTACTTCAGTATCATATCCCTCTCTATATAATTAAAAAATTAAAAATTAAAATAAATACTAAACAATTTAAAAAATGTAAGCAACTCTAACAAAGGCATCTCTATTCTGATGATGATGACTTTAATGGTTTAATTTTTTTTTTGAACTATTACATCAAATTCTTTTTTTTTAAACATCTTTATTGGAATATAATTGCTTTACAATGGTGTGTTAGTTTCTGCTTTATAACAAAGTGAATCAGTTATACATATACATGTATCCCCATATCTCTTCCTTCTTGCATCTCCCTCCCTCCCACCCTCCCTATCCCACCCCTCTAGGTGGTCACAAAGCACTGAGCTGATCTCCCTGTGCTATGCGGCTGCTTCCCACTAGCTATCTACCTTACATTTGGTAGTATATATATGTCCATGCCACTCTCTCACTTTGTCCCAGCTTACCCTTCCCCCTTCCCCATATCCTCAAGTCCATTCTCTAGTAAGTCTGTGTCTTTATTCCTGTCTTGCCCCTAGGTTCTTCATGGCCATTTTTTTTTTTTTTTTAGATTCCATATATATGTGTTAGCATATGGTATTTGTTTTTCTCTTTCTGACTTACTTCACTCTGTATGACAGACTCTAAGTCCATCCATCTCACTACAAATAACTCAATTTCATTTCTTTTTATGGCTGAGTAATATTCCATTGTATATATGTGTCACATCTTCTTTATCAATTCATCTGTCGATGGACACTTAGGTTGTTTCCATCTCCAGGCTATTGTAAATAGAGCTGCAATGAACATTTTGGTATATGACTCTTTTTGAATTATGGTTTTCTCAGGGTATATGCCCAGTAGTGGGATTGCTGGGTCGTATGATAGTTCTATTTTTAGTTTTTTAAGGAACCTCCATACTGTTCTCCATAGTGGCTGTATCAGTTTACATTCCCACCAGCAGTGCAAGAGTGTTCCCTTTTCAAATCCACATCCTCTCCAGCATTTATTGTTTGTAGATTTTTTGATGATGGCCATTCTGACTGGTGTGAGATGATATCTCATTGTAGTTTTGATTTGCATTTCTCTAATGATTAATGATGTTGAGCATTATTTCATGTGTTTGTTGGCAATCTGTATATCTTCTTTGGAGAAATGTCTATTTAGGTCTTCTGCCCATTTTTGGATTGGGTTGTTTGTTTTTTTGATATTGAGCTGCATGAGCTGCTTGCAAAATTTGGAGATTAATCCTTTGTCAGATGCTTCATTTGCAAATACTTTCTCCCGTTCTGAGGGTTGTCGTTTCATCTTGTTTATGGTTTCCTTTGCTGTATCACATCAAATTCTTTAAAAGAATTTACCTAATTGTTTTGGGATGGTCCTGCTTTGTCATACTTTAAGTACATGCCTGGTCTGGCCACTGGATACTTCAGCACCAATGTCCAACAAATATTGTTTTGGATGATGATGATGATGATGATGATAGTGACAGTGAGAGGGTCTCTCCAAAGTTAAACAAAGCGGGGAGGTTCAGGGTCCAGAAATGCAATCAAGATCATGTGAAGAGCTGTAGGCTTCGTAGGCAGTGTAACCTATCTGCACAGATTACTTACCAGCAGAAGGAGAAAGGTCAGCAAAGAGCTTGAGAAAGGAGCTCTCAAAAGCCATAATTTGTCCTCACTTTTGTGATCCCACCTGGGGATGAGAGAGATGAGGCAGGACATAGAGCCCTCTGCTCAGGGGTAAAGATGAGATACCAGATCTCACCAGTGAAACCCTTCTGAGAGGGTTTCAAATGCCCGGAGCAAGATGTCCCTGCTGTGAGCTGAGGTGCATCAACCGTTTGGTAAAAACTGGAGTCTTCCAGGTGAAGAAGAAGATGGTAGAGACCAGAATAGAGACATGATTACCATTCAGACATAAAAACATTTGTGTTAGGTTTATACTCTGGCCTCTTAAGACTTTGATTGGCCTGATGCAGTTCCCAGCTCTGATTGACCCTCATGCCCCTGACAAAATTCCATCTCCTAAACCGGTAAACTGAAGACAGATCTTGTGCTGTGGGGACCCCACCAAAGCACTGCTACATGGTGAGAAGTGCCAGTGATTGGTCATTTTCTCTGCAGGATGTTAATGGCTCATCTTGCTTTAACAGTGATGCTAACCATTTGGAAGTTTGCTTTCTGTGCCTGGGCCTCAGTTTTCCCATCTGTAAAATGAAGGCGTTGTACCAGATTGTATTGCAGTAGACTTTGGGAAAAAGGATTCTTTACTTTGAGATGATTCAAGAGAGTCTGAATTCTATAACTTTGTTCAGAATATTTTTACTCTATTTATTTGTACCATTTTCATAGTAACTGTGTTCCAAGTGTCTTAAGGTACTTCATTAGGAAAGGATTCCTTGGGTTAATAAAATAGAAAAACACTATCATATTAGAGGTACGGAGGAATTCTATAGTAAGGAGATCTGTTTAGTTCAGTGTTTCCTAAACTTATCTGGCAATCCTACTCTTTTTTTTCAGAACGTATGTGAAGGTGTTTTCTTCATGGAATGGTTTGAAATCCATTATTTTAGACCAATGTGCCTGTCTCTTCTTAATTGGCCTTTTTCTCATTCCAGGTGACTCAGCAGCTCCCGGAATATGGTGTGCTGGTTTACCAAGTTCTCCCAGAGAAGACAAGGCCAGGAGGAGAGATGGCCTTGGGGCTCTGTGCCAAGGGGGTCATAGTGTACGAAGTGAGAAACAACAGCAGAATTGCGACTTCACGGTTTCAGTGGAGAGAAATTGAAAAGATTTTGGCCTATGTGAGTGTCACTCAGTTGGTTATGACCCATGCTTCATTTTTCTTTGATCTGTTATCCCTTTAAAGAGCGATAGGTCAGGTGATCTTCTCCTAAGAAGATAAGCTCACAGCCTGTCAGCTAACCTGTACTCCGATGACTGTTACATATTTGGAAGAAGTCTACCAGGGGGTTTGAGGGTCCCCACGAGGCCATTTCTTCTCTGCCATCCGTCACCTAGATCCCCCTCACCCCCATGGGCAGCCATTGGCCTAAAGGACTACACTTTCCCTCTGGGTGAAGTTCTTTAATTTGGGGAATCTATTGATGTTGAGAGCAAGGTTGGAGGTGGGAGATGGGGAAGGAGAGTGTATAGTAGGTGCAATGGAGTCTGCATGCTTTTGAAACATTTTCCTTGTATTTTAATTTTCCCTTTGCACACATTGTACCGAGGCATCTGGCCTGTCTCCCATGGACTACAGGTGTGCAAACCTTTGTCAGCCATTTAAACAAAACGAAACAAAACAACAACCCTATTAAATGTACAATGTTTGAAATAACATTTGAACACCATTTTCTTGAATTCAGTTACAATAAATTTGACATCAAAAACATTACGTGTGTACCCATAGCAGAGAATGCTCCAGTAGCTAATCTACCTGCCTGTCCTGTGGGTCAGTATCCCATAACTTCAGCAATGATTTCATTATAAAACATGAAGTTCTTTGACTGGTGGCTCAGAAAACATTTTAGTTTTTCTTTCTATTGAATTTTCTCTTGTGGTTTTAAAATTTTTCCTACTAACGAGATTTTTTTTTCATTATCTGATTCTTTGGTTTTTGTTTTCATTATCATTATCTAATGTTAAAGTTTCCTAAGCAGAACATAATTGATTTTATTCATTTTCTCAGTGTTTCTTGTGTTCCTCCCATCTTGGCTGTTGAAGTTGATGTAATTGTTAAAGTGTGATTCTTGATAGAATTTCATAATAAAGTATTGTTTTTCCTTAGAAAAAAAGCTTACATCTAAAAATAAATAATAATTGACCATAATTTTATTAAAGTGGCCTTTATAATATCAGGAAACTGACTTTTTCCCAAATATTTTTGACATTATCTAAAAGTAATTGATATTTATTTTTGTGAACTTTTCAGAAATTTAATGACTCAAATAACTTTAATTCCACTGAAAGATTATTTGAAGAATTTTAATTATTGAATTTATTCAATACTATTATATTACTTCCTATTTTCTTTATCTCATATTTAATTGTTCAAAATTCTCAGTGTAATTTCTTTTAAAACATTTGTAGAAATGCAGACAACCTACAAAGTAATTTTGAAAAATAGAATTTTTTGAAGCCATAAAATTTAAGTCCCCTTAAGTATTTTATATTTAAGTTGGTTTAATTTTTACAGGTATTTATTTTCCCCACGACCATAGACAATTTCTTGATTAAAGCTGGAATATCATCAGGTTCACAAAACAAACTTAGTAGCTTAAAAACACCCTTGTCACTAATTAGAATTTTCATGTTGATGACCAGTCTCTTCCTCAGCATAAATATCCTTTTTTTTATGGAAAAGTCATCATGGGAAGTAATGTCACCAGCTGCTTGCCACAAACCAGGCGTCTTACACAGAAAATGACTTGGACTCTTCACACTTCTGCAAGCACAAAATGGGAACTCCATGAACAATACGAGAATGAGCTCAGGAAGCTGTTTCCAAATTTGCTTAATTAATAGTGGAAGCCGGAATGCTCCAGACAATTGCAGACATGTATTTTGTCAGCCTGGAGAGAAGTAGCAAAGGAAATAGAGGAAAATGCCATTTTTCAATGGATATGATTTGTAGGTGCACTGGCAGCCCATCTATGACAGAGACATCAATTCAGAAGATTATTCAATCGAGAAAGCATTCATGGTGTAATGATGAACCTTTCCATGTTAGTAACTGTTCTTGGGTATTAGCTGTAGTTAAAATGTCTGGAGAGAAATGCCTGAAATCTTGGAGAATACAGGCTTTGTAGGGCTCTCTTCAAGAACGAGGACGCAAAGTTCCAAACACAAAAAAGATTATTATTTTTTTTTTGCGGTACGCGGGCCTCTCACTGTTGTGGCCTCTCCCGTTGCGGAGCACAGGCTCCGGACATGCAGGCTCAGCGGCCATGGCTCATGGGCCCAGTTGCTCCGCAGCATGTGGGATCTTCCCGGACTGGACCTGTGTCCCCTGCATCGGCAGGCGGACTGTCAACCACTGCACCACCAGGGAAGCCCACACAAACAAGATTTTAAAGTGAATGTTCATTTAGAATGAGAAAAGAAATCACCACAACCTGTGAATTAAAAAAAAAACTTGAACAACTACTGCAAAACCACAAAAACAAAAAAAGTAATATTCTTCTTAATGAACTCCCTGATAAACACTATAATTCTTTTGTTTTCCTTTCAAATTTTTGGTGGCATACCCTCTGATTACTTTTCCATAGGATGATACTTTTGTAATATTTTCTCTACAGAGAAGACAAATCTAATTTAGTCTTTCTTCTAGCATGGCTGATTGAAAGTTGTTTTTATTGTTGATGAGATGCATAAAACATGCAGCTTTGTGGCAGAGACATATTTGCTCTTTGAAGTGCCTCTGTAGGTTTCTAAATGCTATCAACACAGGAAAATCAAATACATTCCATATTGTGTGATTCCTATCAAAAAAAGAGAAAATTGTGTGCTGTACTTACAAGGCAGTATATACAGTTATAAAGTATATCCGTGATAGGATAAAACTTCCACTTCATTAGGTGTTTTTGAGAATTAAATTACAGGTTTTCATTTCTGATAATTGAAAATATTTCCCTCAGACTGGCCTTTGGCTCTGTGTATTTTATTTATTTATATGCATCTTTATTGGAGTATAATTGCTTCATAATGCTGTGTTAGTTTCTGTCGTACAACAAAGTGAATCAGCCATATGCCTACGTATATCCCCATATCCTCTCCCTCTTGAGCCTCTCTCCCACCCTCTCTATCCCATCCCTCTAGGTCGTCGCACAGCACGGAGCTGATCTCCCTGTGCTGTGCAGCTGCTTCCCACTAGCTAACTATTTTACATTTGGTAGTGTATATATGTCGATGCTTCTCTCACTTCGCCCCAGCTTCCCCCTCCCCACCCCATGTCCTCAAGTCCATTCTGTATGTCTGCATCTTTATTCCTGCCTTGCCACTGGGTTCATCAGTACCACTTTTTTTTTTTTTTTTAGATTCCATATATACGCGTTAGCATACAGTATTTGTTTTTCTCTTTCTGACTTACTTCACTCTGTATGACAGACTGTAGGTCCATCCACCTCACTAAAAATAACTCAGTTTCGTTTCTTTTTATGGCTGAGTAATATTCCATTGTATGTATATGCTACACCTTCTTTATCCATTCATCTGTCGATGGACACTTAGGTTGCTTCCATGTCCTGGCTATGGTAAATAGAGCTGCAATGAACATTGTGATGCATGTCTCTTCTGAATTATGGTTTTCTCAGGGTATATGCCCAGTAGTGGGATTGCTGGGTCATATGGTAGTTCTAGTTTTAGTTTTTTAAGGAACCTCCATACTGTTCTCCTTAGTGGCTGTATCAATTTACATTCCCAGCAACAGTGCAGGAGGGTTCCCTTTTCACCACACCCTCTCCAGCATTTACAGTTTGTACATATTTTGATAATGGCCATTCTGACTGGTGTGAGGTGATACCTCATTGTAGTTTTGATTTGCATTTCTCTAATAATTAGTGATGTTGAACATCTTTTCATGTGCCTCTTGGCCATCTGTATGTCTTTTTTGGTGAAATGTCTATTTAGGTCTTCTGCCCATTTTTTAATTGGGTTGTTTGTTTTTTTTGATATTGTGGCTCTGTGTAATTTAAACCTTGTTCCCCTCCAGTGCTGACACCGCATACTTCTGGGGCTGGGTACTGTAGGGCACAGTCAATTTCACATGGCCACTGGCCCTATATCTTTATGCTGAGACTTTGGGTGAGTCGGTCCAATGGAAGGAGTATTCTGGGATGGTTGGCAATAAACTACTGCAGAAGAGACTGCAAAGCACATAAATAAATCCCACTAAATCTACACTAAATGTAGCCCTGTCTCAACTTCTCCTTAGTGAGATCTGCTTCCCCACCATGCAACGTTACCTATGGTGAGAAAAGTGAGACTGAGTTGCAGTGGAAAGAAGAGTCAGTGGGCTTAACAGATTGTGGCAAAGGCATCTTACTTTCCACGTTTTACAAGAACACAAGAAAATATGCTGGGTCCCTCCCAGGAAACGGCCTTCCCAAGTAGAGGCCTGGGATTTCAACTTCCTTAGCTTCAGGACACTTCCGCTTGTGTCTGGAAGAATCTTATTATTCTGCAAAGATGTATCAAACCAAACAAAGAAACCAGCCTGTGAACAAACAGCGACAACAATAAAACTATTGGGGATGAAATATTTGAAATAGTAAAACCATGCTTAGAAACAAACATGATGTTACAGAAGCACCAAGTATTTTTGTTCTACAACAGCAGGGATGTAAATACATTTTTCATGTTTGCGCTGAAAACCCTGGGATTCAAATTATACATCATCTTATTCGTAGAGCAGCTCGCCTGTGTGAAAGTTGGCCTACAGATATGAATTTCCCATTAAATGATGTTATCAAAATGGAAAAAAATCCAAACTGCTACAGTCAAGACTGTTTTCAGCTCCATGCCAAGAAATGAGATCAAAATTCCACCCTCTGGGACACCTTAGGGCACTGGGGTCCAAAAGGACGAGACCTTGCCAAGAGTTTATGAGCTCAAAGAAAGAAGTAGCGCATGTGTGTGAACAATTCTCTTTTTTCAGATTTGTTCAAGAACAGTTATTTAATTTTTTTTTTTTTTTTGGCTGCATTGAGTCTTTGCTGCTGCACACGGGCTTTCTCTTTTTGTGGCCAATGGGAGCTACTCTTCGTTGCGGTGTGTGGGCTTCTCATTGCAGTGGCTTCTCTTGTTGCGGAGCATGGGCTCTAGGTGCGCGAGCTTCAGTAGTTGTAGCTCACGGGCCCTAGAGAGCAGGCTCAGTAGTTGTGGCGCACAGGCTTAGTGGCTCCGCAGCATGTGGGATCTTCCCAGACCAGGGATTGAACTCGTTTCCCCTGCATTGGCAGGTGGATTCTTAACCACTGTGCCACCGAAGTCCCGAGTTATTCAATTTTAAAAAATGACTTATCTAAAATGTTTAATACCTGAGTGGTCAGGACTGTATAAAAACATATCAATGCATACTGAAAAAGTAGATGGATTCTAAGCAAATATTCAACTTTGCAAAAGTGTGAATAAAATGATTACCTAGCGGAATTTAGACATTATTATAATTTGAATACTAAGGAAGAATTAGTAAGGCTAGTAGGACAGCATCTATGAATGTTTGAGAAAACACATTATACAAAAAAATACTAGATATAGTATAGTTCAATTGGATTCAGAATCCATTCACATTAGTATAGGTTCAACATTACATTTAGTAATATAAGAAAAGGGTATTTAGAGAATGCTCAAATTGTCTGAAATTAGGTTAGTGATAAAAAGGAGTTAGAGGAAAAGCAATGAATAGTTATCTGTCTTTTGTTAATATCTGACTGTGTGAATGGAGTTTCTTAGGAATGGTGACTATCATGAATTAAAAGGAATCAGCATTAAAGAGGTTCAGGAGTTTCAGGGAGCTCTTTCAAGCACAAACCCTGTATTTATAAAGTTATCTTTATAGGAGTAAGCTCAAGGTTCTTACTGAAATATCTAGAATAGAGATTTTATTTGGAAGTTATATATAAATTCATATCTAATATAATCTCTATTACTTTGTATTTTATTGTTCTTATTAGAATTTTATATTGCAAAAATTTACGGATTTTTTTCCAGGAAGCTCCATATAGATAACCCCATATAGATAATCCTCTCCAGTTTATCACAGTGAGCTGTACAAATATTATCACTTTGTGCATGGACCTTGAAGGTATAAATGTAGGGAAGCGTTTCTTGGGGATGTGACCTCAGTTCCTGCTGCCTTCTGAGGAGTCTCCATCTGCTTCCTCATCTGTAGAATAAGGATAATGATGGGACCTCCCTCATTCTATAGCTTCGAGGATGAAATGAATTAATACACAGAAAGGCTTTAGCACAGAGCCTGGTACATAATAGCACGAAACATGCGCATACAGATGTGCTTTTATCATTTCTATAATGATGCAAGCTGAGATTTTGCCTTCAATTTCTGGGTGTTTGGACAACGCAAACTATAGGTGTATTTAATGGCCTTTCACAATGCACTGCTTGCTGAGGGCCAAGCCTGTACTGAACTCATTTCATATTCTTTTCACCTGGCACACTCCTTGGCAGATAGCAATTGCCCAATAAACAAACATTTGATTTACGAATTAAGGAAAAAATAAAAAGAGGGGTTGTCTTTAATCTAAGAAAAAATATTGGGCCATAGTCAGACATCCACACACTTCCGGATGCCTAGTACGTTGGTATCCAACTGACGGCTCCAGCATTTGGCTACTTGCTGGATAGTTGTGCTTCAATGGATAGGTAAGAACGATCAATATATTAAAGTCTGTGTTTGCTTCCCTCAGCGAAAGAAGTTCATCATCACAAGCAGCATCACTGGGCAAAAGCACATGTTTGTCACTGATTCAGCCAAGACCTGTAAATATTTACTGGGCCTCTGCTGCGCCCAGCATGGATTTAACGCTCGGACGAGCTCTCCCGGAGTTACAACAGGTGAGTAGACACCATCTTCTCAACCTAGAGATATTTGGCTTTGAGTTTGCTGTGGATCTCTCACCATTATTTCCTATTCATTTATAAGAGGGCGCAATATAACATAGTGGTTTCACCCTTCATACTCAGAGTGGTCTCTGCATGTGCATCACCTGAGAGCTTGCCAGGGATGCAGAACCTCAGGCCCCTGGATCAGAATCTGCATTCGAAAAAGAGCCCAGGTGATCTGGATGCAGATGAAAGTTTGGGAACTCCAGGCTTGGAATGTGGAGCCTGGAGTTCAACAGACTCAGAGAGGTGCCACTTACTAGCTGCGTGACTTTGGACCGCTCACTTGCCCTCTCTGAGCCTTGGTGTCCTCGGTTGAGCAACTGGCCGTCCGGCAGGTTTGCACTGCGCTCCAACAGGACAGTGTGTGTGCTGTCTGTAGCTCATCTAGAATGAGTGTCTGGCGTTCATGGCTCCATGTGACTAGTAACGGCAGCTCCTGCTTGTGGGGGGTTTTGTTAGGTGCCAGTCAATTCACAGGGGAGCTGTGTCACTGGCTCCTGCAGTCCTGGGACGGGGGATCAACTAGGAACCAAAATTGCTGAGCATTCAGACGTAGAACCAAATACAGAAAACAAAGGTGGCGTATTATTTGCAGCGAAACCAAATAAATATATAAATATTTCTTTGAAATTGCAGAGTAGCATTTCCATTATGTTTCCAGGGAATTGGAGATAATGAATGTAAATTAATTGTGTCTTACCTGCTGAGATACAGTGTGAAACATCATCAATATCAATTTTATTGCCTGATATCAGTGAACATAAAATATTTATAAAGACTCCTTGGGCTTACTAGCAAAATTAGTCCTTCTAAGCCTGTTTCGCTCATAATATGCTATTTTCTCAAACTGCAAATTCTACCATCATAGGAGTTTGGGGGATTCTAACATTTGTGTGGCCTCCACCTACAATGCTGTTCCTGCCTCCTTCCAGGCTCAGACCACCAAGATAAGCCTCATTCTCCAAGAATAAGTTCAAGGACAACCTCCTCCTTGAAGTTCCTCCTGATTGACTGCCCCCGTACTCCCTTCCCAGGTGGAGTTGACTACTCCCTCTCTTGTGCAGACTCCGTCTTCTCACCTGTAATGTTCTGCCCCTTTTATTTGTGCATGTGTCTGCCTCCAGTTTGCAGTGGGCTGGGAGCTCCTGGAGGGCAGGGACAGTGTCCCCGTACCTTTACGGTTCCAGCATGGAACAGAGGTGTGTCAAGTGGGAGATGGTTAATACATGTTTTTTTGAATGAATGCATAGATGGATGAGTAGTGTGGAAATACAATCGTTTACTTAATCATTCCTCTAGATTTTAAGTTTGCTTTTCAGTTTCCAATAACATAAATAATATTGCAGTAAACATCATTGGAAGAAAAATTTTCTGTATTGTGTATTATTTCTTTAAGGTAGATTTCAGTTCGATTTGGGGTACAAAGGTTGGAGCATTTTTAGGGCCCTTCCTGTTTTCCTGAGTGCCATTCCCATGTCCAGTATCATTGTGTCTGTTTTATTGCATCCTTGCTGGAATAGATATTATCATGTTTATCTTTGTTCATTTATAGGGAAAAATGATTTTTCAGTGTTGTTTCATTTGGCATTTCTTTGATTGTTAAGAAGTTGGACATTTTCCAGATGTTTCTTAGTCATTCTTCTGTGAAGTGTCTAAACAAGCATATTACTCTATAGTTATATTTGGTTCCCTGGGGAGAGAGAAAAATCAACAAGCTTTTACAAGTGCATACATTCAGGGCTAAATCAGGCAGGATCTGTCAGCATTGCAGAGTGGGACCACAGGCCTTCACTCAGCCCTTTCAGATGCATAGCAGGGGGCTGCAGGGATGCCGGTGGCCCTTCCATGAGCTTGTGGCTCTGAGACTCTGCAGATCTGCAGTGGCTGCCCAGGATCCTGCCCTCGTTCCCTTTACCTTTTCCTTGGCTCCTGTACTCTTTAAGCTCTGTTAACTAACCTTGGCTTCAGCCTTGCCATCTAGACTGATTTGGATATTTGTCAGCTACTTTCCTGGTGCCACAGTTAGGCTGTGAGTTCCCTGCCCCCGCCCTCCACCGGTGGACAGAAACCATTCGCTCTGCTTGACATGTCAGTGGCATTGGGACATTCTTGGTATCCCTTCCTTCCATTCCTGAAAGGTTATCAACCCTTGGCTCTCCTACCTACCAATCAGTCCTTCCTGCACCATTTGTCCAGCCAATTGAACCCCGCTAAGCTAAGGTCTAATAATGATAACAGCACTTCCCACCAACCCCACCAGCCCCAGGAGCCCCCCTGCTTCATGCTGAATGCCTGATGCTAAGTGTTTGACATCCAGACTCTCATTCCCTGACCTCACTGTGTGATCTGTCCTGTTAACAGAGCATCCTCCCCAGTGCCCTGTTGTTCTCCAGCTTCTTGCGGGGACAAAGCCCTGCTCAGGACCCAGAGCTGTGATGCTCTCATTCATCTGCTACCTTCTGGGAGCCCTCCTCCCCCAGGGGGCAGCCCCTTCTTCCTGCACCTCCAACCTCTATATGAAGGCTCCCTTGAAGCCCATAAAACTTCTCTGAACCTCTCCCTGTCACCACTTTCTTTCCTTGAAATGTCCCCCTGTGGGTATTAATATACACCACAATTAAAGCTAAGATCACTATCCCTTTAGACCTTAGCGATCAGAGGGCTGGGCATGCTTCAGATGAATCTCCTGTGCTACTGTTTGTATCTCCATGTCCTCTATACGTCCATTTTCTGGCGTGGACTGTGGAGTCAGCCGAGTGTGAGTCCTGCTCTACCGCCTACAAGCCCTGGGACCTTGAGCAAATTGTTAACTCTCTCTTAGCCTCACTTTTCCTCATCTATAAAATGGGTATAATAATACCTACCCCACAGGGTTATTGTGAGGATTGAATGTGACAATGCCGATAACATGCTTACCACTGGGCCTGGCATGTAATAAACATGCAGGATGTGTGAACTGCTGGTGTGGATATTACAGTCATTGCTGCTATGTGTCTGAGCAGGTCCAAGCTCTGGAGTCAGATACTGGACAATTTCTGCAAAAGCTGCAGGTCATATTCACATTGCTTTTAGTCCTCCTTTCTTCCTTGCCTACTGTATGTGAATGATGGTACCTAATGCCTCCTAGACACAGAACGTTCTCCAAAAGTATTTTTTAAAGTCTACCTTTTTCAGTGGGTACAGTCCCGACAATGAACCAGGCACCATTGTAGGAAAGGGGGGCTGTCTGCTTGAGGAAATAAATGTTCATGAGCATGCTGTCAGTGAAGGCATCTCATTGTGCTTTAGATATGCACACACACACAAACACACGTACGACTGGAGCCATACAAACGCCGTGTGCCCGAGCATTCTTTCCTTCTTGGTTTTAACAGGGAACAGATGGTTGGAACACAGTCATCATTTACTTTTTTCAAAATACAAACTGGGCTTTGTGTAAATCCTAGTTAATATAAGGAATCTATCTATCAAATCCAGTTTCCTACGAATGACGTGAAGAGTGAAGTGGTGAGAACCACTCACATTCCTGGGCTCATTAGAATCATTTGTTACCTCTTTCTGCAGGAAGGGAGGAAGGGAACTGTGAAAGCTGGGAGACAACACAACTGATCCGTATTCATATTTCAGAAAATCGGATCTTAAATATTATTACCAAGGAAACTAAGCCGTGTAGAGATGAAAGATTACATTCCACAGGGCAGAGCGTAATCTTGGGAGCTCAGGTAGTTTGCAGACCTATTTGTTAAAACAACGTTTGGAGGATGGTTTGTAAAGGCAGCGAGCAGAGCGGATGACAGCGGTTAATTTTATACAAGGCTCTGCTGGCGCTGTGACACTGCCGTGAACCATGGCTCCAAGGCCTGTCAGCTGCCAGCGGGGTGGAGGGCATCTTGTTTCCTCCTTCCTGTGTGTCTGAGTTTTCTTTCCTTAGTCAGTGCTAATTAGGCAGACGTGGCATTCTCAGGGCTAATCACAGGAGCTCCACGAGCTAGCATGAGGAAAAAATAGGCCCCTCCATGCAGACAAAGAAAAGCCAGGACAGAGCCTGGGGCCTGTGATGTGTGGCTGCCACAAGAGCGATGGGACCAGCATCATTCTTGTGAGTATTTATGTTTATCTGTTTCTCCCACATTGCAGATTATGATAAGTGTGTGCAAATGGCCAATCTGAGTCTTGCACACCTGGCCCAGTCCAAGCCGCTCACTTGGATCCAGAGACTGTTGTGCTCAGAAAATGCACTGTTTGTACCCGGGCTGGAGGGTGCGGCAGGAGGCCTGCTACACACGTCACTGGATAACTTCACTGTGGACACCAGCAAGGGGACCAGGGCGCAAGGGCTCAGAGGCAGGTGGGTTTGACATATCTGTTCTGTGGGCCCAAAGCATCATGTACTTGGTGCTCTGGAGTAATCCATACGTGAAGACATTGTTTAAAGGATGTCAAATGTCTAAGGGAAGTATGCATTCATTGGGTAATTATCAACTAAATCCACAGAGATTTCCCGAAGGGCAGCTATGGGCCAGATCTATGCTAGACACGGGACAGACATCCCGTGTCTCCCTGCTGCGTTGCTCTATCTTTTGGTGGAGAAAGAGCTAGGTGATGATACAAAATTGAAGGGAACAAAATAAACAAGTTGCAATAGCCTATTTAACCAGGCACTGTTCTAAGCACTGTACCCATCAACTACATTAGCCCTCACAACCCTGTGAAGTACTTTCTGTTTTCTCCCAGCCTGAGACTTGAACACACACAGCTGGCCCTGGAGTCTGTACTCCTAAGCTCTACATTGCCGATGCTTTCTCTTTTGATGGATTGCTTGCAATTTAATTTGCAAGGGAAAATAATGAGCTTATCAACACAACTTCACATTATAACATAATGATCCATAAATTTTAAAATAGCCTCGAAGTTGGATTGCACTTACATTACAAGTTCTATAAATAGCACAGATTCACAGGCAGCACAGGACCAATGAAGGGGGCTGTGGGAGGGAGCTGTTTTTTGGAATGAGTTATACATCTGCTTCAGCAAGAGGGTATGGGTGATTGATTTGAATTGCAATGCATATATTATATCTTAAAGTAATTCTTAGAAAATTACTGCTCCAGATTCTGTTGATGCAAGTATGCATCACCACGCACTGCGAACTAACTCAATAATGATGAAGCAAAACTATCTATTATTGTTACCACGTAACAAACAACTCCAAAGCATAGTGACTTAAAACAACATGCATTTTGTTATTCTGTTTCACGATTTTCTGGGTTACAAATTTAGGCAGGGCTCGGCTGGGCGATTCTTCTGCTTCTCTTGAGGGTACTCATCAGGACTGGCCTGGAGGCTCCAGGACTGTGTTGTGCATGTGCCCAGGCCCTCAGTGGGGATGGCTGGGATGGTGAGCTCAGCTGGGCCTTTCTCAGTCCCAGTGTGGTCTCAGGCCCTCTCCATATGGTGCCTCCATGTGGAAGGTAGTGAGGCGTCTACGTGGCAGCTCAGGGCTCCAAGGGCCCAAGACGAGCTGCCAGTCTCCTAAAAGGCTGGGCCTGGAGCTGGCACGTGGTCACTTCTGCCATACTCTCTTGGTCAAAGTAGTCACATGTCAGCACAGATTCAGGGGCAGCAGAAACAGTCCCCACCTCCTGATGTAGGAGTGTCAAAGCATATGTGGCCATCTTTAATCTGTCATCAAACTGATAGTACTTTATAACACTTTATAGATTAAAAGCCTGAAGAAGCCATGACTGACTCAAGGCCACCTTGAGAATGTGTTGACCGCAAAGCACCCTTCCAGTGACCTGCCAGTGGGCACGCACAGGAGGGGACTGGCAGCACTGCATGGCAGCCAGCCTTCTCAACAGGAAGCTGAACTGGAGTCCTCAGTAATCTCTGGTTCTCCTCTAATTTTAGTTTATGAATGCCAGACTTTCACAACCCTTAGTAACTCACATCAGAGGTTATGGGTCACCTTCCATGAAAAGGGAAATCTAGGGTCTCTGGCCATCTGGAAGGTCCCCAGAAGCACAGCCCAAGACAATGACTTGGGTGCAGGTGGTTTTTGTGGAGGTGATGCCGAGAAGCAGGAGTGAGCAGGGTAAGTGAGACAGGGGAGGAGGGAAAGTGAAAAGAAAGGGGGCAGTGTCATCAAGATAGCTGCTGTGGGCAGCCAGGGCTTAAATCCATGAGAAGTGCACAGAAGCCCTCCCAGAATTGTCTGAAGGACCAGGGAGTGGACACCTGTGCACCGGCTCCCATCCCGCTCTGGTGCAAGCTTGTCTGTGGGAGGTATGAACTCTCCTATACCGTTGGGCAAGGTGGGGGGATAGACGGGGTGTGTGAGATGCCCAAGACGCTCAAGAAGCTCTAGGGCAGAAAGAGGACCGTATCTGAGGCTAGATCAGCACGAGCTGAGGCTGAGCTCAGGTGGCACTGCCCACCACTGCTCTGGTCGGTCTGAGGTGGGACAAGGGCTGCATCCATCCGGCTCTGTCATCCTTGTGCACGGATGAGAAGTGCATCATCCTTGCTGTGGCTGGTGCAAAGATCACCCAGCCCAGGGTCCCCTTCAGGCAGGGTGCTGGAACGAGCCCAATGCCATGGAAATCCACCTACACGTACTCAGCTGTCTGCTGCGTGTGATGTTGCGCTAGTGGTTTGTAACACCCGTGCCTCTCTTTCCTCATTTGTCTAGTGGTGGGAGCAGTGATGCCCACCCCACTGGGTGGCTGTGGGAATTAAATGGTGTTATAGAACCCTGAAGATGGGATGAGTCTGTGATGAGTGTCCTAATGTTGGTGCCCTTCCCCTAGTCTCTAGGGGAGAAGGTAGGAACACAAACCCTCTTAAAGGGGATAGAATGGTTAAATGTTTAAGGCAGACACAGGTACAGCTTTATCGCTCCCCCGAGAGTGAGGTGATTTCCAAGTAAGGGGACAGAGGAGGGCTGCATGGGGGAAGTGACAGCGGGTCTTGACCAACCATGGGTTTGGGCACAGTGAGAAGGAGGGGAGATAGGCAGGAATGTCATGAGCGAAGGCCCAGTTCCTCTTGCTACAAAAATTGGTTGAGTGCCTGCTGTGCGCCAGCCCCGAGCTGTGCACTGAGGACTCAGCAGTGGGCAGGATGGACACAGCCCCTGCCTCATGGCGCTCAAAGAGGTGACAAGCAGAGGGCCCGTGTGGCAGGAGCAGGTGGTGCTGCTGACCAGCGGGCCAGAGCCAGGACGGGAAGGATGGGATGGCATGCAGACACTGACACGCAGGAGATGGGACCCGCTTCCCAGCGTCAAGCCTGAGCAGCTGTGTGCTCAGCACTGCTTAGAACGGGGATGCCATCAGGGTGCCAACCCTGACATACAATCCCTGCCCCACCTACTTCATGGCACCTTTTCTGTGAGCCTTTCCTGACTGCCCTGGCCAGCACCACTGGCTCGCCTTCAAGCCGCTGCCCCCAGGACCCCTCCACCCCGACATCCACATGCATCTATCTGTCCTGTAAACGGGGAGCTTCCAGAGAACAGTAATGTGCCTGTCTCCTCCTCAGCTCTGAGGCCAGCATGCGGAGACTTTCAGTAAATGGCATTATTTTCTTTAGGTTTTTTTCCTTTAGCATTTTTAAAAGCTTACTTTAATTGTGGTAAAATATACATAACATAAAATTCACCCTTTTAACCATTTTTAAGTGGACAGTGGAGTACTGTTAAGTATATTCACATTGGTGTGCAGCCAGAATTCTTCTCATCTTACCAAACTGAACCTATGACCATTAAAAGACAAGTCCCCATCCCCACTCCCTGAGACCCTGGTAACCATCATTCTACTTTCTGTTTCTATGAATTTGACTACTTTAAGGACCTCACTCTACTGTACACGTGGAATCACACAGTGTTAGTCTCTTTGTGATTTGCAGTAGATGCTGCTTTTTATCCTTTTTAAACAATAGACTTGCACGTGTGACTTGGATCACATGGGCCGTGGCAGCCTAAGGCAGAAAATCCCTTCCTTTCTCCAGAGGCCCTCCCCTGTGGCCTTCCTTGGCCCCTCTAGGTCTGCTGGGGTATCTCCTTCTTTGAAACCCAGGAGTGCTCTGCCAAAGCCTCTCCCTGGGCACTTAGGTCAGCTCTAGATGGCATGAAAGGCACCCATCCTGCAACTCGCAGTGGGCTGGGAGCTCCCAGAAGGCAGAGCCCATGTCTGACTCACCTTTACCCTCAGTCCCTTGCCAGCCCGGGGCCTGACATCTAGTCAGATCTCAGTCAACTTGGGCTGAACTTGCTGAAATGCACAGTATAAACAGGAGCTGAGTTAGAGTGAGGCCTCCTCCCTAATCTCTGAAGAACGGCCCTGTGCTTGTCCCTCGCCCTGCATCTGCCTTCTCTCCCCCATCGCTCCTCTTCCCTTTCTAGGTCTGGCCCCTTGAACAGCGCCAGGCTCTGTGCCCGGAGCAGCGGGCATCACTGATCCCAGGTTGCAGTGAGAGGTGCGGTGGCAGCACCCATCCCTGCCTTGGGCCGGCTGCCTAAAGCAGTGGGGCAGGTGTTGGGGCCAACCTGGGTGATGAGGGGCTGATGGATCTGTTCAGATGGTCGACCTCCTGGCCTTCCTTCTTCAGATGAGGCCCAGTGCTGGCTTTTTCCGGGGCTCTAAGTCCTGTGGCTTTGCCTCTGTTCTTTCTGCTCACTCTCTACTTTGTTCACCCCTGGATGTAGCTTATCTTGAGCAGAGCTGACCCTGTGGGTCGGGCAGGATCCCCACTTAATTCATTATTCTTCTAGGGCCTAGAACATCATTTGTTTGCTAGAATGCTGGCTCGACAAAGCCAACTGAATGCTAGTATGAATGTTTCTTGTTTTCAGCTCAGTATTACTAGGGGGTAGCCAACTCCAGTATCTGCAAGGATCAAGCAGGTAAGTTACTGTGTGAAGCCCTCAGTGGAGGTGCTGGAACATCACAGTGGAGGTGTTGGAACATGGCTGGCCCAGCTGAAAAAGCAAACAACAGAAAAATCAGGACCCACTAAAAGCATGAGTGCTTTATACTTACTACCTCATTTTGGGGCCATCACAAGTCTAGGAAATAGGAATATTCTTTTTTTTTTTTTTTTTTTTGAAATAGGAATATTCTTATTTCTGGTTAAGGAAATGGAGGTTTGGAAGGGCTGCTTATTCAACTCAAAGGAGAGATAGTGGGAGGTTCATAGGGGGCCTGGGTGACTCTAGGGTCCCCTCTAAGTTAGAAAGCCCCCAAAGCCATTCTTTCCAGTGTACTTCTGATAACCAGATCAGCCCTTGATGGGGTCTGTCTATGGATCTGTTGACTGATGAGCAAGGGGCCACCACCCACACTCAGAATGGCAGGAAGTTGCCTTCTAGGGGCATCTTACCTCATCTTGTTGACTTTCCCTGCAGGCCCTGCCCTGGCCACGAGCAGCTGGAGCACATCTGTTTGACCCAGAAGCCAACGACTTGTGACCCTCTCTCTGGACGGCCTGCTCAGAGCACGCACACAGGTACGGGCCAAGCCGTGGGCTTGGGGTAAGGGAAATCTTACACGTGACTCTTGCTTTCAATCTTTTGCCACTACTTCATTTTGCTTCCCCAATAATGTTCACAATCTTTTTGCTTTTCCATTAATCTCAAAACTACTTACGTAGAAGATGAAAGATTTATTCGATCTGAAGAGAAACCAGAGTATTCTGTCATACAGAGTGAAGTAAGTCAGAAAGAGAAAAACAAATACCGTATGCTAACACATATATATGGAATCTAAAAAAAAAAAAGGCCCTGAAGAACATAGGGGCAGGACAGGAATAAAGACGCAGACGTAGAGAATGGACTTGATGACACGGGGAGGGGAAGGGTAAGCTGGGATGAAGTGAGAGAGTGGCATGGACATATATATACTACCAAATGTAAAATAGATAGCTAGTGGGAAGCAGCCGCATAGCACAGGGAGATCAGCTCGGTGCTTTGTGACCACCTAGAGGGGTGGGATAGGGAGGGTGGGAGGGAGGGAGACACAAAAGGGAGGAGATATGGGGATACATGTATATGTATAGCTGATTCACTTTGTTATAAAGCAGAAACTAACACACCATTGTAAAGCAATTATACTCCAATAAAGATGTTAAAAAAAAAAACAAAACTACTTATGGTTGGGAAAAGCCCATGATGTCCACCTTTGGCTTGGGCTGAGCACATAGATTCTAAATGTGTTAGCACTGGTGAAGATTCCCAGCGCTCGGGTCCAGCGTGAGGAATACCTGCTGTGGAGGGGCGTGGCTGGAAAAACGTATCATTCACTTTTTATACAACTCTTCATATGGGCCCAGAATATCATCTCCCACTACTCACCAGAAAACATATACAGGGCAGGCGGCATTCCCCTCTGTCATATATCCTCCAGGCAGGTCCCCAGTGGGACATAAAGACAGAGAGATTCCTGAGCTAGAGAAGATATTTCTATTTGATGAGCATTAAGCCTGGAATCGGATCTGGAATACCACCAGGTGGCTCTTTACCGTGAACTGTGTGCAGGTCCCACCATGGCCCCTTGGGGGAGGGAGCGATGTGGAAAACGCTGGAGGGTGGGTCACTCTTTGGGGATTTTTCCACGTGCTCTGTGGTCAGCACTGGATTGCCCGTCAGGGCTCTGCCTTGGGTCCCCTCCAAGACCCAAGCTGGGGGAAACCTGTGCTGGGCTGCAGGGCCCTATCACCCCCTACTGTTAGGGGCCCAAGAGGGGAAGGCTTTGCTGTCTCATCTCTGTGCTCCAACTTTAGTTTCAGTTTTCACTGCCAGCAAGGTCACCTCTGCTCAGATTCTGTCTTGTCCCAAGACTAATGCAGAAAAAAAGAATAGCTGTAGTAAGTCATGCAGAGCAAGCACCATGGCCCACCTGCCTTTGCCTCTGCCCTTGATGAGCCAACACTGACCTGGTGAGGCTAATCAGAAGTATGTGTTCACCGATGAACTTTTCTACAAAATAGAAACAGACTCAAGATGTAGAGAACAGACTTGTGGTTGCCAAGGGGGAGGGGGCTGGGGGAAGGACGGATTGGGAGTTTGGGATTAGCAGATGCAAACTATTATATATAGGATGGATAAACAGCAAGGTCCTATTGTATAGCACAGGGAACTATATTCAATATCCTGTGATAAACCATAATGGAAAAGAATATGAAAAGAATGTATATATATGTATACCTGAACCACTTTGCTGTATAGCAGAAATTAACACAACATTGTAGATCAACTGTACTTCAGTAAAATAAATTTTAAAAACTTATTTAAAAAAAAAGTATGTGTTCAGCCATCCATGCCCAGCCTTGTGCGTGTGTGTGAAACAGTGTTCACACCTTTTGTATTAGGTCTCTGATAATTTGGGGGAAAAGCACAATGTGGGGCTTTGTTTCCACTTCCAGGGCCACAAAATAAGAGGAGAAGGAGCTTTACAGCCGAACCAGATCGAGAAATTGTGCGCGTGGCACTGAACCGGGATCCACGCCGTGGTTTTGGTAAGAGGGGTCCCGGCAGGGGGGACCCAGTCTTTCCCTCTGGGCAGAGGGGAGGGGTGTGCTATCTTCCCTTTAGACTTTTCTACTCCCTTTTCCTGCCTGTCCTCTCCCCATTTGCCTTTTTCAGTGATCACTTCTTTTTCTTCTCTTTAAATGTCCCTAACCAGCAATGGGATGTTGGGGTCAAAGTTTCCTTTTAGGCCTGATCAGGTTTTGGGGTGCAGATCTTGAAAATCTAAGTATAAGATAGAAAAAGGCTTTTCCGTCTAATACCACGTAATAACCTTTCTCTAGCATATTTAGATTCTTAGGGATGGGGAAGAGTAGTCAATCTTTTTCACCTCTTACTATTTACCACATTCGAAGACCCTTAAGAAGAGAAGGGTTACTTGATTAAAAATCATCTTTTTTTTCCGATCTGATTATGTATTGGAACAATAATACATAATGTTCCTAGCTGTAGTTGTGCTTATGAATGAGGGACAATCCACTTTCCTCCATCTGTCATGGCAGAGTAGAAAGAGCTGTTGGAGAATCAGAGGACCTAGGTACAAATATCAGCATTGCTACTTAGTAGCTGTGTGATATCAAGCAAATAACCTAACCTCTCTGAGCTGCAAAATCATTAAGTATCATCTTCTTTCATATAATTGGATTATAGGTTTTGTCATTAATGAGGGAGAAGATGTAGGCAAAGTTGATCCTGGCATCTTTATATCTTCTATTATACCTGGGGGACCAGCTGAAAAAGCTAAAAAGCTCAAACCAGGTATGTCATTTTTGATTGCCAGAGATGCTGCTTTAAGGAACTGCTCTTTCTCAGTTCCTTGATGGGATTATTGAGATGTCTTATTTTTCCAGGAGGGCAGATACTAGCCTTGAATCACATCAGTCTGGAGGGCTTCACATTCGACATGGCTGTTAGAATGATTCAGAATTCTCCTGACAACATAGAATTAATCATTTCTCAGTCAAAAGGTATGTCTTAACCCGCTCTCAGAAGCTGGAGAGCCTCCTTCATTTTCAGGAGTACATTTTTACAAACACGGAGTACTGGGGCTTTAAGTCCGTGTAGGTCTCTTGTATTACCTCTCTCGTGATAGTGGCTTTGGCACAAATCAATAAACTCTGCAATTTCAGGGGCAGAATGCGCTCTACCATTGCTTGTCCTGCTGAATGGGAGAAGCCTACTCTAGTTCTTTATTAGATGCAGCTATTGTGTGTTTCTCTGCCACTCTTCTCGCATGACAGGAAGGATGTTCTTTCGATCAGCCGAGGTCTTATTGAAAGTGGCTACTGCAGTAATTCTACATATTTGGGGCTTAGTTGTGGAACCCGGTGGGAAGGAGACGGGGGGCTGTTCTTGAAGCTGAAGCGCATAACAAGCATTCTGTTCTAATTTGGTTAAGACTCAGCATGTTAGAGATCAACCAAAAGAGTAAAGGTTGTTTTTTTTTTTTAAGATGATTTTATTCGTCCTTTAGATAGCTATCCAACAATTGCCTGTACTGAAGAGTAAGATGACTCTGTTTATCTGGGTCAGGTTTGGGGTGGTAATGGAGGGATGTTAATATCCCTCTCCCTCCCAGTTACCCGGGCTCACCACAGCTTTTTGGTTGGGTGATCCTGCAATTTTCCAGAAGACTGCCTACAAAGCCAGGCCCACACTCTAGGAGCTTTGTACAATCTCCTCTCATGTACAGAAATGCTTCATGTCACACCAGCCAGCATTTTCTGGGTCCTAAATGCAGTCACCCCGTTGGCCTTGGCCTCTGAAAACCACATGCCCTCTCTCACTCTTGCACATGTACACACCATCACCAGGTGGCTTTCCAGGTGCTGCATCTGCCCTTCGTCCAGAAGCTGTGGGGGGATGGGGGCTGGCAAAGCTGTGGCCTTAGCCATGCGCCTTTCATCCTGTGCTTGGACCTGACCCAGGGGCTAGCCCGGCCCTTCCACAGCACCTGCCCCAGCTCACTGCTCTGTTGGATTTCCTACACTGTCACTGTTCTTCCCACAATGTTTTAGGTGTCCTTGTATTTCCCTCCATACTTTGCACAGGAAAGGACAGAGGGGAGCGATCAAACCACCCTATTTTTAAAATCAGGAAACATAATGCAGCTGAGCTGGGGTCCATTCAGTGTCAAGGATGGCCTGCTGGGGTGGGGATGTCCAAAACCGGCACCCAAAGTCTGTGAGGCTCCAACCTCGCTTTAGAGTTTCAGATGATGGAGTACCCACAGCGCCTGTGCATTACGTGTCCTCTCATCCTGGAGCCCCAGTCACGTGTTCGTAACTCTGCCTGGTCACAGTTGGGGTTCCTCGAAACAGCTGCCACCTTTGTTGGAGGAAGATGCTTCCACGGTGACTCTGGCTGGTCACTGTGGGCAGAGGCTTGACCGCCGTGAGTTTCTATCTGGTTGGGCTGCTGTTGGGACATGTGCTCTAGACTGGAGATCAAAGACAAGACAGAGAGCCTTCCCATCAGGAGCAGACATCACCCTCCACTACAGATTGAGTTTTAATTACCCGCAGAAGTTCTAGCTTGTATTTCCGTTAGGCAGGACATACGTTGCACAGCTTGACATTTTAATCCAGTCATAAGTCTTGTCCTTGCCTCTTGTGGAGGGTGTGGAAGAAAATAAACACATGCTTACAACATTGCTAGAAGGACAATGACAGTAGAATAGCTAGTGAGAAGCAGCCGCATAGCACAGGGAGATCAGCTCGGTGCTTTGTGACCACCTAGAGGGGTGGGATAGGGAAGGTGGGAGGGAGACGCGAGAGGGAGGAGATATGGGGATATATGTATACGTATAGCTGATTCACTTTGTTATACAGCAGAAACTAACACACCATTGTAAAGCAATTATGCTCCAATAAAGATGTTAAAAAAAAAGGAATTGCCAGGAATAAGGCATTACTGAACGGTGGCCCACCACTCTCTACCTTTAGGCTTGAACTACTTCTAATCTGATTCATTAACTTAAGTTTATCCACTGTGTGAGTTGGGCATTTTCCTGAGTACTAATGAGTCTGTATCAAAAGTTGTAAACTTACTTGTGTGTCTACATATCCAGATGTAAAGAAGATCTGTGTTCCTTCCTCCCATATACATTTGTTGAATAGCTGATATTAACATATGCATGGTAAATACACGTATTGAGGCTCTTAGTACTATGTACTAAGCTGTAATCTCTTTCTCTCTCTCTCTACATGTATAAACGTCTCTCTATATTTAATTTCTAAGCCTCACCAACCCTGTGAAGTAGTTGAGATTATCTCTATTTTAGATATGAGGAAATTGAGGTCCAAAAATGTGAATTACCTTGCCCAGGGTTTTACCTAGTGATCCCTGACCTCATGTTCTTTCCTCTGCTCTGTGCCGGCTCAAGGGTCAGACATGGGGCAAATGGGAATCAGTGGCCCAGTCTTCACCCAAAGGGAGTCCACCATCTGGTTAGTACCAAGTTCCCCCCAAAGAACCAGACACGGTGAACTTTGGATCACAGGGTGATTACAGGTGTGCTCAGCAGGGACTCTGGAAGAGGCTGGCTTTAAGAGCAACATGATGGTTGTGGGGTTTGGGGCAAGATTTAATCCTTTTGACTCTGCTTCCTTGTGTATGAACTGGGATCACACCTTCCTGGTGGGTGTGTTGAAAACATGGAAAGATACGTATATGTACATGTGTATATATATATACACACATAAATATATGTGTGTGTGTGTGTGTGTGTGTGTGGTGCCCATATGTGGCAAGAGCTTAAAAAGGGGGAACTGCCATTATAACCATCCGTTGCTCCTGTGTTTTCATAATTGGGTCACACAAGCTCTATTTAAGTTTCAAGAACACATCCAGAATCGTCCCTTCCTCTATTCTAAAAGCATCATCTCTCATGGGTGCTAAACTCACATGGCTCCCAGCAGCTATAAAAGGTCTCTCTGTCATTGGAGGAAAATGCTGTGCCCCACATAGAAATGCCACTGAGACGCCAGCCTTTCCAAGCTGTTGATTTCTTCTTGGCTTGTTTTTTATAGGTGTTTGTGGAAATACCTCAAGCGAGGAGAAGAATAGCACGGCCAACTCTGGGGTCTTCTCTACAGACAGCCTGAGCAACGGGCACCTGGGAAGTTTTTCATCACACACACAAGACCAGGAAAGAAATATTGAAGAACTGGAAATGGCTCGGACTCAGAGCTTAATGCCCAGGCTGAGACCTCAGCTGTCTGCTCCACCATTAAAGGTAATCATTCCCTTGCTTCACTCTCTAGAATCTGGAGGAAAGAGAACAGGCTGTGGAGCCCAACAGCCTTGGCTCCAAAGTCCCTCTTTGTTCTCTATTTGCCATGTCAGGAAATAAATACTTACAGTGCATGATTGTTGAGAAGAATATAAAGGGGAAAAGGCAAAGCTTCTAGTGCAGTGCCAGGGCTCAGTGTTTGAGGTTTCAGTGTCCTCGGTCACTAATTTTAACTGTGACGGATAATAACTGGCTTCTGCCGAGGGCCACGCATGGACAATCAGACATCTTGTATTCTTGGTCTCTAGTTAGTCCTCAAGCTGCAACTCATTGCCTTCGCTCTTGACAACACACCAAGGAGGAAGAAGACAAAGGCCAGCTTTGGCATGCAGAGAACTGTCTGCTTTAGTCCCAGGGCCGCCAGACTCCAGCTGTGTTTCCTTAGACACTGGATGGAAAGGTCTCCTTTTGCCCCTCCAGACCTCTGTCCGTTTTTCTCTGGGCCCCGTGGAGCTGACACTCACAGACTGTGTCAGCCCTCTGTCTTCTGGTTGGCTCTGCCCAGAAGCCCTGTGTCTAGGAAAAGAGAGTTGTTTTCCTTTATCTCACACTACTACCCCACTCACAACACTGATACCAGTTGGGTGGGTTTTCCACATCAAGCAATTCCGACACTAACAGACTGGAATTAGCACCAGGTCCCACAGGTGAAGGACCCATCCCTCAAGACAGCCTCCACTCCAGATGACAATGAAGTTGTCAGTCCCAAGGTTACCCACACTTCTGTCTGACTTGGCTGCAATTTGGAGGTCCCCATGGCCCCCTCCTTGGGTTTGTTAATTTCCTAGAGCAGCTCACAGGATCCAGGAAAACAGGTTCCTTGCTATTGCTGATTTACTATAAAGGATGTTTTAAAGGTACAAGGGAGGAGACAGATGAAGAGAGGCATAGGGTGAGGTCTAGAAGGGTCCTGAGAGCAGCGTCATCTGCCCCTGTGGAGTTAGGGTGTGCCGTACTCTCTGCATAGATGTGTTTATGAACCTGGAAACTACGAATCCCATATTTTTGAAATTCTTATGGAGGCTTCAGCGCGCAGGCATGGTGGATCATTCGCTCAATCTCTAGCCCCTCTTGCCTTCCCAGAGGATGGGGGGTTGAGTGGAGTGGAAAGTTTCAAGCTTCTAATCATGGCTTGGTTTTCTGGTGACCAGCCCCCATCCTGAAGCTACGCAGGAACCAGAGTTCCCTCTTTAGAACAAAAGGCATTCTTATAACCCAGAAAATTTCAAGGGATTTGAGAGCTCTGTGTCAGGAACTGAGGTCAAAGAGCAAATATTAGAACAAAAGATGCTCCTAGTCTCCTATCACTTAGGAATTTTTTTTTTTAATTTAGACATCCCTGAATTTTATTTTTTTATCACTTATTGTGATATAATTAATATATATGTACATATAAATAGACATATATATATTATAATTATAATATAATTATATTAATATATAATATATTATTATATATTAATATAATTAATATATATGTATATATATGTACATATGTATAGACACACACACACATATATAGCAAAATGATTACCACAACAAGGTTAGTTAGCAGGTCCATCCCCTCACAGAGTTAAAATTGTGTGTGTGTGTGTGTGTGTGTGTGTGTGTGTGTGTGTGTGTGTGTGTGGAGAGCGTTTTGGATATACTCTCTTAGCAACTTGCAAATATACAATACAGTATTTCTAACTACTATAGTAACCATGCAGTACGTTACATACCCAGAAATTATTTACCTTATAACTGGAAATTTGTACCCTCTGACACTTTCACCCATACTCTCCACTGCCCACCCCTCACCCTCACCCTGGCAACTACCAATCCACTACTCTGCTTCTGAGTTTGTTTTTTTAGATTCCTCATACATCACTTAGGAAAGTACAAAGGTTGAAGGAGCTCTGTGCCAGGAGTGGGGGGCAGAGACCACTATATAGGTTTTCTCTTATTTCACAGTCTAGTGGGAGCCTGCAGCTGGGGGATGAGTGAGTACTGGCTTGTCACCCTGCCTGTGCTCAGGTTGGCTGTGACCCTCTGCTGAAGAACACACAGCTCCTGTTAGGTGCTCTTTGCCCTCGAGCTCTTTACCACTCGCTCAGTTCCATCAGCCATCCCCCCTCTCGCTCCTCAGGCTCAGGAAAGGTAAGAGCACCTGCTGTTTCTAGCCCCGGGGTGCTTAGCTCTCCTCATCGGTTTCTTTAACTGCTTGCCCACACCTTTGAAAGCAGGCCTTGTGTCAGCTCTCCTCCATCACCCAGGATGGGGATGTACACCTTCTCTTGGTGCTCAATTAATCTCGTAGCATGACTGGACGGATGAATCAACATGACGTGCATGTCACAGCACCAAGCAAAATGCCTGGCATGAGGTAGAAAATACTCTCTTCTGTTCTTCTCTCAAGCATTCAACCACTGTAGAGACCCAGTATAGCTACTCTTGCTAGAGATGATTGAAGGTCCTCCTGAGGTTTTCTTCTGCTCCAGAAGCTGCTGTGTATCTGGTATCCAGCATGCCTTCACTTGACTGGTGTCATGTGTGAAGCTACCAGGGAGTGTCTAGATGACTTCAGTTCTCATAACGATATTTGCGTCATGAATAGAAACAGGAGAGAATCTATTGAGACCCTGTTATGTGCTGGGCATCATTCATACTCACTGTTAGAAGGTGATCTCTCATTGCAGTTCCGTGGATTGGGGAAAAAGTCTGGAGAGACCAAGAGACAAGTGCAAAGTCATACAGGGAGGAACTGATTAAGCGGAGAGTGAATCCCCTGTTGGCCCAGCCCTGAAACTTATGGGTTTTTTTTTTGATGTGCAATGCTGCTGGCTCCTGAGAGCAGGTGAGAGCTAAGAGGTGTCATCTGCTTAGGCAGGGCCAGCGCCTTCACTTCTTCTTTCTTTTTGTGTGTTCATTCATGGCAGGGTACTGGTTCTTCGTGTCCTCTATCACCTTCAGAAAACAATGCCAGTGAAATCTACTTCGTGGAGCTGGTTAAAGAAGATGGGACACTTGGATTCAGCGTGACTGTAAGAATTCTCAGGAGAGCTTAGAAAGTAAACAGTTGAAAGATGTTCATCTGGAGTCTTGGTGGGCATTGCACTCATGTGCCAACCTCTGATAACCCAGTGATCACTGGGTACAAGCAACACGTCAGAGTGATGAACCAAGAAAGTCAGTGGGGGCCTCAGTGAGGGATGGGAGTTCAAAGTGAAACTGGGAGACCAATGGCAAACTTGGGAAGAGCAGACACTCCAAGCAGTGTGGGTGGAATTATGGTTATGCTGGACAATAAGGAGAGGGTAGCATTGTGGAGCTTCAGGGACACAAGCCAAAGGTGAATGGGGTGGTCCCTGGTCGTCAGGTTGGTAAGACCTCCATTCAGGACAGACACTTTGCATTTGGTTTCTGAGCTCCATCTGGCAGACCCGGGAGGGGGGAGGATAAAAATTGTACAAGAATGATATTATATAATCCCACTGATGTAAAAATTTTTATGTATGTGTGTATACACACATGGAAAAATTAGAAGAAAAAGATAAAGTTAGATCTTTAGTGACCTGTAAGGATGTTCATAATCTATTGTTAAGTTAAAAAAAAAAAGTTGCAAAATACTGTGTGGTTGAATTCTGCTTTTGTATCCACAAACCAACACACAAGGATAGAGAATATGCCAGGCACCAGCCTTTGGGCCTATCGCTGTATCCACTTTTGCTGGTCACTGCTTATGGAGAGACGATGTGGTACATTGACGTGACTCATTTCTGAGCACCTGCCATTGGCCAGTGCTGGGCTGGATATGACACAGCTCCCTCACACGGCTCATATCGTTATACTTCTTATGAGCATCTAACCTTCTGCTCAGTGGATAATAAAGCCTAAACAAACAAGTGAATATATAAGATGGTGTCACATGGAGATGAGGTGATGGGATAGAGCGGAAGGCAGATGGGAGCTCTCTGAGTCAGGGAGGTGGGGGAGGCCCCTTCAGGAGGGGGCAGATGGGTGGTGAGTTTTTCATTGTGTTTTCCAGGGTGGCATTAACACAAGTGTGCTCTGTGGAGGTATCTACGTGAAATCCATCATTCCCGGAGGGCCAGCAGCCAAGGAAGGGCGGATCCTTCAGGGTGAGGATGGAGTCACGCTGGGCTCTGCGTTCTGCGGTGTGATGAGCCCCGGCCTGGGGGGGTGCAGCCGTCAAGCCTTGCCCCACTCTCACTCTGATGCCTTGTGCAAATGATTGCCTCTCCAGGTCATGGTTTCCTTACCTGGAAAAGGAGATGATTTAACCTGACCCACCTACCTGATATGTTAACATGGGGCCCAAATGCTTGGGAAACATAAGGTGATTTAAAAATATGAAATTTTAAATAAACTTGTTGCTGTTTGGCTTTTATGGGAGAAGCCATGCTCCCCATGGAGGACAGAGCAGGTACTGGTGACCTCCACTTAAGTATCCGGGGAGGACACCAGCAAGCCTCCTTTCTGCCCTTCCTCACATCCACTGCTCTGAAGGAAGGGGGGGTGGATTTTTACTCTTCTCCAAAATGGCTAGAATTGAGCTAAAAAGGGCACCTACGATCTTACCTATCTCCATTTTCCCTAGAATTCCAGGGTCCCTGGCATCAACCAGGTCTCCCTGAGGTTTTTTGAAATAAAAAACATCCTGGAGATATAAATATCACCCCTAAGAGACTTGAAAAAACTTTCAAAAATGGTTTCCCAGGAAATCGGGAGAAAGGATAAGGTTGTACTTGTTAGCTGGCTTAACTGCTCTGTGAGCCAAGGATAGAGGTTTCTAGACCGCTGATCTGTGCAGGTGCTCACAGGGGAGGCTGGCAGGGCCCGGGCGGGGCTCCCCCCAGCTCAGCTCCCTACCCCTCCTTGAGGCTGTGTGGAGGGGTGCTGGGCAGGGGCCTCGCAGAAGAGTCCTCCCTGCAGCCCCAGGAGCTCGGGGACATGACATCTGTCCCCCTCCCAGGTGACCGGCTCTTGCAGGTGGATGGAGTGAGTCTGTGTGGCCTCACCCACAAGCAGGCCGTGCAGTGCCTCAAGGGCTCTGGGCAGGTGAGTGCACCGTTACTGGTTACTGGGGAGCTTTCCTTCCCCCCAGAGTTTTCCTCGACAGCATCAGAAGCTGTGGTTGCCTCTGGGTGGGAGGGGGTAGGCAGGAAACCAACGAGACTTTCTGTTGTGTCTGTTTTTTCCCTTTCACATCTTCCTTTTACCAGCGCTTTTCTTTGGAGGTGTGAAAGTCAGGAGGAAGCAGGCAGATGTTCCCAGGCAGAGAAGCTCACCTCCTCTAAGGAGCCTTGAAAGGCTTACTGTCTCTTGCCTAGAGATTCTGGAATCAGACAGCTGTACTCAGCTGACTGAGTGAAGTGACTTCTCCTGCCTGGCCGCCCCCTCACGCCCTCTGCTCCAGCTGTAACTGACCAATGCCTCCGTTCGCTCTCAGAGCCTCTCAGCACTCGCCTTGGCACGTGCTGACACCCACCCCCGCCCGAGTTCATGCAGTTCTCGCCAACCTGTGTAATTACAGGCTACACTGTCCTAGGGGTCCTTTTATTACAAAGAGGTAGAAATTCAAGATGCCAAGAGCATGTACCCTTCGGTCCTCATTCTGTGCAGTGCCCAGGCAGCATCTGGATGTCACTACACTCTGTCCCATCCTCCGCCTGAGGGTGGGAACCTTTACTTGTGATGGTGGCCTAAGCCACAGAGCTGGGGTCTCCCTCTTGGCAACTGGGCAACCATCAGAGATACAAAGGGCTCCTAGGGACCCCTCTGGCAAACAGAGGGGTGGAAGGGCCCCCTTTTGCTTCCTTTCCCAAACCATTCTTCTATTTTGTGGTGAGATTTACTTGTCTTGGCGACCTTGGCTGACATATCTTGAGAACAAAGTCATAATTTAGTAGTATTCTCTATTCTTCAGAACTTTGCTGACGGACATGCTTAGAGAATGTATTTGGCCAGCATACTGGCGGTGATGACAGGTAGGAACTGTCACTCTGGGGTCACAGCAATGGTGCTGAATGACCATTGCTGCAGGAGGATGTTGGCAGGGTCAAGTCCCCCAAGTGGAAGCTCAGAATTTCTCCAAACTTCCAGGCGATGTCTAGCTACTGGGTCATGCTCTGGGTAATGGGAGTATACAGTGTGTGGGGAAGAGGAAAGGGAAATTGAACCAGAAAGAAAGGGGGAGGCCAGATTGACATAGGCCTGGGATACTGTGCTGGGGGTTTGGATTTTAGGTGATGGAAAACACTGGAGATTTTTAATCAAGAGTGTTGCATGTTCAGCTTGTGTCTTATTTCAATCCACAGGTAACCTTGAGGGGAGTGGACTGAAGGAGGAGGAGATAGGGTCCAGGAAGTCAAGTTAGAGGGCGCTTGCCCCAGTCCAGCTGGCCATTGGCAGCAGGAGAGGGAATGGAGGAGAGGGGAGCACTGAGGGAGATGTTTCTGATGGAGAACATGCAAGCCTTGGAAGCCAGTTGGGTATTTGGAAGGCAGAAGGGGGAAAGCTGGTCCACTGCAAGTGTGGCCCCTGGGAGGTTAGTTGAGGGATAGGTCAGTGTTCTGAGAGAGCAAAGGCAAGAGGAGGAATGTTTTAGGCAAAATGAGGAGGGGGAAGTGAGGGTGAGTGAGAGGAAGAAGATGAATTTGGCCTTGAATACACTGAGATGGAAGTACATGTGTTACTTCCGGGAGCATTTGTCCAACAGACAGTTGGAAATATGGCTCTGGATCCTAACAGAGAAGCTAGATTGGAGATTTTGATTTGAGATTCAAATGAAGCAGCTACTGGATGTATCAGAAAATTACGAAGCATTTGCCGAGTGGAGGGAGAGACTCCTGGTTGCCATATGAGGTGTAAATTGTGTTCGTCCACCCATCCTTCTAGGTTGCAAGACTGGTCTTAGAGAGAAGAGGCCCCAGGACTGCACAGCAGTGTCCTTCTGCTAATGACAGGATGGGAGATGAATGCACGGCTGTTTCCTTGGCAACAGTCTTGCCTGGAAGGCCTGCGAGCAGTGTCTCAGCGACATATGGTGAGAGGAGAGAGGATTGAGTGTTACTATTGTCATGTCATCCTGTGCTGCTTTTGAATTGTCAACTGCAAAGGGAAAGCAGGAAGGCTCCCTCTGGGTTCTCAAAAGATAGTGAGCAGCGGTGGTCATCATGCGGCCGCTTTCAGATGCAATGGAAGCCAATCTAATGGAACATGTTCCTATAAAAAAAAAATGCATTATCCCCAAAATGATGACCAGGCATAATTCTGCCCCCAAGCCTTCTGAGGATTTCTGATCAGGTGCTGGAATGTTTGTGTCTAAATAAGTATTTGGGGTTGAAATTGGAATGAAAGGATCATGCCTTTGCTGACAAAGGGTCCACGTTTCAGCCGAGACACTTGTAACAAAAATCTGAGTAAAGATGAGGTGGGTGGGGAGAGGAAGGCACTCAGAAACCTAGCCTAGTTACTAACATCAAAAAGCAAACCCATGATCAGTTTACAGGGGCACTATTACACATCATCTGATGGGTTGCCTCTCTGCACTTCCCTGGGATTTTGTTTCCTGCTAGGAAAACATGTATTTCCTTAGTACGTCGTGATTTGCAGCTTAGCTGCTTGTCAACCCCTTTATAGAGATTTTCCTGAAGGCGTTAAATCAGGTTGAATGCAAGGTAACCATAGTGAGCAATGGGGTTGGGTGGAGGGGGAAAAGCATGTGCATAAAATAAGTCTGTTTCTTCTTTCATTGCTCCTCGGCTCACTCCAGTGAGGGCCTTTGAGAAATTGAATACAGAATGAGCTAAAGGGGTCAGACGATGGTGATGGTGAAACTGGTCATACGACATACCTGAACCTAACTGCTTCAGACACTTTCATTCTTGCCCCAAATCATAGTTTATAAATCAGTCCCTCTATTGATTGATTGCCAACTGAGGTGGTGAAAGCAGAGTAGGGGAGGCCCAGAGGCCTCTGGCTGCCAGACTATGTAAGTTCTTTGGGCTGTGTCCATCTTGGGTGCCCAGAAGCAGCTGTTTTGTCTTACGGTCACTACACAGGGCTGAACAAAATGGCAGCTAAAACATTTTCATAGAGTTGGCCATGATTATCTCCATGGTCTAATTATGCAAAAAATTTTTTTCAAGTATACTAAAAAATGACTGTGGTTCTAAAAGGGTAATAGGAATATATGTGATTCAAGTTTTACTAAATGATTTGGGCCTATTGTGTACGTCTCTAAGTTATATCTTTACATATAAACTTTGTTGATTGTCTATAATTGCTCTGTCCAATATGGTAGCCACTTGCCCATGTGGCTATTGAGGACTTGAAGTGTGACCACTCCAAACTGATAAAATATATACTCGAGTCTTAAAGACTTATTTCATAAGAACGTAAAGTACCTCATTAATAATTTTTTCGTGTTGTTGCATGTTGAAATGGTAATATTTTAGGTATGTTGGGTTAAATGAAATATGATTATGTTTATTTTACCCTTTTCCTCTTATTTTTTAAAATGTAGCTGTTTGAAAACTTTGACATTATGTATGTGGTTTGCATGTGCAGTTCACATATTTCCTTTGGATGACACTGACCTATAACAGGTATAATGGACTCTGTCATAAAAATGAGCAAAATGAAATCGTTTAATGTAAAACAGGAATAATTCATTTACTTGACAATTGGCATTTTGAGGCTGGCCAATTTCATTTGGAATCTACTGAAGGGTGGATCTCATTCACATCCCACGATACAGGTCCCAGGTTTGAAGTCAAGCTAAGAAAGAACGCCAGTGGTTTGGGATTCAGTTTCGTGCAGATGGAGAGTGAACGCTGCGGCCATCTCAAGAACGATCTTGTGAGGATTAAGCGGCTCTTCCCGGGGCAGCCGGCAGAGGAGAATGGGGCCATCGCAGCTGGTGACATTATCCTGGCTGTGAACGGAAGGCCCACAGAAGGCCTCGACTTCCAGGTGGGAGGCCATGAGGGATGCAGTCCTGTGTGCAGGCTGAGGTCAGCCACGCTCCTTTCAGGGCCCCCCACCATGGGGAATACTCTGGGCTCCCGGAAATCACACGTGGAGCCTGGATTTGGATCACATAAAGAGAGAAATTGGCAGAACATCCTCATATTAAAATTTCCATCTCAATTCTTAACTATCTGACCTTGAGTAAGCCTTGCTTCTCAGTAGGTTCGTAATGAAACTGAAGATAAAACCCTGGCTTCTGTGCTGGCTAAAGGTCTCCTAACACACACTCCCAGAGGTGGGCGTGAGGGCTCAATGGGCTACCTTGGGTCCCTTTCTGCCCTCCTTCCCATTTCTCTACTAAATTTACGGCTTTGACGTGTAGTGTTGCATTGGTTGTCGTGTGTATGATCAAAAATGTAATAAAAAAGAAAGTAAAAAGTGGGCATTTCTTAATCTTATAGCATAAAATCTCAGTGAAATATTGTACATATCGGTCAGGGTCCTGGCAGAAATTGGGCCATCTGAGAAAGTTTAATAAAGGTGCGGAGATTGTTGGGAAACTCAAGGGAGAGTATAGAGCCCTGGGGCTGGGAACAGTGGGTGCAGTCATTCACCTTCCCTACCCCCGAAGTCCAAAGGGAGATGGGTAGGAGCAGTTACCAAATCCTTGAAGCTGAGTGAGCTAGGTGGAGCAGGGATATAGTCATCCTGTGACAACCCCACAGGGAGGAATGCAGGAAAGCAAACGTGGACCTCCCTCTCCCCCTCGGCTCTGATCCCTGTTCACCCTCGCATTGGCTGAGCCCAGCAGGAAGCCTCTCTGCAGCCCACGCAGGTCTACCTCCAGGGCACAGAGCAAGGCAGACGAAGGTGGAGAGTGGCTCCAGGTGGGATGGGGAGGGGTGGAGAATCCTCAGAGCAGCGTTAGGGTGGGGATACCTTCATCCATCCTGCATCCTTCATCTGATCCAGGATCATCCTCTGAGAACCGCTGCTGGGCCAGCAACTGTGTGAGGGACTGAAGACAGAGAGGCGGACAGTTCATATGGTCTGGTCTCAGAGCTCACGGGGGTAGTGGGATAGACAAGAGAACAATTCCCACTGCGGGAAATAAGTGCCATGAGAGATAAAAGGCCCTGCTCCAGTGCTTGCACCAGGGAAGGGGGAAGGAGCCCATTCTATGGCAGTCCATTGCAGCTGGGGGTACTGAGTAGTATCCAGATCAATCCAGATCAGTGGTTCCAGGTAGGGGTGAATTTGCCTCTTGGGACATTTGGTGAAGACCCGAGACATTTACGGTTTTCACAACTAATGGACGCTACTGGCATCTAGTGGGTAGAGACCAGAGATGCTGCTCAACGTCCTGCGATGCACAGGACAGCTCTGACAACAGAGTTATCCAGCCTAAAATGCCAATAGTGCTGAGAGGTTGAGACATCATGGTCTAGATAGGTAATAAGAGCTATTCAGGCAACCTCATGCCCTGGGCTTTGAGAGGGTGGCTTGGAGCAAGAGGTTCAGCATGGTGGGAGCTTAGGAAGTGGGTGCAGGGAGGAGCAGATGGGAGAGAGAGCAGGGCGAGAGGCAGTGGCAGGTAAGAACAGGTTCTGGGTGCTGTGCTTATGTTGAGCGAGGTGAGCCAGAGAGAGGGTTCAACGGGAGAAGAACCTGGTTCTATCTGTATTTGGGAACGACTGCGTGTTAGTGATGTGGAGGAAGGGACGTGGGTGACAGTGCAGGAGGCCAGGAGCAGAGAGGAAGTCACTGCAGTTTCACAGGTGAGAGGTTCCGAGGGCCCGAGCTGACCCTGGGCAGAAGCTCAGGGCTGAGGGTCAGGCTTTAGAGATTGGGGTGGTGGCATCTACGTGACCGGTGGCCCCTGAGGTGGGGGTGGGTAGACAGGGAAAGGAGGTTGAGATGGTAACAGTCATTTGCTTGATTCACTCTCTCGCTGAAGAAGAGGCGTCAGTATTGGCAGATGCTGCCATCAAAAGGCCCCAAGCAGACCTTGGCCGCTTCCAGCTCAGTATCGGCGCATCATCTTTGTGGGAACCACAGGCCACTGGCCTTGGGTCCATGCACTTTGGGAAGTCAGCGGTGTCCTCCAAAGTTCTCTGGAGCCAAGAAACAGATCAAGGTGTGGGGGGGAGGGGCCCGGGAGATAGTGGAGAGCACAGAGGAGGACACTCCACAGCCCTGCAACTAACCGTGGGGTTTGGTTTCTGATAGGAGGTGCTGCATTTACTGCGAGGAGCCTCGCAGGAAGTCACGCTCCTGCTTTGCCGACCCCTGCCAGGTGTGCTGCCTGAGATGGATCAGGGCTGGCAGGTAAGGGGCAGTGCCCTCTGTTCTCTCCACATGCCTCGGGTTCAGGCACTCCTTTTCTTGTCTGGTGGGTCCTGAGAAGCCCAGCCTTGCTTTGGTAGTGTTCAATGCCGTCTACTTTCATTGGGGCAGGAGAGTAGCTGACCCCCAAACCTCAATTAGTCTGTGACAGGTTCATGAGGTCCTACCTCTGCCTTCCCCTTCCTCTCCCTGCTTCTGCCTCTCCCAATATTTGGCTCTTCCTGTAGATGGTTACACGTTTAGATCTTGGCTGTGAAACTTCTAGAACTAGGTTCTCTGGCAGTCTAAGCACCAGAGAGCGGAAACCAGGAGCAACGGGAGTAAAAACCAAATGAAGGGAAGGTAAGAATTTCCATTCTGAGGAATGAAATGGAGAGAAAAAAAAGAAGGGTATACGTCCACCCTTCTAAAACATGAATTAGGCATGTATGGTCTAGTGCAAAGAAGGGAAGCATTGGAATCAGGACAGTTCAGAATTCTTACATTGATGCCTGTATTAGGTCCTCCAGAGAAATAGAACCAATAGGATGTGTGTGCGTGTGTGTGTGTGTGTGTGTGTGTGTGTGTGTGTGTGTGTGTGTGTGTGTAGAGACAGAGACAGAGAGAGATTTTAAGGAATTGGCTCACGTGATCATGGTGCCCGGCCAGTCTAAATTCTGCAGAGCAGGCTGGCTGGCTGGAAACCCAGTGGGGAGCTGATGTTGCAGGGTGAGTCCTAAGGCAGTCTGGAGGCAGGATTCATTCTTTCTTGGGGAGCTGTCTTTTTTCTCTTAAGGCCTTCAGCTGATTGAACGAAGCTCGCCAACATTACAGAAGGTGATTTGCTTCACTCAAAGTCTACTGATTTACCTGCTACTCTCATCTAAAAAATACCTTTACAGAAACATCTAGATTCGTGTTTGACCAAATATCTGGGTACTGTGGCCTAGCCAAGGTGACACATAACGTTCACCATCACAATACCACCTGTTGAGTCCTTGGGCACAGACGCTGCGGTAGAGATCGGAGTGCAGGGAGTTTATGGGGCCGGCTCTTGGGAACACCCTTGTGAGGGTGCGAGAAGCACAGCTGGGCAGAAGGGGAAGTAAATGTGTTGCAGCTGCAACAGGGGCCTCGGCTGACCTCACAGGGAGCTCTGAAGCTGGGATGGCCCCACAGAGCTGTCCCGAATTGGGACAAAAGAGCCTGTACCTTTGCTCTCTGCATCAACCAGCGCTGGAGTAAGAGCTGCCCCAAGGGAGGGGGCCTAACTTTGGCCGAGGCAGTTCCCTTGAGCTGAGCACAATTCCTGCGGAGGGGATAGCTGTAAGCTGCCAGCAGCCAGCAGTCCTGGCAGCTGGGGGCTGATGGCCTCAGTTGTGGAGGGGGATCGGTGTGAGCACCCTGGAATCACCTGCACCTGCTCTGTTTGCTGCAAGGACCTTGCGCACTTGCCTGACTTCTCTAGGTCTCATGATTCCCCATCTGAGATGTGGATAAGATGTGGATAAAATCAATCACTTATCATCACTGAGGGTGACAGTCACTAGACACAGCACAGGGACTTGGTGACCCAGATCCTTTTGATGCCTGGACTCCAAGAGGTCATTTGATACCAACTTTGGTGAGCAAAGAGCTATGGGAAGGAAATCTGAACGTTTCCAGTTGCCAGTTTGGAAAAGAAGGTAGATGTCAGCAATTGTGTTAAGCAAATGAACAGGGCAGGGGAGGGTCAAGCTTCATACACACAAAGGTCAGGCCAAGGGGCTGGTACCCAGTGTTTTTGTGAGATATCTGGTAATGCCAGGGAAAGAGTTGTCCTTCTGTCCTGGAGAAGAGGTCCCCCAAGGAAAGCCCAGATGCATCTAGTGGGAAGGGCTTGGGGTGAGGAATGGTGGGCATGCTTCCTCTCTCCTCATACCTGAGGACCAAGTGCAAGAAGAATTTTCATTCATTCACGTGGCTCCAGAGGTCAGACTGAAGACCAAGGAACAGAGTATTTAGTTCAGAACTAGAATAAAGTAGTCATGAGAAGGAGGCGGCTGTACGAACATCTGGAATAAGGTCATTCCAGGCAGAAGGAATAGCTTATGCAAAGGCTCTGAGACAGGAATGACCTGGAGGTCTGAAGGACACAAAGATAATGGTTGTGCCTGGACAGTAGCTAATGAAGGGGAGTGTGGAATGGGAGGAGTTGTAGAGGGAGTCAGGGACTGCACCATGCGTGACCCTGTAGGTCTTGGTAATGTGCCGATTCCATCCTGGCTGCCACAGGAAGCCACTGGGCTGGGAGGGGTGGGAGGGTGAAGGGTGAAGCAGGAATGTGGCCTCCTGTGGTCTGTACTTTAGAGAGGTCACTTAGGTTGCTGGTGGAGATGGAGTGGAGCAGGTAAGGTGGCAGCGATTCAGGTGAGATACTGTGGCTTAGACTCAGGTTGTAGCCAAATAGGTGGTAAGTGGTCAGATTTGGGAGGTGACTGGGAGGTAGAGCCCATGGGATGACTTTTGGATTAGATATGGGTGTGCGGAAGTAGCCCTTGATAGCGTGTAAACTTAAATGTTTGTGGAGCATTCGATGGAGATGTCTGTTAGGTAGTTGTTTGTGGAGAACTGGTGTGAGGTCAGGGCTGGAAAAAGTGAACTTGGAATTGTCAGCAAATAATGCCACTGAAAGCCATAAATTGCATGAGATCACCGCGGGAAGGAGTACAGAAAAAGTCAAGAAGAGGGCTGAGAAGTGAGCCATGTGACACCCCAACACTGAGCGGTCTGGTCCAAAGAAATGAGACAGCACATGAGACTGAGAAGGGGCCTGGGAAGTGGTCCAGGTAAGGGCAGAGTTCAGGGTAAACTCAACGTTTAAGTGAGTAAATTCGTAAGGGACATTCTCAAGAAGGAGGAGGGACCAGTTATGCTGAATGTTGCTGAGAGTTAGAGTGAGATGAGGACAGAGAATTATCCTTTGGCTTTAGAAAGATGTAGGTCGCTAGAGATCCTAATCAGATCTCCTTCAGTGGAATGATGGAGACAGAAGCCTGGTTGGAATGGGTACAAACGAGAAGGAGGGGATACAGAAATAGTGAGTACAGACGCTCATTTGAAGAACAGAGAAAAGGGGTGGATTGGTACCGACTTCGGTACCAAAGCAATATTTAGATTTTGCTCAGTGCGCACCGTGGATCCAGTAATCCTTAGCATTTCTTTCAATAGACACCTGTGCTCTCAGCAGACAAAGAATTCACCAGGGCAACAGGCACTGACTCAGAGCAGAGCCCCAGCCTAGATCAAGAGGACAGCCAGAGGGACAGTGCCTCCGCAGATGCAGGGGAAAGCCTGGGTCTCAGGCCAGAGTCTTTCCAACAGGCCACCGGAGAGGCACAATGGGACCAAGACACAGAGAGACCCTGGGCCACTTCCTTGACTCGTCCTCGGGATTCCTACCCTCATTTATTCAGACTTCACCAAGAAATGGATGCATCAACATTGGCTACCTCTTTGGAAAACGATATGAAGCAAAACTGCTATTCAGTTTGTGATATCAGGAGACTTGAAAGGTAAGGATCACCCCTTTGCAGACATATTATAAATTGTGTGCATGTCATTGCTAGAAATTACAATCAAGCAATTATTAACTATGCTCAGATGCTTGCTGGGCCAGGACTGTTCTGGGCATTGTAGGGGAGTAAGAAACAAGAGAAGCATGCGATCTGGAGCTGCTGTAACCACAACTTGTGAGCTTTTGGGAAAGCAAACCCCACCCAGAGGTCCTCCAGTATCCTTGGAGACTACAGATGGCAGGCCTTGGGGTTTCTTCCCCACATACAGACCTTTGTCCTGCATCCCTCATGGCCTCTTGAAGCACCATGGTAAGAAAGAGGTTCCCTTGTGTACGTCATTTCTATTGCAAATATAATGCTTTGTAATCAACACCAGCTTAAGAAAAAAACCCAAATCTGCATCTTCAAGACCAGACTGAGACATTCATTTCAATAGCCATTTGTTCTTTAACATAGTCTGCATTTTTGTGTTCATCCACCCCTGAGTATTTCCACTTCTCAGTCCTGTTCTGATGGAAAACAAATGCTTTCATTCAGTTTGATGAGTAGTTTTACACATAGCCAGGGTACTTAGAAACCTGTTAGGAGCAGAGAGAGGGGTACAAATACTGAGAGAGGGCGAGACATTGCTCCTAGGAGTGTGCTAACTAGATGCATGGGCACAAAGCAGACAAACGAGGAACAATGGTTTGTGTCTGACACTGTATAAACCCACTGATATTAAATAGCTCTTAATTGTTGGTCATCCTAGAAGACTGACAAGGGCAAATCTATAGGGACTAGTAGATGACATGAACTATGAAGTGGCTGGGGTAATGCAATTAGGCAGGGTGAGATCCGTGACAGACAGGAGCCAGGCATATGTTTCCTAGAAGCGTCCAGATACAATTTTTAAAGTATACTGTATTGTACCAGCTACTCTGCGGAGTAGAACAGGGCGGGCAAGCACTTCATCAGTGGTATTCATTTTCACTGTTTGAGAATGCATAAGCACGAGTGTGTGTATAGTTCCTTACATTTGCATTCTAGGCAGTAATTGATATACTTGATCAAATGATAAAGGAAATAACCTACAGAGATTTATCCAAGGACAGCTATTCGTATGATCTCGTAGGAAATATAAAAGGAGCGGTACTTCCCTGTAGACATGGGGCCACTCTTTTGGATTTTTAAAGGTTTTACTGATAGATAATTTAGGTGATGGACTGGATTATAAAGTGACTCTAGGATTAGGTATAAGCCTGGAGTTTGACTTGCCATGTGCCTTTAATATAATATAATGATTACTTATTAATAATAGTATTTAAACTAATTATTACTGTATGTTGTCACTGTCTCATTCATGGACTCACAGAAATTCAGGATTGTTCCGTGTAAAAATAGTCTCATCTAACTTCATATCCCATGCTGGGATCTGCTCTGTGACATCCCTGAAGTAGGGGGCCTGCTTTTACTTGAATATCTCCAGGGAGGCGGAAGTTGCTGCCTCTTGACGTGGCCCATTTTATCATCATGTAGCTGTTGATCAGGAAGTTCTTCTTTATACTGACGTGAAAATTGTCTTTCTCTATCTTCTACTCATAAATCCTGATATGTTTTCCTCCTGTTTTCGTCATTTCTTTTTTAAAAAAATAAGAAACATCACATCATTTTATATTTCTGAATCAAATTAAATCTGGCTTAGCATTCCTCCTTGCAAGGGTATACCAGATGTCCAAAATCTGCCATCCTTACAGGGGGCTGCCCCTTCCTAGAATTATACTAAGAGCTTCTTCAGAACATTCTGGTGGAGCCCCAGATCATCATTCCACCTTGGTTGTTGCCCTATGCTTGCTACCCAGGCCATGTGGCCCACGGAGTTACAGGGAGGCAGCCTTGCTATTCTCTGCCCCGACTCCCTCCATCACCAGCTCCTCCCCCTTGTACTTACCTCCCACAGCCCTGGTGATGGCAGCGCTCTGCCTCTTCACATTTCCTTTTACTGTGTTTCACTTGTACTGCGTTTTCTCTCTTCCATTCAGGAACCTTTCTTTCTCTACAAAGGAAGGACTCAAACCATATTAGCTTCTCCTCCAGTGGGACCTTAGCTTGCGCTTAAAGCACACATAGTTAGTGACTGCCCCCTACAGGAGGAAAAGCGTGGCACAGGCTCAGCAATCCCTGGACACAGTTCCCCCAGCTCCTGGGTAGGGTCAGAATTAGGATTCCAAAGTGGGTTTGTGGTTCTTTGTGGTTCTCCCTGGAATATCCACAGCTCAGTTCTGAGGTGGCTGCCCCAGGTAACTGCCTCTTGTTTCTGGCATCCCTGAGTGAAGTTTTCTTTCTGCAGTGTAGATCAAAAAGAGTACTGACTTCTTGATCATACAGCCCTGGTTTCAGCTCTACCACTTACTAGTGTGTCTGGAGAGTTGTCTTCCCTGAGCTTGAGGCTTCTCAAATGTAAATGAAGACCCTGGCAACTCCACAGGGTGCTGTGCCCTTCAAAAGAAATAACACATGCAGAGCACTAGTCCAGAGCCTGGCAGGCAGCAGGAGCTCAAGTCAGTTTTCCTTCCCTTTCCTGAGCCATTTTCAGCTAAAAACAAGTCCCAAGCAATTAAAATTCCCACCGAACTGGCAGATCTTACCATCTACGAGGTGGTTACTTCCTAGTCTAGTGGCTGCCGGCACCCCAGCAAACCCAGAGTGTTCATGGAGAAGACGAAGTTTTACTCTTCCTTCCCTGTTCTCTTCTTTTACCACACCGTACACATACTACTACCATACGGTAGTAGATCCTTGTAAAACATGTAATAAAGCAGTACAGTACATTTTCATGGAGGAACACTGGAATTGTGTATCTTCCAGGGAGAGGACTTGGTACTTGGCTGGAGTTGCATCTTATGCAAGGTTAGTTTCTAAAGTAGGGCATAAGGTAAAATCATTTCAAGTCACATTACCCTGAACATCGCTTTGGGAGATGTGATGTTTCTCTCCGTTGGTGTGGGAGGAGATTACTTTTTCTTTGGTTGAGCCTCAGGTGAAGTCTGGTGACTTGCATTTATGGGCCATGCTGACTGCAAAATGCTTATCTTTAAATGCTAGCCTCGTAGGAATGAAGGGATGGCAGATTCAAGTTTCCCACTCACGTTCAATTCAGGGCTTAAACTCATTGAGTGAGAAGTTGGTTGTTGCAGAGTGTTTAAGGTTATTTCTCTTCCCTTCCCTTCCTTCCTTCCTTTATCTCTGTCTCTGTCTCTCTCCCCTAGCATATATACTTATATTCCTGTAATTAAAATGCATCTAGTTTCAGCAAGTATCATTTAGAGAAAGTGAGGATATGAGTCTTCATGGTTATTTAAGAATGCAAAATGAAACCAGGTCCTTGACATGAACCTAAAGTTACTGTCTATGTTCTGGGGAGGGCAGTGTTCCTGGGATAGCAAAGATGCTTAGGAGATTAAGGGTCTAACTTAACTGCAGCTGACATGCCAGGTGTGACCTCAGAGTAGCTGGCCGAGGGTTGAATGAGCTGCTAGGTGAGCAGGGCTGTCGGTCCAACGGGAGGACACAGGGGACCCCTGTGAAGGCCTGCTCTGCCTTCACAGTGTGAAGTGTGACTGAGAGGAGTGAGTGGGGCAGATGCCTGGCCAGGAGCGGCAGTGGTCTAACCCAGCAGAGCAGAGCCCGTGGCAGCCTGGGGCTGGGTGCTGCCTTCAGCTGGGTTCTCTCCGCAAGCTGACAGGCTCCCTGGGGACACCCCCATACACACCCACTCTCACGACTCCTAAATACTGAACTCCAGCTCAGGATTATCAACTGAACTTCACCCCCAGCGATCCCTGAACATCTCTACTTGATGTCTTAGAAACACTGCAAACAAAACCCCCCAGATGTTAAACTTGGCACCGGCAGGAAGTCCCAGTGGCCCTCACCAGGCTAATGGGGATGTGGGGCGGGCCTGGTGCTGGAGAGACGGGGAAGGCTGAGCCTCACATGAAGAGACACAAAACCCGACCTTGTTGTGAGCTTACCCGCGGTAAATAGGGCAATTACAATACCCGGTATTTCAGGCCTGAAATGCCGTCTACTCATTTGACTTGTCTTCCTGAAAGGTGAATGTGATGTTGGTGGCTCAAGTTTCTAAGGAACAGCTCTCCTGGGACGTTGGGCCTGGTGTCTTCCACTCTCAGCAAATACCCTGTAGCAAGCAGAGGCTTCACGATGATTTCACTGACCTCAGAGCTGAACCGGGATTCCTTTCCTTAAAAGCAGTCGCTGAAGAATTGCAGGATCTGGTGGGAGGCCTAGTGCCAGGGCCCTGCCAGCTTGTGTGGAGGAGGCAGCTGGGCGCACCTGAGGAGACCCAGGTGGGGTCTCCAGATTCTCCTCTAAGTGCCATCTGTCTACAGGAGGCTCCTTTTGTCAGACAGCTTGGGAGGGAGAGAATGAGGGCAGGGAGGAGCCGAGGTCATAAAATGTATCCAGGGGTAAACAGAGAGCTCGGAGCACTCTGATCCCTTCAGGTTCTAGATGGAGCCCTACTGCATTATCCCCAGGTCCTGAGCTGGCCTTGAGCCCTGGGGGAAGGACTCTCACTCTCTACCTGGCGTGTCCACACGCCAAAACATCTTATCAAATTCTCCAAATCTCCAAGTCTCAACCCTTCCGTGAAATAGGCTCTGCCTGGTGGGCTCTCTCGGGCCTTTCTGGACCTCTTCTTGCCTCACATCCTTTTCTCCATGCCCACAAGCAAACTCCAGGTCAGAGCTCCAAGAGCAGCCTGGTGGCCTGGGTGGAAGGGTGGTTGGAAGGGCAGTTATTCTCCCTGAGATAATGGCCAAGATGCCACCCTGGAGACCACTGAGCCCCCTCTGGACACCCAACAGCCTTGCCTCTTGCCTCTCAGGCTGACGGCCTCCCTGGCTCTCTTTCCGGGCAGGGCTAGTAGCTGGAGCCCCAAATCCAACCTGGAAAGCAAGGAGCTTATTACAAAGGTTGGAGGAGCATGGAAGTGGGAGGTGAGGCATGGCCAGCCAGGCGCTGCAGTGTTGCCACCTGCTTCTCCGCAGAGAGGGAAGGAGAGAGTTGCTGCTGGGGGGCGGGGGAGCAGCGGCAGGGTGGGCCTGGGCACCAGCTGGATTTCCTGTCCTTTGACAAAACTGCCATAGTATTCCCTCCCTATGTTTATAAGAAAACACATTTTCTGCACAATTTGGTCAAATACTTTAAGGTGTTAGATCAAGTTTTCCTTAAAGAGCTTAGCAATTTTAAGAGATTGTTTTCTTAAAGTGAATGTTCCTCTTTAGTCTTTATGCATATGGTCTTCTTTTTAAACACATGTGCGTGTATATTTACAGGAAATGCCCATTTACATGAACTCTGTATCTCTCATGAGCAGAAATGATGTCTCTTTGACAGCAAACTCAGGTTGGAACCAACACTCCAGCCCTACTGGGGAGGAGGGCGAGCTACATGGGTGTTTGGGGGCTTGTAGCTATAAGGAGGTACCAGCGCTGATTTTAAGGGAAAGATGTATTGCAGGAAAGGGAAACGGAGGGCAGGGGCAATGACAAAGCCACCCTATTGATTTGGGGATGGGGAAGGAGGCTGATAAACAAGGATCCATGTATTTGGTACAAAGCTCAACCTATGTGCGTTTCTTTTAGATTCTCCTACTCATCTTCTCTAACCAGACTCTCGACAGATATTTTCTGAGTACCCTGTCTGCATGTTGGAAGCACTGTGCCCAATGCTCTGTCATCTTCATGGACTGCTCTTTCTAATCAAAAACGTGTGTAGTGACTTCCGGCAGCCCCTCGAAGGCTTATTCTCTCCCTGTTGCTTCTGCATCATCGTTGCCAACCAATGAGCTTCACCGTTCATCTGCTTCCTATGTCACACAGGGAGTAAATGTCACTCCAGCTGGCTGCCTCTCCAAATAGACACTGTTTCAGTGCTCTGTAAAGGACCTGATATTTGGGCAAAGTGCTTTGAAGGTCACCTGCTTGAGCTGTTCCCAGCCTCTTGCTTTGGCCCTTTCCATCTAATTCCTCTGTCGAAATAGCAAACGTAATCATAGTAGCAATCATGACATCTTCCATTTACTGAGAACTTACCCTGTACCAGGAGCCATGGGTGGCTGTATCAGAATTATTTAATGTAAGCATCCCAATGCTCCTATAAGTTTCTTAACCTTCCCATTTTTCAGATGAAAAGACTGAGGTTCTAGAGAAGTTAACAAACTTGCCTGAGGTCTGACTGTCTTCCCATAGGAAGCGTCAGGACTAAAACTGGGTCATAGCTCTGCTTTTGATCCGTGTCCTCTGGCAAGTTCCCGCATTGTCTTCTGGACTCGGTAAGGAGCTCCCCCTGCTCCCATAAGGCTCTGCGCTGCCTCTACCATAGCACTTACTACCTGATTCTAACATTTGTTCACTGCTCGCTCTTCCCATTAAATCAGGGGCTCCTCCAGGTCAAGGGCCATGCCGTATTCACTGTTCACCTCCTGACCCCAGAGCAGTCTCTGGCAAGAACTGTTTCAAGCCTGGCTGGCTTGCCTGTGATGTGTCACGATGAGCATCCTGAAAGCAAGGGAAGGTGGGGAGAGGATTTTCTGATCAATACCGGAAGACACGTGGGTTTCTGTTTTCTAGTCCTGAATTGCACAGTGATGATGATGAAGGTGACATATACCATCTACCTGAAGCCCCTCCTCTCACCTTGGAGGATGAAGCATATGCTACTATCAGCTCTACGTTGGAAGACCAGCTACCCTGTGGAGAATGTTTGAAGGCAGATTCAGGGACCATTCCTTTACCGCAGTTCTGTTCTTGGGGTACTTTCTCAGAGTGTTTGCCTCCAGAAGAGTCCCGTGAGAGTGACAGCGAGTGGGAAGAACTTGAGGAGGCTGAGGACCCAGACGATGGCACCCTCAGGTGGGTATCACTCTGTCTGGGTGGAATGAGGCTGGGCTGAGTTCTTCTAGTGGGGCTCAGCGTCTCCACTTTGGCTGGGTGATGGTCTACGCGCATCACCACGTTCCCCTTGCATTCCCTCTTTGGGTCATACCTCATCATGGCACTTATCATGGTACATGTTCCATGGCAACGACCCTATGAGGTAGGGTTATTGTCATTCCCGTTTTACAGATGACACATTTAGGACTTTCCCAGGGTCATATAGTAAGTGACAGATAAGTAAGGGGCAGTCAGAATTCAACCCCAGGTCTCCCACTCCATGGACCCCCTGCTCAGTGCTCTCCTCTGCAGCCTCCTGCATGTGGCTGGGCCCACCATCTCTCCTCGGGCCTCTCTCTTTCGGTGGGTTGCTGGTAAGGTTCTGATTCCTACTTTGTCTGCTCCTGACTGCCCTTGGGCTAAATGTATTGCAGAGAAGAGTCTTGGTATCATGTAACGTGGCCCTTCTCAACAGCCCCTGTGCCTCAGCACAGTGAGCGCTTTCTTGATCAAGAAAGTCAAACTGTTGACACAAGGTGCTGCCGGAAGCTGGGACTGGGTGACCAGGCTGGAGTCAGATCAGACTGATGAAGACGTGGGAGGAATAAGTGTAATAAAAACCATCAGACTTCAAGTAGAGAGGGTTAAACTCTTGACCAGTTGGTAAAGCACCCAGCATTCTGTTAAAGTGCCTACAACATAGATAGTTCCAATATTTGAAAAATGCTCAGTGTTCAAGAAACTTTCAGATAAATACATTTTCAAGACACATCGAAACTTACCAAGGCACTGGCTGTGAAGGTTTAGGTATAATTGAAACACTCGTTCACTTTCATTTCATTGTGTCCCAGCTACATTTTCATCACAAATGATTGAACTGGACTCTTAAAGGACAGTGGCAGGCAAGCTGATAAGGTGGGTGGATATTTGAAATTCAAATATGACGAAAGGGCTGGTTCTTATCTGAAATAGGAAGCAACACGTTGATAGAGGAGATGACACGGAGGCTTTGAAGACCCTGTATGCCATTAATGGGGAAGTCAGACACTCTGACAACTTTGGGAATGATGCATTACAGATTCACAAAAGTGTGCAGCGAGCAGGGAGCAGCTTATATGTGGAGGGCAATCTTCCCAGAGGGGGCTCCTTAGGGCTGGGGAGCTAAAAGAAGATAGGGTAAGCAAAGCTTTGGGGATCCACAGGGCAGTAATTAAGGCCTCTAAGTGTTAGTACTTATGAAATGTCCCAGGAGATCTGCAGTGCCATGGGAGGAGGCGGCAGAGAGCAGAGTAGTGAGAGCAGGGCTCCAAGCCAGACTTCGCCACTCACTAGCTAAATGACCAGCAGCAAGTGACTGTTAAACCATCTAAGACTCAGCTAACTGACTGCCAAGTGGAGATAACGAGATCCATCTCATGCTGTTCCCGGGAGGGTTAGATGACAACAGGGCTCACGTGTTTAGCACACTGTGTGGCATGTAGTCATAACTCAAACAGTGTTAGCTACTTTTAATCATAAAGGAGGAAATTACTGCAGTGAGATGATGCAAGCTTATTAACGCATTCAATGCCGTCGTTTTTTTCCCCGTGTAGACAAAGGACTGGTGCCCTAACATGGGGTGTGGGGTGGATGAGGAGAAGTACTGGTTTACGGCAAAGGTGTCAGGATCCAGGGTGGATGGAATAGCCCTCAGCTATGGATGACGGCTTGGGACGTAGTTAGGCTGAGTCCTGTCACAGTCACTTACCTTCCCTGCTGACAGAAGGCGGGCCTACACGTGTGGGTGCTCAAGGTGTGAGCTCTCAGACTGGGCTCCATGGAGCTGCCCACAGATGTGCTTCAAGGCACCTGGGGAGCTCTACAGTTAGAATGTTGACTTGCTGCTTCTTTTGGAAAAAGCAGCTCTTAACAGTCTCCAAGTTCTCTAGGAGAACAAATCCCCCAAAGTTAAGGGCCTCTGTTGTATATATTCTCTCTTTCATCCTGGAAGTACGGAGAAGTTTTGGAGGGTATAAGAGGACTTTGCTTATGGATGGAGTCATGCATCCTTTAAAACTGTATAACAAATTATTTTATTTGGTCCTTTTAGATATCGAGACAGTAATAGTATATAGGTAGTGTCTATAAATGATTTAATTTAATCCTCATTTCAACTTTGAGCAGTATTCTTATTCCTCTTTTATAAACGGGGCTTGGAAGGTTTATTTAATATGTCCACGATCATACAGCTAGCAGGGGCAGATTCACACTGCTGCTATCTGATTCCACTTTTGGTGCATTTTTACATTTCCCCTAGAATGTGCCTGTCCACTTAGACTTGTGTAACACACATGTCTTTCCATCACGTGTCATGAGTCCTACTATTTCTCTCTTATGAGGCTAAAACAACGCCTGCTGTCCAGTGGGATTAAGAAGGCAACTGAACTGTTCTGTTTAGGGAAGGCTGCTGGCCAAATGGCAAGGCGACCCAGTAAAAGCTGCTTACTGTTTTAGGTGAACAGAGAAAGTGGGACAGTCTCCCAAGGCAGAACCTGAGGGTTTCTGCCTGGACATCGTTCTGACTGTGATCACATGGAAGAGCCCTCAGATGTTGGTCCAAAGAAGGTACCTACATACTCCACAATAAGGAAAGAGGCCAGTGGGGCCCTGAGAAGGTGACCTGGGATGGAGTGTCTGGCCCAGTTGTTAAGAAGTAACTTCAAAAAAATCATGCCTGTCACTTCTGAAACTCATTTTGAATAGTGGTCGTGACCCCTCTTCAGTTCTGGGGTTTATGTTGAATAAAGCTCTGTGTGTGTATGTGTGTGCACGTGTCCTTGCATACTTACAGGGGCTTCGCCTGGTGAAAGAATTTGAGAATCAACCTCCTACATCAAGATAAGCCAGGACAGGGTGCGGTCTTGCTGGTGCACTGGTCACACTTTCTGGGACAGATGCCTTGTTCCAGTTGGCACTTTTGGGTTCTCCATTGGTTGAAGGAGTTTCCATGGTTTTCAAAGTGCCCCCAGTTCCCTCGAGAGAATCTGCTGAGAGACTTGGCTCAAAGGCCATGGGAGTAATGTGTTTTGTCATCTTTCTATGTTCTTCCTATGCAACTCCAAATTGTTATACATTCTTTTAAAAACATTTTCCTTTTGGGTTCTAATTCTAAAAATTATATGAAAGAAAAACAAGATGGGAACATCTAAGAAAAAGGAAGAGTGAAGTGGAAGATCCAGCATTATCAGATATTAGGACATATAGCCACCACCATAACAAAAAACACTAAAAAGCTAAAGGTTGGAGTTATTAAGTGTACAAAAGAAATAGACCTGGAGGACCACAATGTGAGCCAAGGAACACCCAGTGCTATATAATGGGGGACGTATGGCAATCAGTCTCAGTGTGGGGGAGGGGGCCCAACTTCATAGATCGAACTAAGAGAGATGGAAAAGATGACTTAGATTCAAAGTCACGTCATCTACTAAAATTACATACAGCTTGATTAAATAAAAAAGCATAGGAAAACTGGTGGAAAATATATTCTAGTTTTATCAGATATACAGAGGAGTAGTAACTTCCTCTGGCTGCCAGCAATAGACAGAGTATAACAAAGAAGAACTACAGTGTTGACAATATTGAAAAAGTTAAAACTTCTGTACAGTAGCAGTGACAAAATTAATGTAAAAATAGCAGTGGGGTTTCCGTGTACCTCCGGGACCATGGTCGCCGCCCTGCGGGGAGCCCCAGGACATCATGGGCTCCCAGTTTTTGGTTTTTTTGGGGGGCTCCCAGTTGTTTTTCAACCTTGAAGTCTTCCACAATCAAAGCAAAGAGAAGATTTGTGGATGTTGAATATCTAAGGAGCTGAAGAGAGAGAGATTGAAAGAGAGATTTGTCCAGGTTGGGTGAATAAGTCTGCTCCAGAGCAGGATGGCTCTGAAATTGATTTGCCAGGGATAGCATCAAAGAGATCCCAAGAGGATGAATACCAGGATCCTACATTTGAAGAAAAATATGTATGTGAGAGCATGAAGGAAAACCCTCCCAGAGAGGTTCCTGGACCATGCCTTTTCCAAGAAGGTTTTGGGGGAATAACTTTCATCCACAAAGAAGCACCTCCAGAAATGATTAGACAAGAATATAATTTTGAGAGAAGCCTGCTTTTGATCTCAAGTCTTATTACACATCTCAGGGTTTCTACAGAAGAGAGCTTACATCAGTGGGAGAAAAGTAGCGTACACACCAATGAGATTTCAGACCAAAGTAAATGTCCGACACTCTCTACACAGAAAAAATCTGGGAAATGTAGTGAATGTGGAAAAACTTTTAATCAGAACTCATCCTTTACCCAGCATCAGATAACTCATATGAGACCCTACATGTGAGGAATGTGGGAAAATTTTTAGTTGTAGTTCATTCCTTGTTCGACATCAAAGAATTCATACCGGAGTGAAACCATATGGATGTGAGCAGTGTGGGAAAACATTTCGATGTCAATCATTTCTTACTCAGCATCAGAGAATCCATACTGGAGAGAAACCGTATAAATGTGATGACTGTGGGAATTCCTTCCGCAATCATTCACATCTCACTGAACACCAGAGAATTCACACTGGAGAGAAACCTTATAAATGTAATAGATGTGGGAAGGTGTTCAGTCAGAACACACACCTCATTCATCATCAGAGAATTCACACTGGTGAGAAACCTCATTTATGCAACGAATAAAAGTGGCTCTTCTTTTTGTAAACACTCAAATCTTACACAACATCACAGAATTCAGGTATTATAGAACTTAAAATACACATACAAATGAGTACAAGAAAAACAAAAGAAATCTGAACAAGAGGGATGGATTTCATCAATGTCAATATCCTGGTTGTGATGTTGTACTAGTTTTGTAAGATGTTACCACTGCGGGCAAACTGAGTGAAGGGTACAGGGAATCATCTGTATTAGTTCATATAACTGTATGTGAATCTATAATTATCTCAAAATAAAAAAGTTTAATTTTGAAAAGTGGTCTTCCCAACTCTGCTTTAACCATGCCGTGGCTGTTCACATATTGGCAGGGCGGGTTCTACAGAAAGTTACAGATCCATCCACCACGAGTGCAGAGTGAGGGTGCTCAGCCTCGACTACCAACTGTCTGAATCAAACATGATTCTCCAACAGCCCATATACATAGTCAGTGCCATCACTGTGGTACTTGTAGTATTTAAAAAAAAATTATTAATATATAGTTGATTTACAATGTGTTAGTTTCATATGTTATACATATACATATGTATAACATTTTTAGATTCTTCTCCATTATAGGTTATTACAAAATATTGAGCCTTTCCCCAAATTCTGTATTAGGACACTCTATGTCTACAACTCGAAGGTAGAGACCGTTGCCTATTCTGGTCCTTTTGGATTTCTGTTTCTCAACCAGGCTTTCCTTCCCTGGAATTTTCAAATTTCCTTTTATCATTTTGAAATGGGAGGCCCAGTGTCTACCTGTGTTGTTGAGGATACAATCCTTTTCCTAAAGTACTTCTCAACGAGAAGTTGGGAGTCTTAACTACCCCTGTGGGCAGAGGCCACTCTTCATTGAAGAGCTTTGTCAGAGCCTGGTGGGTTTGAAGCTCTGTGCCAAGCACTCTGTGTTTAACCCCACCACAGGCTTGTGGGGTAGGTATTTGTGGTGGAGTGGGACCATGTGATTTGTTCTGACCAAAAATTTGTGAGCAGAAGTAATGCATACCATATCCATACTAACTGTAGACACATCCAGACATTTAATTGCAGGTGCTGAACCCTCTAGAGATCTCTATCCCCATCGGCCACAGTGATCACAGGGTGTGGGATGGGGAGTGCTCCATCAGTCTGCGGGTTGAAGTCAGGGATCACAGAGCAGAGCTTCCAGCTGACCCACATTGGATATGCACTGAGAGCATGAATCAAACCTTTACTGCTCTAAGTGACTAAGATTTGATGGTTCGTTTATTACAGCAGCATAACCTAGCTTATTCTGACTCATACATTCTTAGGGTCATTTTTATATATGAGGGAACTGAGACCCAGAGAAATTTAATATTTGTCTGAGGTCACAAGTAAATAGTGATGCTGAAATAAAACCCAGGTCATTTGGAATAAAGCCGCCCCTTGCCACTGAGCCTCTGAGTTGGGCAGAGGGGCTGCTGGCCTGGCCTGGCCAGCCTGATTTCTCAGAGGATTTCTCAGTGTGGATTGACACTGGTTCTTTTCATAAAAAAATAAAACCACAATTAAATCTCTTAATCACAACGCCTCCCTAAGAACTTGGCAAACCAAGGAGAATGTGTGGCTTTCAAGACTGTGTTAGAAAGACTTTGAGAAATAAGAAAACAAGTCAGAAATTCTTTATTCTTTTTTTTAACAGCAATTTAAAAAAATAAATTTTATTTATCTATCTGTCTATCTATTTATGGCTGCGTTGGGTCTTCGTTGCTGCACGTGGGCTTTCTCTAGTTGTGGCGAGTGGGGGCTACTCTTCGTTGCGGTGCACAGGCTTCTCATTGCGGTGGCTTGTTTTGTTGTGGAGCACGGGCTCTAGGTGCATGGGCTTCAGTAGCTGTGGCACACGGGCTCAGTAGTTGTAGCACACGGATTTAGTTGCTCAGCAGCATGTGGGATCTTCCCGGACCAGGGCTCGAACCCGTGTCCCCTGCATTGGCAGGTGGATTCTTAACCACTGTGCCACCAGGGAAGCTCCAGATATTCTTTATTCTGATTGGAAGATCCTCTGAACATTGCTTATTAATGTTCTCAGCTCACACCAAAGAAGTCTCTACTCTCACCACGCCTCTCCACATTGCAGCCAAAAACAGCATGCTAAGGGCCAAACATGTACTCCCTTGATTAATACCATTTGATGGCTAATCCTATAGGATAGCATTAAAATTTCTCAGCATAGTGTGCAAAACACTGCAGGATGTGGCTAGAACTTGGTTCTCCGATTGCAATCCCATCTCTGACCATCCCTCAAACTCTCTCTTCCTCATGCAGTCATATGGGGCTCCTAGAATATGCCACGCTTTCTCGTGCTCCTTCCTGTGCTGCTCTGTGCCCTACACGCCCATATAGGCCACTCTCCCTTCTTCATTCAGTTAACGCCTACTCATGTTTTAAGAGTAACCTCCCCTGGCAAGCCAGGAGCACTGGTGATCACCCATCCATAGCCTGTGAGGGATTAGAGGGTAAGGAGGCCAGGAATGGAAGATTCCTCTGAGTTGTTGGAATGCCATGGCATTTTCCCTTCCACACCTGTTTCCCAGCCCTGGGGAGGAGAGGGGAGAGGGAAGGCAGTGCTTCTTCTCCTTCGATACCTCTGCATGCATAACAGGAACTTCAGGAGAATAACTTATAAGGCTTGATATGTGTCTCCAGCAATTTGGGGGGACACAAGGGCTTGGTGTCTGACCCATGCCCAAGCAAGCGAAAGGTGAAAGGAGATGGCTGAAACAACATGATTGGTGGGAGAACGAAGAGGAAGAGGACTGCCCAGGACTGTAACTGCTGATACCCTTGGTAGGGGAAGGACGTGGAAGCCCTTCTTAGAACCAAGTGGATCTACAGGTGGGGCACCATCTGGAACTGCCCTAAAACAAGCAGAAGGGACATGGACCCAAACAAAGAGCGGCTCAGAGCTTCAGATCACAGAGGGTGGACCAGGGAGAATCACGGAAAGGCACCCTCCTGTGGCTGATGAATGACCCGAAGGTGGCCCTTCCTCCATTTGAGAAGCCCCTCATGAGGGCACAAAGCCAAGTCTGCATTTTGGCCTCCACTTACTCATTTGTCTGGCACCTTCATTCATGGTCCTGGAATGGGCCCATGGGAGGCAGGAACAAAAGGAGGGCATTGTAAACAACTGGCCAGTGGCAACATCACCCAGGCCATGGAGTTGCACTTGGAGATACCTCAAAAGGGAATTCTTAGGGAAACCATAAGATTTTCTCAGGCAAACAGCCAGCTCAAAATATCTGCTGAAGCCAGAGAGCCCTGTGTTGGATTCCAGCTGCAAAGATGTCAGACACTGAGTCTGGAGGGTAGGATGTGGGTGTGAAGTTGGGTGAGAAAGGAGAAACTGATGTGCCCATTTCCCATGCCTATTTCCAGTCCAAAGCAGTCCTGGCCTCGAGACAGAGAGAGCCTAAGAGTTAGATAAGAAGTCAGAGGGAGTCTTACACTGAAATGGGACTGTTCTGGTTGCTCAAAGTTATAGACCTGCCCAAGATTTTATATTCAAGAACCCAGGAGAAAAATGCATCTGGGCACTGAGTTTGAATGACACTGAAAAGAAACAAAGAAGTTGCCTTCTGTGTGAACCCTATTCTGTCCAGCTAATAAGATGCAGTAAGGTGGCGACATCTGAATTCTTGCCGTAAAGCACAGGGCTTGACACAGACCAAGAGGATTGAATACATGAGGACTAAAAGGCATGCATCCAGCTCCTCTCTTAGAACTTGGCAGTGTTTGCAGTTCACTTTCTGCTACATCATTATTTTACTATTAATAAGCAGAGCTGGAAGTAGAAGGCAGGGCATTTATAGGCAAGGGTTTGTAGCAGGCTCACCTGCCAACTTAACAACTCTCCCATCAAAGCCTAAGGATTCTCTCTCTTTGTGGTGTGTGCAGGCAGAGCGGTGGGCTGGTCGTTGCTCTGCAAACCGGTGAGCAGCCAACTAACGGATCAATCAACTGATATTTATTGGGCATTGCCCATGTGCCAGGCTCAGGAACTAGGCATCTGGGAATCCAGAATGAGGTAAGTGCATGTCCTTCTGCTTTCTCAATAAAATAGTGTTCAGCCTCTACTGGGATTTTTATTGGCCTTGTACTTTCCACAATTTATTTTTATAGAGTCTTTTATGTGAAGTGTCTCAAAGCTGAGCAGAGAGAAAGAAACACACAGACAAGGTCTCACAGCTTCTCCCAAGCCCACAGTCCTCATCGACTCACACTTGATGGAGCTCAGTGTGAAGAACACCATCCGAAAATAAACGGGCTGCAAAGCAGAGGCCAGTACCAGGATGGGGCCGTGGAAGGGTAGCGCTGCTGAAATGATTCTTCTTTTTTTTTGGTCAGAGTTTCTTGTTCTTAGTTATTTGCTCTTCCTTGGCCCCAAGCCAGGTTTAGAAAACTCTGAACTTGATCATGGGCCTTAGGGGCTGTTAAGAAATGACTTTGGGTACAAGATGTCCACTGGGGTCTGGGAGGCCCTCAAGGGACTCTCTGTGTCTGGAGACACACAGCTAGGGATGAGGGGCCATTTGGGCAGTAAATTCTTACACTTGAAAGGGGCAGATGGGTCTCAGCTCAGTGGAGAGCAGAGGTATGTCTGGCTCTCAGGGTCCATCCTGAGGGAGTCTGGGTGCTCAGACCAGGATCAGGAATGCAGACGGTGAGATTCCAGAATCTGCATCACCTCTGTGCTGGTCACTGCTGCTACCCCAGTTGAGCTTCCCCAGGGATCCGCAGTGAGCCTGGGACCAAGTAGGACATGAGAAGGTGGTGTCTGGGGGGCAGCAGGGAGGGGACAACCAAGCTACTCTTCAGTCAGGCTAGAAAGGGGACCTTTCAGTAGCAGATCAGGGACTTAAGTCCAGGCCTGCAAGACTCCTTGCACTGCTGGTAATAGCAAGTCATAGGGATTTGAAAAGGCCTCCAAAGAATGGCAGAAATTTTGATAAAGAACTAACCTTTATAATTCTTCGAATTTTTCACTGGTGAAAACAGAAGCAGCCTTTTGGGTTGGTGGCCACTGGGAATAGGATGTGGTTTAACAGTAAGTTGAGGAACATGATGAGACCTCGGGGTTCACTCCCACCAAGTATTCATTCAGTCTCCATTTAGCGATTTCCTGATGCCGTGGGTGAAAATTCTGCGTGTGTGTCCCCATGACAGCCATCTATGTAGGAACACAACAATAGAATATTCTGATTCATTCGTGCTGCTCAGATCTGTGAAATAGTGATGGCATGCAAAGTTCTGACCTTAGACGCTACGAGAAACAACAGGCCTCCCCTTAAAGGGGGCCCATCTTTAAGGAGGAACTCTACCTTGGGATGGGAGGGAGCCTTGGCTGCTGAGGAAAGGCAGGGCCTCTGGTGGAGAAAAGGCATCTGCTGTCAGTGACTCATGGAGCAGGAAGTTGACCTCTCCACGCCTGGACAGAGGGTGACTGTTTTGGCTCAGTCCCAGCTCAGCTCAAGGATATGGCTCTCCTGGACCAGGCTGTGGGCTAAGTGAGGCAGGTCTCATCATGCCTTTAAGGGAATTGGATCCACTGGAGTGGCTCTGGTCAGGACCAAATGGAGAGAGGTCCGCTTGTTAAGATAAAAAGATTCTGGCTTCCTGTATTGAGGCAATGTCTACACGCTGAATTCCCCTTACAATGACCACCCTAGATGATACTGTCTCATCCGACCTAGCAGCTATAACTGACCTCACGTTCTGCCACAGTCTAGTGACTCCTTCTGCAATCGTCTATCCTGTCCAAAGTGCCCAAACACTACCTGCCCCTTTCTGACATTGCAAACCAGTCCTCTACCCGGCCCCTCTCCAACTCAGTAGGGAGTTGAGGGGGCAGGTGTGAACCAGGCCATCACCCCTAGAGAACACAGTCCTCAGTGGTTCAGGATGTGGGCATGGCTCAGAGAGTTGCTGGCATTATAAGCCTGGCTTGGGACCAGGCACGGACAGGGACAGGGAGGTGTACCAGGGACCACAAGGCATCCACCACCGGGTCCACGGTAACTGCTGCAGTGCTTCGGAAGGCCAGCAGGGGAAGGCACTGCCGACTCCAGCCTGCTTGCAGAGGGCGCCGGCGCAGGGTGCGGCTCCAGTGCGCAGGCTCATGGAAGCCTCCAGGATTGGACGGCACCGATCTCGCAGGGCCAGCGGACTCCCGCGCGAACCCAACTGGCAAGGGGGCTGGGAGCAGGTGTGTCGGTTGGGGCCAAGCTGAGCTGGGCGGGGCGGGGCAGGGCGGGGCAGGTCCAGGTGAGGAAACGTGGCAGGGCCCCGGCGGGACGCGGGGGAGGTTAGAGGGGGCTGCTGCGGTGGGGCGTGAGAGAGCAGGCTTGGGCCCACCCAATGGCCTTGAGAGGAAGATGCCTTGATGCCCACTGAAGGAGTGGACTGTGGCACCAGCCACCATAGGGAGGCCTCCTGGGCTGGCTTCGGGCAGGCCCTGGGCAAAGTGAGGCCCGCTGAAGCCTTGCAGGGAGACAGCCTGGGCAGTGTGATGCCCAGCAGTGCTGTGACATGTGTCATGGGTCCTGTGTGTCACAGGTTTGGGACAGGAAACACTGGCTCTGCCGTAAAGAAAGGCCTTGAACTCTCGCTGAGGAGCATGGAACCGCTGTGATTGGTAAGAAGCCATAATCAGGTACTAAGACACAGTCTCTGCTGCCTGGGCTGGGGAGGTTTGGAGGCCAAGAGCTCCGTTCTCACTCAAGGACCAGTGAGGGCTGAAGGGCCTAGAGAGAAACAGAGCAGTAATTCATGATTAGTTCCACAGCTATTTTTGAACACCTCCTATGTGCTAGGACTGTTCTAGATGGGCAGGGTCCCTGCCTTCATGGAATTATATTCCAGGTGGGAGAGAGCCTTTCAAGGCTGAGTCCTGGGTTTTTGCCTTGCCTACTTTTGCCTTGCTCTTTAATGAGATGGGGAAAACTGTAGGTGAAAGGTAGGTTTCATTTTTGGAACGGTTGGAATCAAAAATTGTTTTGGATATATTATGTTGAGATGCCTAGAACGTTTTCTCCCAACATGCAGCGTATGAACAATATGCTTGGAAAGAATTTTACCCTAAACTCCATACACCCACCACCTAGACCCTACCATTAATATTTAGCTACACTTGTTTTTTCACATGCCTGTTCATCTCACCATCCCTCTCTCCATCTGTTAATCACCTGGTAGTTTTTTTTTTTATTATTGTGGTAAAATACACGTAACGTAAATTACCTAGTAGATTTTTAAGTTAAGATGTCAAATAGACCATTGGAAATTTGAGTCTGAAGTCCTAGGGGATGTTAGGGCTAGAATTGGTCTTTGGAATCATCACCACCTAGGTGGTATTTAAACTAAAGGACTAGGTGAAACCACCTAGGTTGAGAGTGTACATAGAGAAGAAGAAGGAAGCCAAAAAAGAGGGAGGTGGTGGCCAACCATGGTGAGTGCTACTGTGCAAGATAGTTTGGCAATTAGGAGGATTTTAATCATTTTAACAAGAACAACTTTAGTGGAGTAGAGGGACCTTAAGGTCAAGTGGAATTTTGTTTTTAAGATGGAGGAAACTAGAATATGTTTATATGCCAGTGGGATTGAACTCATAGAAAGGGAGAAATGATGCAGATAAGGGGAACACTGCAGGGGAGGTATGTGAACACCTGAGAGGGGAGAAGACTCCAGAGTAGGTGAGCAGTTGGCTTTGAAATGAACAGGAACACATATTCCATTGTATCTAGAGGGAAAGCCGAGACAAATGCAGGTGCGGACAGGTGGTAAGAGGCATCATCTGTCTGTGAAGGCAGTCACTGGCTGAGAGCAAGGGCAGCAGGGGAAAGGAGAAGAGGTGCTAGGAGACACACGTGACATAGTCCTTCTGGAGAACAGGGAAGTAAACTAAGTACAGAAATGGAATTGGATTGCTAGGCAGTGCTGAGTGCCCGTTTGAGATGTGTAGTCATGAAATTAGAGTGGGATCAACCTAGTGGGGTTGTGTGGCTTCCCATGGGTGGGAAGGGTGTTGTGAAGTTTAGGTGCGGTAATACATGGAAAACATTTAATACAGTGGCAAGCACATGAACGTGGAATAGCTCTCCATTTATTTAGATCTTTGCTTTCTTTCATTGGTTTTGTAGAGTTCCTCATATAGACCCTGTACATGTTTTGTTATATTTATATGTATATATTTTATTGGGGGGAGCTAATATAATGTTATGTATTTACAAATTCAGTTGTATACCATTGCTGGTATACAGGAAAGGAATTGACATTTGTATACTAACTTTGTGTCTTGCAGCCTTGCTATAATTGCTTATTAGTTCTTGGAGTTCTTTGTTGTTATTATTGATTCTTTGGGATTTTCTTCATAGACAGTCATGTCATCTGAGAAGAAAGACAGTTTTATTGCTTCTGTCCCAGTCTGTATATTTTTTATTTCCTTGTCTTGTCTAATTGCATTAGCTAGGACTTCTAATATGAACTTGAATAGGAGTGGTGAGAGAGGACATTCTTGCCTTGTTTACCATCTTAGAGGAAAGCATCTAGCTTCTCACCATTTAGTTACCTGTAAATTATTTGGTAGATGTTCTTTATCAAGTTGAGGGAGTTCACCTCCTCTAGTCCTAGTTTTCTGAGAGGTTTTTATCATGAATGGAGTTTGGATTTTGTCAAATGTTTTTTCCGCATATATTGATATCATAATATGATTTTTCTTCTTTAGCCTGTTTTGTCGCATTATGTTAATTGACTTTCAAATGTTGAACCAAACTTGCATACCTGGCATAAGTTCCACTGGTCATGGTGTATAATGCTCTTTATACATTGTTGGATTCAATTTGCTAATATTTTGTTGAGGATTTATGTATCTATGTTTATGAATGCTGTAGGTCTGTAGTTTTTATTTCTTCTAATATCTTTATTTGGTTTTGGTGTTAGGGCAGTGCTGGCTTCATAGATGAGTTTGGAAGTATTCCCAATGGCCCTATTTTATGGAAGAGATTTGAGATAATTTGTATAGTTTTTCTTCCTTAAATTTTTGGTAGAATTCACTGGTGAAACCTTCTGGGTCTGGAATATTAGAAGATTATTAGTTATTGATTCAAGTTCTTTAATAGACATAGGTCTTTTCAGGTGATTTACTTTTCCTTTTGTGAGTATTGGTAGTTTCTGTTTTATAAGGAGTTGGTCTCTTTAAGTTATCAAATTTATCTTTACAAAGAACCAGCTTTTGGTTCATTTATTTTCTCTATTGATTTTCTGTTATCATTTTCATTTATTTCTGCTCTGATTTTATTAGTTCGTTTCTTTGCTTGCTTTAGGCTTACATTGTTCTTTCTCTAATTTCCTAAGGTTGACATTTAGTTGTTGATTTTACATCTTTCTTTTTTTTCTAATATATGCATTCAGTCCTATACATTTCTTTCTAAACACTGCTTTTGCTGCATCTCTCAAAGTTTGATAAGTTGTATTTTCATTTAGTTCAAAATATTTTTCAGTTTCTCTTGAGACTTCTTTGACCTTTGTGTTAATCACATAATGTTTAATCTTCAGCTGTCTTTCTGTTATTTATTTCTAGCTTAATTTCCCTGTGGTCTGAGGGCATACTTTGTATGATTTGTACTCTTTTAAATTTGTCAAAGTGTGTTTTATGGCCCCAAATGTGGCCTTTCTTGGTGAATGCTCCATATAAGCTTGAGAGGAGCATGTATTCTGTTGTTAAATGAAATATTCTATAAATGTCAATTAGATACACTTGCTTGCTGGTATTGATCATTTCAACTATGTCCTTGCTGATTTTCTGCCTGCTGGATCTGTCAACCTGATAAAAGGGTGCTGAAATCTACAACTGTAGCAGTAGATTTGTTCATTTCTTTTTGTAGTTCTATCACTCTTGCCACACATATTTTGACACTCTGTTGTTAGATGCATACATATTAAGAATTGTTATGTCCTCTTGGAGAATGGAGTACTTATCATTATGTAGTGTGCCACTGTTTGTCACGATATTGTAATTTTCCTTGTCCTGAAGTCTGCTTTGCCTGAAATTAATATAGCCTCTCTAGCTTTATTTTGATTAGCGTTAGCATGCTGTATCTTTTTCCTTCCCTTTTAATCTGTCTCTCTCTTTGTATTTCAAGTGAGATTCTTGTGGACAGCTTATATTTGGGTCTTTTTTATCTACTCTGATATGCGAATGTATTTAGACTATTCACATTTAAAGTGATGTTAGCATAGTTGGGTTAATGTCTACGTATTTGTAACTTTTCAACTTGTTGTACTTATTGTTTCATTATCTTCCCCCATTTTTCTGCCTTCTCTGATTTTAAGTGATCATTTTATGATCACTTAAATCATTTTATTTCCTTTTAATTAAAAAATTACTCGTTTTTTAATGGTTGCTCCAGTGTTTGAAGTATACATTTACAATTAATATAAATCTATTGTCCAATAACACTATGTTATTTCACAGGTACTGCAGTTACCTTGTAACACAGTAGTCCCAATTTTCTCCTGTTGTTCTTTACAACATTGCTGTCATTATTTTCAGTTATCCATATGCTATAATCACCCAATACATTGTAGCTTTTATTACCTTGAAAAGTTATTTGTTATATCAATTAACAATAAGAAAGATGAAGGAGGGCTTCCCTGGTGGCGCAGTGGTTGACAGTCCGCCTGCCAATGCAGGGGACATGGGTTCGTGCCCCGGTCCGGGAAGATCCCACATGCTGCAGAACGGCTGGGCCCGTGATCCATGGCCGCTGAGCCTGTGCGTCCGGAGCCTGTGCTCCGCAACGGGAGAGGCCACAACAGTGAGAGGCCCGTGTACCACAAAAAAAAAAAAAAAAAAGATGAAGGATTCTATTTCACCTTCATTTATTCCTTTTGTCTTGCTCTTCATTTATGTAGATCTTAGTTTCCGGCCTGTAGCATTTTTCTTTGTGCTGAAAAACAAACAAACAAACAACCCCCCCCCCCAAAAAAAAACCAAACAAACTTCTTTTAACATCTCCTGCAAGGCAGGTCTACTAGTGACAAATTCCCTCAGTTTTTGTTTGTCTGAGAAGGCGTTTATTCCTCCTTCACTTTGGAAGGATGATTTTATGGGATACAGAATTCTAAGTTGGTGGGTTTTTCTTTTAACTTTGAAAATACTCCACTCTATAGTCTTCTGTTGATCAGACTCACTGATTCTTTCCTCAGCCATGTCCAGTCTACTGATGAGTCCATCAAAAGCATTCTTCATTTATGTTACAGTGCTTTTAGTTTCTAGCATTTTTTTATTCTTTCTTAGAGTTTCCATCTCTTTGTGTACCTTACCCATCTGTTCTTGCACATTGTCTACAGTTTCCATTAGAACTCTTAGTTACTTTAAATCTCTGTATGATAATTTCAATATGTGTGCCATATCTGAGTCTGGTTCTCATGCTTGCTTTTTCTCTTCAGATGTTGTTGTTGTTTTCCTTTTAGAGTGCTTTATTATTTTTGTTGAAAGTCAGACATGCTGTGTTGAGTAATAAGAACTAAGATATTTAGGCTTTCAGAGTGAGGTTTTATGTTAATCTGGCTAGAGGCTGGGCTCTGTTTATGTTTCCTATAACTGTAGGTGCCAGAGGCTGCAGTTTACTCTAGTTTACTTGTTTTTTTTTCTCCCTCTTCTACTGTCTTTGGTTTTCCCCAAGATTCCTTCTTAAATAGAATTTATGACTTGCGACTTTTTCACTTATAGTCCACTGCTAACTCACCGAAGCCCAATTGATATGGTAGGGTATCGAGGACGAGAAGCATTGTATAACCTGACGATTAAATCTCAGTTTTTGTAGTGGGCCTGAGTCCTTGGGATGTGACATTTAGAAGTGTTTTCTTATTCTTTTTTTCTCCTCTTACATGAAACAGGATGGCTAGAGGGGACTAGAGCTGACCAATTGCCCTTCCTCCAGGTCAGATAAGGCTCTAATCAAGTACCTTTCTTGGGAGGGCAGGGCGTTTTTATGAAGAGTGCTCTACGTGCATTTCAAAATGTTTACTTTTCCCCTCCCTTTATCTGAAATACAAGGGTATTTTTCTCCACTCTTCCCCATGAAAACCTGGTGCAGTATGGCGACGATGCCTCATGGACTGGGTATGGTCATAAGGGGATGGTAAGGAACAGTGAAAGACAGGGAGAACATGAACAGATGAAGTAGTGGTGGTAGAAAGGTTGCACCCTTTATAACTTCAGTGACTCAGAAAGAACACAGAATGCAGTGACTTCCTACAAATAGCATGGTAAGGACCCATGAGGGGTGATAGTTCTCTCTCACTTCTATGATTGATGGGTAACAATTATTTTTAAATGTTTAAACTTTCATTAATAACTTGATTTTTAAATAATTTTTACATAATTATCTCTGTTTTATTTTACTCTTATTGAAGTAGATTGTTTATCTTTTATGACTTTTTAAATATCAGCTTTATTGAGGTATAAGTATGTACAAATATCTTTATCTCATGAATAAAGATAATTTCATTTGTTCCTTCCCAGTTGGAATACCTTTATTTCTTATTCTTGCCTGATTGCACTGACCAGAACTGCCACTGGCTCTTGAGGTGGCACTTCAGCACTTCATTCCTCCCTGCTTCTCCCCGCTCCCAACGCTCACACACTCATATTGCAGAGAATGAGCAATAAACCACTGAGCAAAAATGAAATTTCCTAGTGGTAGTATGAATATTGCTTATCTTTATACTCAGAAAAAGCAACAACATTATTCCTTAAAAAAAAACAACTAAACTGAAAATAATTGTTAAAAGGTATAAAACATGTTAAATAATTAATAATAGTCCAAGAAGCTTATACTAGCAGTTTGGTCACAGGAAATATAGACTTTACAGGAAGGAACTATTATCCCTGAGGTGACTTCAGGAAGGGGAGCAAGATTACTCAATATTGAGCGTTTGGGGTTTCTTTCATTCTCTTCTCTCCAGGCCAGTATAGGTCTCCGAGAGTGGGTCGAGATAGAACTTTTAAAAGAATTGGGATCAGTTACGTTCCTGGGAGGTGGGCGTCTGGGGCCTCCGTGTGGCAGTTCAGAGGTGAGAGGAGATGACTTCTGGTTTACAGAGAGAAGAAAAATTACCAAAGCACTTTGGCTCTTTCTGCGGTCCGTCCGGGAGCATACAGTGTCCTTGACCCACACATGGTGATGGTGGCTTGCTATCCAGGAAATGGAGCAGGTTATGTGCGACATGTGGACAACCCCAACGGCGACGGCTGCTGCATCCCCCGCATCTACTTTCTGAACAAGAACTGGGATGCCCAGCTACATGGTGGGGTCCTGCAGATATTTCCAGAAGAGAAATCGTTCATAGCGTACATGGAGCCCATTTTCGACAGACTGTTGTTCTTCGGGTCAGACCGCAGGAACCCACGTGAAGTCCAGCCTTCCTATGCAATCAGATACACCATATGACTGTTTGGTACTTTGATGCTGAAGCAAGGGCAGAAGCCAAAAAGAAATTCAGGAATTTAACTAGGAAAACTGAACCTGCCCTCACTGAGGACTGACCCTGATCTGAAATCCGCTGGCCTCATTCATTTTAGTAACAGTTCCTGAATTCACTTTAAGAGTTGAGATCCAAAGAAGGCCTCTTCTTTAGTGACTCGGTGATGAGAACCCCCCTGCTGCTTGCATCATTCACATCCCTGTCTTGCGTACAGTACTGTGTGTTTTCTTGCCAAGACTGCATCTACCTTCAGACACTTTCTTTACCAGATGAACTCATTTGCTAACTCCAGAAATACCTGCAGACAGCCTAGCTGGCCAGCGGTTTAATTGTCAGATTTGGTAATCCTGGGTATCAAAGCAAGAACCTGGAAGCACGGGCGAGGGACTGAATCTTACTTGCACTTTATGTACACTTCCTGATTTGAAAGGAGGAAGTTTGCAAAGAAGTTAGACGGGTGACAGATGCCACAGAGAGGCATCACTGAAGCCTTAACATCGGGAAACAGAAATCTGTGTCATATGAACAATTTCCAGATGTTCTTAATCCAGGGCTGTTGGGATTTCTGGAGGATTATCTCAACCTAATGACGTGACGTTATTACCTCTAGAAAGGGCTGCTGTCATAGTCATCAATTTCTAAGTATCCTATGGGGGGACACTCCTTTTTCCTGGTCCTGCAAACTGGACTTTCTGCCTCTGCCCCATTTTGCTGAAAATATGACTTTCTCATCAAAGATGACAACACCATTTATTTTCTATTTTCACTTCTGACTTAGAGAACCTAATTCATTAATTGTTCTGGTTGCTTTGTTGAAATGAAATTTGAATTTAAATCAAAGGAGAAAAAAATCTTCCTGGTAGTTTAGAGCCCACAACCTCTGATAATGGTGTCAAAAGACCTGGGTCTACGGATATACAATAAACGTGTGCATCTTGAACAATTTGAGATTGGAGATGGAGTCGGAAATGTGGGCATTCCTATTTTTCAGTTTTTCTTTCTCATGAACTCACCCTTCTTTAACAAAATTAGAAAATCACGAAAACTAGGGAGCTATATTTTAAAAAGGAAATAGAAATAAAACAAAAAATCCTGAAAAGCTGCTTGAGTTCTTCTACATTTTCTGACCCTAGTAACCTCTTTTGAACAGATTTGACTCTTCAGATCCACTGTGGTTGGCAATGTGGCCAGAATCATGGAATTTGCCAGAACTGTGGGAAGCTCTGCTCCTACAGTAAGCACAGATTCCACTGCCTCAAGAACTCTGTATTGAGCTCCTGTTTTTATGCAAGTTACTTTTCTTAGTTTTCAATTCCATTTTCATATTTTTTAAATCCCTGTAATTTCTTGCTTGAAAATCCTATGAACATTAAGGGGCCAGAAATATTTTCTTTGGTCACTGACACATACATAGACTTCCAAGAAAGCAGCATATTTTTGTGAGTGTGTCTGGTTTTGGAAAATTTCCAGATAAGACTTGTCTTCATTCTAATGACTGCTCTATTTTTTTTCTGTAGTACTCATCATCTCCTAACTTACTATGTAATTTACTTATTTGTTATGTTCATTGTCTGGTATCCTTTCTCTAGAGTGTAAGCACAATGAAGACAGGGATTTTTGTATGTTTTTAATCAATGGAATGTATTCCCAGCACCTAAAATAGTGCCTGGCACATAGTAAGGACTCAGTAAATACCTGTTGAATAAACTCACTCTCCTGCCATTAAAAAAAAAAAAAAAAAAAAAAGAATTGGAAGTAGGCTCAACCTAGGAGGTCAGAATTGCCAGGGCAAGGTGCATCTTGCATCTAACAAAGTCGATATGAAGAAATGATCTTTGCTAGCATGTGCTTTAGTTTTGAGAGAGTTTAAGATAAATTGAAAATAGTACCCCAGCTGAGAATTTGAGAATACGTATAGTATTCATTGGCTCTTCTATGTCCTGAAGAAAAATGTCCTGCTTTTGTTGGCTGGGCAAACTAAATACATGTGTTTTCCTCCTCTTATGATCACGTGAGACCACTTGGTGTCATGTTGGAACTTTTCTCCTCTATCTTTAGTGCTGTGTCCAAAACCAAGTAATTTCTTTTAGGCTTCCCTCTTCTCAGGGTTAATTCCCTGATGTTCTACACTATAGCACCTTCTCCAGGAGTTGGAGGGAAATCTTTATTTTAGGGGTCTGACTTCTGTGGTTTTTTTTTTTTTTTTTTTTTTGCGGTACGCGGGCCTCTCACTGTTGTGGCCTCTCCCGTTGCGGAGCACAGGCTCCGGACACACAGGCTCAGCGGCCATGGCTCATGGGCCCAGCTGCTCTGCGGCATGTGGGATCTTCCCGGACCGGGGCACAAACCCGTGTCCCCTGCATCGGCAGGCAGACTCTCAGCCACTGCGCCACCAGGGAAGCCCACTTCTGTGTTCTTGAAATGGTTATGCAGATTGCCTGGTGATGCATACACATTTTTTACAGAATTAACTAATTAGTTAATCCATCAAACACTTCTTGAGTGTGTAAAATATCTAGTCACTGAAGATAAAAAAATAAAAAAGTTACAGTTCCTGCCCTCAAATGCTCATGGTCCAACCTGGGGAGATGTGTCCAAGAAATCATTATAAGCAGAAATATAGTAGAAGCACAGAATGGGCTTACTTAGCCAAAACATGGAGGGAAGTGGGGAATACAGTAGAAGCTTTCAACTATATTTCCTGAAAAGTTTTCTTTTGCTTTATAAGAAAATGAAGATTCTGTTTTTATTGTATAATTTACTTTTGTAGACTTTATTGACTGCCTAGGCATCAGTACACATTTGTTGGTGGTGAATTCTATAGTCTTACACTATTACTGATTTACTACAGTGGTTGTAACTCAAAAACTGAAATAAATGTTAATTAGCTTAATACTGATATTATTTTGTTTATTTCTTCTATGATATACTATGTCAAATATAAGAGAAGAGAAATTCATCCAGTTTGGTTCTTGTGTTTCTATAGGGTTATCTGAAACTCACTGCACTAACAGACACCAGAAATGGGCATGTGTTTCTGATCAAAGCTGATTGTTCTGGAAGTACTGCTGACTCTTATGGAAGATTTGAAATTGGTGACTGTTGGTATAGATTGATATGGATTTCAGTCTACTCATCTCTGTGCAAGAGAGATCTTACTAATTTGTGTGTGTGTTGTGGGTATGTGCATTTATATAAAGAGGATAAGATGTTTGGTTGCCATTCACGTGTTTATTTGGTGGAATGCAGTGGATAGCATATTTAAACACTGGTATTTAAATAGTAAGAGTATCTCCAATTATCAAGGAGCATCTTAAAATTATCTCACATTTCTGAAGGAAATTCATTTTAACTGTCTTTAATAAAGATTGTATCATTTAATGGGCAGAAGACCTAAATAGACATTTCTCCAAAGAAGACATACAGATGGCCAATAGGCACATGAAGAGATGCTCAACATCACTAATTATTAGAGAAATGCAAATCAAACCACATTGAGGTATCACCACAGGCCGGTCAGAACGGCCATCATTTAAAAGTCTGTGAATAACAAATGCTGGAGAGGGTGTGGAGAAAAGGGAACCCTCCTACACTGTTGGTGGAAACATAAATTGGTGCAGCCACTATGGAAAACAGTACAGAGGTTGCTTAAAAAACTAAAAATAGAATTGCCATATGATCCAACATTCCCACTCCTGGCCATATATCTGGAGAAAACTCTAATTTGAAAAGATACATGCACCCCAGTGTTCATTGCAGCATTATTTACAATAGCCAAGACACAGAAGCAACCTAAATGTCCATTGACAGACGAATGGATAAAGAAGATGTGGTATATATAAATAATGGAATACTACTCAGCCATAAAAAAGAATGATGTAATACCATTTGCAGCAACATGCATGGACCTAGACATTATCACACTACGTGAAGTAAGTCAGACAGGGAAAGAGAAATATCATATGATATCCCTTATATGTGGAATCTAAAATATGATACAAATGAACTTATTTACAAAACAGAAACAGACTCGCAGACATAGAAAACAAATTTATGGTTACCAAAGGGGAAAGGGGGTGGGAGAGGGATAAATTAGGAGTTTGGGATTAGCAGATACAAACTACTATATATAAAATAGATAAACAACAAGGTCCTACTGTATAGCACAGGAACTATATTCAATATCCTGTAATAAACTGTAATGGAAAAGAATGTGTGTGTGTGTGTGTGTGTGTGTGTGTGTGTTTGTGTGTGTGTATGTATATATAATTGAACCACTTTGCTGTATACTGGAAACTAACACAACATTGTAAATCAACTATACTTTAATAAAAAATTTTTTTAAAAGATTATATCATTTAAAATATTTTCAATCATGTATTTGGGAGGTAGAAGCTTGGACATCATTCTTGGTGGTTTTTATTTAACAATGAAGTCTTTGACTTTTCAGTGTTATTTCCAAAATAGCTAGCTATTTTACGTTTGGTAGTGTATATATGTCCCTGCCACTCTCTCACTTTGTCCCAGCTTACCCTTCCCTCTCCCTGTGTCCTCAAGTCCATTCTCTAGTAGGTCTGCATCTTTATTCCTGATTTGCCCCTAGGTTCTTCATGACCTTTTTTTTTTTTTAGATTCCATATATATGTGTTAGCCATTGTATATATGTGCCATATCTTCTTTATCCATTCATCTATCGATGGACACTTAGGTTGCTTCCATGTCCTGGCTATTGTAAATAGAGCTGCAATGAATGTTGTGGTACATGACTCTTTTTTTGTTTAGTTTGTAGGTTTTATATATTATAGCTAATCTTATCTTTAGTATGTAAGTCAAAGATATTCTGCTAGGCTCTAGATTGTCTTCTTTTTTTGTATTTTTATTGAAATGTTTCTTCTGACTTTGTTTTCAGTTAACTAATATTCTGTTTAGCTGTATGCAGTCTGCTGTTAAATTCACCACTGATGTCTTAGTTTCAGTATTAGTCTTTCTATTGTGTTCCTTTCAAACCATAGAAGTCTTTCTTCAGTTTCTTTCCTAGATTTTCTTTCGTCTTTTATGCCTTAAACATAGAACATTTAAAGTCTGTATTTGTTAATGCCAGTATCTAGAACTCCTATCTGTCTGTTTCTATTATCTGTTATTTCTCTGGCTTCCGTGTTGAGGATGTATTGGATGGATAGTAAGAGTGAAAATAGCAGGCTTGTTAAAAGGCTGTGGCAGTAATTAAGACACATGGTGACAAATTGGACAATGGTTGTGGCATTAGGAAAGGAGAGTAACATTCAAGAGGTCAAAACAACAAGGTTGCTCTCATAGGTGCGGAAGGGAGGTGGCTCTGCTTCCTAGACAAGGGAGTAATATATGTACATTATTTGGGATTGCCCTATAAAGAAGATTTGTTTCTACTCCCCTACTTATTTATTTATTCAGTCATTTGTTTATATCAGTATGGACTCAGTATATGTATTTTGTACTTTATATTATAATCTAGTTGTTGTGTTATTTACTTTGTTCAAATTGTTCTAGTCCGGGTCCTTGGGAACTCTTTCAGGTTGACTCCTGAGTCCCTTTGACATAACCCGTCCTTTTGTTTTTTGAGCACTTTATTGCATTACAAGATACTCCAGGCTTATCTTGCATTTCCTCCTGTCCCAGCCCTAGATGCAGCCATTACTCCTAAGAGCTTAGTTTTCTCTTATTGGATAATAGCATTTAGAAACCAAGATATGGGCACTGGGCATATTTGTTGCTGATGTAGTATCATTGTTTCTAGGACTTGTATGTAGATGACTAGATTTAGAAGATAGATCAATTAATTTTTATTCCAACCCTCATTTTAAAGGTGAAGAAACTAATTCCCAGAGAGCTGAAATGATTTGTCTGTGATCATACAGCTATTCAGTCACAGCGGAAAGACCAGGAACCAGACTCCTATCTCTTAGTATTACTGTTTACACTTTGTCCTCATAAACCTTTGCATATGCAGTGCAGAAAAGTTAACTTAGGCTCCTTGGAAAATTTTATCCAGCCTTTTCTTTGACGTTACTTTGATTCAGTGAGCACTCTCCAAAAAGACCCAGTATCTTGATAATTTAGAATATTTCTCCTTGTGCCTTCTTGACATTGTTAGCCAAATCACATTTCATTCAATCAAAGACATGTTAGAGTCCTAAGTGAGCCTTATTTGAATTACAACTATCTAGAACAGTTTGCTTCTTTGATAAATATAATCAAGTTTATTTGGAAGCATGACTTGAAATATGTCTCAGGTTTAAATTATGCTACGACTTCTCACTGGGTGATGTCACTTTTTCTTAGTAAATGAATTGTGCGCAAATGGCTTTTTAACATCTTGTTGGAGATGAGAGGGATTGTGTCAGTGTATAAGCATTGCCCCATTTCTTTTCCTCTGTTCCATTTCATTCAGAATCTCCACATTCCTACCGTAATTACCTGAAATTAATTTTTAGAGATTTGCTTTACCAATTAGTGTTGATAAATTATTTTTCAGGACTAGGTCAACTCTGTAGAACTCAATTCATTTAATTTATTGGTCATCCATGCAGTTTAATGAGAAGGAATCTTTGGGAACATTTTCTCTGGATATTTTAAAGTAAAAATTAAAATACACAGAACAACACTAACAAAAGAGAGCTGGTATAGCTATAGAGAGATCAGAAAGAAGAGACTTAAAAGCAAATAGCATTAGGCATTAAGAAGTCACTGTATAATACTGAAAGGTTTAGTTCACAAGGAAGATATAAAATTCTAAAATTATAAGCACCTAATAATAGCTTCAGAATATATAAATCAGAATTACAAATAGTTATTGATAAATTCACTATGATGGTGGGCCATTTTAAAATATCTCCTTTATTAATAGATTATAGAAAATTAGTTAAGAGTATAAAAATTTTTTAAAAAGTCAATTAGCAAGCTAGATATAACAAATATATATAGAATTGCATCCAAAAATTAGAGAACACATTTTTTTCAAGCATACATGGACCATTTATAAAAATTTGTCATGTACCAAATCAAAATATATCATAATAAATGTCAAATAATCTTTATAGTACTGTCTGTGGTCTCTGATATAAAGAAATTCAGTTAGAAGTCAACCACAAAAAGATGAAGCATACATTTGAAATCTAAAGACACATTCTTCTAACTCATGAGTCAAAGAAGAAGTCATAATAGAAGTTTAAAATTTTAGAATATAATAAAAACAAAATTACTATCTATAAAAACTTGTGGTTTACTCATTATGCAGTAGTTAAGAAGGGAAAGGATTAATAAGTTTCACAAAATAAGGATCATCAAAAGATGCTTCAAAAAAGATGAAAAGACATAACACAGAGTGTGGAAAGACATAACACAGGGTGTGGCTAGAGATGCTGCATGAGAAACAGATGGGAGCTGAGGGTGGGAAATTAGGCAGAGGCCAGACCATGGCAGGCCTCCCAGTCTCTGGGCCTGTTGTTCCTTTTGCTCAGGATGCTTTCCTGTCTCTTTGCCTAGCCCTTCCTTCTGTCTTTTAGGTACATGGTGGTTAAGTATCACCATACTCTGTTACTGCATTAACATTAACATTTATCACAGCTGTAATTTTTCTACACTTGCTTGTGTATTTTCTCTCTCCCCATCAGAATATATATACGCTCCACAAGGGCAGAACACACGCCTCTTATTCAGTGTTTTATCCATAGCACTTAGAACAGTGTCTGCATGTACTAGGACCCCCAGAAAAGAACTGTCAAATGAATGGATTAATTGAAGCAGAATTGAGGGCTAAAATATTGGTAACTGAATCTTTATTTTAATGTGATTTTTCCCTTTAATTATATTCAATTTTGTTTACCAGTGGGCCAGGTACTGTATAGGATGGCGCAAAGGCAACAAAGTGGACTAAAGTCCATTGGGCAGAACAAAACCTTGTGGCAGAGACATACCTAGAATTACTGGATTAGATTACAAGCGCTAACATAAAGATAAATAAAGTGTTAGGAATTTTATTTTTACAATAAACTAAATGTGATAAGCATTCATTATAAGAATCTCTTCTGGGCTATAGTAATAATCTGTTTTTTGTTTTTTAAGAAAAATAAGGTTTATTTTTATGAATTTTTGGAAAATAACTTGGGTGGTTCAGTAGAAATAATTTATATGTGCATAGTACTCTACACTCTGTTTTGACAGATTGGAAAATATTTAATAGGGAGATATTCATTTCAAATGATTTTCTAGGAGTAGAAATCACACTGTAATTGTGGTTTTAATTCTATTATTGAATACCTTATTGCTCTTCTTGAGAAGCTATAGAAATCATTTTCTTTAAACGATATATTCTTAAAATCATAGTCATAATTTTTTCCTTTCTTATGCCTGTAGGTTTTTGAAAATGAAATTAACTCAGGGGAAGTAAAATTGTTTCTTCAGGATTTTCAACATAGTGATGGTTTTGAGGATCAGTTTAAAAAGGAGACAGAAAGGTATAACTAATATGCTTATTTAGTGAGTTTTTTGCTTATTCATATTCATAGCTAGCCCTCTGAGTGGAGGCAGTGAATAATGGCCCTCAAATGTTTGATTAGTTTTAAAAATATAGCTCTTTGTAGTAAGTACAACCTGATTTGTCTAAAAATAGGGCGTATTTATGATCCCATAAATATGGTATTAACACAAGAAAAGATACTGCTAAAGAATTAAATTTCTCTGTCATATCAACAACTACCCAGTTCCAAAGCCTTTGTAAATGTTTTTGGAGCTCTTGGAGGGGGCAGTGTACTTGAGGTAAGGTAAAGCTCAGTACACAACTAAATTTTGAGACATTATATGCTTCCAGAAAGAAAATAATGTACTAGAAATGGAATTATTAACATGGTGAATACTTGGTACTATAAATGAAAAAAAATGTTAAAAACTGGGAGAAAAGTAAATTTCCATTAGAAAAACAAAAGAAACAGCAGCTTTCATGCTTATAAAATGTTCAAATTTAGGTGTTACATGCAAAAACATCAAATAAGGAAACAGTTTTTTGAGCCGTATTTTCTTAGAGATTTATAAGTAATGTTAGCTACAGTCACTGGAAGAGCACTGCATAATAATGTGTATAGTATGCAACCTGTATAAACAACTTTCACAAGCGCATTAAATGAACAAATAATATTAATTCAAAAGGTGTTTTGAGATAATATTATATGCTACTAATATATACTAATTAGTAAATACTAATTATATACTAAGCACTGTATACAAATACAAAGTATTAATAGTTCTTGCTCTCTAGTTTATAGTTTAATTGGGGACACAGACATGTAAAAGACAAATTTAAATACAGTGTAGTAAATACTATTATAGAGGCAGAGTCCAAGGATTGTGGGTGCAGAAGACAGGACTATGCAAGGGGGAGAGTTCCCCACCACCTTCTTTGAAAAGAAGATATCTTGGTTAGATTTAGGATCGGATCTTAAATAAATAGAAATTCAGCAGGTGGAAAGGGAGGGAAGAAAGTTTCAAGCTGTGGGGAGAAGTTTGAGCAAAGGTAAGGAGCTGTGAAAATATCTTATTAATGGTGAGAAATGTAATGTGTCAGGAGTTATAAGGTATACGTGAATTGGAATGCCTGGAAGCTTGAGAAGATGAGAGACAGAGCAAAAAATATAATGTGGGCCAGAGTGTGAAGGAACTCAATATATGTGAAACCAAGGAGTACACATTTTATTCAGTCTGTTAGAATGAAAATGAGGCACAGATGGAGTCTTTTTTGCATTTTCCTATCTGTCTGTCAATCACCTATCTGGAAGGAGGATTGCTGGTAATGAGGTGAAAGATAGCTGGCAGGAAATGGAGAACAAGTTGATGTTTACAGTAACCCAAGAAAAGGTGGGAAGGTGGGAAGGAGGAAAGAGCAAGAAACCTGAAATTACCCACAGAAACAAAAGGAAAAGGTATTTACTTTGTTAAGGCTGAGGCATAAAGGGCATAAAGGAAATTAATAGAGATAAGGATGAAAAAGTAGGCAGGGGCCAGACTACCAGCATCCTCAATTTATGAGTCCAGTAAGGAGCCCGAGTTTATCCTGACGTTGGTGAACAGGTATAACAATTTCCCTGGATCTAAGCGGTGGGATCTAAGCAGGTGGAGCTGCCTCTCCTCTCTATGGCATTCAAACTCTGCCTTATATTTTTGGTAGGTCTAGTGTGGGAGAGGGTTTCCTGTCCCTTGCTTAGTGGTAGGAGACTCATAATAGTATTGGTATAGGATCCTCGGATCAGGGATGTTTCCGGCCCTCCTCCAGGAGAGGAGCGTTTTTCTTCTGCCCTTTTTCCAACTGTACTGTATTCACCTGTGCACAACAGGGTTTGCTGCTATTCCCCCTGCAGTTGAAGACTTTTGTTCCGTTGGGGAGGTAGGTCCAAGTGGGGCTTTTCGACATTTACAGCAGTGGCAGTAGCTTTCCTCCTCTAAGCCTATGCCACTGAGAGAAGGGTTCCTTCCATTTCCTATCCTGTCTCCAGTCCTTCTTATGAGCACTTATGGAGGTCTGTTGAGTCTGTGAGGTGTGCACACTCTCTGTATCTGTGGCTTCCTGGGGTTCTATATGCTCACACTAGGCTGAATTGCTCATTCAGCCTTTAGCAATATATTGGGCTTTTTCTTATCCGAATGCTTTCGGTATCTCGTTCACCCCTCAGCTCCACAAGTGAGCCAGTGTGCCCTACGCACACTGTGACCACCACAAGTGACCTGTCTCTCCTTAGGAGGCTGTCTTTCCTTAGATTTCAGAATACTTCGTTGGCCTGTAACCACAGCTCTCTGATGGGTTCAAAATTTATTTTATTTTGTTTTTTTCAACTTTTATATGTTGTTAGTATGTGAGTGATGCTCATACCACCTTTCTACATTTTAGGCAGAAGTGGAATTTTGAACATAAATGTGTTTTAAAAATAAAAACAAGAGCATATTCCTTTGTAAACATGTCTTTTTAATGAATATATATTTACATTTCACTTTTTAAAAGCTAAATAATGTTCCATTGTATGACTACACAATTATCTGTGTAGTTGATCTTTTCTGGTTGGTCACCTAGGGTAGTTCTTTTAAAAACATTATAATGTACAGTGATATGATAAATAGCCATGGAACTCAATCTCTACTCTTGAGAGCTGTTCCTTTTGAGAAACAGCTTTTGACCAGCTACCGGGCCTTAGTAGAGACTGAACACTTAACCATGAGCCTGAAAGTTGGGCGTGCACAGCAGCATTCCATTATCAAATGGAAGTGGTGTATACAAGGTCGGGCTTGAGCAGGCTCTGAAGGTACAAATAAGTTATATGAAGTGGCTAAAATGCCCATGGTCCCCTCTTCTGCTACATTACCTCCTCTTTCTCAGCCTGTACCTGTGGCTTCATGACGAGTTCCCTATGATCAATTGACTGAGGAAGAGAAAACTGGGACCTGGTTTACAGATGGTTCTGCACCATACACAGGCACCTCCTGGAAGTGGACAGCAGCTGCACTACAGTGCTGTTTTGGGGACATGCCTGAAGGGCAGTAGTGAAGGGAGGTCTTCCCCATTGGTAGAACTCTGAGCAGTGTGCTTGGTTGTTCATTTTGCTTAGAAGCAGAAATGGCCAGAGGTACAAATCTTTACTAATTCATGGCCTATAGCCAATTGTTTAGCTGGATGGTCAAGGACTTGGAAGAAACATAACTGGAAAATTGGTCACAAGGAAATCTGGGAGAGAGAAATGTGTATAGATCTCTCTGAAAGGGCCAAAAACATGAATATATTTGTGTCCTTTGTGAATGCTCATCAAAGGGTGATTTAAGAAGAGGTTTTAATAATCAGGTGGATAGGATGACCTATTCTGTAGATACTGGTCAGCCTCTTTCCCAGCCACTCCTGTCATTACCCAGTGGATTTATGAATAAAGTAGACATGCTGGCAGGAATAGAAGCTGTGCATGGGCTCCTCATCAACGTGGAATTCCACTCACCAAGGCTGACCTTGCTATGGTCACTGCTGAGCGCCCAATCTGCCAGCAGCAGAGACCAACACTGAGGCCCCAATATAGCACCATTTCCCAGGGTGGTCAGCCAGCTAGCTACTTGATGGCAGGTTGATTACATTGGACTGCTTCTGTCATAGAAAGAACGGTGCTTTTTTCATACTAAAATAGACACTAGATACGGATTTGCCTTCCTCGCAACAAGCTTCTAGCAGATCTACCATCTGGACCTGCAGGATGCCTTATCCACCATCATGGTAGTCCACACAGCCTTGCTTCTGATCAAGGAACTCACTTGGAGGCAAATTATTTGTGGCAGTGGGCTCATGATCATCTCTTACTGTCTCCTTTTTGAGGAGAACTTTTCTCCTATGACTACTTGAGTTATTTCTTTCTTGCTAAATACAGGCATACCTGGTTTTATAGCCCTACAGTTTATTGTACTTTGCAGATACTGTGTTTTTTACAAATTGAAAGTTTGTGGCAACCCTGTGTTGAGCACATTTTTCCAACAGCATTGCGTCACTTCATGTCTCTGTGTCACATTTTGGTAATTTTCGCAGTATGTCAAACTTTTTCATTATGATTATGTTTGTTATAGTGATATGATCAGTGATCTTTGATGTTACTGTTGCAAAAAGATTACAACTTGCTGCAGGCTCAGATGATGGTTAGCATTTTTTAGCAGTAAAGTATTTTTTCATTAAAATACGTATATTGTTTTATAGACATAATGTTATTGCACATTTAGTAGACTACAGTATAGTGTAAGCATAACTTTTACATGCACTGGGGAACAAAAAAATTCATGTGACTTGCTTATTGCGATAGTACCTTTATTGTGGTGGTCCGGAACCAAACCCACTATATCTCTGAGGTATGCCTGTGTTCCACAGTTTGTTTCTGAAACTCCTTCCTTTTATATATTCCTTTTATATGCTCTGCATCCTTTAGTATTTTAATAATTATTGTCATTTTTTTCACTTTTTTTTTTTTGAGTTCTGGGAAAATTCCTTAAGCTGGTTTTCTAAATCACTAATTTGTTTTTCTGTTCGCTTCTCATTTTAGGGATTTTAATTGAGTAATTGTGGTTTTTATTTGAAAGTGAGCTTTTATTACTTTGGATTGTTTCATTTTTACATGCTAAATCTCCCTTTTGAAAATAAAAATTTATTTTCTTCTGCAAAATGGTACATATTCACTATAAAAATTTAGATAATAGTCACTGCTAGCATTTTGATGAATACTTGCCATGTTTTTTAATTATATGTTTATATATGATATATATGTATACATACATATATATGATGAAAGATCTCACATTAATATTCTTTTACCTCCTTTATAATTTAATAATATAACAAATTTATGTCAATAAACATATACATCATTCTTTTAAATAAAATAATGTTTGCTCAAATTTCATTTAAAATACAAATAGGAGTTTTTAAAGTATTCTTCTCTCTTATAAAGGAAAACATTTGCTGTGATTTCTCAGAATGATATACTTTTGTGAAGTACTAGATATCTTTATATATCTAGTGATTGTGTTTTCTATTTATTCATATTTACAAGGAGAGATTTATGTTTGCTATTTTGGAATTTGAGAAAGGTTCTGTCAGAAATTGTGTAAGCCCTCTTCAGTGATCTTGGTCATAGTGTTTTTGAAAGATAAGTGGGTCACATGACCTTGAGTAATGGAGAGGAACTATTGGTGAGACCACTGCATGGCAGGGAAGGACCCTTCTTTTATTCTGTCTGTGGGAGCAGTGGTGGAACCAGAGCTCCAGATGTCTGTGTAAAGTGAAGAGAGTTCCTGGGCCAGTGGAGTTTATTAGTGAGCCAGGTAGTTGGATTTTCCCCTCTCATATTTGTTATAATAGTCCATGTTGGACGAGTCCCATGTTACTTGGAGCAAATCCCCTTTGTAGCATCCTTTTGCCACAATACCTTTGATTAGCATGCCACTTCACCACATGAAGGCTGGGAATGGACATAAAGTATGGCTGCCTTGTGTGGGGGGCATTGGTAGAATTACAGTAATCCTGGGATTTGTATCTGCCCAAGTACCCCAATCTTTTTTTTTTTCTCCCTCCTGGCTCTGCTACTCTGGGCTTGCAGGTTTTCCGGATTTGTAGGAGAATGTCATTCATTCACTTGCTCCCTCAGAGGCCTCCTCCTTTGCTGTGTTCAGTCACAGGCTAGGAGGTACCTCCCTTGGCCTATTCCTACCTGTGCCATATGTAACAGAAATCTCTCAAAATGTCTGGATACCGATGGCATCCTTCTCTGTTCAGAAACTGATTTTTTAAAAAGCTACCTTAACCTAATTGTATATTTCTTAGGTCATGCCAGTAGATTTTGGGGAGGGAAAAATTTAAATTCATGGACTGAAATAACCCTTTGAAAAGAAATTCCTATGCCACCTTCTCTGTTGGTCAAAGAGATAAATGGATTTACCTGTGTGAAAGGGTTTCATGAAACCTGGGTGTATTGCCTCTCCTGCTTTTCCTTTGTCTACCCTATGTTTCTGTGTTTGTAATAGATGATTCAACATGTGTTCCTCTTGGAGAAAACAAGGACTACATCAATGCTAGTTATATTAAAATAGTCAATTCTGGAGAAGTATTATTATTATTGCTACCCAAGGACCACTGCCAACTACCACAAATGACTTTTGGCAAATAGTTTTGGAAAATAACTCTAATGTTATTGTCATGATAACCAGAGAGGTAGAAGGTGGAGTTATCAAATGCCACCATTACTGGCCCGTTTCTATGAAGAAACCTTTGGAATTGAAAAATTGTCATATCTTCCTGGAGAACTACCAGATACTTCAATATTTCATCATTCGAATATTTCAAGTTGTCAAGAAGTCCGTAAGTTAAAAAAAATCAGTGTTAGATATATATTTCATTATATAAGCACACGTGTCAGGATGAGAAGTTAGGGGTAAGATGGGACATAGCTGGGGATACTTTTTAAAGTAACTTGTTTTTACTTCTCCCTGGTACCAGAAACTAAGACAACACCACCTCTACTTCTGCCTAACCAAACTCTGACTGGAGAGACAAAAAAATTGAAAAGGTGAGTTGGGGCGGTTGAGAGTGAGTGTTGGAAGTTGCCTAATCCTGGGATGTACTTCGGCTGCTTCTGCTGAGAGTGACAGATGTGTATGGAGTCCTTAAGATATCCTGATAATCACTGTGCCAGGCACTGTTGCTCCTTACTGAGTAGCAAAGAGTTCAGTGCGCTTACTGGTACCTCCAGTTACTGTGCTCAATGAATGTGGTAATATTGAGATTTGTATGGGATGCTTTGGGAGCTCAGAAGGGAAGTACTTAGCTCTCCTTGGGCTTGGGGGGAAGACTTGCTAGAGGAGGTGACATCTGGATTGAGAATAACCCAAATGAGAAAGATGGAAAGAGGAAGTAGATGATCAAGGTATAAAATAGCATGGGATATGTATAGAGAGATACAAGTAGTTAAGTGTTTCTGGAATGTAAAAGTTCAATGCCAGGGAGTAGTGAGAGGTGAGATGAGGCTATAGAAAATAAGTAGAGAAAGCCAGAACATGAAATGTCTTGAATTTCAGCTAAGGAACATGAACTTCATTATGAAGATAATTGGGAGACATTGAACAATTCTAGTAAGAAGCGTCCATGATCAACTAGGGCAGTTAACAATTAGATAGAAAGCAAAGATTCTGGTGTTTTTCAGATAAAATTGGCAGACTTTATGTGACTTATGACTTATAAGGAGCGTTCAAAAATTATGCTGTCAAATGCGATAGCCACATTTGGCTATTTTATATTTAAATTATTAAAACTTACATAAAATAACAAATTCAGTTTCTCATTTATAGTATCCACACTTCTAGTATTTAATCACATGTTACTAGTGGCTACCATATGGGCAGCAAAGATATAGAGCATCTGCATCATTGTAGAAAGTTCTATTGGGAAGTATTGGTCTAGAATAATTCATGGAATAATTCATTTCTTGCTCTACAGACTCAGAAAACAGAAAAGGAATGATTTATAGGAGAAAGCGATGTTACATTGCTCTAAGTGGATTTGATTAGCAGGTAGGTGATACATGTGTTCTATAGGAGTGAAGGGGATGGGAGTTAAACCAGAAACTTGAAAAGAGTGATGAGATTTGGAGTCATCATCAAAGAAGTTGATTGGAGCACAGGCAATGATCAGGAAAAGGGTTGCTGGAGGTGCTGAGGTTGGAACCCATAATTTGCAATAACAATAAAATATGCAACTATGTGATTAATTTTTTCCTAACCATGGGATTCCTGAACACAGGTTATGAGACTTACCCAGGGAGGGATGTTGCTTAGTATATGTGGCAGGATTCAAAGGATGAAAGGAGTTGACAGTTTGGTAAGAGAATGATTTAGATAATCAGCCATGAAGTCTAAATTTAGGGAGATGGATGGAATCGGGCTAGGAGGAAATGGAGGACAACAAGGACAGGAGAGCTCCGTTTAGTCACATTGTTGGAGTTGAAGTGAAGCACAAATGAGGTGGTAGCGTAACAGCTTCTGCTCAGAAAATGATGTTGGAATCTAAGAACTGGAAGATTTTTGATATTGGACATTATAGATGATGGTGAGTCCAAGGAGTGATCACATTGTGAGGACTAGAAGAAAGAAATGGTCTCCTCTGCAAGAGAGAAATAAAAATGTGAGGTTAGAGTGTCTGTTTGGTTGTTGAGATCCCAAATTTGCCTGGTCAGAATCTGTGGTAGGGTGATAGCGATGAGAAGGTGAAGCTAAGAGGTATGAAACTCAAAAGGAAGAGAGGTTTTTGTACAAACAGAAGGAATAATGAATTGGAAATAGCATTGGGCAGCAAGCGGTATGCAACCTAATCTCTAGGCTCTGTGGTACCTGGAGTACAGGAAAATAGGCGGCCTTGATTAGAGAGGGCTGCAGAGTGCAGTGCCCATGGGATGCAAGGCCAGGAAGTGGAAGAAGCATTTAGGGAAGTGATGATGGTTTCCACGAGTTTACTGTGGGATGGGGGCCTGAGTGCAAAGGGAGATGTTGAAGAGCTAGAGAAGTGGGGAGGGAGGGGAAAGGATAGAATTGAAGAGCATGAGGATCGGAGCATAGAGTGCTGACAGAGGAGGCCAAGAATAGTAATGATGGCTGACATTGATGGAGAGCTTGCTGGCTGTGTGCTAGGCCCTGTGCTTGCTCCGTACACCTGAGGATTTGCCTGATCCTTCACTCTCCTAAGACTTGTTGATTCCCTCCTATTAACCAAGTATTGTGCCAGATGCTGGAGATAGAAAACAGAAACAGCCTCAACTCTTAGAGTGCTTACAGTCTAGTGGGGGAGGAAAACACCAGTTCCAAATAACATGTGATACTTGCTATGGCAGGAGACAGCATGCTTGGAGAATACAGGCCAGGTGGGAGGCCCAGAGGGATGATCTGTCTGCAAGGATTCAAATGCTCAGTTCCACCTGTGCACCCTTGACAAGGGCGTCTAGGATGGTGGCCTTTGGGCTGAGGCCCGCAAGCCTCAAGACCATGGGGTTGATGTTTGGAGAATCTGCATCGTGGCACTGTGTCAGGAAACCAGTGAGGCCCACCTTCGTGCAGGTTCTCAGTGGTCAACAGTGCATGAAAGGTTTAATCCCTAAGGTATGTGATGGAGTGAGAGCGATCCTCAATTGGGTGCCTTCACAAGATTGTCAAGTGTCATTTTCCTCATCCAATTTCATGTGCCGATGATTCAAAACTGAGGTTTTCTGTTTGGAACGTAGGAAAATTGTATTTCTATTTGGAACGCAGAAAAAGGTGGTACATTAGGGAGAAGCAGAGGAGCAGTGAGAAACCCTTCCTGAGTTTTTTCACGAGGGTGCCCGGTGAAGTAAAACGAGGGCTCCACATTGGGGAAAGGGTGAACCCTCTGGAAGGGATGATCGGTAAACTCAAAGTGCTTTATCTGTCAACCCTGAGGACAGTTCCATGGCTCCACTTTCAGGGGGTTCAGCACAAGAGTGGGGACCAGAGTCTACTCACATGGTCATTAACTGCCCAATTCTCATCACCGGAGGAGGTTGCCCCCCACCAAATCCCGGTTAAGCAGCTTGACAGCACTTACTGTTTTAATTAAATTTAGTATCATAATATTTAAGCCGAGATAGATTGCTTTTCTATCTTATTCCTAACATGTCAGCTCATCTTTCATCCTAAGTGTTTTGGATTCTTGGTTTGTTTGGACTCTTCTACATTCTCATGGTGCAGAAGAAAGATGGTAGAGTTAGATTTGGGAGGACTGCACTATTGTCCCAGCTCTAAACATATGAGCCTTCTGACCTAGCATACATCTATCAGTCAATCAAATGCTTACTTTTCATCTGTAAACTGAGGATATCACAGTGCTTGCCTCCCCAGGGTTGATGTGAGGATTAAATGAGATAATGCGTGTGAAGTCCTTAGCACAGTACCTGGCACAGAGTAAGGGCTAAATTCCTGTCACCTGTTAGTATTTTTATTTTTATTATCCTATTACCATATAGCAATTAGTATTACTATTTCTGGCATATTAGAAATTAAAAGAAGATCTCTACTATAAGACGTTGATAAATCTCTCCTCTCTCTCCGCCTTCCTCTCCCTCCCTCCCTCCTTCTCTCTCTCCCTCTCTCCCAAGCTCTTTCTTTCCCTTTCTCCCTCTCTCCCTCCCCACCCCACCCCCACAGACAGGAGCTAGTCACTTTGTAAAACACTTGCAGTTCACCAAGTGGCCAGACCATGGCACTCCTGCCTCAGCAGAAGGTTTTATAAAGTATGTCCGTTATGCGAGGAAGAGCCACCTTACAGGACCCATCACTGTTCACTGCAGTGCTGGCGTGGGCCGGACAGGGGTGTTCCTATGTGTGGATGTTGTGTTCCGTGCCATTGAAAAGAACTTTTCAGTAAGTGTGTGAATTAAGCAGATAAACTGATGCTGTTAGTAAACACTATACTTTTAACAGCCTTCTAATAACTGAAGACTAATATTTGGCCTTCAAGAGCAACCGAGTAAATAGAGAGCCTGTGAGCTTTGGGTACCTGCTTCTCACTTAACTGCTGCAGGTTCTTGGAGGTGGTTGTGAGAATTAAAGTACGCAATGCAAATGAATGGCTTCGGACAGTGTCTGGAGCGTGGTAGGTGCATCGGAAACATGAGTTCATCTTCCTTTTCTTTCCCTCCACCCACACATACAGTTTTTAGAATCTTGTTAGAGAATGTTGATGATGTGTGCCTATTTTTAATGAACAGAAATACATGCATGTGAGCCCATTGGGAAAAAAAAGTAGACTTCAGAGTTAATGAGAGGTCCCTGGGTTTGACTGCCAGTTTTGCCACACATTTTAGATTTTGGTGACTTTCTGCAAATTGCTCATCTTCTCTGAAACCTAGTCTTCTCATATGTAAAATAAGGCTAATAATATTGTTGGGTTTGAGTCAACCATTAACAATTCTTTATTTTCCTCCTAAATTTGGAACCAGCTAAGGGATAAACACAAGAATTAGACATATGGTGATTCTACTATGATCTTTATTACTGATTAATTAGGGAATGTGGCTTTGGATCTGTGCCCCAAAAGGCCTACTTTTACTGAACTGCTTTCCTGTGCTGCAGAAGTGAGGAGGGGAAGACATTAGTTAGCAGGCACTGCGGGGTGGCGGGGGAAAGCGGCTCTCACCATGTCCACAAGGAATATGAAAATCCACACCTCGGTCGTAAGACAACAGGGGCTACGAGGCATTTGTCCTGGTAGGCAAATTTTGCAGAGTTATCTTGTTATCAGAACAAATGTTAAATCTCTGCTCTCTTAGGCTTTATGTAGTTATACCCCAAGAGTGACAAACTCTCCCTTGTGATAGCAAATTGGCTGCATGGGTTCTACAACTCTCCATTCTAAGGTAGTATTACGTCGGGGGTAGAAAAATGTCCTCTCCCAGAAACTCCCTGGAGGACAGAGGGAGTTTATTTTTCTCAGAAGCTTGAGCCAATATCTCCTAGCATTTCACTCTTTCCACTTCAGTTATAGCCCTTTCCCTAAACTGATCACTGTGGGAGATGCTGGTCCATTAAGGTCTGTCAGGACTACTCCAGGCCATACAGCTGAGAATGAGAGAGGAATGGTTTTCCAAAGCAAACTGAGAGTTTTGTTTTGTTTTTTTAAATAAAGAATGAATATAAACTGGGTAGTAAAAAAATGACAAATGTCCCCAAAATGCTGAAAATTTAAGTAGTATGAATCTGATGTTACCTGTTCCTATAATTAGTGTTGTTTTATCCTTTTAACAGAAAACGCATTAGCATAATTTTATTTTATATATTCTTCATCATAATTAATTTGTTTGTATTTGTTCTTATTTTATATTCCTTATAGAAACTATAAAAACTATAAATATTGTATTTTGTGATTCTGAGGAGCACTTTTTTTTTCCCCCATCATTATACCTTCTTTAAACTCAAAATGTATTTTATAATAAGTCATCTGTCAGCTTAATTGACAGTGTTTTTCTTAGCATTATGTAAAATAGTGATGTATTTTACAATTAAGGATGCTTAGATTTGATGGAAAATAGTGGTTCAAAAAAAGGAAATGCATCCATTGTTGCCTTATTGGCTTTTCATAGAGCCTTGAGCTGTCAAATGTTCTTACTTATGCCCCTCTCTACTCTTTTCAGAAATTTTGTCCACCAGAGCTACTTAAAGTATGGTCTTGGACCAGCAACAATCTGTGTTATTTGCAGCAAGATAAGTTTTCTGAAATTGAGAGTAAGCATTTAGAAACTTTCAAAGCAGTTTGATATCTTGCTGTGACATCCAAGAGCATGACAGTGGGTTGGCCTTGGTGAACAGGATGTAGACCAGTTTGTGCGTTGTGGAAATCACACAGAGAGTCTTACATGCTGCAAGCTGTATACCAGCCGTGTGTGGCTAACATTTTAAGATTAGTTTATCAATTATAACTCTAAAGGATATGAAAATCTGAGAATATGTAACCATTTCTTTCTTCTTATTGTTATTTTATAGTCATTTTTATTTTTAAGTAAGCCTGCTTAAAAATCCTTAAAACACATTGGGAGCAAACTGGCTCTTCTCTTGCCAGCACTGGTATTGCTCTGTAGTTGAAACATTCTCCATAGAACTTTCCCCTCTAACCATCTTCAACATGCAATAACAGTTGTTAATTATCAGTTACCGTATTATCACATAATGAAGTGAGTAATCCAAAATTTAACACATTAACCTTTACGAAATCAAAAATTCTTACCACATCACTAAACACACTGTCCAGTTCATCTGGCAGGGTTCTTTTTTTTTTTTTTTGGTAGCAAGACTTTCTTGATGAAGCAATGTGTTGGTTTATCTTTTGGGATAAATTCTTTAATCTGTGTAACTACCTCAGACTTGTTTTGTTGTCATTGCAGCTCTACTACCAGAACATAATCCTACACAAAACTTACAAATTACATTTGATGACAGTGTAGTACTTTGCATTTTTATGCAATTTAAGACTAGTTAGTTGTGTTTATCAGTAATCAAACTGAGAAAAGGAAGAATTCTTCCTTCTTATCACATCATTTTCAAATCACACATATACTGAATCACTGTGTTAGCAATAGCTGTGTAGTCAGTAAGTTGCAATGGTAAATACTTTGCTACTTTTGTTTTGCGAGTTGGTACCACTTCGCATCAGTAGCCAGTCCCTGAATTCGTCAAGCTATGGCTTCATTAGAAAATGGTACTTTAACTATCTTTTTTTGCCATACCTTCAGCTCAGATTTTCAATAAAGCACCTTCAGTACAGTCTGTCACCATTATTTGGCAATCGTGTAAGGGTTTTTAGTCTTAGCAATTCAAAGTGCTATTTTGTAAGTCTGTAGAATATTAATGTTACATGTGAAATGTTGAACATGAGCTTTTTATTTTAGTATTTTTTAAAATAATTCTTTTGTCTTGGAACAAGTACATTTTAATGGTTTCTTTGCTTTGTTAGCCAGTACATCTTTGCAATTAATACAAGTGTGGTTTTGGCAATTCACAATTAATAATGGCTATAAAACTCAATGTATGAGGAATCATAATGCTAGGTAAAATTAACATGAACTCTTTTGGTCTTCATTTCTTTGTAGTTACTTACACTATTATCATTTGGCTATAACCACTACAGCTATATTCAGAAAAGCTGTGCCTTTTCTTGTCAAGACAATCCAGGGCAGCGGCTTTTGCCATCAGTAAATTAAGGTTAAAAATGAATAATACAAATATATTTTCATAATTTGCCTAATCTTAAATTACAAATTAACAGACTTTCAAGCAACAATGGTTTTTAAATTCATTGAAGTTCCATTTTATCAATATTTCCTTTTATGGATCATGCTTTTGGTGTCAAGTTTAAGAACTCCTCACCTAGCCTAAAGAATCTTTAGGTCCTAAATAATTTTTCCTATGTCCTTTTCTAAAGTTCTGTAGTCTTATGTTTTACATTTAAGTCCATAGTCCATTTTGAGTTAATTTTTTTATAAGGGGCAAGGTTTAAGTCAAGGTTCACTTGCTGTTCTTCCTCCACTGAATTGTTTTTACACCTTTGTCAGAAATCATTGGGACTGTTTGTATGGGGCCTGTTTCTAGTTCTGTATTCTGTTTCATTGATCTATGTGTCTATCCTTTCGCCATTACCACACCTCGGATTCCTGTAGCTATATAGGAAGTCTTAGTATCAGGGAGAGTGATTCCTTCTCTTGCAAAATTGTTTTAACCATTATAGGTCTGTGCCTTTCCATATAAATTTTAAAATTAGCTTGTCTATGTTTACAGAAAAGCTTGAGGGATTTTGATAGGATGAATTGACATTTTTACTATGTTGGATCTTCCAATATGAATGTGGTATGTCTCTCAGTTTATTTAGGTCTTCTTTGATTTCTTTCATCAGCATTTTGTCATTTTCAGCATATAGCTTCTGTACGTGTTTTGTTGGATTTATTTTATTGTAAATGGTATTGTGTTTTTACTACCATGTTCGTTGTGTGTACACATATGTACAAATAAGTTGATTTTTGTGTTTTTAAAAAATATTTATTTATTTATTTGCTTGTGCTGGGTCTTAGTTACAGCACGTGGGCTCCTTAGTTGCGGCAGGCGGGCTCCTTAGTTGTGGCATGTGAACTCTTAGTTGCAGGATGCATGTGGGATCTAGTTCCCTGACCAGGAATCGAACCTGGGCCCCCTGCATTGGGAGCATGGAGTCTTAACCACTGTGCCACCAGGGAAGTCCCCAAATGCAGTTGATTTTTGCATGTTGATCTTGTATCCTATGATCTTGTTGAACTCACTTATTAGTTCTAAGAGGTTTTTTTGTCCTGTTTTGTTTTGTTTTCAGATTCCTTGGGAGTTTCTGCATAGACAATCATTCCATCTGCAAGTAGGGACACACTTACCTCTTCCTTTCCAATTCATTTGCCTCATATTTCTTTTTTCTGGTCTTATTGCGCTACCTGGAACTTCAAGTGTGTTGAAAACAGAAGGTGAGAGCAGACATTCTTGCCATCACTAATATTAGGGGAAAAGCAAATTAAAATTATTTGTTCTATGAAAGATGCTATGAAGTGGATGAAAGGACAAGCTATAGACTTGGAGAAACTGTTTGCAATCCACATATCCAACAAAGGTCTCACATCTAGAGTATATAAAGAACCCTCAAAACTCAATAGTAAAATAAATAAATAAATAGGCAAGTGATTCAGTTAGAAAATGGGTAAAAGACATGACATTTCAACAATGAGGATGTATTGATGATAAATAAGCACATGAAAAGATGCTCAGCTTCATTAACCTTTAGGGAAATGAAATTAGAACCATGATATTCAGCTGCATGAGCTGCTTGTAAATTTTGTAGATTAATCCTTTGTCAGTTGCTTCATTTGCAAATTTTTCTCCCATTCTGAGGGTTGTCTTTTCGTCTTGTTTATGGTTTCCTTTGCTGTGCAAAACCTTTGAAGTTTCATTAGGTCCCATTTGTTTATTTTTGTTTTTATTTCCATTTCTCTAGGAGGTGGGTCAAAAAGGACCTTGCTGTGATTTATGTCATAGAGTGTTCTGCCTATGTTTTCCTCTAAGAGTTTGATAGTGTCTGCCCTTACATTTAGGTCTTTAATCCATTTTGAATTTATTTTTGTGTATGGTGTTAGGGAGTGTTCTAATTTCATTCTTTTACATGTAGCTGTCCAGTTTTCCCAGCACCACTTACTGAAGAGGCTGTCTTTTCTCCACTGTATATTCTTGCCTCCTTTATCAAAGATAAGGTGACCATATGTGCGTGGGTTTATCTCTGGGCTTTCTCTCCTGTTTCATTGACCTATATTTCTGTTTTTGTGCCAGTACCATACTGTCTTGATTACTGTAGCTCTGTAGTATAGTCTGAAGTCAGGGAGCCTGATTCCTCCAGCTCCTTTTTCTTTCTCAAGATTGCTTTGGCTATTCGGGTCTTTTGTGACAAAGGATTAATCTCCAAAATTTACAAGGAGATCATGCAGTTCAATATCAAAAAAATAAACAACCCAATCTAAAAATGGGCAGAAGATCTAAATAGACATTTCTCCAAAGAAGATATACAGATTGCCAACAAAAACATGAAAGAAGGGCTTCCCTGGTGGCGCAGTGGTTGAGAGTCCGCCTGCCGATGCGGGGGACGCGGGTTCGTGCCCCAGTCCGGGAGGATCCCACATGCCGCGGAGCGGCTGGGCCCGTGAGCCATGGCCGCCGAGCCTGCGCGTCTGGAGCCTGTGCTCCGCAATGGGAGGGGCCACAACAGTGAGAGGCCCGCGTAACGCAAAAAAAAAAAAAACATGAAAGAATGCTCAACATCATTAATCATTAGAGAAATGCAAATCAAAACTACAATGAGATATCATCTCACACCGGTCAGAATGGCCATCATCAAAAAATCTACAAACGATAAATGCTGGAGAGGGTGTGGAGAAAAGGGAACCCACTTGCACTGTTGGTGGGAATGTAAATTGATACAGCCGCTATGGAGAACAGTATGGAGGTTCCTTAAAAAACTAAAAATAGAACTACCATACGACCCAGCAATCCCACTACTGGGCATATACCCTGAGAAAACCATAATTCAAAAAGAGTTATGTACCACAATGTTCATTGCAGCTCTATTTACAATAGCCAGGACATGGAAGCAACCTAAGTGTCCATCGACAGATGAATAGATAAAGAAGATGTGACACATATATACAGTGGAATATTACTCAGCCATAAAAAAGAAACAAATTGAGTTATTTGTAGTGAGGTGGATGGACCTAGAGTCTGTCATACAGAGTGAAGTAAGTCAGAAAGAGAAAAACAAATACCATATTTTAACACATATATATGGAATCTTAAAAAAAATTGTTATGAAGTACCTAGGGGAAAGATGGGAATAAAGACATAGACCTACTAGAGAATGAACTTGAGGATATGGGGAGGGGGAAGGGTAAGCTGTGACAAAGTGAGAGAGTGGCATGGACATATATACACTACCAAACGTAAAATAGATAGCTAGTGGGAAGCAGCCGCATAGCACAGGGAGATCAGCTCAGTGCTTTGTGACCACCTAGAGGGGTGGGATAGGGAGGGTGGGAGGAGGGAGATGCAAGAGGGAAGAGATATGGGGATATATGTGTACGTATAACTGATTCACTTTGTTATAAAGCAGAAACTAACATACCATTGTAAAGCAATTATACTCCAATAAAGATGTTAAAGAAAAAACCATAATAAAATATCACTAGACATCCATCAGAGAGGCTAATATAAAAAATAATGACAACACCAAATGCTGGTGAATGTTTGAAAAAACTAGATTACTCATATGTTGCTTATAGGAATGAATGTAAAATGGTATATCCAGTCTGGAAAATAGTTTTAAATTTTCTTTAAAAAAAACAAAAGCAGAACTAAACTAAACTTACCATATAACCTTAGGAATAACACTCGGGTATTTATTCCATAGAAATGAAAACTTATGTTCACACATAAACCTGTATGTAAATGCTCATAGCAGATCTATTTATAATAGCCAAAAACTGCAAAACGACCTAGATGTTCTTCAACAAGTTTAATGGTTAAAAAAATTGGTACCTGTCCATACTGTGGAATACTATTTAGCAATAAAGAGGAATGAACTACTGATACACTCAATTTGGATGAATCATGAGGCAATTAGACTAAATGAAAAAAAAGTTAGTCTCGAAAAGTTAGATATTACATGATTCCATTATGTAATCCCCTTGAAATAACAAAACTATACAGATGGAGAACAGTTTACTGGTTGCCAAGGGTTGGGGGTTGGGGTGGGTGGGTAGTTCTAATGGATAACAGGAGGAAGTCTTGTGGTGGAACTGTTGTGCACCTTGATCGTGGTTGCAGTTGCATGAATTTTCACATGTGATAATATTTTATAGAACTATACATACACATACATGCCCACTCTCACAAAAGATTGCATGTTAAACTGGCAAAATCTGAATAAGCTCTGTAGATTGTACCAATGTCAATTTTTTGGTTTTGATGTTATACTCTAGTTGTAGAGGATGGTATAATTGGGAGAAACTAGGTGAAGGATACACAGACTCTCTCTACATTTTTTGCAACTTATTATGTATCTATAATTATTTCAATATAAAAATTTTTAAAGGCTTAATTAACATTTTAAATTATTATAGAAATGACAAATTATATAAATAAAGGAATGTTTACATTTTCTCTGATTTTTATGTACTTTTGGATTATAGCTGACAGTTGACAAACCTTAAATTTAATGTGGTTTTGCTGCACATGACTCGTCCTCAGCTTACACCACATGTGACTTTTCAGGCAAGTTCAGCAACACCTGAGCTGGTCTATATCTTGTTCCACTGATGAGGCTGCTCAATGTTACACCACTGTCAGATTGCCGTAAGAGTTTCTAAACACTTATTACCCGTTTCTGGACTCATCTCATTGTGGTCTAGCAACATCCCTTTGCAGACCTGCACCAGCTTAGTGACCACACTGGGTAGTGCTGGTCTCCGTGCACAGGTGCAGAATCTGGTGTTGGGCCAACTGTTGCTCAGGGTCTCCATTTGAGTTGAGAGGGCTCTTTATATGAGAAACAGCTGTGTTACTGTTGTGGCCAGAAAAAGTCTTCTATGCTTCAGACTTTTGCAGAATCACAGTGCTGCTTTAAGTTCTCCCTTCTGAGAACAGAAAAGTATACACAGGGGCAAATTTGTTGTTATTTCTTTTGGAGAACATTTCTTATTATAAATGATTGCTTCCTGCTTTTTCCTGGAAACCCATTTAAACAAGTCTTCCTTATCCATTAGACAAGGTTAAACATAGTACATTTTCTTATGACTGAAAATGAGAACTTTCTGGTTAAATCTTGAGATATCTTTTACTGGAAAGAAGTATGGCGTACTCCTTTGGCATCTGTGGGCTTTGTGTTTTCCCCCTCTATGGATAATACAAGATTACTGTCATCCTGTTACAGTTCAACATCATGAATATAGTGGGCCAAATGAGAGAACAACGTTATGGAATGATCCAAACAAGGTAAGTCTCACTGCATAAATTCTAATAAGAACAATAATGAATATAAAGATGAACATTGTATAGCACATTACAATTTGTAAAGCTCTTTTGCCTACACAGTTTCATTGAATTCTCACCGTTTGAGGTAGACGTTAGTTATGCTCTGATATTACTGATGAAATACTTCAAGTTCAGAGCAATGAAGTTTGTTCCATGATGTCATTCAGACAGCAAGTAGAGGAGCCAAGACTGAAACTGAAGTCCCCTAATGTCCACACACATGCTTAGTCCATAATGCCATTTTAAGTAACATCTCTAAAGTTATTTTCCATAAATTTCTGGATGGCAATTTTGGGATATTTATTTGCAACCAAAATATCAAAGTCACTGACATGTCATAAAAAGGAAATCATTTATGTCACAGATTAGTTACATTAATCATTGGGGGATCAAGAGAATATGGATAATGAAAATAAACAGGTACCCCTAAATCTTTTTTAGGGTTTTTTTAGGCAATGTTCAGTGATATGAAGTGTTTCATTTGAACTAGGCTACGTCTAAAAAAAAGTTTAAATTTGATTTATCCAGTGAAGATATAAAGAGATTGAGATTGAGTCAGTTTCCCTTCTGTTCAGTTAAGCTTCAGTTAACTAGTTCTAGACCAAGAACTATATTATTATCATTTATCTTCCTGATATTTTTAAAAATGTATTTACATAAAGAAGTTCTTGGTTAAGTGTTTGCTCTTTTTAGGCACTTTTCTTTGTGGTTGAAAAGTACAAATGTGTTTTCTGAAAGTGGATATTGATATTCAATTAACATTCCATTGTTTTTCATATATATATATGTATTTAGGAGCAGTATATCCTTTGTTATAAAATTGTGCTTGAAGTTCTTCAGAAGCTTCTGACTTTAAAGTAAGAAAGAATTCTGTTGCTTCACACTTGAAATTACCAAGTGTCTCGGAGCCTCCTCAAAAAGAACATGTTCGAGCTGTGCTGAAGGGCTTTGCTTATGCAAATGTGCTGTCTTGGTGTATCATTTGACTTTCTTTCTGACAACTCCCTGAAGGCAGCATCATTTGGTTTGGGGTGGACGGTGTTTACCCACTGAACTTACTTAGGTAATATCAAGTACCCTCCCACATTTTCCAATGAAATGAAAGTTACATAAAACAACTGCAGCCTATTTGGTTGAAGGGGTTACAGAACCCAATAAAGGACTTAAACTGTATTATTTAAGATTTTATTTGGAAAGACAGCTGAAGGGAGCTGAGGATTCTGCAGATCACAAGATCGCAAGATCATATCATGACCTCTTACAGGCATCTTCAAGACAGATACGTATCCATGTTTTTTAGCTAGAGTCTGTACTTGTAGGTGGTGTTTGAAAAACTTAGGTCACTAAAGAGTCCGATTAGGATGGGTTAACTGTCTATGCAAATTGGCTTCCATTTTCCTATACTTCTACACTCCTCTTGGGCCCCAGGGACCTTGGAGGACAAGCTGCCTTTCTAGAGCAGCTGGACAAGGACCTGTTGGTCTGGGAAGCATTTTCATGGGTGGGCAGAGTTCCTCCTCTCCATCACATGAGCACTTTGGTGAACGGTCCAAAACTAAAACAGATGTTTATATAGAAAATCCAAGAGGAAATTTTTGCCCGTCTTGAGTTCTTTCCTATCCCACCCGAACACTTAACATATTACTCAGTCTGCTTTGTTAAAAGCAAATATTACATTCTACTTGCCTCTTACTCTCTGCCCTTTAGCTAACCAATAAACTTTTATATAATCTGTATTACTTACTTCTGAGTATCTCTTACAGCAGATATATTTTTCAAACTAAAATCTATGATAATTATTTTTTTTCTTCAGAGTTCCATTAAATCATTTATTTCCATAACTGCCCCACCTCCACTGTAACATTTAGAAGTTGGCTTTGGGAACCAGATTTTGGAAAACCAAATTCATAGTTGTGAAAACGAAAATTTCCATATTCTGTTTTTGAAAAGATATGGCCATTATTATATTCATCTTATTATAGGACTTTGCCTCATACAATTACAGTGATATTTTGGTCAAGAGATTTCAGTGACCAGTTATTCTTGATTATAAACTATAAAGCAAGTGATACATGTCTCTGTATGATGTAATTCAGTGGAGATCAGAATAGTCTATGCATTATATTGGGAAAGTTTCTAATATCAATCTGTAAATCTTGAATTTTTTTTTTTTTTTTTTTTTTTTTTTTTGCGGTACGCGGGCCTCTCACTGTTGTGGCCTCTCCCGTTGCGGAGCACAGGCTCCGGACGCTCAGGCTCAGTGGCCATGGCTCACGGTCCCAGCCGCTCCTCGGCATGTGGGATCTTCCCGGACCGGGGCACGAACCTGTGTCCCCTGCATCGGCAGGCGGAGTCTCAACCACTACACCACCAGGGAAGCCCCACAGTAATCTTCAGTTTGGATATTTTGCCCACATAGAAATAGTAGACTCAACTAAAGTATAGTATTAGAAGATTCATTATGAAGTATGGATAAAAGATATCTATGCACCAAAAATCTTCCTCTATATCAGGGGTCAGCAAACTATGGCCCACAGGCCAAATCTGACCTATTGCCTGTTTTTGTAATAGAGTTCTATGGCCATTTCTTTATATATTGTCTGTAGGTGCTTTTGTGCTACAATGGCAATGGCAAAGTGGCAGAGATCACATGGCCCATAATGCCTAAAATATTTATTATCTGGCCCTTCAAAGAGAAAGTTGGCCAACCCCTTTTATATATCTTTTTAATAGGAAAAATATCTCTGAGCAATAGGGATATGTACCATATATATTTTATAAAATGTATAAAATACTTAAGATTAAACTTACCAAGAACCTGACCAGTTCATATTCTGAATGAATAGTAAATGAATAGTAAATGCATGAAAAGAATCATGATAGTTTTGAAAAGAAAAATTAATTGTGAGGAAGGGAGAGGGTTTGCCTTAGCAATAATCAAAGTATTGTCTAAAGTCACAGTAATTAAAACAATGTGAAACTGGTACAGGGATACATAAATGGCTCAATGGAACAAAATAGTCAAGAAGTAGACTCCACAGACTCGTATATATTTGTGAATATTTAATGTATATTGTATGCTAAAGATAGCATTCCAAATCCAGAGCTTCAAAATATATGAGGCAAAAACTGATAGAACTGATAAAACTGGAAAGATAGAAAAATCTGCAATTATAGTTAGAGATTTCACCTCTTAATAGTTAATAGAATAAGTAGAAAGAAAGTCAGTAAGGATATAAAAGATTTGTATAACACTATCAACCTGCTTGACCTAATTGACATTTGTAGAGAGCACTTCACCAAACTATAGCAGAATATACACTCTTTCAAGTACACGTGGAACATTCACCAAGAGAAATTATATTGGGGGTTCAAAAAGTCTCAATATAACTCAAAGGAAAGGAACTATATAAGTATGCTTATGGAATTAAGTAGAAATCAATAATATAAAAATATTTCAAAAATTCCAAAGTATCTAGAAATTTAACAGTGTACTTCTAAATAACTTATGTGTCAAAGAAAAAAGAGAAATTAGAAGATACTGTGAAAACACAACATATCATAACTTGTGAGAAGCAGTGACAAAGTTTAGGGGGAAAGTCATATTCTTGGTTGGGCTATGCTGAATTTGTTATGTCTGTGGGACCTCCAAGTGTCTCTGCAAGTCTAATGTTAAAAGGATTCCTGAGCTGAAGATCTTAGAGAGTGTTTGCCTTGAAGGTGATGTTTGAAGGCATGGGAATGGATGAGCTCCCTAAAGGAAGTGAGATGGAGGCCAAGGGCAGAGCCCTGGGGAATGTCAACATTCATTCCCACTTTGACTGCCCTTCATGGCCCAGCCTAAGAGCCACGGTTCTTCTTTCATGAAGCCTCCTAACACTCATCTCTCCCTCCTCTGATTCTTTCCTCAGTGCTTTTCCAAGTCTGTGGTGAAAGACCTGTTTTATTTACAAACAGATGGACCCCAAAACAGCCAAAATATCCAACAGATATTTACTGGAAAGTGTGGTGGGTTAACAGCAATTGAAACTGGATGGGTATCACTACTGTCCACTTCAAAAGTGAGTAAGTGCAAGCAGCACTGGGTAAGACCTAAAGGGGTTGGAGCAGTCTGGTTCTTATCTACTCTAAAAGCAGACCAGCCAAGACTCTTTTCCAGGACAGAGTCCTACACTGAAGAGAAACTGTAGAATCAAAATTGAGCAGAACAGGGATAATAGGGATGAAGAAAAGAGAAAGTCCATATAAAAGTGAGTAAGGGGAACAGGGCTGGAAAACCTTTTTAATGTTTTAAAATACAAAAAAGTTACAAGAGAGAAACTACAGTATGCAAATGACTATATGACCTAACAAGGTAGATATAGTCACTTAAAATGGGGGGAGAATGGGTATACCATAGGCAAAAATTGTTTAAGTGATTTTGGTAATAACTGGTAGAGTAGTACTGGATTATTATTTTTAGCCTATTGTAATACTGGGTGAAGCAAATGAGTAATTATGTGATGTTTGAATTCAGTTATCCTCTGTGTCATTGTGAATGAGGACTCTAGATGTAGAAGAAAAAAGATATAGGTGTAATACAGAAGTTAAGTAAAAACCCTATAGTTCTCAATTGAAAATAACAATATGAACCCAGGAAGTATTTAGATGCTAGATAGATAGATAGAAAGACAGATGCTTTGTCAACTTAAATGGCTTAGAAACAGTGACCAACTTAGTAAAAATGAGCATCCCTAGTGCCCAGATTTTGATTTCTAAATCTTGCAAGAATGAAAGTGACATAGACATTTTCAGATACAACAAAACTGAGTTTGCTTCCAGCAGAGTACCCTAAAGGAAATTCTAAAAGTTAAAATGCCAGAAAATTATCCCAGATGAGTTAAAGATGGAATTAAGAGGAGAGAATGGGTTAAATGTTTTGTTGGGTTTAAAATACACATATTGAATTAAAATACAGGGACTTCCCTGGTAGTGCAGTTGTTGGGAATCTGCCTGCCAGTGCAGGGGACACAGGTTTGAGCCCTGGTCTGGGAAGATCCTGCATACCGCAGAGCAATGAAGCCTGTGCGCCACAACTACTGAGCGTGCGCTCTAGAGCCCTCGAGCCACAACTACTGAGCCCACATGCCACAACTACTGAAGCCTGTGTGCCTAGAGCCCGTGCTCCGCAACAAAGAAGCCACTGTGATGAGAAGCCCACGCACCACAACGAAGAGTAGCCCCTGCTCGCCACAGCTAGAGAAAGCCCATGTGCAGCAACAAAGACCCAATGCAGCCAAAATAAATAAATTAATTAAGTAAAAAAAATACATTACGACACTAACATACTGGTTGGGAGAGATATAAATAGATTTAAAATGTTCTGAGGTTCTTGGACTATTCAAGAGAAGGGTAAATTTATCAATTAATATTAGATTTTGATAACTTTAAAATGCTTCTTATAATTTCTGTTGTAACTACTAAAAGAACAGGAAAAGTGTATAAGTTCCAAATTAAGAGAAGGTAAAATATAGGCAAGACAGGACAGAAAAAGAAACAGAATGTGGTGCAAATAAAAAGCATATAAAAAGAGTAGACTGAAGCCCAAAGATGTCAGTAATTATAATAAGTGATAAGTGGATGGAATGCTCAACGTGAATGATGAAAAATACCAAGAAACAAATTTAAAACATAAGGATACAAAAAGGCTTAAAATAAAAGGGTGTAAAAAAAGGATGCAAACACTAGGCAAAAGAAAGCTGGCATGGTATATTACTTTTAGACAAAATAGAATTTTAGCAAAAAGCGTTACTAGAGAGGTTCTCTGAAAATATATGACCACTCTAAATTTGCATGCACCTAATAACAGGGCATTAAAATATATATACAAAATAAATGAAGCATATATATAAAATAAAAAACTATAAGGAGAGAGACAACTACAAAATAATAGTGAGGGGTTTAAACCTCTCTTAGTAATTAATAAAACAAGCGGACAAAAATCAGTGAGACTATAGGAAGAAGACAGCCATCTACCGGCCTCAGAAGAAACCAACCCTACCAACACCTTGATCTTGGACTCTTACCCTTCAGAATTTTAATAAAATAAATTTCTGTTGTATAAACCAAAAAAAAAAAAAAAATCAGTGAGACTGTAGAAGAACATGATGTACCCAGTTGACCAAAGAACATATATAAAACGTTGCACCCAAGACTGCCAAATACACTTTTTTTCAAGCTGTCGTGACACTTATACCAAAAATGACCCTGGGCCAAAAAGCAAATTTCAGTTTATTTCAAAATAATTAAAATCGTAAGCAGTGTGTTTTCTAAACCAAATGCAATTATGCTAGAAATTAGTAACAGAATGATAACTGGAAAAGCCACATATATCTGAAATTTAAGAAATGTACTTTTAAATAAATAATGGGACAAAGGAAAAATTGTAATCGAAATAAGTTTGAACTGATAATGAAATTAGTACATTTAAAAACTTTTGTGAGAGAGCTAAAGCAATATTTAGAGGAGAATCTATAGCCTTAAATACATATATTAGGAAAGAAAGGACAAAATTAGTAAGCTAAATAAGCATTGATCTCAAGAAGTTAAAGGACAGCAAAATTAACCAAAGTAAAGTAGAAGGAAGTTTAGACTAGAAATGAATGACATGGAAAACAAACATATGATAAGGGGAAATCAACATAGCTTGATCAAAACTGGTTCTAGAAAGACTGATCCAGAAAAATGAGAGAAGGCACAAATAAAAAGCAGGAATGGAAAAAAAGGTGTTTCATTATAGAATCTGGAGACTTTAAAAAAAGAAAATGCAGGGCTTCCCTGGTGGCGCAGTGGTTGAGAGTCCGCCTGCCGATGCAGGGGACACGGGTTCGTGCCCCAGTCCGGGAAGATCCCACATGCTGCGGAGTGGCTGGGCCCGTGAGCCATGGCCGCTGAGCCTGCGCGTCCGGAGCCTGTGCTCCGCGACGGGAGAGGCCACAGCAGTGAGAGGCCCGTGTACCGCAAAAAAAAAAAAGAAAAAAAAAAGAAAATGCAGGCTCTAAAAGCAAAGGCGACAAAAGAAAAAATAAATAAGTGTGAGTATATCAAACTAAAAAGCTTCTGTACAGCAAAGGAAACCATCAACAAAATGAAAAACGCAACCTACTGGATGAGGTAAAATATTTGTAAATCATATATTCGATAATGGGTTAATATCCAAATATATAAAGAACTCATACCACTCAATAGCAAACAACAAATACAAACAAATGATAAACAAAAAAACAAGCAAGCTAATTTAAAAAATGGGTAGATGATTTGAATAGACATTTTTCCAAAGAAGATACAGGTGTCCAACAGGTACAAGAAAAGATGCTCAACATCACTAATCATCAGGGAAATGCAAATCAAAACCACAGTGAGATAACACTCACAGCTGTTAGAATGGCAATTATCAAAAAGACAAGAAATAACAAGTGTTGGCAAGGATGTGGATAAAAGGGAACCCACATGCACTGTTGGTGGGAATGTAAATTGGTGCAGCCATCACAGAGAACAGTATGGAGTTTCCTTAAAAATTAAAAATAGAACTACCATATGATCCAGTAATTTCACTTCTGGGTATTTATCCAAAGAAAACGAAAACACTAATTTGAAAAGATATATGTACCCCCATGTTCACTGCAGCATTATTTACAATAGCCAAGATATGAAAACAACCTAAGTGTCCATCGATGGATGAATGGATATAGAGGGTGTGGTATATATGTATACGATGGAATACTATTCAGGAGCAAAAAAGAATGAAATCGTGCCATTTGCAACAACATGGTTGGACCTTGAGGGCATTATGCTAAGTGAAACAAGTCAGACAGAGAAAGACAAATACTATATGACCTCATATGTGGAATCTAAAAAACAAAACAAAACAAAATAAAAACCAAGCTCATGGATACAGAAAACAGATTTGTGGCTACTAGAGGCAGGAGTTGGGGGTGGATGAAATGAGTGAAGGGGGTCAAAAGGTACAAACTTCCAGTTATAAAATAAGTCATGGGGATGTAACATACAGCATGGTGACCATAGTTAATAATACTTTATTGCATATTTGAAAATTGCTAAGGGAGTAGATTTTAAAAGTCCTCATCACAAGAAAAAACATTTTTTTAACTTGTATGGTAAAGGATGTTAACTAGACTTATTCTGGTGATCATTTTGCAAGATATACAAATATCAAACTGCTATGTTGTATACCTGAAACTAATATAATGTTATATGTCAACTATACCCCAATAAAAAAGCTGAAAAGAAAAGTGAGAGAATATCAATAAGTTATGCCAACACACTTGAAATGAACAGATCCCTAGAAAAACTAACAATCAAAATAGAAAATCATAATAGGTAGGTCTAAAATTTCAAAGAAACTGATTCATAATTAAAACCATTCCACAATAAAAACTTAAAGTAGGTGGCTTCACTGGCAAGTTCTAAAAAATAATTAGAAATGTCTCCAATCTTATACAGTTCTTTGATAGAAAAGAAAAAGGTTAGCATAGCATTGATACCAAAACCCGAAAAGGAAACTATGAGAACACATCAGGTCAATGTTGACTCATGAACATGTATGCATATATCCTAAACAAAGTAGTAACAAATTGAACCTAGAAATGAACTGTTAGGAGATAATTTTTAAAGAAAGCATAATTATTACTTTCATAATATTAAATATACAAAAGTCAAAATTTGTATTTAATTCATCAATTAATGAGGGAACCCATAAGCTAGTTCTCAGGAAAATTTTAAAATATCACACATAATTAGGTATACAGTAAGCTACAAGGATATATTGTACAGCACAGGGAATATAGCTAATACTTTACAGTAATTATAAATGGAGTATAACCTTTAAAATTGTGAATCACCATATTGTACACATGTAACTTAAACAAAAATTAAAAATTAATATTAAAAATACATAATTAATTAAAAATTAATAACAATTTTTAAAATTACACATAAATGCTGCAGTTTACAAATAGATGATAAACTGGCTTTTACCATAATGGGTGAGAAGAAGAATGAATTGTCTCTCCACTGGGCAGATTTAATTTACATGTCTATGGATCAGAATCATTTGCATTGCTATCAATTATCTGCAATTACAGAGTTGTAAAATAGCTCAAAGACTAGAAAGGTAGAGTACCCATAAAAATCAGAAAACCTAAAATTAAAAAATTCCTACTTTTCCATTGAGAACACCAAGTAATCTTTTCGGTCCCTTTCAAAGCTGTTTACAGTTTTTCCTGGCAATATAAAAAGGATAAGATATCATGATCAAATTGCATTTATTCTAGGAATACCAAATTGGTTTAACAATGTAAAATCAGTGAACGTGATTCATGACACTAATGGATTAAAAGAGAACATCATACAGACAGCTCAATAGATGCAGAAAAATTCTGATGAAATTTGATATCCGTTTCTGATTTTGAAAAAGAAAATTCTTAGCAAACTAGGAACAGAAGGGAATTGCTTCAATCTGCTAAAGGATAGCTGCAGCACATTTACAGGTGATGTTCATTTAATAGTAAGACATTGTTCCCTCCTACAAGTCAAGTGCTGTCTTGGACTTGTCTTCTGAAAAATGGGTAGGCATGGAACTGGGAAAACAGAGTCCACTACACAGTCAGGCTTGGATAGAAGCCCCAAGGAAACAACTAAATGTCCCTTGATGCAAAAGATCATGCCTTCCTCACTGGTGATGATTCTTAAGTTCTTTCCCAGATATAGAGGGAGTGGATTTGGTTAATTTTACACCATAGAGCACCTTCAGTATTCTCCAACAGTATCCTTTCTGCCCAGGATCACCACTGTGATGTCAGCAATCCAGAACCAATCCTCTCACAAACCCAATGTAGAAAAGGTACTTCACAGGTCAAATAGAAATGCCTATGTTAGCAGTATTTTATTCTCTAGGAAAGTACATCTGAAGAGCCCAGTACTCTAGTGTTAAGGTGCTTGCTTACAGGGAATTCTGCCTGTGTGAAGCTGAAAGCAAAGCAGAGTATTAAAGCTCTTTGCAACAAAGGGCCAAAATAAAGAGACACAGCATTCCAGAGTCTGAGCGTTACCGGCTCTACAAAACTAAATGGTGCCTGGGTCCCTTAGTGACTGTCCAAGCTGGACTGCCACTGAGCACCAGGGCATGTTGAGGCCTGCCCAGGATGCCTGGGCTGACATGCTTATGGGAGCAGCTTATTTTTATAAGACTTCTAATGACCTCTCAGGGGAGTCAATGTCTGTGCCCACTGGCACTGACAGCTGCCTCCAGAGCTAAGTGATGGCATTTGGGCACAATGGCCACCCCCTAGCTTCTCAGGTCAAGTTCTGTGGAAAAGAGTCGTCCAGGGGGTAAAGGCTCCTGCAGGAACCATGAGTAAGGGATTTGTAAGGGAGGCCTGGGGTTAACCAGGGTTGCTCACGTTTCCTCTGGCTGTTGACCTTCTGGGAACATATGTCAGGTTGAGGGAGGGTTGACGGAACAGTAAGCTGTAAAAGCAAGTCATACAAAGCAGCAATAAGAACAAATAATCTGGGAATACACTTTTGTTGGGGTTCATCAGTGGTTTTAGTGAGAAGAAAAGAGGCCTCCGCTCATCACGGTAATGACAAGGCCAGGGCTGGATCTGCACCTGTGCCCAGGAGGGTGTCCTTCCCCGAGGGAGAGTGTGAGGAGGGCAGGACCCTGAGGTAATGCCGGGACACAGGCTGGGAGATCCTGCATAGGTCTGTGGGCAGAGGGGCACCCTGGGCTGAGGAGGCTGGTTTGATTGAGACTTCTGCTCCTGGAGAATCACAAACATACACTTCTAGTGCCTTCACCCTTTAGTCTCACTCATGCGCTCCCTGGTTGCCCACACCCAGATGCATGGACAGTCACGCAGGTGTGATCTCCTGGCACTTCTCTGCTTTCCCTACCACACACCTTTCTTCTGAGCAGGGCAGGAGGGGACAGTGTCATATTCCACTTACAGCCCTCTCCTTGAAATAGGTGCAGGTTTGTGAAGCATTATACACTTTTTTTTCACTCTCACCCCTAGACTCTTTGACTGTTTGTACCAGTAATACTACAGCAAACACAACATTATATAATTATTAATTGATGACTTTCCTATGAGCTCTCGTGGCTTGCCTGTGCTTTACTCTGCTTTGAGTCACCATTACCTAGCATGATGCCTAAACAGAGTAAGTCCTCAGTAAAAGCTAGATGAATGGAGAATGAATGAACAGAGAAACTGATTACTTACTCATCATGTAATGTCAATATTTTGGAGTGTTGTTCATATCATAGGGATTGGTTTATGACATGAGCATACTATCCTGAAATGCTTAGTCATATTCCGCAGAAACCAGTCCCATGAGAGTCGGTAAGAGAAAGGTTCTTGGGAAATACTGCATTCCACGTGCTTCTGTTGGAGTTCCATAGTGCACATTAGTATACTAGCATCAGACAGACCAGGAGGAGGACTTGCATGTAGAAAATACCATCCCTCTCTCAGCCTCTGGTATGAAATTATGACTCTAGGAAGAAGGATGAGTGAATTAAATATTGGAATGTAATAGCAAACTTGCTTTTGTCTCTTTAGTGGATATATAGGAATTCCACTACATTGATTAGAGTTCATCCTCCAATAGTTTTTCCAAGATGAGCTCATGAGTTCTGTATTCTCTGATGTCTGGTGTATTTGAAAATGTCTTTATCATTCATGACATTTGACTCTGTATAAAATTCATGTGTTATTCTTTTCTCACTTGGAGGGTTTTGTAGACACTGTAGACATTTTGTAGACATTCACTTACCTTCTCATAGCATTGAATGTTGTTATGGAGGAACTTGTTGTGTTGAAACATAATTCTCATACAAATAGACAGGGAGCACAACTCATTGTTTCATTTACCTCATTAATGGCTGAACCAGCAGGAAGACCAAAGGTCTGGGTGGGATTATTTCCCCGAGCACCACCAACTCACTTTTTAAAAATTTATTTATTTATTTTTTGCGGTACGCAGGCCTCTCACTGCTGTGGCCTCTCCCGTTGTGGAGCACAGGCTCTGGACGCGCAGGCTCAGCAGCCATGGCTCATGGGCCCAGCCGCTCCGCGGCATGTGGGATCTTCCCAGACCGGGGCACGAACCCGTGTCCCCTGCATCGGCAGGCGGACTCTCAACAACTGCGCCACCAGGGAAGCCCCCAACTCACTTTTAAACTGCTTTTATCCTCCTATTACCTTTTCTTCTCCTTCTTCTCCTCCTCCTCCTCCTCTTCTTCTTCTTCTGTTGGCCTCTCCTTTAGTTCTTATTTTGTGGAATCATAATTCTCATCTAGTGAGTATTCTTCAGCTGCTGGTTGCCTGTTTCCTCTCCTCTGGTGTCTGAATGGTATCCATGGTCGTTCCTTTCCACTCTGACAGGAAGCCCTTCTCTCTACAGTGAACACTGAACGGTGGTGTTGGTGTTGTCAGGGCTGGCTGTTTGGACTTCACTCTGCTGTCTCTAAGCATGTCCTCACCAATGCTGTCCTCTGTCGCCCTGCTCCTCAATTTCAAATAGTTCATCTTTTTGAATGAGTGAATGAATGTCAATACCTTATTTTCAGGGTGCATTTTCCTAGTGTTTTGGTGAACCAGGTCACCACAAATGCTCGTTTGCTGTTAGAGAAACTGAGTGAACTAGTAGCTTAGTGTTGTCACAGAGGCCCTTAGGAGTTCTTTATCGTGGAGTGAAAAGAGATGCTTTGCATTCTCACGATGCAATGCCAACGACTAGAGTTGTTAGGTAAGTAGTATTTGACATTCTCTTGCAGACCATCTCCCAGAGAGGCAAGCTGGTAACAATGTTGACTGTTAAGATGGTAACAATGTTAACCATCTTGACTGCTGTTGCTGTTTGTATAAGGCATTTTGGGAAATCTCTGTTAAGCGAATCCTTCTGAACTTGGAAATTCTCTTTTGCTTAGCTTTTTCTGTTGATAACACGTGAACCAGAGGTGGCTGGCTAAAAATTGAAAAAGTCACAGTGTAGGTCAACCCTGGGTTCTGTACTCCATGTGTGTAGTTGCTCGGATATGTCAAAGTGCCTCGCCCTGTGTGTCCCAGAGCTGATAGTGGAAGGTGAATATCCGATTCAGAGCCCTGCTCAGGCTGGAACCTGAGCAGACATGACTCACTCACTGAGAACGATCAGAGGGAGAACAAGGAGAGAAAGTGACAGTCCTTGAGTCAACACGGGCTCACCATGCCCCTTCATAATACTGTTGCCAGGTGTAGGACACTGTCCACATTGGCCTGGCTTTTGCATACTTGGCCTTACATGGGCTCGGTACACAGTGTCCTCTTGTGTGGTTGTGGTCTCTGTGTGTGTCCCTCCTGTAATGGGAAGTAGGATCATGGCCGTTCCTTAAGTAGAAGTGGTTGTTCATCTTTCCACAGACAATAGTGAGACTCTGAGGTCCATTCCTCATAATGACTTTCCCTGGGCCAGAGACACTTTGATCCACCCAGAGGACAAGCCATCCTTGTGTTTTAGGCTGTTGAGAAGGAAGGGTGGGTACCAGGCTCGGTGGGACCTGGTTACCAGGAATAGCTTTCATTTGTCTCTTTCTCAGTCGTATGCCAACTTCTTTTTTACCCAGAGTCCCTTCAGACGGGGCAAGTCACATTTTCCATGTGATTTTCCTCTTACAAACCAATCCATCCCACCTGAGCAAAGAAAAAACAAAACAGACCACAATATTAAAAGTTTACTGTTGGAATGGTAATTTCACTACTCACCCCTGGATTAATGTACTACTCACCTTGGTCTAACGTATTTCCAACCTGACTGCATTCATTCTGTATTGTCAGTGCTTAATGTATTTCCTGGCACCCAGTAACATTAATTAAATAAGTGGCTATATAAATGACATAAGAACAGGCAGCAGGGCGAGTTAATCCTAACTAAGTATTAGTTGAACGCCTGTTCTTTGCGTGACCCGTTGGGGAGAGCAGTGCCAGCCACCTCGGGACACGAGGACTGTGCCTTCCTGCTGAGCAACATCTCAGCACAGCGGATACTCTCACCCATTACCCCATCTGAAGCTCACAGGAACCGCCGAGGGAGAGGGTTAGTGGTCCCTGTTGGAGATGAGGACTCTAAGTCACGTACCTACAGCCAGAGCTGGCTACTGCGGCTCTCCATCCCTCCACGCTCCCTCCGCTGTCTGGTGGGGCTCAGGGTTCCCCTGCTTTTCTGCTCGGATTTGGAGCTGACAGTGAGCCTCCTGCTGGACAGAAACACAGCCACCCTGGTACTTCCTGTGTGTGCCGATCCTCCACCTGCCAGCAGCACTGGCCCCCAGAGCCCACGGAGCCCAGAGCACCTACTGGTGTTGGCTCAAGGTGGCTTCTATGGGGCCGGAATCCCCAAGTTCTCACCCCTCCAGGCTGCTCATCCCCGTCCGTGGTCAAGACTGGCCTGGAGTTACAGGCAGCTTCTGCAGTGAGGAAAATCTGCGGTGAGTTTTGAGAGGGTGGGATGTGCTCTATCAAAGAGGGAAGGTGGGAGGCCATCGATCAGGGCTTACCTGGATCCTTTATCACCACCTCTAAATGGTTTCCTGCCACTAAAGCCTGTCCCATCTTTGTCAGCCCCCTCACCACCACATGGTACCCACACGCCCACACCAGCAGTCATTGTGTGTGCCCGTCTTGGGGAGCCTGCACCTCTAATCAGGTCACTCTGCTCAAAGTTTGGCGTGGCTCCATGCCACGTAACCAGTAAGTTCAAACCTCCTGGGTAGGCCAACTGTGCACGGCCTTCTGCCTCCCGGGGAAGGAAACCAGTGGAGAGCAGCCCTCACATCTAGGTCTGGAAGGGGTAAGCTGGCAAACAAAGTCTGCTTTGAGGCCACTGGGTCAGCCTCCAGGACAAACAGGCCCTTCTTACCCTGGGCCCAGGCACCAAGGCGGGGGCAAGGCTGCAGGGGCCGCAGGCCAGAAACAGCTGCCCACGGGGTCTCCAGCTTACGAGGCAGTTGCTCAAGCCAGAGAATCTCCATGACCCAAGGCCACGCTTGGACTCTCAGGGCGACAGGAACAGCAGGCCAGTAGCTTCCAAGGCTTGGAAACAGATCCAGCACGAGGGCAGCCCTGAGCCCACAGGGGCACTTCAACCTGGAGGGTCTCCATGGAGGTCGTACCTGCTGCCGGGGGTGCGGTGCGGTGCCCGGCCGGATCTCCCCTCCCGGCCGTCTCGTGGAGCTGAGCGCGCTGCTGGCACTCAGCAGATCGCAAATCACCATCCCGCAAGGCCTTCAGCTGGGATGGCTCCACAGCTGGAGGAACTTTCTTTTTCCCCCCAACTTTAACGCATCATAAAACACAGCCGTTTAGGGAATGAGAACAACCAGGAGGTATTTTTGCCTCGGAGGCTCTGGTCCTAAGAAAGCTTGGAAGGTGAGGTTTGGAGTCTGATACGTCAGCCTCACCAGCAAGCACGGGAACAGCCATTTCCCCGGGTCCCCAGGCGCCTTCTGAACAGCAGGCTGGCTGCTTGACCAGGGCCAGCCAGGCCTAGGGCAGAAAGAGGGCCTGGCACTCCCTCCAGGGCCATCTTGGGTTTGTGACAGGTGGGCTTGCTGTAGTCGAGTGTAAGTTTGTCCCAGAATTCAGTCCGGAGTCTCCTCATCCCATTCAGAATCTGTCGGCACGTGACCCTGGGCTCAGCCGGCCAAAGACAAGGCCAAGTCCAGAGGAGGGCTCAGAGGGCCCCGCCTAAAGTTTGGTCAAGGAGGGAGTCTTTGCCAAGCCACAACTTCTATTTCTTACCAGATCAAGATTCTCCAGTATGGGTAACTGAAGACTTTACTTTCATTCATTCATTCATTGACTTACTCTCTTTTCCCTTTTTTTCCTTCATGTAGTAAATATCATTGAGCATTTCCGAAGTGTCAGGGGCAACCTAAGAATCAGAAGCAAGTAGGTGCCTGTCCTCATGGTGTTTTCAAACCCTTCTGGAAGATTACAGTGTCTATAATTTAAACATCTTGTCATGATGACTATTTGAGGAGATTAAAGGTATGAAAGGAAGTGGGTGCCAGGAGAACATATGGCAGAGGAAGTGGACCTGTTTTCAAAGTTCAGGGCCAGTGCCATGGGGGGGAGTGATGTTTGAGCTGAGATCTGCAGGGCGAGTGAGAGTTACCTTGCTGAGTGTGCCACCGGGCGTGCCAAACAGCAGAGACAGAGCCACCTGCAATGGGCCCTTGCAGGGGGAGCAGGCTGTGTCCGGGAAACTGAAAGAAGACCAGTGCTCATGGTCAAGCGAGGGTGGAGGGTGAGAGCTGAGGGTGGGCTGGGCTCAGGGGCTCAGCTGCAGACTGTATACCAGACAAGGTTCCCCTGGAAAGTAGAGGCAGGGTCACCTGCTTGGAGAGAAGGGGAGTGTGCGCGGTGGGAGAGTTTAGGAGAACAGAGGTTAGCAATGGTCATTTTGGAGGGCAGGAGAGCATGCTGACAAGAAAGACATGGTAGGTGTGAAATACAGGACATTTGAGATACTGAAATGCGGGGTCCATAGTGGAGTCCACTTTGTTTCCCTTTCCTTTATATACATCTCCATATATATGTGCATCTCAAACTTCATATATATATGGTTCTATGTACAGATGTACATATATGGTTATGCATATTAGGTTTTATATAAGGATTATGATCTTCATATATATATAATTTTTTAGTTGATGCAAGTAGTGTGAGAAAAGGTGCAGAGGAGAGAGACGTTGTGTTGCGTTCAGGAAACTGCAAGCTGATCAGCTTGACTGGAGCCAAAGGTGAGGGGGAAGGGCTGGCTTAGCTTATGTCCCTGGGGGTGACTAAAGAGAAGGAACCAATGGGACATATTAGCTTCTCTGGACAAATGTCACCTTATTTGGAGGCTGGGGATGATTGCATGCTAGTGAAATAGGTGCTGGTCCTGCTAATGTGAGCTGATGTAACTTGCAGGATGCAGGAGGACCCACCTGCTTATGCTCGGCCCCACAGCCTCTTGAGAGCATTGCTCTTAGACTAAAGTGTTCTTTGTAACCATCAATTTCATGAGTCTGAGAAAAAAAGGCCAAGTAAATTACAAAACAAACAAAAACAAAAACAACCTCCAGACTCCCTTTTCCTCTCCTTGGAAGGACTGTCTTTATTAAAGGCTCCTGGGTATCTAAAGCTGTGAGAAGTACTGCAGTTCTGCAAAACTGTAACTGTTAAACCCAGAGTCATACTTGTTTGTTCTGCATAATGCCTATTAGCATCCCAGGAAGCTTGTGTTCCCGAACACAAGCTAAAATGTCATGTTTCCCGGAGGCTTCTGTTCTCATTTAAACATGTTGCCAGGGAGTAACACATTGGTACATTAACACACATTTATTACTCTGGAGGGATGCAACAGAATTCAATCTAAGAGCATCCACGTTCAGCAGAGAGGTGGCCCCCACCCTCTGCTCCCGCGGCTGAACCAGAAAAGAAGACGGGAGAGATGTATAAGGCTGAAGGCAGCTGAGGAAATGCTGGAGGGTAGGGGCACTGCAAACTCTGCAGGGCCCCAGCCTGGTAGAGGGTGACTAAGGTGTTTCCAGCGACAGCATTGTAACGGGGCCTTGAGCTGGGCTTTGATAGGTGGAACTGGGGAAGAAAGGGCTCCAGGTGAAGGAAAGGATGGGAGTAAATGCAGTAGCAGGCAGAGTTCAGGAGTAAAGGGGGGCCTGAAGTTAAGGATACAGGTTTGGAATCAAGGTATTAGGTGTGTCAAGTCAGCGTAAGTGGTGGCGACCTGCAAAACAGTGGTTCTCACGTTTCCTGTTCTCACAAACATGAGAAATATGGCACGTGCATCAGTAGCTCTGGCTCACTGATACATTCTTACCTGGGGAGGTAAGCAGAGGGTGGGAGTAGTGCATCTTCCTCTTCCTGTCAGTCTGGGAAAAGTCTCTTCAGTGACTCTCATAGACCCTCGTATTGATCATGTCTTTTGTTTTCTGTATTCTGATGCTTTGACACCTTGGGTCTTTGTTGCCCCTCCCAGGGTCAGCCAATTCCTGAAGATAGTAAACAACTCATCTGAAAGTATGCTTTTCAACTGCAACCAGTCCAGGGCCCACACCCCAGCTACCTCCTTTATTGGCTCTCACACTTTGGGCCACTATCAACCTGCCCTAATCACCCAGGGCCACATACCAGAAACGTGCCCCAGAGCTGCTAAAGTTGTTCAGACTAGCCAATCCTAAGCAACCTCACCCTGCCTTGCCTAATCATTCCCATGAAAACCACAATAAATGCTTTGCCCATGTTTTCCCCTCTTTCTCTGCCTCCTGATCGACTCTGGTGCTTCCCCTTGTGGCCCTACATGGCAGGCTGTGCCTCCTGTTTCTAGGGATCTGTGGATATAACAACTTTTTCTTTCATGACCATCATTTCCATGACTGCATGTCTTATTATACCTGATTAAAACAAATACTAGGAACCCTTACAACAATCCTATGGGTAGGCTGATCAGGACTGTCCTGCTTGACACCTGTTGCTCTACATAATTATTAATGATACGGCTTTCATTCGCTGAAGTGTCCCAGTTTGGATGATAAGTTTTAAAGTGCCGTACCTTCCTGTTGAGAAACACAGGTGAAATATAGCAAGAGAGGAGGGTCAAGGGCAGAATCCTATAGATTTGTGGTAAGGAAACTGAGGACTGATATGAAGTGGGAGGAGAGCTTGCACTTATCACATCAGAGAAACTGAGACTTGGGAAGTCACAAGAGTAACAGGTTGTGGAGAAGGCAAAGGGAATGAGAACCATGAAGGAGCCACTGCACGTGGTCTTCCGTGGGTGTGGAGGGCAGGGGCACAATGCCCGCGGGCCAGGGGTGGATGGAGGACAAGGTGGGACGTAGTGACGGCACAGTTCACTACTCAGGTTTACAATCATGAAGAGAAGCAGGGAACGAGATGGGCAGGAATCTGAAAGGCAACAAGCCTGAGGATATCGTTTGTTTTAAATTGATAAACTCAGTTTTCATGAGTTTTGTGGATGAAGAGAAGTCACAAGACACAAAACACATGGGGAAAGGATAGTCTCTTTAACAAATGGTGTTGGGAAAACTGGATATCCACATGCAAAAGAATGAAATTGGACCCCTATTTTACGTCATAAATAAAAATCAACTCAAAATGGATTAAAGACTTCGATGTAAGACCTGAAACTATAAAACTCCTCAAAGAAAACATGGGGCGGGGGCGGGGAACTTCTTGACACTGGTCTTGGCAATGACTTCTTGGATTTGATACCAAAAGCACAGGAAACAAAACCAAAAATAGACAAGTGAGACTATATCAAACTAAAAAGGAAAGGAAACAGCAAACAATCAACAGTAAAAAGGCATCCTATAGAATGAGAGAAAATCTGCAAACCATCCATCTAATAAGGGGAAAATATTCCAAATATATAAGTATCTCTTCAACTCAATAGCAAAAAACCCCAAAAAACAAATAATCCAATTAGAAAATGGGCAAAGGACTTGTATAGACATTTCTCCAAATAATACATACAGATGGCCAGCAGGTATATGAAAAGGTGCTCAACATCCCTAACCATCAAGGAAATGAAGATCAAAACCATAGTGGGATATTACCTCAGGCCAGTCAGGATGGCAGTTATCAAAAACAAAGTGTTGGCAAGAATGTGGAGAAATTAGAACCCTTACACACTGTTGGGAGGAATGTAGAATGATACAGCCACTATGGAGAACAGTATGGAGGTTCCTCAAAAAATTAAAAATACAACTACTATATGAGCCGGCAATCCCACTTCTGGGTGTATATCCAAAAAAATTGAAATCAAGATCTCTAAGAGGTATCTGTATCCCCAAGTTCATTACAGCATTATTCACAATAGTCATGATATGGAAACAAACCAAATTTTCATCAACAGATTAAAGGACAAAGAAATAATATATATCATATATACATGTATGTATACATATGATGTGTATATATACATACATGTATATATATGTGTGTATATATGTGTGTGTATATTTTATATATATATATAATTGAATCCTTAAAAGGGGAAATTCTGCCATTTGTGACAACATGGATGAACCTAGAGGAAATTATGCCCAGTGAAATAAACCAGTCACAGGACAAATACCGCATGATCCCACTTATATGAGACATCTAAAATAGCCTCCTAGAAGCAGAGAATAGAATGGTTGTTGCCAGGTGCTGGGGTGTAGGGGGGAACTAGGAATTGTTTTTCAATGGGTATAGAATCTATTATGCAAGATGAATAAGTTCTAGAGATTTTGTTACACAACATAGAACCTGTAGTTAACAGTACAGTATTGTACTCTTTAAAATATGTTAAGAGGATTGATCACACGTTATGTTCTCACTGAAAAAAGTAGAACGCAAGGAAATTTTCTTGAAAGTGATGTATATTTTTAGTGCCTTGGTGTCATGGTTGTGGTGATGGTATCACAGGTGTATGCATATGTCCAGATTCATCAAGATGTATAAATTAAATATGTGCATGCTTTTGTATCAATTATATCTCAATAAATCTAAAAAATAAAAAGAATTTATGAGACAGAAACATGGAAAGAGGTCAAGAAGAAATCAGGAAGGCGTGGGATCCAGAGTCCAGGGGGAAACGTTTGTCTTGAAAGAGGAAGGCTATTTCTCAATAAAGACCCACTGGGGGAAGATAGAGACATTCTGAGGCAAAGGGGAGAGAAGGTGAGAGTGTCATTATCAGATGAAATTCTCAATAAATTATGAAGCACATTCATCCCCTACAAGTTCAGGAAGTAGGGGTGGGTGCGTGGACTTGGGGAGAGGAGAAAGATTGGGAACAGCTGCTGGGGGAATATGCCGGAGCCCAGCAAGGGATGAAGAACTGGGTTGTGCGGCAGCCTCAAGGGGCTTGTCCAGGAGCCGAGGCCCACAGTTCCACAGCCTCTGGATCCAGGCTGCACGGCGGGGAGGGGAGAAGGGAAGCCAGGTGCTGCCTTCTCCAGTGCTGGAGCAGAAATGGAACAATGCCAGGAGGGCCAGGGATTTGGACTTGTATGTGAGCTTAAAGTTCAAAATGATTTCAGGAGGAACTTGCAGGATGAGAAAATGGGTGACCTTTAGGGGGATAAACAGCGGGTGAACAAGGACTGGGGAGAGATGGATGTAGGGGGAGACTGGGGTCCACGAGGGTGACATCAGAGGGACTGGAGCTGGAGTGATTCTTGAGGGATATTTGAGATTCTGTGCTCGCCTTAGTTTCGTCTATCCCAAGGGTCCCCCTCAGGCTGATTTCGTTCTATGAAAGTGCAGGTAGCCCTTAATTTGCATCGGTCTGATATGCATGAATGTCAGTTACCCTGCTTTCAAGATTTTTCCTTTCCTTTAGTTTTCAGATGTGTTCGTTTTGAAATCGAACAGGACCCTTTGTGACCCTCTTGGGTATAAGGACCCCCCCAGCCGTGTCCCCCATCTCTTGAAGTAAAAGCCTTTGCTTCAGGCCTTCCCTGAGTCTCAAAAGGTTCAAGAGTTAACGATTAGGAAAATGTAAACATGTAGTACAAAGAATATCTGTGGGGGCAGGAAACTGGTAATAACTTAAACAATACATCAGCCATTTAGCATGGAATCTATAAAGTATGTCAGAAACTATAATACACTTTTGATTGTGAAAATTAAAGGTAATATTTTATATCTAAAGATAAGAGGTAAAACTGACTTCAGACAAAAATAAGAAATGAAGGACAAGGGCTCCATGGCTGGGTGGTTAAGTTTGGCAAGGTCCTTGCCATACTTGGGAGGGGGGACAGAGATGATGAATAATAATGTACGTTATTCTCAACTCAGAGGAAAAGGTAAAGTTAGGGATGTAGGTTGAAAAGGTCAGGGTAACAACTGCAAGAACAGAAAAATATAATCACTTCAAAACCATACAAGAAGCAAAATTTGCCTGTGCAGGAAAAATGTAAATAAAAAGAGAAGCAATGGAAAGGTATGGAAAAGAGAAACTATAAAATAAAATAGCTGAAGTAAGTCCAGGTTATATCAGTAATCACAAAAAAGTAAGCAGATTAACTTGCTTATTAAAAGATAGATATCAGCAGATTAAAAACATTTTAAATCCATCCATATGCTGCTACAGATGACAGAACTGAAAGAAAATCATGCAGAAAAATCAAGGGAGAGAAAAAAAATATATATCAGGCACATGCAAACCTAAATAATGATGGTGAAGCAATATTAATAACAGATAAAATAGAATTTAAGGCAAGTAGCATTTTGGGGGTCATGTGGGACAATTGTGAGCTGTGTGTTCTTAAATAATGTAGCCCTGGAATATCAAAAACAATATTGTCTCAACATGCATAGAGCAAAACTCAACGGAATGATAAGAAATTGCAAAGCTGTAAGCCAAATGGGAGATTTTAATTTACTTCTATATAAACAGGTAAGACAATTAGTAAGGAAATGGAAAATCCAAACAACACCCCCCTGCTTGATCTGATAAGTAAATGTCTACCACCTGGCAATCATCAGGGCCGTTTTCTCGATCATTCGCTGTATATCCAGGCTGGTGCTTCTTTCTGTTGGGGACATCTTCCTTGGTAATAGAAGACAAAAATCATTGTCCTTCAAAACCTAAGAAGTAATCGCAATGACATGAAGTAACTAGAAACCCCTTCAAGTGGCATGCTAAGTGCCGTGTTCTGTGTTAGTGCTCTGAGCCTCAGGATTCCCATCTGGAAAATGGGCGTGGGAATTTCTGTGTGGTCTGCTTCCTGGGAGTATGGCCTGGCACGGGGAGGGGGAGGAGGTGAAGGGGCGTTGAGCCCATTAAGTGCCATCCATACCCCAGCGTCCCCACGCTGTGAGGTGTCCCTGCGGATCCAGACCAGAATGCTGATGGCTTCAGAGAAGGTAAGAGACAACTCATGGCTTAGTTAGACGGGGAGCAGATTAAATCGGCTATATGAAGAGTTTGAAACTGGTCCTTCGGGAGGAAATCTGGTCTGAACAGGGAGCTATTATTGTCCTGGAAATGAGGGAATTGGAAGTGTCCAGGTCATCAGAGCCCAGCTAATTAAGGCTAGGTTTAGTCACCCTAACAAGAATTCTGGGAGTCTGATAGTCTGATAGCCAGCGGACGTGATGCTACCATCCCCTGGACCCTGAGTCCTGAAGGCTCTGCCAGGCCACAGAGGCTTGGCAGGGGGATGCTAAGGACCTCCCTCCTGGGCCCACGCTTGGACCCACCGATGGGTGGAGCCGCTTACTCCTGAGAACTGGTTCAGGGGCCCTGGCCCAGGCTGTAGATCCCCACCCAGCCTATGCTTGAAGGCCTACGTGTCACCCCATTTGCAATGAAGAAAGAAAGGATACTTCCAGGGAAGGAAGAGTCCAGAAGCAAAAGGAATGGGGTCGTATTAATTATCTATTGCTGTGTAACAAACTACAAATTTAGTGACAACACCCAGTTATCACGTCGCAGTTCTGTAGGTCAGAGGCCTAGGTGGGCTCCACTGGACCATCTGCCTATGGTCCCATGGGACTGAAATCACTGGGCCAGGATCTTATCTGGAGGCTGTGGGGGAAATCTGCTTCCCATCTCCCTCAGGTTGCCGGCAGGATTCAGGTCTTTGTGGGTTGGGGACTGAGGTCCCCACTTTCTTGCTGGCTGAGATCTGGAGGCTGCTCTTAGCTCCCAGTGACCACTCTCAGGTCCGGACCCCCTGCCCCTCCACCTCAGCAAGGGAGCCCCTCCTTCATGCTCAAGCACCCACATCAATCCCCTCCGACTACCTTGTCTTCCACCAACCGGAGAAAACTCCTCAGTGTAGAGGTCCCAGGTGATCAGGTTAGGTTTGATGAGGCCCCTCCGAAAGTCTCCCTATCTTAAGGTCACCTGATGAGTATCCTGAATGCCGTCTGCAAAGTCCCTTTGCCATATAAGTAACTTCATCAAGGGAGTGATATCTCACCATATTCACAAGTCTTACCCACAATCAAGGAAAGAGGTTGTACAAGGGCGAGGGGTTCAGGCTCATCTTGACCTTCTAACCCTGCCACAGGGCTGGGAGGTGAAATGCAGTCAGGCTAGGCCTCAAAGGAATTTATTGGCCCCTGGTGAGATGGGGAGTTTGATTTGGGGGTATTCCTGCCACACTGGGAATCTCGGAGAGCATGGACCTTGCTGTCCGTTGAGCTGTGCTCATCACTTCTTGCTGTATCAGTTACTTAAACGTAAGGTCATCCCAAACCTACTGGCTTGAAGACCATCGTTTATCTCAGGACACGACAGTGTGGGCTGGAAGAGGACTCAGCAGAGAGGCGTCAGCTGGGGCAGCTCGACTAGGGGCCGAAGGTCTGCTTTGAAGAAGTCTCACTTCATGGCTGATGAGGGGGTGCTGGCCGGCGGCAGGGGCTTGGCTGGAGCTGAGGGCCGGGGTCTCAGTTCCTCTCCATGCAGCCCCTCCACACAGGCTTCCTCACAGAATGGTGACTGAGTTCCAAGAGCAACGTCCCAAGAGACCGGAAGTGGAGGCTGCCAGCTCCTTGCAGCCCACCACAGCAACACCACAGTGTTGCTTCTGCCGTGTTCTCTTGGCCAAGCAGTCCCAGGCCCAGATTCAAAGAGAGAGGGCAGAAACCCCCCATCTCAGTGCCAGGAACGTCAAAGAATTCGGGGAACAAAGAGTGTTTAAGAACCGCCACCTGTGCTGTGTGACCTTGCCAAAGACTCTGAACCTCATCTAGAAAGTAGGACAGACTCTTTCCTTGCTGGGAGGGAGGATAAAGCAGGTAGAAGCCCAGTCTGGGAGCCCGGGTTTCAGAGGTGAGTTCTCTGCACTTTGCAGGGTCGGGGGCCAGTGTGCCTGGCCCAAGGGTCAGCAGAAGAGGGGCTCAGCCGGCCTCACCGGAGGGAGACCCAACCCCGAACGCGACTCCCGGGGCTTGCCTTGGAGAGCCACCCCTGGAATCCTCGCAGTGAGACAGCGTGCCAGTGGGGGGCGCTGGGGCAGCAGCAGGGGAGGGAGCAGGGGGGCTGCCTTCCACTCTTTAGCCAGGAGGATAGACAGAGGGACTTGGGGTGCTGGGGTGCAGCTGGGGCAGCAGGCGCTGGGCAGGTGCGCCTCCCCACACCTGTGGGTGGTGGCCGGGTGCCTCCCTGGGCTCACTGTGGCAAAGGCAGAGTCAGCTTGCTGTTAGGGCTGTTAGCGTCTGGTCCAGTGAACACCCAGCAGACTGTCCTGGTCCTGGAGAGGGTCTTGCTCCCTCCAGTAAGGACAGAGGTCAAGGGCATCTGTAGCTGGAGGTGATCACCCCACCCCCTGCGCAATGGAGGGAGGCCCAAGCTGACGCCATCACATCCGCTCTACGCATGGCTGGGCTGCCGGCTCCTGATTCTCTAGAGGCAACAAGCTGTGCTCCAGTCATGGGCTGGGAAGGGGTGGGCTCTCCGTCAGCCTCCCGCCTCCAAACAGAGCCTGACTTAGGGTTTTCCATCACACCATGCTGTTCGGGAGGGCAATACACCCACCAAGCCAGCCTTCAGCGTGGAAAGGAGAAAGGAAACTTTTGTTGTCTCTCTTTTGCGCCAGGCACTGTGCTAGGCATGTCCTAGGATCCAATCCCTATTTTATAGCAGGGAACCTGGGACTCAAGAAAAGCAAAGGAAAGGCGCAAGGTGTTATCTATGGCTGCAGAGCAAATTACTCCAAATTTGGTGGCTTAAATGATCACCTCACAGCTTCTGTGGGACAAGAATCCAGGTGTGGCTCAGCTGGTCCCCTGGCTCGGGTCTCTCACAGGCTCCACCCAGCTGTCAGCTGGGGCTGTGGTCTCATCTCAAGCCTCGACTGGGGAGGGCCTGCTTCCAATCTTGCCCAGTGATGTTGGGGCCATTCACTTACTTGCTATTTGTTGACTGAAGCCTCTCTCATGAGGTTTCTTGTCACATGGGCTTCTCCATAGGGCGGCTCAGGGTATGGTAGCTGGCTTCCTTCAGAACAGGTGGCTGAGAGGGCAGCTGGGACGGAACTCAAGAGTCTTTTTTTCCGTGACGTAATTTTGGAAGTGACATCACATCACGTTTGCCATATTCTATGTATTAGAAGCAAGTCACTAGGGGCAGCCTACATTCAAGGTTGGGGGGGATTACACAAGCCCAGGAGGTGGGCTGACACCCAGAATAGCAGGGGGCAGAACTGGGGTTTGACCGCCCCCCGTCTCTGACTGCGGTATCTGTGCCACAAACCTCACCCACCACACACATACCCCAGTACCGCACATACAGATATATACACACATTCACAGACACTCATAAAACACACACACCAAACCTCATACACGCGGATGTACACACACTCATACACACACACTCCATTGCTGGGAGGAGGCTGAGGACAGGGTAGGTACGACACTGACTATTGAGAGTTGAGGTTCTAGTGCCAATTAGAAAATCATCTTAGAACCAAACATAGAATTCTGGGCCAAGCCGATTCTGATTGAAATAAAATCCTAGTTCAAGAAGGAAGTTACAGGGTCCATAGCAACCACTTTAGAAAATGGAACGGTTGGTGGAGCTCAGAGGAGCGGAGGCCTCAGCTGCACAGCCTGGAGTTTGGAGCCCCTTCCTGGCTGGGTGGGCCTGGGTACGTCGCCCTTTCTGTGTGACGGTGACACCTACCTCACGGCCTGGCAGTACTAGGCCCTTAGCAAATGTGACCTCACCCCGTTTCCTTTTCAGACAATTTTGCTGTCCTCACACAGTCGTCACAGAATCAGTTTTTGGAAAGAGAAAGGAAGCATTGTTTTATGGCTGCCGATGGCCAGCTCCAAAGCGAGACCCAGCGGGGAGGAGGCTGGGAAATATCTGTGTGTGGGCGCAGCTGTGGGTAGGGGCTGTGGTAAGTGTTCCTGATGGTGTGTGTGTGTCCGTCTGCGTGTCTGTGTGAGAGAGGTGCGGCAGGAGAGAGGAGAAGACGCCCACCCCGTAAATCTGCCTCCTGATTCATGGTCCCAACGACCTCCACTAGGTGGCGCTGCCTGCCTGTGCAGCTGCACGTCAGTGCCAGAAAGCGGTGGGTCCTGTGAGGCAGGCTCCCCCGACTCCCGCGCACCCAATCTCTGTCCCCTGCTCCGTTCCAGTCAGAAGTCTGTGGCCAGCGGATGAGCCTCAGCTGGAAATTGTTGCCATCAGCCCCGAATCCTGTTTGAGGATGGACTTAAGATTCCACTTCCCAGGGCTGCATTTGTTAGTTTCAGGGAGGAAGGGAAGCCTTCATTTGCCCCATGCAAAAAGCACTTTACATACATTACTGCTTTGGATCTTCGCAACCACCTGTCAAGTGAGGAAACGGAGGTTCAGAGAGGTTCAGCAACGGCCCAGGGTCACACAGCCTGGAGGCGAAGGAAACCAGAACTACCTCCAGAACTACCTGTCTTCATGTGCCCCCACTGGGCCCTGCCCCGGGTTTGGTGGAGGAGGCTGCGCTGGGCATAGGGCAGGGGACTTGTGGGTACATCAGGGATCGTGGACCCAGAGAAGACTGAGGCCAGATGGGGCGGGGCTTCTGTAATTGGGGCTTTGCTCCTTTCCTGTCTGCTGGGGTGAGAGTGACTGTAGGGCTTGTGGCGCAGAGCAGTATGAACCACCAAGGAGGGCATTAATGACCTCTTTCTTTAAGGAGAAAAAGTCATGGGCAGGCCTGGGGCTGCCCAGCTTGATTCCACAGCTGCCAGGTTCCCTCACATCAGCTGTCCCCACGTGCACCTGACGCACAATTCTAGGGCCCTGGGCCGAAGGAGGAGCTTTCCCAATGGGGCGCATCTGGGCAGACTGGGGTGCAGAGGCAATGGAGCTGGGAAGGAAGCCCTTGGGGAGTTGGAGTGGGGCTGGGGGAGGGGGAGGGGCAGGCTGGTCTCCCTGTACTTGTGAAGACTCTGCAGTCCCCCAATCAGGGAATCCAAGTCTTTCCTACATTGCCTGAGATGAGCAAAGGTGGCCGGATGGGGATGGATGACCAGGGTCCAGGGAAGGAGAGGGAACACCTGCTTCGCACGCACCTCTGAGCCAGGTGTGCTGGGCAGGTTGCCTGGCTAACTCCTATGAGAAAGCCGCTGATGGAGCCGTCTCAGGCTCCCTCCATCCCAAGAAGGGACAGCACAAGCAGGACGGTGAGGGTGCCACCCAGGCTCGCGGGACCCACGTGTGATTGCACCCTGCCCTGGGGGAAGGTGAGAGCCGGGCTCAGGCCTCCGTGGGAGGGTCTCCTTCCCCCCCGCCCCGACTGCCCGTGCTCAGTGTCCGGTTTCCTCATCCTCAGCCTGTCCGCCAGGAAGCTGCCACGCCACCCTCCCTCCCACCCTTCTGCGTCCCCGAGGCCAGTCACACAGCCCCACACTGGATGCCTGGAGTGCCCTCCGCCCGCCCACCCCCGCCAGCCATTGGTCCAGCTCTGCCTGGTTTTCTGTCTGAAACATGTGCAGTGACTCCCCTCGGCTCCCCACCACTCTGCCTGAACTGGGGGGAGCCTCCGCAGTCATCCTCCTGCCTCCAGGGTCACCTGCCTCAGGCTTCACCCGCTCAAGGCCACTCAAGAAATGTTTAGTGAAAACATTTCCTGGGGTTGTGCTCTGCGTTCCCACAGGGAACGTTTCCCACACAGCAGCAAAGCGGCCTTTCTCCATCGGTGCCACCCCTGCTCCCAGGGCTCCCAGTCGCTTAGAATCTAGATCGGGGGCTCTTAGCACGACTCCCCAGGTCCCGAAGGCCCAAGCCCTTTGGCCCCTGCCTGCTTCTGCAGCCTGCGCCCCAGCCCAGCACCCCAGCAGCCTGGGCGGCCTGTGTCTGGGCCTCAGTGGGGCTCCCGCTTCTGTCAGGACACGCCTTGCCAGCGGGAGAAGGGGTCAGAACCTGCAGGCTGTGGGTAGGACCTGGGAGGTCACACTGCAAGGGAAGGAAGGCCCCTATATTTGTCTTTGGGGCCTCAGGTGTAATAAAACATCTATTTGGCCTTTGCCCCCAGTTCCTGGCACAGAGCTCCTAAAACCCTTGGAATTTCCTGAGTGGTAGGAGTGTCTTTTGTCATTCATAAAAAGCCCCTTGACCATACCTGACGTTATGTCTCACAGACACACGTGTATCGTGGCAGGCCCTCAGGGAGTTTCAAGGCAGGGGGTGGCCACCAGAAAGAGCAAGCATGGGATTGGAGGTGGCAACTTTCAGCCCCACCGGTTCCTGACTCCTGGCCCCCTGTGGGGCGGGAGGGACTGGAGATTGCACCCAGTCATGTGACCAGTGATGATTTACTCAATCCTGCCTAGGTGATGAAACCCCAAGAAAAGATCTTGAAGCAAGGCATCTGGGTTGGTGAATACGTGGGTGTGCTGGGAGGGAGCCCCAGAAGCCCTGCGCTCCCATCCCACCCCTCACCTTGTCCTACTCTCTTCGATCTGGTTGTTCATTTGTGTTCTTTATGATAAACCGTAGTAGTGAGTATAGGTTTTTCCCAAGTTCTGTGTATTGGTCTAGAAAATTATCAAACCTGGGGGTGGTTTGTGGGGACCCTGACTGTGTAATTGGCTGAGTGGAAGTGTGGGTAGCCTGGGGACACCTGCCAACTGGGGGCCAGTGTCTGTGATGGAGGCAGTGCTGTGGCGCTACGCCCTTGCCCTGAGCGGGCTGCTCTGACCCCAGGCGGTTAGCATCAGGAACGCGTTGAATCGTAGGGCGCCCCGCTGCGTGGAGGGCTGGTGTTGGCACGGCAGACCCGCAGCCTTCTCCTCCACCCTCACCTCCTACGTTCGTCCCCTTCACGACAGTGTTCCAGGCACACTGGTGTGTGCTGCAGGTGCCGTCCTGAGGCACCGTGAGCTCCTGAGCCCTGCAGAAGAAGCGAGAAGCACGAGGGCAGCACACCTCTCTGGGGCAGAGTCACCTGGAGTCACCAGGAGGAGGGACAGTGGCCTGACAGTCCCTTGGGGAGGGCTTCCCTTACCCAAGGCTCAGCACTAAATCTCAGGCCGGGGAAAGGACTCTCGCAGTGGTTGCCGTGTAGCACCCCGGGCGCCTGCAGCTGTGGATACAGCATCCATCCCCTGCACACCCTCTGTGAAGTCCCAGGGGAGCTGGCAGCACGTGGAGTTAAGGTGAACTGAGGAGATGGTGTAACGGATGCTGCTCCGCTTAGTTCTACTGTTTCCAAGATCAGAGTGGACCAGCCTGGGGCTCAGGACGCAAAATGGGTGAAGCAGGGGGACCTTGGTGGCCGGCATGGCTGTGCTGGGCACTGGGGTCTTCTTTATACTGATCATGACTCTGGAAGGCATGGAGTCTCCACAATTACTACTTGTCCAGGTATAGGCCAGCTCACTGCAAAACCTTCTCTAGTGTTTTCTGGGTCTTTTGCATCCTGTTTTCCATTCTCCAAACCCCCTCCGTGAGAAGGGACACGCTATGAGCATTTGAGAGCTCAGGGGCTTGCTGGCTTTTGTCTGCTGAGCTTGGCAGTGTCTTGGGAACAGGACATGTTAGCAGGAATCAGCGTTATTGGAAAATCACAAAAACATGTTTTGATGACATTGTAAGCTCTCCACTCTATAAAGAATTCCAAATGATGTGACCGGGAATGCCGTCATGGATCCCAGGCCCAGACCCTCCAATTCCCTCCTCTGTGGCTGGGAAAGATACTGGCTCCTCCAGGCACACAGCGAGGCCCTGATCATGGGGAGAACCTCAGATGGGTCCTCCAGACTGTACAGAGGGCGTGGTGTAATTTTGTCTCTTTTAACTTATTCAGAAATTCCACCCGAGATTACGCATACACGTGAATAATGAGTCCTCACGACGGGCTGCAAAACTTCAGTTGGTCAGCATGTATGCAGCTCATTCATTCAGCTGACATTTACTGAGTCCTTTCTGGGTACTCACTGAAGCCCTGTACCAGCACTTCTCTGAATGTGGCCGCCAGACCAGCAACATCACCTCTATGAAGATTTGAAGTTGGAAATGCAAATTCTCAGGTCCCACCCAGATCCCCTCATCAGAGACCCTGGATAGGGGGTCTCCAACACTGTGCTTTAATGGGCCCTTACAGCTGATTCTGATGCAGGCTTAAGTTTGACAACCACTGCCCTACAGCATGCTCAGCGCTGGGGATGGAGGACAAAGGGGATCACAGGGAAATAAAAAGAGAATTGAAAGGGCAGGAAAGAAAAGGTAACAAGGTAGCAAAGGAGAATAAGCCAGGTTAGCAAGTTTTTCTTCCTTGAAATGTATATGTTGGACATTTAGAAAGAGCTTCTTGAGAACTGTGTTAAGGGTGGATTGGAAGGAATCCAGGTTAGAATTAGACCAGTTAGGAGACTGGTGCAGTCATAGTCCAGACAAAAGATGGTGAGAGTCTGAATTAGGGAAAGCTCGGTGGGAAGGCCAGAGGGTGGCTGGATTTGAGAAAAACTAGGTAAATGCGTACTCACTGGCGGGGTAGACATCTCAAATGAGTCCCAGGTTTCTGGCGTGGGGACTGGGTGGTGGTGATGTCATTTTTTGGAGCACGGAACAGGAGTGAGTTTGGAAGAATCAGTAATGAGTTCAGTTTGGGACATGGTGAGTTTGAGCTGCCCTTGGAACCTTCAGATCGAAATGCAGGTCTGGCGCCAGAGGAGATGGGGCTGGAGATGTAGAGGGAGGTGGGAAGGACTCCCTGCGGAGGATCAGGGATAGGCAGAGTGGGAACCCAGGCTGGGCCTTAGTGTAAGCACAGCCCCTGAGACCATTGCACGTCACTGAATTGACTCTGGCTTGAGTTCAACGATGGGAAATGATCAGGGACGTCATGCGTGGAGGCTAGGGAGCAAGGCTCTGCTGCTCTGTTTGGGTGGAGCCAGGGGGAAGGCAAGGCTCAGTGTGAGTCAGGGCAGCGGGGCTGCCGGAAGCCCACTGCCGCTGCTCCCTGTATCCACAGAGGTAGAACCGCTAGAACGAGGGCACTGGGTCTCCTCCGGGCTGCTCAGGCCCCACAGAGGCGGTGCCTCTAGAAGAGCCTGAGAGGGAAAGAGAAGGGCCTGGAACCTGTCCGGTGGTAGCGTTTGGGTGGGTCATTCTGCCTGCAGAGCGGGGGTGAAGGGAGGGAACAGGTGCCTTTGTTTCCTGGTGGCACTCCATCTGGGGGGCTCTATAGCTCCCAGAGAGAGAGAGCGAGCCACAGGAGGGGGCTGCCAAGGCTTAGAAGGGGCTTTCTGACTTCAGAGCTGCAGCTCCTCCCAGAAGCCCCTCCCCTAGGGATGTCTTGGGAAGCTGGACTTCATTTGGGGGATAATGCAGAAGGGGCCCTTCCCATGGGAGCTGAGTCCGATGGACCTTGAAAATCCCCACAGCACTGAGATGGGGGTGACTCATTCTCCAGGCAGCTGTACTGGGTATTAGTCGGTGAGGCGGACAGGTCATGGCCTTGGTCATGGAGGTCATGGATAGGCCACTTGGCTGAAAGGACACCTTGAGACATCTTTCCCTGGACGGAGGGTGGTGAGGGTTTCAGACTTGCTTCTATTTTCCTTTCATTCATCTGCCTTTTTGTTATGGTTCTGGTTCTTGGGAGGGTGGGTCTTTTTATTAAAAGGAAATCAGAAGCTGGGAGGTAAGCCTCCTGTGACTATTTTGAGGATGAAGAGGGTGGGCACAGGCAATGCCAAAGTCATTCACACAACTTTGAGGTGAACTTGCTAAGTGACAGCATGTGATACGAGGATGGTCCAGGGCAAGTCAGGAGCCTGGAGCCCTGGTAAGGCAGGTGCTGGGCAGACATGAAGATGCGCATGTGTCACAGTTGCCATATTTGGCACCTATAGTCTGGTGGTGATGAGAGACAGATGGACATGGGAAGCAGCAGGCAGAAAGTGTGGTATTAGGGTTGGTGCGGTGGATGGGTGGGGTGGGCACAGAAAGTAGGTGCAGCGTTCAGGACGGCTCTCTGGATGTTGTCTGATAATTGATGAATAAATAAAAGAGGGAAGAACCTTCCAAGCCACGAAGCAGATGGTGTTGAGACGTGGAGGTGGCGGAGCCCTCTTGCAGGTTCGAGGAGTTTCCAGTGGTTCATCATGACTGGAGTAGCAAAGGGGAGGCCAGGCGGGGTGGGAGATAGGCTGGGGCTAAGCAAGGGCGAAGCCAAAGGGACTTGCATGGTGCCCTGAGGGGCTTCGCTCTACTTGGCTGGAGACAAGAGCCCTTACTTTACGCAGGGAAGCGGTGCCGTTTGCATTTTGGCAAGACGGCTTCAGTAGCAGTGTCTGAATGATGCGTGATAAAGGTATGATTAGGCCAGTGGAAATGGGCTGGGAGCGGAGAGGATGGCCAGCGAGATAGGAGGTAGGGCCAGTGGGACTCTGGAGCTGAATGGTGAAAGCATCTCCTCATGTAAATACACTGGCCTGGAAGCTTAGAGAACTCCACTCCCTCAGTGGTAGAGGTGAGCCCTGGGGCTCCATCCCCGGGTATGACTCTGAGGCAGATGTTAGTCAATGATTGAGCTGCCCAAGGTCACAGTGTTGAAAGTAGGGCTGTGACTCCAACCTGGATGTCACTGATGCCATGAATCATGACGTTTTCCACTCATTCCACAATCCTCCCCATGTTCTAGCTCTAAAACACAGCTTTACACACACACACACACACACGCTACATTTAATATGTTCAACAATGAGCTCTGTTTGAACCAGGAGACCCATCAGTGATGGACTTGGTTGAGGGGACAGCTCGTGACCACAGAGTCACCCAGTACACCTGCCTCCCTGTGGCCACAGGAAGCCAGCCCCATTGGCCCAAGGAGCACCTCCTGGCACGGAAAGGTGAGGGGCAGGGTCATGTGCTCACGCCTTCGAGGAGGCTGCAGGTGGGCTTCCAGGCAGAAGGACATGGCTGAGTTTGTCTGGGTGAGTGATCGTGTGCCCATCTCCATTTCCTCGGCCATAAAATGGAGGGAGAACCCGAGAATACCAATCTCGCAGAGTCGGCATGGGTGTGAAATGGGAAGGATTGGGCTGCACGATTGGCATGGTACCTGACGTGGCAGGTGCTCCCAAGTGGCCGGGTTCATCAGCATCGGAGTCAGCGACCGCCACCTTCTCTCATCATCCCTGTCGTCAGCATCATTGCCATCATTAACCTCCCCGCCTCCTTGCCTTCGCAGCCTGGCCAGGCTGTCCGTGCCTGCTCTCCGTGTAAACCCGGGGACAGTGATTGGGAGGAACAGTAATGAATACAAATCACTCCCCGGACACTGAAGAGGATGTCGTTAGCATCTCGGCCTCCCAGCGGTAACTGTCCTCATTACCTCCTGAGCAGCTGCTGTCAGAGCTGGGAGCGGAGGCTTGATGAAGACAGATGATGCCTGCTCCGCCCGGCTTTCGCCTGGGGTAATGCTGTGCGAAAGCGGGACAAGCATTTAACTAGAGTTCTGCTCTTTGCCAGAGGTGAGTAATTGCAGGCAGGTGCTAAGTGCAATTTAAATAAAATGTTGAGTCAGTAAGGACAGTAGACAAGGATGTTACAAGCCCCCTGTCCAAGTTTTCAACAGAATTCTGAAGGCAACTTGGAGGCCTGAGGAAGTGTGCTAATTTCTTAAGTTTCTCTGCAAAGACAAGTAAAAGGAATTCTTTTTTCTAAAGCTTATTTATTTTGGGGCTTCCCTGGTGGCGCAGTGGTTAAGAATCCTCCTGCCAGTGCAGGGGACACGGGTTCGAGCCCTGGTCCGGGAAGATCCCACATGCTGCGGAGCAACTAAGCCCATGCACCGCAGCTACTGAAGCCTGCGTGCCTAGAGCTCGTGCTCTGCAACAAGAGAAGCCACCACAGTGAGAAGCCCGCGCACCACAACGAAGAGTAGCCCCTGCTCGCTGCAACTAGAAAAAGCCCGCGGTGCAGCAATGAAGACCCAACGCAGCCAAAAATAATAAATAAATAAATAAACAGAAATAAAGCTTATTTATTTTCACTTTTGTGATTTAAAAATGAGATGATTAGAAGATCAGCAAATATGTCTGTCTCATCCTCACGATGGTCCATGTCACACAAATATGTGAAGTACTTAGCACGGGGCTGTAATGCTCACCTTTTGAGGGAGTACCCCAAGTGAACATAGTCAAAAGCCAAGGGATGTAGATCCCTGGGCTTGAACAGGAAAATCAGGACCCGTAGGTCCCCAAACTTAGAAGCCAGAACCTCCCCCCAATGTCTGGCCCATCATCCAGCCATGTCTGGACAGGAGCAAGAGGAAGGAGGTAAGGCCCAGATCTGTCCTGTCCACACATCCTTAGGCTCAGAGAGTTAAGCCTCAGGAATTAAAAAATATATCTGAGGCCTCAAGACTCCTGTAGGACTGGCAGGTGCATGGGAGCCCTGCAGGGGTGCAGGCGAGCGGCACTGCCCTATGCAGCCACCCTTCTGCCCAGGTCAGTCTCAATTCCACACCTGCACAACCCCACCCAGTGGGCAACCCCCGTTCATCCTGCTCTGGGACAATGACAAGCCACCACAGGCTCGCTTTCTTGGTTCCTAGACTTGGTCTCAGGCCCTCCAGGGATGTGGGCCTCCCACCCATCTGCTCCTGTGGCCGGTACCCATGGGTGACGCTGCTCATCTCCAAGCTGACTGGCACCTTCCGAGCCCATCCCTCCCCTCATCATTCCACATATGATTGAAAATTCTACTTTCACTTCTGAAACCCACCTGGTAGCCCAGGAATTTGACTGTGCTTCCCAACAAGCCAGGACTTAGGTCAAGAGGCTGCCCTGGGCCTGAGAAGTCACTAGGGAGGCCCTGGCTGGGAGCTGAGTGAGGGTGGGCATAGGACAGTTCCAGCCACATCTGGGTGGTGGCCAGTTTCTGAGGTTCTAGAACAAGCGGTGTCACTCCTTGAGAGGAAGTGTGGGCTAGTGGAAAGGCACTGTCTGTTCAGTCCGGAGGAGCTAGGAATGAATCCCAGATCTGCCTGTTACTATTAGTGTCGCTCTGGACAAGCCATCTAATCTCTCCAAGCTCCATTTCTTCACAGACCTGAGTCAACTTCAGTAGAAATTGAATTTATTGGAAGAGATCAGGCCAGGGACAAAGAAGCCTGGTGCACAGACTTGGAGAACAGGCAGGAATCACGGCAGGCGTAGCCACCAAGGCCAAGGTCAGCTGGGAGGGTGTGGGTCCAGGCCACTGCTGCTGCCACGCTAGCACCACTGCCCTGTGCTACCACCTCGGCCCTTGAACCTTGGATGGAGGAGTGTAGGGGACATGGCCTGGTGGGCACAGGGAGAAGAAAGATTGAAAAGCCATGCCTACCCTGCTCAGTTTCTATAGCAGTGGCAGTGCTCAGTGTCCCCCAAGACTCATGCAAAGGCCAGCTCTCCAAGCATGAAAGGACGTTCAGAGGCTTGGCAGCCAACAGAGAGAATGAGAAGCAGCTTAGTGCCAATTCATGCGCTTTCCTGGGAACCCTAGGGATTAAAGACAAGGTCTGCTGAGTTCCGGATGCCCATAAGGCCCTCCCCATCAACTTCCTCATGCTGAGTCTCAGGGCCCATGGAGAGTCCTCTGATCTTCCCAGAGAAGACCCTGAGGGGCATTTGGCCTAGTCTTACCCACTTGGTTCAGGGTCTGAATGCCTAATCCTGGATCAGAGGGAAGAGGAAGAGGCTGATTGATTGACTGACTTTTATGTCACAAACCCAAGGGGAAGAGGAGGGACTTGGTTGCCTGGGTGATTAATTTGGGCATCTTCGGAGATAACTGGGAGAAGGTCACTTCTCTTTTTTGTTGTTGTTTTGTTTTGTTTTGTTTCGTTTTTTGCTGTACGCAGGCCTCTCACTGTTGTGGCCTCTCCCTTTTGCGGAGCACACGCTCCGGACGCGCAGGCTCAGCGGCCATGGCTCACGGGCCCAGCCGCTCCGCGGCATGTGGGATCTTCCCGGATCGGGGCACGAACCCGTGTCCCCTGCATCAGCAGGCGGACTCTCAACCACTGTGCCACCAGGGAAGCCCTATCTTTTGTTTTTAATCAGGATTTCCAGGGAGAAAAGCTGGAGTCAGTTACTAGACATCCTGCTGGTTTGGGAGCCATAGTTCTAGCCACCCAAACAACAGGACAAAGGCAACTCTTCACCCTCAGCTTATTCTACCAAAGATGCAAAAGAAATGCCAAGTGCCAAGAGTGTGGTGGGTTTGAGGTCTGCCTCCCCTCCTTACCAGCTATGGGTTCTGCTTGACTTTGCCAGGCTTCAGCAGCTTCTCTCCAAATGGAAATCAGGGTGTAGTGCCCAGGGGCACTATGAAGGTACACTAAAACCATTGTTGCAAACCTCCTGGAACAAAAGTTGGCAAATTTTCTCTGTAAAGGCCAGATAGTAAATATTTTAGGCTTTGTGGGTCATATGGTCTTTGTTGCAAATATTCAACTCGGCTGCTGTAGCCTAAGAGCATATATAAATATACTGTATAGCATAAGGAACTCTGCTCAATATTATGTAACAATCTAAATGGGAAAAGAATTTGAAAAAGAATAGATACATGTATATGTATAACTGAATCACTTTGCTGTACACCTGAAACTATCACAGCATTGTTAAACAACTATACTTCAATATAAAATAAAAAGTTTAAAAGAAATAAATAAGGAAGTAAAAAAAACATAAATAAATTGACCTGGTTGTGTTCCAATAAAACTTTATTGACAGACAATGGGCTGGATTTGGCCTGCAGGCCTAGTTGGCGGAACTGGTCCTAGAAAATAGTATGTGCTCAATAAAGGTGAGGCCACTTCTGTCAGAAGAAGCTCGACTGGGTCATAAAGAAGTTGAAAAACATGTTCAACAAAAGTGGGGCTTGAGAACAGGCAGGAGGAAGAGAGAGGGTCTCAGAAGTTTTCCTCAAGAATTACTGGATTACACCATAGCGCATCTGCCCCAACACAACACACCGGTCATGGGCAGCCTGCCTTGAACACCGCATCTCCTGCAGGGGTCTAGAAAGAGGCTGGAGAGTGTCCTGGGCCACTAGACGGGGGCTGGCCACATGGGTGCATTGAATGGGGATAGTCTTGGGCAGTGACTAACTATCACTACAAACTGGATGGCAGGTACCACCACTGGGAGTCCTGACCAGAGGACAGTGGGTGGGGCACTGGCTCTGAGCTGGACCCTTGCAGTACTACCTGGTCCTGGCAGTGATCATGCTTACTCAGGTGGGGTTATGCCCATGTGGACCTTTTCCTGGTCCATGAGAAGTTTTGGAGATAGTCCCGGAACATATGAACGCTTTCTGTGCAGGAACTCATGCCAGCTCTCTCATCTAGGCTGAAATCGCCAGGCCTTGACCTTAGTGGTTTCATATTTACAGCCTTTGCTTTGGAGTCAGCAGGAAGAGTCTCCTGTCCATCTGTCTGTGGCTGGGATCTGGGGCGAGGCTGAGGGAAAGGGCTGGGAGCAAGGGCTGGGAGCTAGGATGAGGCTAGAGAAAGGGCTCCAGTAGCAAGAAGGACTGAGTGAGTAGGGGAGGTAGAGGGAGATGGGATTGATACCTAGGGGTGTTATTCACCCCTCGTGCAAGGGCTCAGCCACTGACTCGGCCCCAGGCTCTCACCTTGCACCTGCCTTCTTGGGGACAGGAGCAGAGAAGGATCATATTGATGGAGCTGTTCACAGTCTAGTGGGCTGAGAGCCTGGGAACCAGAGAGCAATAGGAGACGCTTTTCAGGGTTACATTTTGTTTTTTCCCCTGTATGTTTGGCTATTTTTCATTATTCAGAATTGTCCTTGAATCTTAATCTATTTTTTTTTTTTTAATGACAGAGATATAGACGCTCAGAATTGTCCCAGACATCCTACCGGGTCATAAATGTGTTGTGATCAACATAAGAATATCCCCCCAGGGCTCCTCCCACCCTCCTGCACTGAAAGCAGAGGGCCCTTGAAGATGGACCACTGCTGGGGGTGTTCACAGCACGTGGCCAGTCTCTGGCAGGGAGACACTTTGTGACCCAGGCGCTGGGCCCAGATAGGAGTGCCCCTCTTCTGTACTTGGTTAAGGAAGACCGCTCATCTTTCCTGAGGCACAGCAGACTGCATCACCCTTTTATCTCTCTCTCACGGGCCTTGGCACAGTGGGCTTTCTCAGCCTGCAGCCCCAGCTGTGCTTTTTGACATCCCATTAGCAGAGGGACCGAGGATGGAAGAAGTCCGGTCGCCTCCCTGAAGCTTGACCCCAGAGTCTTTAATTAGTGTGTGACACCAGTGGTCCATAATTTCCGCCCAAGCCCTGCTTTGATTTCCGCAGCACAAACATGGCTCAGGGACCACTGATAAGGGGCAGAGGGAACAGAGCAGAGGGCCCAGCATTTCTCGCGTCCACAGCCAAGGCATCGAATGGCTGACGTTGCTAATCCCTTAATGAGGGCCTGGCGGCTCCCGATGGCAGGGGCCAGAGAAGCGGGGGATAGAGGAGCATAGCCTGGGCTGCACAGAAGCCCCTGGAATGCCTTACATTAACAAACCTAGCTCCCGGGGCAGCTGCTCCTGCCTCTTCTTCATGCTTATGGAAACTTGTGCTAATTATAGATAGCAACGTGGCTCTGGAAAGGAAGCTCTTTCTGAAATCTCATGGCCTCCAGTGATAATATTTTAGAGCTGTGACATTAACATAAACAGTCCATGGTAGGTGGGCAGGATAAGAATGAGCCGGTCCAGCACGGCTTCCACACCCATGCCTGCCAGACGGATGCCCAGGGGGAGGATGGTCCAACTGCGCATCAAGGTGGTTCTTAAGTGCATTGTATTAAGTGCTTTTTTTTTTTTTTTTTTTTGCAGTACGTGGGCCTCTCACTGTTGTGGCCTCTCCCGTTGCGGAGCACAGGCTCCAGACGCGCAGGCTCAGTGGCCGTGGCTCACGGGTCCAGCCGCTCCGCAGCATGTGGGATCTTCCCGGACCGGGGCACGAACCCGCATCCCCTGCATTGGCAGGTGGACTCTCAACCACTGCGCCACCAGGGAAGCCCTAAGTGCATTTTTGAAACCAGACAATCTTAGGTTCAAATCCCACTTCTGCTCCTATCCGCTGTGGGTGGGACCTTTGGCATATTTCTTACGGACCTGAGAGAAGGCTTCCTAATCTGTCACGTGGGAGCAGTGACATGTGCCTTGCAAGGCTATCTTGAGAGCTGATGAAATGGTGAAATGTAAACCTCTAGCTGCAGCAAGTTGTATTTCTAGCAGGGCAAGGTGTACTGCTTTCACGGATCCCAGGAGCTGCTGCTACAGCAGGAAGGAGGCCCAACAATGAGCAACACACACGAGTCAAAAACATGCTGTCGGTGAGAAGCGCCAGGAAGAAATGATGGAGCAGGGAGGGGGAGGGTGTGTGTATGTTGTCAGAGAGGGTCGAGGAAGGCCTTCGAGTTGAAGGAGGAGAGGGACACGAGTGTTCTAGAAATGGGAACAGGGGACACACATTCCATCGGTCTCCCCCTAATGTGATCTGGTCTGTAAAACTGGGCTATGTAATGTTCTGTCGTTTTTGCCCCCTCATGGAGACCTCTGTGTGGCAGGAACGACCCCCATCCTTGAAGGTCATCCAGTGAGCCTCAGCTGAGGAGCCTCCTCCTCTGGGGGACTCTCCCAACCCTAGGGGTCCAGGGCTCCCTCAAGGATGGCATGGCCATACCTAGTCACTCTCTCCAGACATGGAACTCTTGGGGGCAGCCCAGGTGGTGATCCTCTCTTTGTACTCCAGGGCATTAAGGAGACCCTTAGTGCACTTCTTGTGTGGTTTTCCCCGAAAGATGCCCTACATGGTAGCACTTTCCATGAGGAAGGCTTCAAAGGATGCTTGCTGAGCCCGTGAATGAATGGTTCACCTAAACGGGCATAAATCCCTCAGGCCGTGGAAGCAGGCTCGCCTCAGGACAATGGCTCCTCCTGGCCCTTTCCTCAGGACAGGGAGCCGGTCCAGGCTGCTCTCAGGCTCAACTGCTGTGTGAGCGCCCAGAGGGGGCCCACCCTCTACCCTTGGCCCAGGTTGGAATTCCCAGGAGTGCAGAACCGCAGGGCTTGTGGAGAAGCACCCTCCTGGTTGAGTGGAGATCTGCCCTTCAGCCTTGTCATGGCCATGTGCACATTCAGGGCACCATTAACCCTGCCGTATATCCTGCAAGATGCTGCCACTGGACTTCAGAGAACCTGAGTGTTTTTTTCTTTTTTTTAATCCCAGAGCCCACGGCAGTTGGCTGTTTGCACCATCTCTGCTCAGCCCTGGGATTTAGCGACAGGTGCCTTGGAGCATGTCCCCCAGAGCCCATCACCAGCATCCGTGGAAAAGAAGGAAAATAATTTGTTCCCCCTTCCAAAAAATGTGTGTAGAGAAAATAGGCCTAGTCTTAGATCTGAGCCAACTCTCTTCAAATTGATCTATCTCAAAAGAAGTGAGAAAGTGCAGGGGTTTTCCCCCTGGGTAAGAGGGAAGCATGACAAGAGCCTGGAAACTTGGCAGGGATGCCCTGGCTCGCAGCTCTGGCATCAGGCCACTTGGCCAAGGACGGGGGAGAAGCTTTCCAGTTGTCCTGATGAAATTCCCTCCTCGGCTTAGACGAGGCAGGCGCATGTGTGTGCACAGCACAGATGGGGCTCTAGCCGTGCACGGGAGGCTGCACTCCTCCACTTGACCTCAAGTCAGTGGACACTTCCCAGCATTTAATGAGCCCCACTGTGTGCCGGGCACTCACAGGTGGTACTTCCTTCATGGTAGGAAGGTGACCCTGGAGGAGCACAGTTTTCTAGTTCCTCCTAAGGCCTCCTGATTCTGCCTGGTCAATCCCGTGTCAAGGATTGTATCCAGGTGTGCATGCTCACCTGGGAAGTGACAACCATCACTCCAATGGCCTCGGGGGTCTTTCCTGCATCAGAACCCAAAGTCCTCATGTGGAAGTTTGAGTTCCCTGGTGCCCGACATCTGGATATGAGGAACCATCCAAGCGACTGGGGGCATTTTCACTGCCGGACCCAGAGGTTTGGGATCAGGGGGGTGCCCTGCATAGGTCACTCCACCTGTTTAAAGAAAATTGAGCTCTCATGTAAAATACTTTTCACACTCCTGAGGAAACTGAAGTAGATATGCTGGGCTCTGTAGCCAGTGCCTGGAGTTTCCTGTGCTTTGTACGGGAAGGCTGAACCTGGGCTGGGCTGGTACCTGGAGCCTCCGGCAGGCTGCTTCCCATGCACTGGCCGCCCGCAAACCTCGCCATGATCCGGCTGTGGGGCTCCATGACCATGAGGCCCACGCTCACAGCCTGCCTGGCAGCAAGCAGGCCCAGAGAGCGGGGAGACAGAACAGCCAGAGGCTCCGGGTGGTGATGGACGATGGCCGTGGACCCCTGGGGGTCCTGCTGCAGAGGGCAGAACCTCTGGTCCATGTGTGCCTCACACCCCATCTCTGGGGAACCCTGGACATCCCTCGCAGCTGTAGCTGCCCCTGGGCATCCTCTCTGATGAGCTTCCTCCAACTGAGCTCAGAGAGGAGAGAGCAGTCAGGGTCTTGGAACCCCGCTTCGGAGGTCCAAACTGAAGCTGCTGATCGAGATCCAGGAAGGGGCATCCAAAGTTGGGCCCAGGCAGAGCCACAGGGGCTGCGGGGCGCCCCACCTCATCCGAGCTGAGTACAGGGGTACAGGCAGTTCTGATGTCCCGTGTCAGCTTCTGTCTCTCCTTCATGAGACCGAGCTAGAGTGACATGCATGTGGAAAACGTTTCTACCGCTGCACCGGGGCTGGGCGAGGGGGCGGGAGGTGCTTTTCGGCACCACAATTTAGAAGGGCCTCTGAGCCTCTGGAGCATATCCACACAGGGGCCGCATGGGAATACTGGGGGTCCCTGGAAGAAGCATGAGGAATGACCCTGAGATGAGGAGGTCCGGGAGACTGGAAGATGAGTTGATAACATGGACCCCCAGGTAAGGCCAAGCCCTGTCACTGCGAGTGGCATAGGACTTGCACACCCATTCACAATGCTCCTTCCACTGACCAGTACGTCTCCTCTAAGAAGCAGGCCGGCCTTGCCCTTCAGAGGACTTAGGCTCTGGGTTAGGCCTTCCAGCCTCCCTCAGGAAGCCACAGAGCCCGGGAATTGCAAAGACAGCAGGAATCCCATCGCAGTGTCCCCCTGGGAGCCATCTCTGCTGTCTTCCGGGTCTTGCTTGATCCCTTTGGTTGTACCTGCCCCTGGATTTCAGCTCTACCTCCTGGGAGACGGCAGCCACTAGACTTGGCTCAGCATGGCCCAGGACTCTTTCTAGAACCTACTCAATCCTTTGTCTCATGCTTGCCCTCTTTTTTCCCTTATTCCCACTGATCCTTTTCTGTTTTAATTAGAGTGGCTGGCCATCCCTGCTGCTTCCTCCCAGGGTCTTTCTGGCCCCTCCCCCGGGCCTCTCTGGCCCTTCATTGGATAAGCCTCTACTTATCAGGATGAGGGAGCGTGAGGGCAGGTCCTCCTGATGCTAAGATTCCATGAGAGCTGAGAACAGTCACAGGCCAGATCCTCCTTAGCACGTGCTCCACTGCCATGTGGGATGAGAGTTCCACCTCTCTGTGCATGGTCTCCCTACCTCGATAGGGTATGGGAACTGGGACCCCAAAGGGCTGCAGAAGGATGGAATCCAGTCCGAGGTGCTGCCGAGAGTCAGGTGCCAGGCTCAGCATCTGCTGCTCCAGGCCCCAGGTCCTGCACGTCTCGCTCCTTCTCCAGAACGTTCCTCTATCTAGAGCACTGACCCCACCCCCCCAGGAAATGGGTCCTGAGAGGTCCCAAGTGGCTCCGGGCAGTCCACCTGAGCATGTACTAGGCAGAAAAGGCCAAAGGGCCAAGTCCAAGGCACAGTCCCGGGGTGAGATGGAGGTCAAGGCCAGGTCTCCAAAGCCCATGGACTGAGTCCAGTGGACGAGCTGGGTTGCAAGAAGGAAGAGGAACCAAAGGTCAGAGGAAACAGGGACAGAGTCATAGCAGGGTGGTCCCAAGAGTGAGCAGACCTGGAAGCTGGCCTCATCTTCACTGACTGTGTGGGCAGGTGGGGTGGGCTCAGGAGGTCCTGGAACCAGCCAGGAACGATGTGTACTTGTGAATAGCCACCCATGTGTGCAGGCCTGAAGGGATGGACCCTCTCGGAGGGGACTTCAGCAGGTGGCCCTGAGCTCTTGGCACCTGGATCCTGAGCCTGCAAGGAGCATGGCAGCCAGGCCTCCCTGTGACCATGGGCTCAGGGAGTGCGAGGACCCACTGGGATGGCCAGGCTACAGCATGTGTAGGAAACAGCCGTGGGAGCTACCAGACACAGCAGGGCAGAGGGTCTCTCCGAAGGGGCCTGGGGACAAAAAGCCTGGGTTGCTAGTACTTCCTGTGTCTTCTCTCCCTAGAGCAATGCAGAGGACATCTGCATGTCAAAAGCCCCCTCCTGCTCTCTACCAAGCCCCTGCTGAGGCACCTTGGCCCTGCCGAGGGGCTGGGTGTGAAGAGGTGAGACCCTGGGGCTCAAAGCAGCACCTGTCAGAGGAGCAGCGAGGGCTGGAAGTCCCGGGTGGTCAGGTGGGGTGGAGAGAGTGGAGCAGAGAGGTGGGACTCAGGGCGGGGACACAGAGTGCCAGTAACTTGTCCTGCAGGCCAAGGGGAGGTGGGCAACGTCGGGCTGAGAACACAGCCAGAACAGAGGCCCCCTGAGGGGAAGGGGAGAGAGCAGCCCACTCCATCTGGGGGTGGGGTCTGTAAGTCCTGAAGAAGCTCAAATTTGGGCAAACGGATTCCTGGGAGGATATCTTTTTTTTTTTTTTTTTAACATCTTTATTGGAGTATAATTGCTTTACAATGGTGTGTTAGTTTCTGCTTTATAACAAAGTGAATCAGATATACATATACATATGTTCCCATATCTCTTCCCTTTTGCATCTCCCTCCCTCCTACCCTCCCTATTCCACCCCTCTAGGTGGTCAGAAAGCACTGAGCTGATCTCCCTGTGCTATGCGGCTGCTTCCCACTAGCTATCTACCTTACGTTTGGTAGTATATATGTCCATGCCACTCTCTCACTTCGTCCCAGCTTACCCTTCCCCGTCCCTGTATCTTCAAGTCCATTCTCTAGTAGGTCTGTGTCTTTATTCCTGCCCTGCCCCTAGGTTCTTCATGACCTTTTTTTTTTTCTTAGATTCCATATATATGTGTTAGCATACGGTATTTGTTTTTCTCTCTCTGACTTACATCACTCTGTATGACAGACTCTAGGTCCACCCACCTCACTACAAATAACTCAATTTCATTTCTTTTTATGGCTGAGTAATATTCCATTGTATATATGTGCCACAGCTTCTTTATCCATTCATCCGATGATGGGCTCTTAGGTTGTTTCCATCTCCGGGCTATTGTAAATAGAGCTGCAATGAACATTTTGGTACATGACTCTTTTTGAATTATGGTTTTCTCAGGGTATATGCCCAGTAGTGGGATTGCTGGATCATATGGTAGTTCTATTTTTAGTTTTTTAAGGAACCTCCATACTGCTCTCCATAGTGGCTGTATCAATTTACATTCCCACCAGCAGTGCAGGAGGGTTCCCTTTTCCCTGGGAGGACATCTTAGAAGGGGCTCACTAGTACCAGGTGCCGCTCTGGGACCTGTACAGGAGCTTTGTCTCTGAATCTCCACGTGGGCTCTCCAAGCTTGTCTCAGTGAGGAAGGCATGAGGAGACAAGGCAGGAAAAGGTCCTCTCGCTTGCCCGGGGTCACACGGTGGCTTGGAAGGGGCCCAGTGATGTGGACTTCACTCGGTGGGTCCCCAAGCCCCATGCAGGTCAAGGTATCTCTAGACGGTAGAAAGAGGTGGTCTGAGGGCCAGAAGGATCCTCAGAGAAAGGGCCACCTCCATTCAGGAGCCCGGCTGGCCTGCTAGGCCCTCCCAGCTCCGTCCCCTCTCCCAGGCACTCCCCTGCTCTGGCAGACACAGCGCCAAGGCCAGGCAAGCCAGAGGCGGGCGTTGGTGGGCGGTGGAGGGCTTGGTGCAGCGCCCCAGCTGGAAGGCGATGTGGGAAACTTCTGCTTGAGGGGGACTGCTCAGACGGGCTCCTAGGCCTCCGGGCTCAAGGTCTCGTTTTCCCACTGCCTCAGCAGACAGAGAAGGGGCTCTAGCGGCTGAGGTCTGAGCAATGGTCCTGCTGGCTGCGCAGCTCTGGCGGCAGGCCGCCATCCTCTGAACGCAACGACTTGGAAAGGCTCCTCCTGGGAAACTGGGCAGTGCGGCCTGTGACCCTCATGCTCCGCCGTGCTCCGCTTTTCTCCGCGGAGCCCTGACCGCAGGGCCAAGGGTGGGCATGAGAGAGGGTGTCAGGGAAGTGGGTGCTTCTGGGAGTGGGGGTCTTGTGCAGAGAGGCGAGTGCTGGTGGGTCCACATGGCACAGAGTGAGGAAGAGAAAGCGTGTGCGTCTGTGCACAGGCATAGGGGTGAGGGCTGTGTGGAGGCGTATAAAGCAGGGGGTGCCTGGGCTGGTGAGGGGGCAGGTGAGGGTGTAGCTGGCAGGTGCGGGGGTCTGTAAGGCCTGGGGTAGGCAATGGCGCTGTGGTTTGCATAGAGGGTGGATGAGTGAGGAATGGGGAGCCCATGTGCGGGCTGGCTTCACGAACCAAGGCCTTAACTGCCGCAGGGGAGGCCCTGGAGGCTTGGCCCTGCAGGATGGGTGGGTGCAGGAACACGCAGAGGCAGGGCGCCTGGCTGGGCCCTGGGCCCGTCTCCCTGTGCGGGCATCATGGCCTGGGGGGGAGGGGTTGAGGGCCAGTTCCGTGGGGTGGGGGCCATTGGAGGCAGGAAAGGAGGACTCCATAGCGGAGTGAAGGAAGGCTTGGGGGCACCCTGGATGAGGAGGCTCTGGGGCAGTGTCTGCATACAGTAGGTGCTTATGAATTTGTTTGCTATGTGACTGGTTCCTGGTGCCAGTGGGCTGAGGGGTCCTCAAGAGGGGTGTCAGTGTGTGTGTGTGTGTGTGTGTGTGTGAGAGAGAGAGAGAGAGAGAGAGAGAGAGAGCGAGAGAGAGCGAGAGAGCGGGAGAAATGGTATGTGCGTGCACATCCTGTATCCCCTGGTCCCCGCTCTGTCCCTCCTTGCAGCAAAGGATGCCTGTGAGTGAAGCTGCATCTTCAGCATGACCAGCAGGGGGTGCTGTGCCACAGAGGGACGCCCCGCCCCACCCCCACCCCCCATCCTGGAAACACTTTCAACAGCTGGAATACATATTTTTACATTTTTGAGTGGGTGCCCATATCTGGCATCGCTTCCATGGTAATCTAGCTCCGGTCCTAGATGGCAAACTGTCTGCACTTCATCGCCTCCTACGCTAATAATATCACAGGATGTCACTCCAGGGGCAGCCTCGGGCTCCTGGTGCCCCCAGCCCCTCTCAGCCCTGAGAAAGGGACATGCAGTTCCTGATGAGAAGGCATCCGGAGCAGGTGTGAAATAAAGCCTGAGAAAGGGAAGGTGCCCAGTCCACATGGGAGGAGCAAAGGGGAGCGTGGAGGCCAAGGGGCTTCAACCAGGGGCTTCTCCAGAGCCCAGGGCAGGACACCCAGCACAGGTCTCTGTCCTCGCGGGCTTGGTGGCCCCAGGGCCTCCTGGCAGGGTGTGGTTTTCTTGGGAGCGGCAAAGAGTGACCTGGGGTGACATCAGAGGCAAGAACAGGGGTCCTGGGAACAGCTGCTGGGACCCTCAGGTCAAACCTGGAGGGGCCCGCCTTGCCTCTGCTCACTTATGTCACTCACCGTGTTGTGAACTCATGCAGCACAAAGGATGCGCTATCAAGGCAAGGGTGGGTGCCGGGATGGCCCAGAGGAGGGGTTCAGCCCAGCTGGGGGGTTGGGGGCTGCCAGGGGCTTCAGTGGAAGGTTTGTCTGAACTGTGTTCCGAAGAATGAGTAGGAGTCAGTTGGGCCAAGTGGGCAGCATTCCACGTTCGAGGCCCGTGTTGCACTAGCAGGAAGTGGGAGCTGGGTGGTTGGTGGTAAGTTGAAGAAGGCTGCAGGTCTGTGTTAAGAGTGGCGGCTGACAAGCCCCCGTGGGGTGCTCAGACAGCCGAACCCACACATCTTGGACCCCAGGGCCAAGGGCAGACTCTGGGGGAGGGAGTGAGTCCTAGGACAAGGGGGATGAAGGGGGTGGAAGTCAGTCACTGAAACCAACAGGGGCGGCCCCAAATCCTACCTTGGTATCTTTAGATTCAACATTAAGACAAGCTAAACTTTCAAATCTGGGCTTTTCCAGCAACAAATAGCCAACTTCTCTGGAGCTGGGATTCCATCTGTGAAATGGAAATGGGGGAGATGGGGTGAGGGTTAGAAGAGATGTTTGTAAGCCCTTATCAGTGCCTCACACACCGTAGGGGTCAATAAATGTTACCCATTATTATTATTATTCCAGGGTTTCTGCAGGTGAGGAAGCTGGGAGGGAATTTAAGTATGTTATCTAATTTTGTGTCTTTTTATCTAGCATGAGGTAGTTGATGTTCCTGTTTTATGGATGAAGAAGCAGGGCAGCCAAGCTTAGTCACTTGCCCAGGCCACACAGCCATAGCTCAGCAAAGCTGGTAACTGGTCCAGACACGTCTGCTTCTTACCGCCTGAGGGGCAGCCCAGGGCTGGGGTCAGCCGTGGGCAGGCAGGACCCTTCTTGGGGACCATGGGATCAGCCCCTGGAAGGCACTCTGACCTGGTTGCCTGAGTGGAGCCAGTAGCTGTGTTGAAACATCATCTTTGGTAGCAGCAAAGAAGGGGAAAGACATCTAAGCGAGCATGTCGTCGGCAGCCTGGCCCTCTGGGGACTCCCTGTGGCTCGGACCATCTTACTGCCTTGGCTCTGTGTTGCGCTGGGTGAGAAGGAGAAGGGCAGCCCAGGAGTCTGCAGGCCAAGGGCAGGGTGACCAGCCTGGAGGCTGCAGGCTGCAGTGGGCTCTGCGTGGGGATCATCTGAGTACCTCGGTGGCCCTTGAGGGACAGGGCATGTGGCCCGCGGCTGGGGGCAAAGGAGGAGTGTGGGATCTGTGAGGAGCCCCCCTGCCAGTCAGTCATCAGGGTGGGTGTTAGGGGACACCAAACAAAGGTCCTAAAGGTGGTGTGCAGGTCAGATTTATCCTGTCAGTGTATTTGATTTGCCTTACAGAGTGCTTCTTAAAAATTTTATTTATGCCCTAACATTTTCCTATAAAAATCCAGGTTTGAAGTTTCTCTTGAAAAACATGGAGGATCTGGACACCTTGTGTGAGAGGAAAGAGGTTGCCTATGCAGTTGGTGAAAGTGTTACCACAGACCCCACCACTCTCTATAGTACCCCCTTCACTGCTTATATGTCCCCTGCCTTGGTGGGCCACTCTGTTAGCAGCCTCCACCATGGATGGGGATGCCCTCCACGAGTCCTTGGCCCCTCCCCAGGACCCTCAATCTGGCTATGATCCTGGTTGCCCTAGAGAGGAATATGGGGGTGGTGACAGGTACTCAAGGTCATTGGTGTTAGCAATGTAGGGAGTGAATGGGGGAGCAGTGGGAGAGGGCTCCCCCACCCCAGAACTAGCGATTTTGGTTTGGGCTGGAAACCTGGTGGGAGCAGCCACCCGGGGACCCTGTGTGTGGCTTGGCCTCTGGTTCTCTCATGCTGGGAGAGAGAAGGCCAGGGCTGATTGGCCCCAGTCACACTGTCACAGAGGAAAACTCCACCCACTCTGGGGGAGATGAAGGGAAAGGGCAAAAAGAGGTTCCTAAGATTTCCAGAAGCTTCCAGATATACCACAAGCTTCCAGGACAGACAACAGACATTGAAGCAACTGTTCTTAACCCCAAGCTGAGGGGGAGGCAAAGATGTGGGGAGAAGGCTCCACAGCTCCCAGGGTCAGGCACGCCCTCTGGGGGGCACAGGGATAGCTCCCTGGTGTCGGGACAAGGGGTAAGTACTGGGTCGGGCTCGGCTGAACCATGGGGCAGGACCCACCCAGCAGGCCCCCAGGTGACCTTGGGCACAGAGCAGCTGCTGCCAGGTGAAGATGAGCCTGGGGGTGATGGGGTGACGTCACGGGGAGAGAGACCGAGAGAGAAGGAGAGATGGAGAGAGACAAAGAGACAGAGACAGACACAGAGATGCATAGAGACAGTGAGAGACAGGTTGAGAACAAGAAAGAGCAGGAATCTGGATGAACCCCGTGGGGCCTGTGGGTTCCACCTGACTTGGGACAAGCTGGGTGCCCACCCGCCTCCCTTGAAGACCTGACCGCAGGTCCTCACCTCTCCCCTTCCAAGGCCTGGCTCACGGCCCATGCCGGGGAGCATCCGGTGCTAATGATGTTGGCACACACCAGGGGCTCAAGAACTCTCCTTGTAATGGCTGCTGCTCCGTCTCCTGCCAGTGGATCCCTGCTCACCAGGGGAAGCGCACCAGGAAGGCCTCAGCCAGCCTGGGGACATCTGGGAAAGGACCACCGGGGCTGGGTGGGCTTCTGCCGATGGCCAGTAAGATCGGGCAAGGCCAGTGCCATCCTCAGCAGCAGGGCCTGGCAGGAAGGCTCGGCAACCCCTCTGAGCCCAGCCTCGGGCCCCAGGCCCTGCCCACCAAGAGGGGTCTGTTGTCGAGGGCCCACGGACTGGGGCTTTGGGACATCGACGACAAAATCAAAAACATATTTTTCTGTGTTGGAAGACTGAGTCGTGATAAGTTTGGAAAGTAATAAACATTAGAGCTTTGCAGACCATTTCCCAGCATCTCACAGCACCCTGGCTTCATGCAGCCGGAGTGGTGCACCCCCAAGTGCATGCGGCCTGGACCAGGGGCTGCTCTGATCAGTAAAGGCGGGGCCGTGCTCTGGAAGGCTGAGAGCACTTCATTAGAGGCTGGTGATGGGGAGCTTCCAAGTGGGTGATTTGGAAGCCCACGAGCAGGCAACGTGGGGGTAAAATGCCCCGTCGGAAGTTGTGGCCAAACTGAATGGTTATTCACAGTGTGGTTTCCAGCTGCTTCCACATCTGCCTGCGCCAGCTGGGAGTCTGGGTGAGTTACGCCTCCCTGTGTGGATCTCAGTTGCCCCAGCTTCTCCAAGACATCGGCCGATCTGCTGTGACTCCGACCTTCTTCCGAGCAGGCTCGAAGGTGGCCCCCGGGGCTTCCTGGAGATAGAACCTCTGCCTCAGACGGATCTTCCACGTCATGAACTGGCCTGAGTAACACAGGACCAAAGACGGCAGAGGGCCCGGAAGGGGTCTGCTCCACCTCACTTCTGTGCCTGCTGCTGGCCTTCGCTGGCTGGATAGACACGTAGAAACTCCTTTTGTGTGGAAGCCAGGGGGATCAGAGCGTGTGGGTGCAGAGCCTTTAGCAGCATGGGGTCTGTGGGCCACGCTGTGGGTGCAGATCAGAGCGTGTGGGTGCAGAGCCTTTAGCAGCATGGGGTCTGTGGGCCACGCTGTGGGTGCAGATCAGAGCGTGTGGGTGCAGAGCCTTTAGCAGGATGGGGTCTGTGGGCCACGCTGTGGGTGCAGATCAGAGCGTGTGGGTGCAGAGCCTTTAGCAGGATGGGGTCTGTGGGCCACGCTGTGGGTGCAGATCAGAGCGTGTGGGTGCAGAGCCTTTAGCAGCATGGGGTCTGTGGGCCACGCTGTGGGTGCAGATCAGAGCGTGTGGGTGCAGAGCCTTTAGCAGGATGGGGTCTGTGGGCCACGCTGTGTTCAGGCACCCGGTTCAGGGGGCTTTCCTCCCCGGCTGGTGGCCTCTGACGTGTCGTGAGCCCCCTCTGCGCTTCTGATTTCTTGGCCTTCCTCTGTACCCGGCACAGGGCTGTGCCTCTAGTTTGACCTCTCTTGGCCCTCCTTTATCTCTCTGGGACCCTCCCTTCCTGGAATTGGACCCCAGGACTCCCCTGACCCATAGAGACTCCCTCTGGCACTGAGTCCCATGAAGAGTCCCCTCCTGGGTGGCCCCTGCACAGAGGCCTCCGCGATGGGACCCTTGCTGTGCAGGCTGATGGCGCTAGCTCTGCCTTCTGCTCTGACCACCATACAAGCTCACCCCCGTCCTGAGCAGAGCTGATGGCCCAGCTCACGGGCTTGTCTCATACATACACAGGCACCTTGCACGGATCAGGCCCACAGAGGCACACGATTTTTGCCTCCTTTCGCCTCGCTCATTTCTGTTTAAAATATTATGCCTGCACAGCATGTGTAATTTATATATTTCCATAATCCCAGCCTGATTTCTAAAGAGACTCAAGCAGACCAGAGAAGGTAGTTTGAGTTCAGGATGAGTAATATTGAATCGTCCAACCTGAAATGGAGCCGTGACAATCCCACCAGATAAGGTGGAGTCTGTGTCCTTGCTGTGTAGTTCTCATGATGCACCATCACTGTAGCCGTGCTCAGAGGGGTAGAACCAGGGTCCTCGGAGATCGCTCAGACCCTCACTTTACAGAGAGGAGAGTGAGGTCCATCACATGGGCTCTTGTCTCTTCTCTGCTTCCTGGTCTCTCCAAGGTCCAAAGGACTCCTCAGCTGGAGGCTATTTTCAGGTTATGTCCTCTTACACATCCCCACCCAGGCATGTACACAGCTCTTGTGACAGTAAGAACCAAGAGGACTGCCTGTCCATGCACTAGCCCACCCACCGAGAGGAAAGCCCACCTTAGAATGCGAGGAATCCTGCAAAGAGTGGCTCCAAGTTTACCTGTGTTGCTGAATCATAGTGTCCAGGCAAAGGCTCCAGGGATCCTGGAGAAACGAGGTGGGAGGTGCCCATTTTTTGATGGCTAAAGCAATTTATTTTAAAGAAAGACTGATGAGTACAAAGACATTCCTGTGGGAGCAGGTGTGTCGGCCACCTAGTGTAGGTGTCTGATTTCCTTCCACAACTGGTTCATTTAAAAAATGCACATTCTTCTGATTGTCAAAGTCATCTGTGCTGATGACACACACACACACACACACACACACACACACACACGCCGGTACACACCGAGAAACACATAAAAAAGAAAATAACTATCACAAGTGGCACCACCAAGAAGATTTTAGCAACATTCTGGTAAATTTCTTCAGTTCTAGACACCCAGCTGTACACAAGAGAGGGATTGTTTTAAACACTGTCGCTATCGTATCGTCACTGTGCCATGTAATGCTGTGGGAGCTTCATTTTGCTTACATATTTGCTTGTATTTCTAATCATTTCTATTCATAGATTCCTGGAAGGGGAATCACGGGGCTGAAGGGTGTGAACATGTTGAGTATTTCTTGCCAACTAGTCTTCCAGAAAGTGAGTCACTTTATTTGCTCTCCAGGAGCATGACGGTGCCCACCACCAGGCTTTAAAAAAGGATCAGGGCTGGAAATGACTCAGAAGTGAATCTGGTGCCTAGCTATCTAGTGACTAGATGCCAGTCCAATCACCACGTGAAGCAGGAGCTGCCTGGCATGGGGCCCTGTGCTGAAGCTTCAGGGACAGAGGGCTGGCTCCCTGTAGGAAAGCCTGCACCCCTGCAGGTTCTTAGGTTGGCTCTGTGTGCCCTTGGCCGCCAGGCACCTTCCCACCAAAGACTGTCTGAGGCAGTGGTGAGTCTGTGTGGTGGGCAGGCCCCCTCCCCCTCCCATCCCTCCATCACCCATGTCAGTCATGGTAGACCTAGGTTCTAGTACTCCTTATTCAAGTTGGGGAACTCCTTTAAGAAAAAAAACACAAAAGTATGAATACAAAATTAGGTCTAAAAGTGAATATTTCCAATGTGACCAGAATCACAACAAATCATACATTTTAAAAAGCTGATAAATAATATAAATATCATAAAACCCTTCAAAAACACAATTTTGACTCACTTCTAGCCATACTTCTATAATACTTTCCTTACGTTTTTGGCTGGGTCGCCTTTGTTCTCTTCATATGACAGTGATTTTCTACAGTCATAATAAAAAGATAATTTAGTCTTTCTTCAGTGTATGGCTGATCAAAAATAGTAAAAGTTTTTGGGTCGTTTAGAAAAATTGCTTTCAATTTCATAACTCATTGGTAATGACATGTAAATTATAGTATTATTATCAAATTTGGGGAACATTTGTATCATGTTTCTGTGTGTATGTGAGCTATAAGATTTTAGGGCATTTCAAGGTTTCTCATGGTTACTATTCTTAAATATTCTCTGAATGATGATATTCACATCTTTGTCACTTTGTGTTTTCTTTGCTGTCAGTTTTAGTGAATTCAGCAAGAAATTGAAATATCTTCCCAATATCTTCCTGGGATTCACTCCTTTTAATTAGTTAGATTACTAAACCCATCCAAGAACCTATGTATTATTTTTTTAGAGATTTATCTCTTCCTCTTCATGGTAAAATCTGAACATTTAAAATTTTAATTTGATTAACGATAATTTTTATTGATTCCATTGCACATCTTTATACCTCGTCTTATACTCCCCTAATTTTTATCTGATTTTTTTCTCAGTTTCTTTTTTTAAAAATTGAAGTCCAGTTGCTGTACAATATTATATAAGTTACAGGTATACAATATAGTGATTCACAATTTTAAAAGTTATACTCCATTTATAGTTATAAAATATTGCTATATTCCCTTTATCGTACAATATATCCTTGTAGCTTATTTTATACCTAATAGTTTGTACCTTTTACTCCCCTACCACTACATTGCCCCTCTCCCCCTTCCCTCTCCCCCTTGGTAACCACAATTTTGTCTTCTATATCTGTGAGTATGCTTCTTTTCTCAGTTTCTTAATTAAAAATTTAAGTACAAGAAATTACGTGTATGTTCAAATTGGAAAACTATAACTTTCCATTTGATTTATTGCAACATTTTAAAACATCTTTCTAAATTAAAATTTGAACAATATATTCCCAATTGAACCTCTCCTTAGCTGGATACCAAAGCGCCTGGGGCCCCACCAATGCCACCTGATGGGGGTTGGGGGGTATATGTGACAAATGGGAAGCCTCAGTGCAAAGAGAAGGCAATCTTACTTTTTATATTGTTAGGGTCCCTCCTGGGGCTTTGGAAGGGGTTCCTGTAAATTGGGGGCCTGTCCTATAAGACTCATTAGCTTGAAGGTAAATTCACCTGCAGCATCAGTCTTGGACTGCCGTCCCCACCTCCTTCTGCCCTGTGGAGTCTCTATTCAAAGGACTTTTGGCTTTTCTAACCTAAAGCCTTAGCCTGAGATGGTGACTGTGGCTTAGCAGGCCAGATGAGACGGACCTGGCCATGTTCATTGTTCAGCTTCATCAGGGCCGCTTAGGAGACATTCCTGTAACTCTTGACAAACCTGCTCTCTCATGTTGAGAAGTGTCTACAAATCTGTGTTTGTGCATGGGTTAAAGAACTAGGAAGAAGACCTGGATATAACTTATGGATCTATCTATCTTACAAACTCCTTAAAATAGCTTCAGGTTTACTTTTGTCTTTAAAAATCAATATAATTCGGGCTTCCCTGGTGGCGCAGTGGTTGAGAGTCCGCCTGCCGATGCAGGGGATGCGGGTTCGTGCCCCGGTCTGGGAAGATCCCACGTGCCGCAGAGCGGCTGGGCCCGTGAGCCATGGCCGCTGAGCCTGCGTGTCCGGAGCCTGTGCTCCGCAACGGGAGAGGCCACAACAGTGAGAGGCCCGCGTACTGCAAAAAAAAAAAAAAAAAAAGTTAACAATAAGAAAATGAGCAACTCAATTAAAAATGGGCAAAAAAATTATACGTACTGTATGATTCTAACCAAATGATAACCTGGAAAAGGGAAAGCTATGGGGACAGTAAAAATATCAGTAATTGCCAGGGGCTTCTCGGGAGGGAGGGATGAACAGGAGAATCGCAGATGATTTTTAGGGCAGAGAAGATACTATGACATTGCAGTGGTGGATACATGTCATTACAGGCAGAGCTCAGAGGTACTGCGTGCTCAGCTCCAGACCAGTGCAATAAGGTAAATATTGCAAAAAGCAAGTCACATGAAGTTTTGGTCTCCCAGTGCATATAAAATTTATGTTTATACTATACTGTAGTCTATTAAGTGTGCCATAGCATTACACCTAAAAAACAATGTACATACCTTAATTAAAAAATGCTTTAGGGACTTCCTTGCTGGCGCAGTGGTTAAGAATCCGCCTACCAATGCAGGCGACACGAGTTCGAGCCCTGGTCCAGGAAGATCCCACATGTCGCAGAGCAACAAAGCCTGTGCATCACAACTACTGAGCCTGCGCTCTAGAGCCCGTGAGCCACAACTACTGAAGCCCGTGCACCTAGAGCCCGTGCTCTGCAACAAGAGAAGCCACCACGATGAGAAGCCCACACACGGCAACAAAGAAGCCCCCGCTCACCACAACTAGGGAAAGCCGCGAGCAGCAAGAAAGACCCAACGCATAAATTTATTTATTTATTTATAAATAAATTTATTTATAAATACATTTATATATTTATAAATGTATTTATAAATAAATGTATATAAATTATTTATATATTTATAAATTTATTTATAAATAAATTTATTTTAAAACATGCTTTATTTCTAAAAAATGCTAACCATCATCTGAGGCTTCAGTGAGTCATAGGAGTGACATCAAAGATCACCGACCGCAGATCACCATAACAAATATAATAATAATGAAAAAGTTTGAGATATTTCGAGAATTACCAAAATGGGACAGACATGCAGTGAGCAAATGCTGTTGGAAAAATGGCGCCAATAGACTTGCTCATTGCAGGTTGCCACAAACCTTCAATTTGAAGAAAACACAGTATCTGTGAAGCACAATAAGAAGTACAATAAAAATCAGTATGCCTGTGTACGTTTGTCAAAACCCATAGAATGTACAGCACCAAGAGTGAACCCTAATGTAAACTATGGACTTTGGGTGATAAAGATGTGTAAGTGTAGGGTCATTGATTACAATGAAGGTACCACTCTGGTGGTGGGATGTTGATAACGGGGAGGTTGTGCGTGTGAGCGCAAAGACATATGGGAAATCTCTGTATTACTCTAGGCTCAATTTTGCTGCGAACTTACTTCTCTAAAAAATAAAAGCTATTAAAAGCAATAGAGTCAATGGTTTTCTAACTTATTTAATAGCCATTTCCAAGTAATTCATTCAATCCATATTTACTAATCGATCTCTGAGGCCCAAGGGACATAGTCAAGAAAAAGGCTGGAGAGATTCCTAGGGTCACAGCAACATAATGCTGCAGGAAGACAGTCATCTAGAAGGGCAAATAAATTAAAAAATCATAATCGCAGTAAATGTTTTTTCAGTCGTCCGCATTTCACAGAAATAATGAGCAGGGGGGACTCAAGGTAGTCTAGAGGGTGGGGGTGTCTTTCCCAAGGAAGTGACATCTGACCTGAAGGGTGGCTGGAGTCACTCAGGTCAAGAGAGTGGCAGCAAGAGAGCAGGGAGAAGGACGTGTGTGGAGGCCCCGAGCAGGAAGGAGCTGGGACTCTAAGGTGCAGAGAGAAGGAGCCTATGGCTGCAGCTTAAGTTGCAAGAGGGTGGCTGTCTGAGGGCTCCGTAGAGGGGGCAGGGCCAGCCCTGCAGTGCCTGGGGGCCCTCGCCAGGGCTCTGCTCTCTCTCCAGATGGATCAGAAATATTTGAAGGGCTTTAGTGAAGGGGTGGAAATGATCGGGTTTGTGTTTCAAAAATATTACCCTGGCTAATGCACAGAATGGATCAGGTGAGAGAAAGGTGAAAATGGGAGACTAGTTAAGAGGCATCGCAGTGACCCAGGCAGGAAAGCGCGTTGACCAGTGTGGTGGGAGAGACATGGACAGAGCCAGGAGAGCTCCTTAGGCCAGGAGCCAGGGGACGGTGTCAGAGAGAAAAAGTGTTGTATCCTGAGATACAGGACACTGGAGGGGAAGAGACCTGGGAACAAGGATGAGGTGTCACTGAGGACTTGCTGAGTGAGATGTGCCTGGGCTGCATGCGGTTGGAGCCCCGCACTCGGTCTGGGCTGGAGACATGTCTCTGAGCAGATAGACAGTTAATTAGAGCCATGCGGTGGATGAAATCATCTAAGGGGAACGTGTGGGCTGAGACGAGCAGGGAACAGGGCCCCCATGGCCGCCTCCATCCTCTGTCAGGAGATCATCAGATCATCAGCGACAAGAGCTAGAGCCCAGATTTGGTCCATGCTCTACAGGTGACAAAGGCCTCGCACCCAACAATGTCCTTATGATTCCTCACAGACCCTTAGAGGCGAGCATGCTTGTACCCACCGGGAGGCTTTGCAGTGCAGGGGAGGCAGAGCGGGACTAAGAATCACAGAGGCTGAGGCTCTGATTCACAGGGTATTAATCCTGACCACCGAGAGTCATGGGAATCCAACGACACACTGCATTTCCAAAGCACCAGGCGCCGCACCTGACACACGGCTGTTGAGGTTTTAAGGGACTCGTAAATAACACCCCATTACTCTCCTCCTCTGCTCACATCCAACTGGGAAATGAGACGCTGGAGCCAGATCAACTGAGAAATGGACGAGTGGCAGAATCCTTGTGGTCCTGCTGATGGACAGTAGGCCTTAGCTCTGTGGTCCACACGGGGTACTCAGCTTCCTGCACCTGCCACCATCCTCCTGGTCACACCGTCACATCATGGGGCAGCCCACCTGAGAGATCGTGTGGGCTGGCAGAGCAGAACAGTCAAACTCACCCAGAGCAGAGGGAGGGCCAAGAGGGTCTGAGTATTCTGGGGGCTGCCTTCTTTTTTTTAAAAAAATTAATTAATTTATTTATTTATTTTTGGCTGTGTTGGGTCTTCCCTGCTGCGCACAGGCTTTTTCTAGTTGTGGTGAGCGGGGGCTACGCTTCGTTGCAATGCACAGGCTTCTCATTGCGGTGGCTTCTCTTGTTGTGGAGCACGGGCTCTAGGCACGTGGGCTTCAGTAGTTGTGGCATGAGGGCTCAGTAGTTGTGGTTCACGGGCTCTAGAGCACAGACTCAGTAGTTGTGGTGCAGGGGCCCAGTTGCTCCGTGGCATGTGAGATCTTCCCAGCCCAGGGCTCGAACCCATGTCCCCTGCATTGGCAGGAGGATTCCTAACCACTGCACCACCAGGGAAAGCCCTGGGAGCTGCCTTTTGATGGCTCTGCCCCACCCAAAGTAGAGCTTCGGACAGTGCTGTCACCCACCACCAGCTGGGGTGGGGGAGGGCAGCAGGGATCCCCACATGGCATTGTAAAGCCCTCTATCACACCACCACCAATAGGTGATGGTAAATACTTATTCTCTACTTTACTGTTTTCAGGGTCACAAGGAGGTGCTTCTTTCTGTCCTGTTGGTTATGTCTGTCAGACATGATCTCTGATGTCTGGGTCACAGGTATCAGAATCTGGGCACCAGCTCCCTTCCATGTGGTCTTTGGGTCCCATGGACGTGGCCACAGTGTGGATGGCATATGTTGATCCAGGCATCCCCAGCTGTCTGTGCTCAGGGCACCAGAGAGGTAAACACTGGCCCCAGTGGGGAGCTTGCCCACTTTGGTCTGTTCATGGCTCAGCACAGCTCAGACTTCCAGACATCTAGCACCCGACACACCCATCCTGTGTGTCTCCAAAGTCTCCTCTCCCCTCTCCACCTCTCCTTTCGGTCCTCTTGCCCTTACCAGTCCTTCCCAGAGACACCCATCCCCACTCTCAGGGCCGGTTATGACAGCTGGCTCTGGGATTGGATATCTGGAACAGAGAGAGACAAACCCAAAAGGCCTGTGTGTGTGTGGGCGGGGTGGGGGGGGGAAGGCAGGGTGGGCTTCCAGTTGGAATTCCCTGTCCTGGTCCAAGCACAGGTGAGGCGTTCTCACCTGCCTTTGATGCCAGGCTAAGCATCAGTCATTCATAATAATGAGAAGAACTTGTGTGGCAGGTGCACGTCTTGTTTCATTTGTTTGTGGTGCTTCTGCCCGACTGGAAGAAGTTCAGTCTGGGAAATATCGGAGCCTTCCCCTGCATCCCAAGCTCATGAAGTCCCAGGGTCCCTACAAAGAGCAGGACACTGGGACAAGCCCTCCGGCCCACTTGTTAGGGCGGAGATGCTGAGGCTGCAGCCCGTAGGGTCTCCTCAAGCCCAGTGGCCCAATGTGCCCTGAACCACAAGGTCACAGCAACCTGGGCCTGAGCAGAACATCCTGTTCCTGCGTGGGGTCTCCCATATAGGAGCCACTCCCCTCAGAGGTCCTGTCACTCCCCTGTAGGGTTGATGTCAAGCTGGGCAGGGTCTCCTCTCCTCTAGGGACCCCTGGACTTCCAGCTGCCCCGAGTCTGGGCTTTGGCAGCGAACACCTTTCCTCCTACCACCACACTGTCAGGTTTTTGAAAATCACTATCCAGGAATAGGGATGGTCTCTGGGCAGCTTCTGCTTCCTGTCCTGTTGCAACCCTCCTAAGAAGGAGGGAGTGCAAAGGCCGACTTCAGGCCTAGACAGGAGAGGGGACAGAGAGAGAACTGACAAATGCCACATCGCATCAATGATCCTGCCAACCCTGTGACTGTGTCCCACACTTGATCTCACTGCTTCCCTGTCTGTGATCTCCAGACAGATCTTCCTGACAGCACTGGGGGGCTGGGTTCTTTGGGAGAACTTTGGGGGACACTGAGCCTGAGGGTAAACTTTGCACGTTACGGGCAAAGGTAACGAATTGAAAACATGGTGTTTTTTTTGAAATCGCCACTATGTCCGGAGAACCCTGCAGTGAGCTGTCTGCTTTGAGAGGTTGTGTTGTACTGATTGCAGGATTCGCAAGAGGAGGTAGGGATTGGGCTTGGGATTCTCCACCCTGTCCCCCAAAGTGTGCCTTCCCAGGGTCATGCACTGCAACGGAGCTTGAGTCCAGCCCTGAGGGTACCCCACGGCCTCCCCAGTGCTGAGATAGAGATGTCTCTTCTTCCTGGGGCTCCACTCCCCCTTCTCCATGGCCTGTACCTCTTCTGCTCCCCACCAAGAGGGTCTCACCCCAGCCTCCTACTGGGGGTCAGTCCTTAGCTTCCCCCAGCTCCCTGATGAGAGGCACCACACCTGAACCTAGGGTGGGGCTGACAGGACAAGGGGCCTTCACAGCGCTTGCCCTGAGCAGCGGAAAGGTGCTCAGACATTTCACCCTCCCTGATGAACACTCCTCGGGGAACCCCCTGGACCTTATTACACTAACAGAGTGTCCTCCTCTGTATTCATAACCTGGTGTGTGTCTGACCCAGGAGGAGGAGAAAGGAGGAAAGAAAAAATCCTTCCCATATTATAAAAACAAACAGGGATGTATCACGAGGGAGAATGAAACTTGTGCATGAATTTTAAGGATAAGAAGCAAGACTTTAAAGAATTCTGGATTGCAGCTCCTTTCTGGGCTGTGCCCCAAATGCCCCAAATGACTTATTCATTCATTGGAGATCTGTTGGATAAAAAGTTTGAAATGTGCTGACTTCACCCATTTAATCATTTCCTTGTTGTTTCTTTAGTAGATATTTAAAAAAAATTTTATGTTTATCAAAGTCGTACATATACATAGTTTTAAAAGTTAAAGGGTTCTGCAAGGCTTATAATGAAAACCAGCATTTCCCCTCCCCCTTCCTGATCCTTACTCCCCAGAGGCCATCACTTTGAATTCTTCTCACTGATTCTTCTGCTGCTTTCCTCCTGACTCTAAAACAACATGCTTCGACTGCCATTTCTTGATTTTCCAGTTTAAATGTTATTTGATGAATTCCTACTATGAAAGAGGAGGACTTAGCACTCTGAAACCACCCTCCCGCCATGCGTAGGCACACTCTCTTCTCCTCAACCCTCGTCATGGTAGTTATAGTGTAATTTTTGGCCAAATCAATATTCGGTATTTACGTAGTTATGACTATGTTCGTATTATTCACGGCTAAACCATGTAGAGCACATTTCCTATCTTGCACAGCTTTTTGTTTTGCTTGGAATAAAGGGTTGCCAAGTTTTCCCTTTGTTTAGTGTTTGATTACCAGTCTTTTGTAGACTTTGGGCTGAAGGAGGCTATCCCTGCGCTTTGTGTCGATTCGCGTGCGCTCCAGCATGGACTGGCTGCTGCCTGTGCTGCCACCCCCCCGACCCCTATGGCCTTGGGGTCCTGTGCACCCCTTTGACTTCCCCAAGTTGGGTCCCTGTTGGCCGAATCCAATGTCCTCTCCTGGTTTCCTCCCTTGTTCTGGTGAAGCGTCTCCTCCAAGAGCTTCCTGACCAATGTTCTGTGTTAGCACAGTGTTTTGAGAGCTTGTAGAGGCAAAACTTAGCCAGTCCACCCTCACTTTTGATTGGCAGCTTGGGTGGAGATGCTTGACCCTCAGACTTTGAAGCCATCGCCCACTGCCTTCCAGCTCACAGAGCTGCTGTGGAGAAGTCAGATGCTGTTCTCATCAGGCCAGTTTCCTCTCCGAGATCTTTCAGAATTTTCTTTTTATCCTTGGGCTGCCCGGGTGTGGGTCTCATTTCACATGGGGGTTTTCAAACTGGAGGCTCATGGCTGTTACTCGCAATGTGGTAAATGTTCTTTTGTTATTTTTCTACCCCTCCTCCTCATCCCCCCAATCTATTTTCTCTGTTCTCATTTCTAACCCTTTTGTTTTTTCAGTTATGGACTTTCTGAGCTGATTGTCTAGAGTTTGTAGTTTTTCTCTCCGATGTTCCATCTCTTTTGTTTGTGTTCTGTCTTTTGGAAGATGTGTCTTAACCTTTCTATTGAGCTTCTTGTATGCTATCTGCATTGTTAATTTCCAAAACTACTTTAAAAGTCCTGAATGATTCTTTTAAAGCTTTGTTATTATTTTGTAAGCAACCCACTCACTCATTTCATGGATACATGCATTATCTTATTTCCTGGAGATAGCACTTGTAATTTATATACATAGATAATAATTTTTTTCTCCCCTGCTCCCTGAGATATCTCTGCTTCTTCGAAGTTCTTTTTTTACTCTTTGATGGTTTTGCCTCTGACTTGGTGTAACTAGTAAGGCTCTAACACACACATTGGAAGCTCTGTGTGTCTGGGTGGGGCTTTGGTGGAGGAAGACTGATCTGGGCCATTTTACTGGAGGGGGGATCCGAACTGCCAGTGTCTGTATAGAGTCTATTGGGCTGGCCTGTATCCCTAGAGAAGAATCATCCAACATACCGCTTGGCTTCTCGTTCTCAGGGAGAAAGAGGTGTAGGGTGTGGGTTTCAGCATTCAGCATGTTGACTTTCTCTTCATCCCCGTGGTCAGCCTGGTGCCCTCACCTGCATCTGTCCCCGTGGTTCCTGAGTCCAGAGCCCCCTGCTTCTCTCTCACTAGAGAGTAGAGCCCTGTCTTCTGCCAGGATGATGGGGAGGTGGTTTCCTACCTGTACAAATTGGGGCAAGGGACCATGGGCCAAAACATTCTCGTACTAATTTTTAACTATCCCTCTGTTTTCAGCTCCACCCACATCGCCACTTGCAGACCTGTCACTTGTAATCCCAACTCCTTTCTGGCAGACTCTGCTTTGCTTCCAGGCTTCCCCCACCACCTGGGTAGGTTTCAGGCTTCTCAGATCTGCTCCAGCATGACTACTCATGCAGCTGCTTTCCAGGTTCCAAGATTTCATCCCTGCTACTTCCTCTCCATTTTCTTTGCCTGTAGAAGGTTTTGCCTTATTTTCCCTTCTTACTGTCATCTAGTGAACTTTCAGGAGACACTAGATTAACACGCTTGGGAGCCCATGGGCCTTTCTTTGCTTGCTCTGTTCTGGAAACTCCTCCCACCCCGTCATGGACTGCCCCTGCCAGTCCAGGACCAGCTGCCCTGTCTCTCTCTGCCTCTCACATGGGTGGGAGGTGAATGATTAGAAAATCCTTTCAGGAGGCCTCGAATCCAGCTTTCAGACCCTGGGGACTCGTTGGCATCTACCATATTGTGCTTGATCTTTGGAGTCTGTGCACAAAGCGAGCCTGAAAGGGCCCCACTGGAGCATCCAACGTTCACTGCCTTCATCTTAACGGTCTCTTCCAACCCTTTACCCACTTTTCCATTGGACTGTTTTCTTTTTGTGATTTGTAAGCACTATGTTTGGCTGTGAGTCCTGTGCTTGTTAGAAAATTCCAAACGCTCCTTGTTTTTTTAACTTTATGATGTGTTTTGAGCTATGGAAGTTTTAAATTTTTGTAAGATTAATCAGTCAGTTGTTTCCTTTATGGCTTCTGGGTGTTGAATCTTCCTTCCTGGGGAAGAAACCCCCATCCTAAAGTTGTAAAAAAAAAACCTCTTTTTTCCCCCTAAAACTTTTGTTGTTTCTTTCATTTAGCTTTTTTAAAATATTTACTTTTCATGACAAAAAAAAATGCACCCTAATGGAGCAAAATAGTCAACACAGAGATATGTCACAGAGAGTTAACAATCTCTTCTCTTTTTACTTCCAGGCCAGCTTTCTCAGGTCACCAGCCTTAGCAGTTTGAAGCCTATCACACCCTTCTTTAAGGTCATTCAAATGTGTGTTCAGATTTATGGGATTTAGTTTTGCTTTGTTTTATCAAAATGGGAAGATGGTATTTAAATACCTCTGAAACTAATTTTTTTACACTTTATTATAGATTTTGTTGTTCCACTTTAAAAATGGTTTTAATTAAAATTTCTATTGAGGTAACTATAGATTCACGTGTACTTGTAAACAATACCATGTATCTTTTACCCAATTTCCTCCAATGGTAACATCTTGCAAAACTGTAGTCCAATGTCACAACCAGGAGGGTGAAATTAAGATGACACAGGGATCTTTTTTGTTTGTTTGTTTTGTTCTACCATCTATTTTTATTTTTTCCACAACTTTATTGGAGTATAAATGCTTTACAATGTTGTGTTAGTTTCTGCTGTACAACAAAGTGAATCAGCTATACGTACACATATATCCCCTATCCCCTTCCTCTTGAACCTCCCTCCCACCCTCCCTATCTCACCCCTCTAGGTGGTCACAAAGCACAGAGCTGATCTCCCTGTGCTATGCGGCTGCTTCCCACTAGCTAGCTATTTTACATTTGGTAGTGTATATATGTCCATGCCACTCTCTCACTTCGTCCCAGCTTACCCTTCCCGCTCCCTGTGTCCTCAAGTCTGTTCTCTACATCTGCGTCTTTATTCCTGTCCTTTCCCTAGGTTCATCAGTACTGCTTTTTAAAATTCCATATATATGTGTTAGCATATGGTATTTGTTTTTCTCTTTTTGACTTACTTCACTCTGTATGACAGGTTCTAGGTCCATCCGCCTCACTACAAATAACTCAATTTCATTCCTTTTTATGGGTTAGTAATATTCCCTTGTATACATGTGCCACATCTTCTTTATCCAATCATCTGTTGATGCACACGTACGTTGCTTCCATGTCCTGGCTATTGTAAATAGGGCTGCAATGAACATTGTGGTACATGTCTCTTTTTGAACTATGGTTTTCTCATGGTATATGTCCAGTAGTGGGATTGCTGTGTCATATGGTAGTTCTATTTTTAGTTTTTTAAGGAACCTCCACACTGTTTTCCATAGTAACTGTATCAATGTACATTCCCACCAACAGTGCAGGAGGGTTCCCTTTTCTCCACACCCTCTCCAGCATTTATTGTTTGTAGATTTTTTGATGATGGCCATTCTGACCGGTGTGAGATGATATCTCATTGTAGTTTTGATTTGCATTTCTCTAATGATTAGTGATGTTGAGCATCCTTTCATGTGTTTGTTGGCAATCTGTATATCTTCTTTGGAGAAATGTCTGTTTAGATCTTCTGCCCATGTTTGGATTGGGTTGTTTGTTTTTCTGATATTGAGCTGCATGAGCTGCTTGTATATTTTGGAGATTAATCCTTTGTCAGTTGCTTCATTTGCAAATATTTTCTCCCATTCTGAGGGTTATCTTTTCCTCTTGTTTATGGTTTCCTTTGCTGTGCAAAAGTTTTTAAGTTTCATTAGGTCCCATTTGTTTATTTTTGGTTTTATTTCCCTTACTCTAGGAGGTGGGTCAAAAAGGATCTTGCTGTGATTTATGTCATAGAGTGTTCTGCCTATGTTTTCCTCTAAGAGTTTTATAGTGTCTGCCCTTACATTTAGGTCTTTAATCCATTTTGAGTTTATTTTTGTGTAAGGTGTTAGGGTGTGTTCTAATTTCATTCTTTTACATGTAGCTGTCCAGTTTTCCCAGCACCACCTATTGAAGAGTCTGTCATTTCTCCATTGTATATTCATGCCTCCTTTGAAGATGATCCAGGGATCTTATCCCTAGTTTTATTTGTACTCCTTTGTGTGTGTGTGTGTGTGTGTGTGTGTGTGTGTGTGTGTGTATACGATTTTATCATGGGGGTAGGTTCATGTATCCACCACCACAATCATGATGCAGAACAGTCCATCACCATCAGGATCTTTCTTGTCTCCCTTTTATAACCACACCCACTTCCCTCCTACACGCTCCCAACATACAACCCCTCACCCCCCTTCCTCCCATCCCTGACCTGTGGCAACACTAATCTGTTCCCTATTCCTATAATTTTGTCATTTCAAAATGTTATATTAGTGGAACCTGCAGTGTCATATCTTTTGGGATTGGCTTTACTCACTCAGCCTAATCCTCTGGATCTTTATCTGGGTTACCGGGTCTCTCAGTAGCTCCTTCCTTTTATTGCTGAGTAGGTGCACAGTATGGATGGACCACAGTTTGTTTAACATTCACCTGTAAAAGGATATCTAGTCTGATTTTAGTTTTGGGCTACTATGAATAAAGCTACGATGAACTTTGAGTACAAGCTTCTGTGTGAACACAAGTTTCACTTCTCTGGAAAAATGCCCAGGAATGAAAATTTCTGGGTCGTATGGTAATTGCATATTTAGTTTTTTTTTTTTTTTTTTTTTTTTTTTGCGACACACAGACCTCTCTCACTGTTGTGGCCTCTCCCGTGGCGGAGCACAGGCTCCGGACGCGCAGGCTCAGCGGCCATGGCTCACGGGCCCAGCTGCTCCGCAGCATGTGGGAATCTTCCCAGACCGGGGCATGAACCCCACTGCGCCACCAGGGAAGCCCGCATGTTTAGTTTTATAAAAAATTGCCAAACCATTTTCAAGACTGTGAAACTATTTGTTTAAATATTGTTTGAGACCCCTTGGGGTTCATAAACACAGATCTAGCCTTTTTGTTTTTCATAGCTCCATAACATGCTATAGTGTGGATATCATGCAACTGATTTCACCATTCAGGCTGTCTCAGTGTTTTACCACTGCCAGTGATGCTGAGATAGACATCCTTTTACAGAGAGTCTTACATACTGGTGACTTGATTTCCATAAGCTAGATTTTCAGAATTGAAAACTTTAGTAGATATTGCATATTACTTTCCAAAAAATTATAGGAATTCATACTCTCACAAGCAGTATATGAAGCTAGTCGTTTCCCTACCTCCTTGCTAGCAAAGTAAATTGTCAGTCTTAGTTTTATTCTAATATTCTATTTTTTTAAGGTTATTTAAATTCCTGTGGAATTTACTTTGGAGTACATTGTAGAATAGGGGTCTAACTTTATTCCTCCCACGCCAAGTTCTTCTAGTTAGCTATTACTGCACGGCAAGCTATCCCAAAACTTAGTGACCAAAACCAATAATTTATTATTATTACATCTTGTGATTATGGGATTAGAAATTGGGTCAGGGCATAGCAGCAATGACTCCTTCTTGGTCCATGATGTCTGGGAACTCAGCTAGGGTACCTCACACAGCTGGGGGCAGAAACAGTTGAGGGCTGACCCAGCATCTTCCTCCATCTCTCTTTTCCCCTGGCGTGTCCATGTGGTAAGCATGGATTTCCTCACAGCATGTCTGTCTTAGGGTATCAAACTTCTCACATGGAAGCTCAGGGCTCCAAGAGAGAAGGAGCAGCTTCAGCCGTCCCTTAAAGGCTAGGACTGGAGCTGACATAGTGTCACTCCCACCACCCTCTATTGGTTAAAGCAGTTAACCTCCAGCCCAGATTCACGGGAGGAAGCTTAGACTCCACCTCTCAATGGGAAGAGTATCAAGGACTTTATAACTATCTTTGATCTGTTACACAGGTGTTGATACCTAATTCCGCTAGTGTTATTTATTTAATTATTCTTTATTCATTGAATTGAAATACTCCTTTTTTTCCCCTGGTCTCTCTTCTGTTTCACTGATTCATTTGTTTTTTCATCAACTAAAGCCATTATGTTCTGATTCTTATGGCATTACAGTATATTTTGATAGCTAGTAAGGTTTGTACCCCATTATTGGCTCCCCTGTCCCAGAATTTGCTACCAATTCTGGCTTATTTACACATTCAGGTGATACTTTTCCTGCCTTGGGATTTGGGAATGCCTGTTTTTCCCTTTGAGGGATGGCTGGTACTGTCCAGTCCGTTTGGGTTACCTGGATGGGGGTTCCCTGGACCCAGATCTTGGCATCAACTCCAAAGTGTGAACCAAGGCTGGGGAAGAAAAGAAGGTTGCTCATCCCAGTGAGAGGAACTACAGGGTCTCCTGCCTCGGGAGCTTTAAACAAGCAGCACTCACACAAGCGTAGTAAGTGCTCTGAGCTCCCAGGCGGCTGCCCTCCCTTCATTGTGGTCTATGCACACACTGAAGCCTGTTTTAGAAATGCTGAGGGAAGGGATAATTTGGGGCAATGTTTCAGCCCTGCAGGAAGACTCTGAGCCCTGTCATCTGAGTCAGAACATCCATTGCAAGAAACACGCCAGGCCCAGTTACAGCCACCTCCAGGCACGGTGAAGAGAGACCCAGATCAAAGTAACATTCCATGCCTGGGACATGTGTTGTAGTGTCCATTTCCTAGATGTAGAAATGAAAGGGAAGTTTAAGGGAAGAGGTGTTATACTTTTGCATGGAAAGCTGCAAACTCAAACTGTGAACCAGTGTTTCTTTCTTTCAAAGGACTGAGTAATCAGTGTTGCTTTGGTTTTGATTTTCCATGTAAAAGAAAAGGGCAGAAACATTGTTTCTTCTGAGAGCTACCATCCACACCTAGGAAGCCTGGGGGAGATTAGAGGGAAGATTAATGTGTGACATTTATACATGGGGTTTGGGAAGGATTGTTGCTTTTTATAAATCCATTTCTGTTGCCCGTGGTCTCAGTAGATATGGATTGGTCACTGGTGGTTGCTTAACCATAAGATAACCTAAGGCAAATTCCCATCTGCCTCTAATGAGCAGCCTCTCAACAGGCCATAATAAAATCTGCATGTGTAAGTTTTCCTAGACGATGGAAGGACTCACTTTACCCATTTCCATGAGATTTGGGGGACATGTTATGACTGCTAAGATGGAAAGTAAGTTTCAGGTGCCATCTATCTGGATCTATAGAGTGGTAGTCACAACAGGCCTGTGCCAACTTCTAAGGGGACCAATAGATGTAAAGGTCTGCTATGCGTTAAAGCAGACTGCCGTTCCAGGGCATGGGATAAGGAGGTCCTGTGTGGTTGTACACTCTGGGCACTGAACAAGGGTAAAGGTGTCCCTGCTTTCAGCTTTTATGAATTGGAGAAAACAATATTTATCAAGTGATAGAGCAGAGAGGTAAGTAAGTTAAAGGAAATGGCTCCATTTGATACGATGGAAACATTTCAGACTTGATAGAATACAGTATGTCAGAGCAACCATGAAACAGGCTCTAGTAGGGTGACAAGGAACACAAACCTTTATCCCAGGTGGCTGTAGGCTGTAGTGCCTTCATGTAGCACATTTGCTTGGGTGTGGCCATACTAGCTGGGAAGGGCCAGCTTCTGTGCTGACTGGGCAGTGCCTGTGCTGAGCCCATTACAATAGGATGAAGGGGAAATGGACATGGGAAGATCCTGTCCTATTAGATCTATCAGACCACCCTCCCCCACTTACTTCTGTAGCCTCCATTGTTTAGTCTCTTATTTGCCATCGGCCTCTAGCCAAACTCTTAAATTCCCAGTTCCTCCCTGCATCCTGCTCCGTCTTTATTTAGAACACACACACACACACACACACACACACACACACACACACACACACACACAATTCCCTCTGCCTACAGTGATTTTCCATGATATTTAACCTGGTGAACTCTTCCCTTTGTGTTTTCCAACATCTACGACCTGTGCAATGTTCAAAACCCCAACAGGACACAAACACACGCACTGCTTGGTCTGTCTCCCCTCTGCCCTCGTGCCTGCGCTCCCCCAGATCTCAGCACAACGGCGCTGCCTCAGGAGCTTACCTGCTTCCCGTAACCCAGCTACACTCTCCTGGGAGGTTAATCTTAGTTCTTAGGAAAACTTTTAAGTATCTATTTGTGGTTATTTGTTTAGTGTCTGTCTTCCCCATGGAGTTGTAGGCATCAGAAGGAGAGAAACACTATGTATTTTGTTGTTGTTGCTGTTGTTTGCGGTATGCGGGCCCCACTGCTGTGGCCTCTCCCGTTGCGGAGCACAGGCTCCGGACGCACAGGCTCAGCGGCCATGACTCACGGGCCCAGCCGCTCCGCGGCACGTGGGATCTTCCCAGACCGGGGCACGAACCCGCGTCCCCTGCATCGGCAGGCGGACTCCCAACAACTGCGCCACCAGGGAAGCCCCCAACACTATGTATTTTGTTCACTACTTTTCTCAGCGTGCAACCCAGAGCTTGATGCTTGGATGTTTCATCAAAGCTGGTTGTCTATGCTCATCCTGCTGCTTCAAGAATAAAGACTGATGCATTCGTTTTCTCAGGATGCTGAAACAATCATAACTGGGGGCTTAAGACAACAGAAACTTGTTCTCTCCCAGTTCTGGAGGCCGGAAGTCTGCCGTCAAGGTGTTGGCAGGACCGTGTTCCCTCTCAAGGCTTTAGAGGAGGATCCTGCCCTGCCTTTCTCTTAGTTTCTGAGGTTACTGGCGACCTTTGCTGTTGCCTGGCTTGTAGGTGCACCACTCCAGTCTTTGCTTCCATTGTCACCTGACGTTCTTCCCATGTGTCTATTTGCATATCTTCCTCTTCTTATAAAGACACAGTCATATTGGATTAAGGGCTCACTCTACACCAGTATGACCTCATCCTAACTTAACTAACTATACCTGCAATGGGCATATTTCCAAATAAGGTCACGTTCAGAAATTCCAGGAGGGACACGAATTTGAGGGCATACGATCCAACCCTGCACAACTAAGGTATCTCCCTTTCTGCCTTCAGCTATTGCTGAGATGATGCTCCTGTGCCCTCTGCACTGATGGATGTGTCCACACTCCCACAGGCTCCATGAGAACAGCGGGTGCTTCTGGTTGGTGCCTCCTGATCTGTGATAGAAAGTTGTGGAGGAACAAGGGAAGGCTGAGGACTCCTGAGAGAGGAGACCCCATCTTGCACTGACAATCCAGAGGGAAGGATTCAAACCCAGGTTTCCGGGAAGTCAGCAAATACTTGTTTCTTCTGCACACCTGCAAGCTGCTGACACAACTGCAGGATGGGAGGGCGTGGCTCCTGAGTATTGAGAATGACCTTGAATTCTTCCCTGGTAATGACAGAGCACCTTTATCACGGGGCCTTGGCACTGCTCCTCTGGGTTCTTCCTAAATCATGAGGTTTGAATTACAACTTGCTAAGGGAGTGGGATGCAAATTCATCCCAGCTTTGTTAGCTAAAGGGCCTGAGTATGTGACCTTGGGCATGGACATCTTTGAAGTCCAGAACACATGGGTTGGAGGAGTGGAAAGTGGGCCTCAGACAGGCTCCCCTCACACCTTGGAGTCAGACATGTCCGTGGGCAACTGGCAAGCCCTGGCCTCTAAAAAGACTCACACCCCATTACATTCTGCCGTTGCCAATGTAGGGGGTGGGTGGGCTTGGTCTGGTTTCCAGGAAGGAAAGAGAATAAATACAAGAGCAATTGTATTAGAGAAGACTGGGTGGGGTGGAGAGACATGGGGAAGTCAGAGCATTTTATCCAGTTGGCTCTCAAGTACATAAAATCTGTAGCAGGACTGCTGGAGGGATAAAAGTAATGACCTTGTCAAGGAAAACCATGGACATCTTTATTGAGCTATAATTTACATTCCACACAATTCACGCATTTCAAGTGTACAATTTGATGATTTTGATATATTCACAAGTTGTGGAATTTCAACAGTCAATTTTAGAACATTTTCATCACCCCAAAAAGAAACCCTGCATCTCCTAGCTCCAATTCCCCCACTCCCCAAGCTATAGCAAACCACTAAGCTACTTTCTGTCTCTATAGATTTGCCTGTTCTGCACATTTCATATAAATGAAAACATACAACATGTAGACTTTTGTGACTGGATTCTTTCACTTAGCATCATGTTTTTAAGGTTCATCCATGTTGTAGCACATATCAATACTGCATTCCTTTTACGGCTAGATAATAGTCCATTGTATGAATATACTAAATTTTGTTTATCCAATCATCTTTTGATGGACATTTGGGTTTCACACCTTTTGGCTATCGTGAATAATGCTTTTATACATTCGTATGCAAATTTTTGCGCAGACATATGTTTTCATTTCTCTTGAGTATATACTTAGGAGTGAAATTGTTAGGTTTTATGGTAACTCTATTTTTAACATTTTGAGGAACGGCCAGACTGTTTTTCATAACAGCTGCACATTTTGCATTCCTATCAGCAATGTATGAGGGTTCTAATTTTGCCAATATTTGTTATTATCTGACTTTTTGATTGCAGCCATCCTAGTAGGTATGAAGTGGTATCTTATTATGGTTTTGATGTACATTTCTCTGACGGCTAATGTTGAGTATCTTTTCATATGCTTATCGGCCATTTGTATATCTTTTTGGAGAAATGACTAGTCAGAACCTTTGCCCATTTTTTAACTGGGTTATTTGTCTTTTTATTATGCAGTTGCAATAGTTCTTTATATATTCTAGATACAAGTCCCTTATAAAATATTTGCAGAAAATTTCTGCCACTCTGTGTGTTGATATTTCAGTTTAATAATGGTGTCCTTTGAAGCACAAAAGTTTTTAATTTTGATGAATTCGAATTTATCTGTTTTTTTTCTTTTGTTGCTCATGCTTTTGGTGTCGTATCTAAGACTCCTTTGCCAAATGCCAGGTTGTGAAGATTTATGCCTATGTTTTCTTCTAAGACTTTAGTAGTTTTAGCTTACATTAGGTCTTTGATGCATTTTGATTTAAAAACCACAGACTTGTTTTACAATAATGAGATATTTGGAAAGAGTGTGCAGGACAACTTACCAATGACCGAACTGTGGTCTTCAACAAATTTATCTACTTAACATATTCTTTTCTGTGTGCTCATTTATTTACACACACATATAATAATAGCAATACAACAATAATAGCTTTTGTGGCCACATGTTAAGTAGTGACTAATGCGGGGCAGAACAATAACGAAACATTGCATGTACCCAACAGTGGATTTTGCCAGAGATGCTGGTGCTTGACAACCAGGAAATATAAGGCTCAAGTCACTCCCATCGTCCCTCACCCCCATTTTCCATGGCACCTGAGAGAAGTAGAGAGATTCAAAGTTGACCAGAGGACCAGCTCCATTATTTGGGGGCAAATGAAAATTCACAGAAACCTCTTGTTCAAAAAGCCGAAGAAGGGTCACTAAAGGTACAAAAATAAAGATTTTTTTCTTTCTTTTGCACTCTCTCTCTCTCTCTCTCTCTCTCTCTCTCGTCCCGTCTTGGTGTTTTTAGTTTGTTACTTATTGTCCTGCTCCGTTAGGTGTGGGGAGACTCACGGCGCGAGTGCAGACCTCACAGGTCAGTTCCCCCACCTGCTGGGTGGACACACTATGTCCCATCCAGGGTTGGGGACATGAAGCCCAACATTTTTCTTCTCCATGGGCTGGCCGCCTCAACCCAGAGAGCATGGGAGACCCAGAGCATCAGTCCACACCGGTACCTGGACTGGGGTAAGAGAGAGGCTTTCCCCTCCCTGTCGCCCACTGACATGCCGTGGTGCTGCCAGCCTGGGGTGTGGGCAGCCAGTGCCACGCCTCACCCCAAGATGCCATGGGCACATGCACCTGACCCCAACCCTCCCCACACCTGTGCCCAGGTCTCCACTGGGGGCAGAGTGCAGCAGCAGCTGTCACCTGGTGGAAGTGGGAAAGATGCTGGGAGCAGGGGGCTGGCTGGCCAAAAACCCACCCTTGGAGATGGGACCTTATGGGCGCTGAGGTGTCAAGCCCAGTACACGCGCTGCTGCCCAGAGGACTTCACTTATAAAACACATTCAGAGATCCAATTATGAAGACTCCTGGAGGCCAATCAGCAACGGCAGAGCATTAAACCCCAAGTGCGGGGCCCCTCCGAGGGCAGGGTCCCGTGGACTGCATTGGTTGCCCACCTAAAGGCCAGTCTGGGTGTCCTGTGAGATTAACTGGGAGACCGGGCTGAGGGACCAGTTCAGAGGCTGCCTGATGGGGCACGGGGACACACTCCAGCCCTGTCAGTGGCGAGGAAGGTCACTACTAGATGCTCCTGAGATGGCTCGTTTCAGGGAGCTGCGTGGCCAATAGCCAACCCCGCAGATACCAAGGAAGCATCTTAGGATGAGGAAGGAGATGGGATCAAGGCATGTCTCACCCCACCAGAGACGGGCAGCGGGCCTGGAAAGCGATCCCTCGATGCTCCTGCCCTCCACCGGAAGTCAGAGAGGACGGATGAGGACTCAGTGCTATTATATTCATTGATTTCAAATCCAATTGAAAAGCTTTGCTCTAAGTAAATTTCATTATAGAGGGTAAAACGGCTCCATTTGATTTTACAGTTGACACCTGTGTACTGTTGCAACCGCAGTGCTGTACCCTCCCCACCGGCACTTTCCAGAGCTCACCCCAGGCCAGGAAGGTGCTAAGCCTCTTGCACGGTCACACCGAATTGCCATAACAACCGCACGCGGCAAGTACGGCTTCATCACCACATTTTGGAAGAGGAAATCAAGACTCAGGGAAGTGGAAGAGCTTGGCTGAGGTCATGAGGTGTGCAATGAAAACCTGGTAGAGCTAGAATCAGACTTTGATTGCTCTCACCCTACTCCCACTCCCACCCTCAACTTGTACCCTAAGCCTCTTTTTAGTCCTAACAGTTTTTGTATGTTGCATCCACTTCTGTAGGTGAACATTTTGAGAATGTACCGAAAGAAGAGGAAATTGTTAGGGTGATAGCTCAGAGATGTGTCTGAGGGGCAGCTGGGGAAAAGGGACCCTGATGAAGGGACCCTGATGAATGGAAGGACAGAGACAAAGAAGGCTGAGATGTCCAAGAAAGGAGTCACGCCTCTCTTGTGTAAGAAGTGAATCATGAAGAACCTCCTGACCTGTGTTCAGGATTTGTCAGGAGATGGGGTTAAACTCTCGGGGGCACGGGTGGGGTTCCTGGCCATCATGTCAGCAGCCGGCAGAGAACTCTCCTCTAAACAGCTATGGGTCACAGGCCTTCAAAAATCTGATAAAAGCAATTAACACACTCTTTCTAAACAGGAGTACTATTATAATTTTGCACATAATTCAAGAGGTTCACACACACCTTATATAAACCAATCTCAGATTTTTCTGCACATCTGGAGGAACGGAGGGAGCACAGATGCACCTGCACCAGCTAACATGAGAGCAAAGAGACCCACAGCCAGCAAGTCTTCCAGCTGGGACAGTACCATCTGAGAAGCATATTTCTTGCTAGGTTGACAGAGGGGTGGAGGGGACTTTGCAGAGCCAAGAGCCTGCACAGGGGACATGGGGCTTTTGACTTCCCCGTAGAGCTGGGTGAGGCCTCCCCTGTGGCCCCAGACACTGACTTTTCTCAAGACATCAGCACCTACAGAGAAAGAATTGTATATAGTGGCCAAAGTAACACTAGAGGATTTTTCTCTTCTCTTCTAAATATGTTTGTTTTTAAATGATAAGAGACCTGACTCCCCTCCCTGTGTGACAAAACCTTGCACGCCGCTCTGATCTAGCTTCTTCCCATGTGTGTCTGGGACGGCCTGCCATGGGTAAAACTCTGGGAAGCAGGCTCTGAGTCTGAGATTTGTCTAGAGGATATATTTTGGGAGTGCTGTCCAGAATGACAGGTGTGAATAGTTATGGAAGCAGGCTTGGCAGAGAGAGAAGTTGGGCCACGAGGCAGTTCTAACACGTGCCTCAGCCATGCACGGGAAACACGGCACAGCCAACATGACCCTGTGGAAGAGCCCTGAGGTGGCTGAGGGGACCGGCCCTTCGCACCCCTGTACTGACCAGCCATTGAATACGGGCAGGCCTAGGAGCAGGGGTGGCCACCACCTGAGTTTCCGGCTGTCGGTAGGGGGAATAGGGACTTGGTCGTGAAGGGCTGGGGGGCTCTGGGTGCACCACAGCCTTTGCTACAAAACCGCTCAGATGTGGCGCTCTGACCTGGAAAAGTAACCATTTAATTCAGCCTGTGAGGACCAATATACAAAGGCTGTGCTCGTGTTTTCACTCCTCTTAGTGACCAAGAAGCTGCCACTACTGACTGATGCTATTGTAGAACTTTCTAGAACTTCTGTTGTAATTCCACCCGCCCCCGGACAGGGGCAATCCAGAATAAAGGGAAGACAGTGCCAGAGTCATGTCAGCGGGATTGTTCTCACTCTGGATTCACTATGGGAATAAGAGTCCCCCATGCTGTTCCGCTCAGGCCATTGGGAGCTGGAAAAAGCAGACGGAAGCGAGGCCAGGTCCCCTGTAGACGATCAGCAAGCAGCAGCCTTTTGAGGCTTAGCCAGTGAGCGGGAGCCAGACAGGGGGCCGGCTAACGTCTGGGCTTAGTCTGTCTGGAGGAAGGACCAGGAAGGCCGGACACAGCCAGGCTCTTTTTGGCAGCGATGCAGGTACAGAAATTTGACTTCTCAGGGTACCTGGAACTGTCTGAGCGCAAGGGCTTGAATCAAAATAAACAAGCTCTTAAGATACTGATGATAATAACAATAATGGTGGTGATGATGACGATGATGACATAGCTAACATGTATTTTGGAGCTTCTTTGTGCCAGGGTCTAGGCTAAGTAGTTTGCATGAACTATCTCCACAAATCCTTCTCAGGAACCTCTAAGGTAGGTACTATTTTTATCCCTCGTACAGATGAGAAAACTTACTGTGAGAAGGCTGGGTAAGTTGCTCAAGTTACATTGCTAGTAGGTGGGGAACCATTATTTAAACCTGGCCAGTCTTACACTAGACCCCACACTCGTCCCCAAGCCTTCTGTTTCTCATTAAATGGTGCCCTCCTTCACCCAGTTGCTCAGGCCACAACCCCTAGGAGTCATCCTTTAGTTCTTTTATTTGTAAATGTCCTGTAACTAAATGAAATTTTAATAGTCTCATAAATATCACCTTGAAAATTTCTCCTCAGCCTGGCCACTTAGGCTTTATCTCCCAACCTACTGCTGTATCAGTGAGAATGAGCTAGGTTATGCCTCAGTGACAAACAGATCCTAACTCTCGGTGGCTTAAAATAACAACAGTTCCCTTGCTCTTGCTCCACATGCATTGCTGGTCAACGGGGCTCTGCTCCATATTAGCCTCAGTCAGGGAGTCAGATTGACAGAGTTTCTAGAATCCGGAACGTTATCAAGGTATGGCAAAGAAAGGGCAAGGTGTGTGCAAGCTCTTAGAGGTGTCTACTTCTCCCATTTTATTGGTTGAAGCAAACCACATGTCCATGTCTAATTTCACAGGGGTTGGGAGTGCCATTCTACCATAGACCCAGGGGGAGCCCTAGAGACACAGGAGAGCAGCAGCATCACTGCCGCAGTCCCTGTAGATCCGATCTCCATGCTCTCTTGCACAGAGAACTTCAACAGCCTCAAACCAGTCCCCTACTTCTGCTCTTGCCCTCCAAACCCTTCTCTGTGTGATGGAGCGAATGATCTAAAATATAAATCAGATCACTTTCCTCTCAAGTTTAGAGTCCTAAATAGCTTCCACCACATTAATAATAAAAGTCAAAGTCCTCAACCTGGCCTACAAGGCTCCAAAACAAGGGTCAGCAAACTACAGTCTCTGGCCACTGCCTGTCTTTGTCAATAAAGTTTTATTGGCACACAGCCACACCTATTCATTTACATATTGCCTGTGGCTGCTTTCATGATACAACAGCAGAGTTGAGTAGACATGACAGAGATTGTATGGCCACAAAGCTTCAATATCTAACTGGCCCGGTACAGAGACAGCTTGTTGACTCCTGCCCTGAAAGACCTGGATTTTGCCTCTTCCCAAGACCTCATCTCCTGTCATTCCCTGTTACTGACTTCCTCCAGCCATACTGGACTGCCTATTGTTCCCCAAACTGCCCAGCTCCCTCCCACCTCAGGACCACTGCACATTCCATCCTCCTGCCCAGAAGCCGCTTCCCTCACTTTTTAACACGGCTCATTCTGGGAAAGAATGTCTGGTTTCTTCTCTACAGGCCCCCCTACAATAGCAACCCCTCAACCTTGTCACTCTTCAATCCGTTCTTTGTTGCATTCCTCTCCACTTGACATCGCGCTGCAGATTTTATTCATTTATGTATTTCCCATCTTCTTGCATATTCAGGTCTGTGAGGTCCTGAAGTTTGGGGTTGAGAGGGCTGGAGTTGTCTCAGTACCTGGATAATCTTCTCTTACCATCTGTGCCTTCTGAGTCTCTAATTCTAAGTTGACCAGTACCCTCCTGGGGAGGGGATTTTTAATTTTTGGCCGCCACTCTAAAGAGAGTATAGTTCCATGAGATTTTCAAGATCGTTTTATGTCTGAAGATTTTAATTTTTGCATTTGAGAATCAAGGACAATGGTGGTATTATGATGCCTTTTTAAAAACACATCAAGCAAATTCCGGTCATCTCTGGGAGGCAAACTTTGAACATCTCTGCAGTCCCCAGGGAGAACAATCTTCTGTAACTTTGAAGCCAAATATGATTTCTGAAAAGGAAGTTACAGTCAATTGAAAACTCTCAGTGGAGCGTGAAGAGCAGAGGGTTCCCCGTGGTGGAGCCGCAGCTGGTTCTGCCCAGGCTAGACGTGCCCTTCCCGGCTGGAGGGAGACCGCACAGGCGGCACGGTGGGCAGGCTGGAGCAGGACGGGCCTCGGACCCAAGCGTGTGCTCAGAGACCAGCTCAGAACACAGAAGCATTCCTTCCTCATCCTTGTTGTAGGCTTGGCCATTTTCAAATGAATTTAGGTGATTAAGGCAGAGAAAACAGACAGAATAAAACAAAGTGAGACTGCCTCACCTTCTTCTTTGCAGAGATGATCTGGAATATATGAGAATCAGCTGAGGCTACCGATGGTTGGATGAGTGTCTGTGGGGCAAGGTGGTCCACAAAGAACCCCTGGCCCAGTCTTCCTGGTCGGAGCTCCCTGACTGCACCGTTTCCTGCTTGGCTGCGTGCAAGGAGATGCAGGGGTGCCCAGAGGTCCAGTTGCTTCCCTGGGCTTCCTGCTACATTCACACGACCTTCTGCCACCCACACCCGTGGCTGCTTGCTCAGGTGCTCCGGACCATTCCCTGGAGTACCCTGTGCTCTGCCCTGCCTCATCCCAAGTGGGCCCCCTCTCCTCCTATTGGTCAATAAAGTCCAAGCTTAGCTGAGCATTCCAGGCCATTTACAGTCTGTGTCCAAGATCATCTCCCCTTTTTCTCTGATGTCAACTTACCCTGTGTTTATCGAATTTGACATCCAGCTATTTCTCTAAGAGTCTGGTACTGTCCTGCTCCCTGTTTTGGTTCGTGCTCTGCCAAATTCCCTGGTGTCTCCTACTTCTGCCTACAGGAGTGTATTTAACCTCCAAGGCCCTTATTCCAAGTCACCTCCCGCATGCATTCTGTCTGCTCCCTTGGAGCCCCACCATGGGTATCTACACCTCTACCATGACTCATGTCTGGCTGAAGCTACGCGAACCTTCTCCCTTCCATGGGGCTCCACAGGCACAGAGCATGGCTTGTTCATCTTCATTCCGTTTCCCTTTGCCACCCCCCGACTACGGGGCCTGGTGCAGATGGTGGGTTAGAGGGTATTTATCAAATGAATAAATGCTCTAAGAACAGGGACTGGTGATTTAATTTACACTGGTTTTGTGTGTGGCTTTCCCAGAAAGCTTGGCATCTCTAAGGTAGGGGGTGAAGATGGCATAGAACAATGTGCAGTGGAAGGGTAGGAAACCTAAGCCAGAGAAGGCACATGGGCCATGGCTCCTTTGTAAGCCTGGCTGATGGACTGGGGTGAGTGATTGGGGTAACTGATGATTGGGGTTGTCCCTGAGCCCTGTGCAGGGGGACTGAGAAGTTTTACCTGGCCTGCTCCAGGGCTGATTGAGGCGTGATGTCTGCTGTAATCCCAGTGGAACACACATGAGTATTCACACCTCTGCCAAAGGTGTGAGTCTCAGAGAAAAGGGAGAAAGGCGAATGTCAGCTTCAGGGATCAGATGAGCTAGGCCTTTGGAGGAGGTAGGAGCACCTGTCCAGGCCTTGACGGTTCTCCTTTGATGCCCTCTGATGCCCTAAGGTGTCCCTCCAGGTGGGCTGAGCAACTCTCACCATGGCTGTGGATGGGGAGCCCATCCTTGCACCCGTGCGATCGTGAAGCAAAGCCCTCACCCCATACAGCCTCCTTTCTGTGTCCTGTTGACCCTCGGCCATGCCCACTGTGCTTTCAGCCACACACAAACCTCAGACCTAGACACACTCAGGGATCCTCCCCTCTCTACAGCCCTCTCTCTTAAAGGTCTAGAAACCTCCACAGGCACCATGCTACAGTCAGTCATCTGTGAACCCCTGGAAAGTTCACTTGGACACGGTTCTGACAAGGGCTGGGGTTGGCAGGTGGCCTGGTCCCTGTCCCGGGTGCCGGCTAACGCTTCAATCATCTTGCCCACCCATGGTCTACAGAAAGGCCCAGCAGGTCCCTGGATGTGCTCAAAGGCTGCTCCCCTCCAGTGGCTGAGCAGAAAGACAGCTCCATCCTAGAGGTCCTTCTGGACTCCAGGAGCTGCTCTGCAGAGGGAAGAAAAGCACTGTCACTGAAATCATGATGGAGACAGGGAGCATAGAAACCAAGGGGTTGAAGGATCAGATGAAGGGGAGATGCCACAACAAAAAGGTGTGGAGGGGAGCAGACCAGGGCAGGTGGGCCCACTGCCCCCACTGGATGGGTTTAAAATCATCTACTTCCCAGCAGTGGAAGGCCCAGAGGCCAGTGCTACCCCCAGGCCACGTCCATAATGTGGAAGGAAGGCAAGGAGAAGAAAGGGGCCTGAGAGAGCCAGGTGTAGGTGAGAGGGGACAGAAAATCTCTGCGTGAAGCGTCACAACATGAAAGTTCAGGCACTCCCCTTTTCTATTAGCAAAGTCACATTTGTTCCTGTGTACTTGGGGGAAGGTCAGGATGGGGGCAGGTGTGATGCAGACATGGTGGAAGAGTCCTCATGGTTCCCATAGATACAGAGTGGAACCCAGCCTTTGTCTCCAAGCCCACCTCATGGCCACATGCCAGAATAGCCCAGGGTCCTCCTAGGTCTACCACAGCCCCCACGGATGCCATCCTGGTGAGTGCCTCTCTTTGGCTGCCGGTCCCAGCTCTGCTCAGCTCACATCCTTATCACTTTTCTCACCACCTTTCATAAGAACTTCCTCTGCCATCTCTCTCCACCAATGTACCTTCCACATGCCTGCCTGAAAAGTCTCTCAAAGTGGAAATCTGCCCACACATCTCCTCCTGTGCACATGCTGTGCCCTCTTTCTGGGATACCCTTCCCTACCCCTGCCTTGGACAAGGGCAGGAGTGATGGCGCCGAGGTTTGGATATCCAGGAAGGACTTGGGGCTGGATCCTGTTGGCTGGCGATTCTCAAACTTGCTCATGTGACAAAGCTCCTGGAAGACATGGGCCCATTTCACAGAATACCACAGACCACTGATAGATATCATTTGATCGTAACCACAGGTAGGCATGCATTAGATTCAAAGATAGTCTTCTTTTATACAGGACTGTCATACTCCTCATGTACATGCAGTTCTTGGCACATATATAATGTGTTTTTATTAAAACACATTTCCAAGTTTTTCATATCACGTGCATTTTCCATTTGCTCAATACTTTTCTAATCTGGGTTATAACTGGGTTTTCTAATCTGGTTTCTAACTGGGTTTTCTGATCTCACTGGGTTAATAAATTGCAGCATGTAGTTGTATAAATCTCATCACCTTGATAAGCTCTGAATTTCTTTTCCTGAAAGGTAAGGTTAACAACAATTTCACAAGGATTCAGTAAATTAAACCACCAGTGCACACTGGAGGTGCCCAGGACATGCCAGCAGCTTTTTCTTTGTCCCCTTTTCCACAGGCCCCTCTGCTTGACATGCACTGTGACCCACAGTCCCGGCTGGGACCCTGGTCTGTTTCCGTAGTACATATTTAATGTTTTTTCCTGCCCAGTATCCACTTCCCTTCCTCACCCCCAATATCTTTGTGCGGAATTCTCCTCATCCTGGGTGGAGGATTGAAGAAGTTTAATGCAAACAACTGGCTTCCCATGAGGGCAACAGTGTTGTTTTCTGAATGCTGCCAGGTGGGTCTGTGGAGGGAGCCAGGTTTATTCCCTAATTTGTCACCATTATAAAATTCTCAGATTTTTTTTTACTCCACATGACAGAAAGTTGTGGGAACGGCTGGGACCCAGGAAGCCCCATGGGTGTTTGTCATAAATGTCACCTTGACCCATCAGGGAAGTTCTGGAGGTAAGTGATCAAGAACCCCTGGGATCTCACAGGTCACCAGGAGGCAGACACGTTAAGGGTCTAGAAAGTTTTGCATAGAAGGGTTTATTTTGGTTCCTGTGGGGCTAGGCTTTCTGACATCACACAGGGAGGAAGTTCACTTCTGCCACCCAAGGGGCAACACGACCGCTTTTATCAGCACTGAAGAGCCATCAGAAGCCACATGCAGAAATCCTCAGCAGAAGTCCAGGGTGTGCTGGGGCCAGGGGAGCTGCAGCCACGGGAAGGGGAGAGAGAAGTGGAGGTGGCCCGGGAGCCTCAGTGCCCATCCCCCCGCAGGCCAGGCACATGTGTCTGGTTCTACTAGGTATGTCTCAGATCCTCTATTTCTTCCTCTAGTAAGTGGCCACAATACTTGCCTCTTAAGAGTGTCATGGAGGTTAAATGAAATCATGTATCCGAAATGCCTGGGACATTGCGGGCACTTGATAAATGTGGCCCCCCTCCCTCTGCGGCAGATAGCATCACCGGAAGAGAGAGGAGGGTTCCAGCATGAAGCAAGTTCATGACATCCGCTAGGAGCAGGGGACAGAAATTATAGCAAGGAGAAAAAGCATTTGTGAAAAGGTTGGTAATGAGGGTGGGGAAGTCCAGGAGTCGAATAACAGGATTTGAACCACAATGCGAGGACCACAGACACAGGACTGAAGACCAAGCCTGAGTCCCTGGAACCCCCTGGCCCTCGTGCGCCTGGTCCCTGAAGCTGATGGCTGTGCGTGCAGGTGGCTGAGTGTGGAGGTACCATGTGGATGTAAATGGGTGGATGTGTGGAGATCGCTGGTCACAACTAACTAGTGCCAGAAAACTCTTTTCCTAATTAGTTGTTTCTGTTGAACTTAACTGCCCAGAAAATCTAATTTTGAAGTTTATCCGAGACATGATTATGTTCTTTTCATATAATCTCTTTTTCTGAGAGTCCCCGTGAAAGAAGGCTAATTGGATGCTGTTTGTTTGCAGTAAGAATACTCAAGACCAGGTGGAGCCAGTGGCCTTGTGCTCCCTGGCATGGGGCCAAGGCCAGGACGGCGGCCCTGATTGGATCTGCCTAGGCCTGGCCCGCCCAGGGAGAGAGGGCGCTGGTGATGGGCTGCCCCGCCCAGGACCAGACAAGTTAGGAGGATGGAGGAGGCTGGCCTGTCCCCTCCTCTCACTCACACTCTGCCCTCCTCTTGGGAGCCAGGAGCCTGCCCTCAATCAAATTTTGGCCTTGCTCTCAATTTCCGTTTCCCTTTCTGACAACACAGGCCAGCCTCCCAGAAGAAGAAAGATGAGTTTCTAATGTAAAACAGAATCTGTTTGAACCAAGCTCAAAATGGTTTCCTGACTTTCATCAGGAAGGGGAAGGACTTCCACATCAGGGGACCAGAGGTGGTGGCAGGCATGGAGGTGTGCAGGGGGGGTGTCCTCAGGTTGGACAGGAAGGCTTGGGAGGGAGCCCTGGGCATCAGGGCGGGCCTGCCAGGGGGAGAGTCAGGAGGATGGAGGCCTTCCATCGCTGTCCTGGCCCCCATCGTTCAATGCCCTTTCATTCTGCCACGGCCCCGCTGACCTGCTAAAATTGAATGGTGGTTCGGTGGGCTCCAGCACCCCATCCTAACAGGCACTGTCATTCAGTCCTCAGGGCAGGCAGCGGGGGCCCAGGGAAGAGGCAGCTGCCCTCCGCCTTCTCGAGGGCCGGTCCCAACCCAGGATGTTAGGAGAGAAAAAGGCTGCAAAGGGAAGAGATTAAAATAAAGGGGGACAGAAATCTGCCACAAGCAATCCCCAGCTTCCCTCAGCCTCACCCTGGAGAGGAGGCCTCTTGCTGGGAGAGAGGCAGGAAAGGAGACCCAGAGGGCACATTCTCCAACAAGAAGGACCGACGTGGCCAAAGTGATAACCAAAACCTCAAGGGCTAAGCTCCCCTGGGAGAGCAGGGAGAAGACACTGGGAAAGTTACCAAATGGGTTTCCTCTCCTGCTGTGCGCTCTTCACATGGGCCCACACAGCCCTGCCCGTTTCCCCCTCTTGTCTCTGGAAGTTGTGAAGTGGCCACTGGAGAAAGACGGGCGAAGCTGAGAGTAAAACCCACACCCCACGTGGCTCCCCTGGACTTCAGCAAAGCCCTCGTTGAACTGGGGTGGGGGGAAGCTCAAGGGTTTCCTCAGGCTGCAAGAGGTGTGGTAAATCCAGGCTCATGAGCCGCAACAAAACTACAAAAGAAAGCGACAAGCCCAGCTCACCCTGTGAAGGCTGCACGCTGGCCCAGCTATGCCTTTCCCCTGGTAAGTCTGCAGAAAGTCCAGCCCCTCCAACTGTAGCTCAATGGGGAAGAAAGCAGACCTCAAACTGCACGGGAAAAGCATCAGGGAGATTTATCCGTACTGTATCAGAAAAGATAGAGTACCTAGACAAAGCCATTCACGTGAAGCCTGGGCGGGATTTAACAAACAGCCAGGCGTCTATGCAAACACACTGTAGCAAGAAAGATAAAGATGGAAGGAGAAAAGGAAGGAAGGAAAGAAGGGAGGGAGGGGACAGAGCTTGGAAAAATAGATGAAAAAGATATTCTGAAAGAAAATGTAATCCAGGAAAGCAATTCCTTTAGGCACTTATATTTGTGTATTGAGCATTCCCTAGGTACCAGGCCCTGTTCTATCACTCAAACATGCGTTAACCTCCCTTAATTCTTATAATACTTATATGGATTTAGATCTCATTATAAGCCACATTTTATTGATATAAGCCTTATTTTACAGAAGAGAAAAGAGACACATCGAGGGTAATTAACGTGCCCAGGTGGCAAGTCCAGTATTCAAAATCATGAAAATCTAGATAAAATACTTGATTGCAGAAAATCTAGATAAATAAATAAAGGTATAAAAGAAAGAATAATTCATAATTCTACTGCCAAGAAGCAACTACTTCTTCCTGTCATTTATCTTCTCTATTTTCAATTTATTTTTATAGTAGCTCTTGGTGTATTTTATTACAAAAAATTTTGGAGGAGAAAATTTAAAACTACCTAAAATCATATGATGTATCTCCCTTTAGATGCATGTATATTTACTTACACTCTTACTGGAAAGACAGAACAGAAGTGATATAGGATTCATACACACACACACACACACAGCTGTGTTTTAAAGTACAGTTGCCCACCCCCCTCCTTGTAGAGGCAAGTTCCTTACCTGTGAATTCAACCAACCCTGGATCAAAAATATTCAGGAAAAAAAATACCAGAAAGTTCCAAAAAATCATGTTAAACATGTCTACCAGGGTAGGTACTGAACTGTAGTTAGCAGTGTGCACCTGTGGTTTTATCACTCTACTGTTTGTATTTAGTCTCTAAATGCCATCACTAACTTTTGTTGTCGTTGTTTTTGTTTTAAGGAACTGTTCTTGGGTACTGAGTTCCCTGAGTTTTCTTATATTTAAGAATATCTTCTTACTGCTGTTATAACTTAACAATTTGGAGGCCTATGCTCATTTTGGGATATATTTATTTCCCTCAGCACTTCATAGAAATTGCTCTATTGTCTTTTAACTGTTACTGTGGCTGTAATACATGATATGCATAGCTTGGGTTTTTGTTTGTTTATTTCTTGGATTGAAGTATTCGACCTTTATCCTTTATATTCTATTTCTTAACAAAGGCCTGTCTAGCTTGTCATCATTTTGTCTTTTATATGATATGCACTTTTAAGGTTCAGATTAACATTTTTCTTCAGGAAATTTAAAAAATTTATATCTTCAAATCCGTTTTTCCCCCTATATTATGATTCTCTGAGATATCAATTTTCCCTCTGTTGTATGGTCCTTATATATTATTTTCCATCTAACAATTTTTATATGTTTCATGAAGGTTTTTCTTATATGACAGTAGTTTGACTTTTAGCTGGATGCACTGTAAAGTTCTGATTACTATTCTCAGAAACATTCCAAGAATATATTATGATATTGCATCCAAATACCATGAAGAAAACTTTCTATGGAAAACTTCTCTGTGCCTTAGCAGAGAGCATGAAAGTATACACAGAAGTTAAAATAATATTATTATTATCCCCAGACTTCAAAATTATTATGTAATATACTCATGGTGACTATATATAATACCATATTACATATTTGAAAGTTGCTGAGAGAGTAGACCTTAAAAGTCCTCATCCCAAGAAAAAAATTTTGTGTGACTATGTATGGTAACCAATGCTAACTAGACTTATTGTGGTGATTATTTCACAATATATACAAATATTGAATCATTATATTGTATACCTGAAACTAATATAATGTTATATGTCAACTATACTTCAATAAAACAAATTTTAGAAGACTTACAAAAAAGAAAGCATATACAGAAATTTAAAAAATGTTATGTATTATGATTCCCAAACTGCAAAATTCCTCATAAACCTAAAAGAAAATGTAGAGAAAACTGCCGAGGACTTGGAATAATATAAGAAAGATGCAAATGTGTTAGAGAAGAGGTAAATGAACTGGAAAATGAAATGCAGGATAGTCAACATCCATCAGTTCCAGGAAGTAAGAACAGGGAATATGAAGAGGAGGAAATAATTAAAGACATAATAGAGGAGTGTTTCTATAGTCTAAAGTAAACAAATATCTTCACACCAAAAGGAGCTGCTGATTGCTAGGCAGGAAGGATGGGGAAGAGTGTAGGGAAAATCAGATCGCTTCTAGAAAGAACAAAGGAGCTACAATGGAAGAAGAATCGAATCGGACTTCTTGCCAGTATCACTACAAACTGGAATTAAAGGCAGAAAGGCCTTCAATGTCCTAAGGGAAAATCACTGTCTACTTATAACCCTGTCAATTAGATGTGAGAACAAAAGGCAGATATTTTCAGTCCTAGCAAAGATTCAGGAATTTTACCTCCCATGTATCCTCTCTGAAAAAAAAAAAAAGAAGAAGAAAAGAAAGAAAAGAAAGACAATCAGATTCTCCAGACGAAACAAAAAGCTTGAAAGAAAAGTCATGGTACAAACATGAGACAAGCTAAAACTTGGCATAATTTTAAGCAACGAATGGCATTTAAAAAAGGGAATCTATTTGACCTTAAACCTGGAATATTCTCAGTAGTACAGCAAAGATTCAGTGATCTAGGAAAACATTCTCGTCCTCATGTAGATGTTTCTCTAATAAAAATATCTGGCTGAACCACAGGAAATTGCCACATTTTGGAGAGGTAAAAGGAGATTGAATATAAGGAATTTCATATGGTTCATATGATTCAACTGAATACATAAAAGTTCTATTTGTTGGGTTTTGATTTTCAGGATCAACATAAAAATAAAAGATGGAAGACATGATTGCAGTTTCAGAGCAAGACATAAATGATAAAAACTTTGAAAATATAAAAACCATGTTATGTTTAGGAGGTAGAAGGTTGAAGGAAGTAGAAAGAAGTTCAGGGGCACAAAATTACTTATTACTTATTTAATGAGGAGTCCCAAGATGCTGATTATATTTCATGAATCAAGAAACAGAATGGATATTATAAGATAAAACATATGTACATATATTAATGTTGAGAACTAAGATTTTCATTATAAGACAAAGGAGATATGGGTAGAAACTAAAATAAAAAATCCTATTCCCTTAAATTTGAATTGGAAATATCACTACAAATTCATAATTTTATGTGTAGGCACCTGTCCATCCATCCATCCATCCATCCATCCATCCATCCTAGTTCTGTCTGATGAAAGGGCAAAATGCCAGTACCAAGGAATCTATCTGGTGACCCAGATCTTGATTTCTCAATACTATTCCCCATGAAAATGAACCATCTTTGGATAAATGGCTGATTCCAGGTCTGAGGCAGGGAAAGTAGAAGATAAGCCTGGAACGTCTTGTTATATCAGTATGTAAAGAAGTGCTTGAAGCATAATGAAAATCAGTCAAAAGGATGCAGGAGTCAACTTTAAGGGGATCTCACTGACTATTTTGGGAACAATTTAAAATCAAGAAGTACAACACGTTGAGAAAATAAATCCATGAATCTATATTAATATGAGGGAAATTGCTTATGTCTACATAATGTATAAATAAATTTACAAGAATGGCAGCTTTATGCATGATTTCCAAAACAAGAAATATTTGGTGGTGTGCTGGCTATATGTCAGCCCTGTCTTCATTTATGGCTCCCAGGAATCCGGTGTATAGGCACCATTGCTGCCCCTGGTACGCTGCGAGGTTGAGTAGCTTACCTGCCATCTCACTGGGCCTCCTGGAACGTGAATCCACTCAGTCAGCGGCAAAGGGAGACTCTCAGTCAGGGATGCACAGATAGGACATGTCCCAGGGGACAAAGTTGGTATTGTGCATCCCTGGGTCGCCTAAGTGGTACCTCTCAATCTCCTGGGGGTCCGATTCAGCAGCTCTGGGTGGGCCTACGAGTCTATGTGTCCAATAGGCTATGCCCTTGAGAAGAAAGTGCTGGGAAGGGGTGGTGCTGGCTCAGGTCACAGCCTGTTACGTCCCTGGGTAGATGTAAATTTGGACGGCGAATATGGGAGCAATAAGCTATTTTGGCAACCTTCGGGTTTTACTATGGCCCCTGCGTATTTTCCCCAGGCTGAGCATGAGTTTGCCAGAGAGAGGGTGGACCCTATACCTGGTAGCACCCTGAAGTCCTTTCCACACTACAGTTTACCAGGTGGAGGTCGAATCCATCTGTCTACCTGAGCTGAGGCAGCCTGACTCTGGCTCTGGACTCATATCCCCTCAGGATGTCTGGCCCTGCAGCCTGGAGGAACCCTGGAGGCCTCTTGGGAGATAAACCTGACCCGCCCCACGGCGATGGGCACGTCTGAGTCAACAGCCCAGCTCGGAACCCCTTACTAGCCAAGGGACCACGGCTAAGGCCCTCCCTCTCGTGAACTTGATTTCTTCATTTGAACAATGGGCTGCGATACCCCCTCAAAGATCCTTGAGGTGATGGACGTACAGCAACTTTGCTTAACAGAGCGATATGCACGTGAAAGTGGACACACGCCTAAGGAGGGAACTAGAAGACGCAGCTTGAGAATCTGGTGACACATCTCATTTAAACAAGCTTTCAGGATGAGAACGCAAGGTCTCCATTGACCTGTGATCCTGCAGAGATGACTTGTGAGCTGAGAGGTGTGGACTGAACATGCCGTTCTCTCTGCCTTGCACAAAACTCTGCTCTGTTTCACACTTGAACACACATTAGAGTCAGAAACCAGAGACCCCCGCATGTTTTATGGACTCGCCTTGCTCTTGAAATTGGCATTATAAAGAGAATTTTCCGGGCCCCTCATGTCTTCTTCCCCCACAGTCACAATTCCCCAGCTCCTCAGCAGGCCATCTGCAAAGCCGGCTATCATATGTCATGTTCCGTGAGGCTTCCTGTGACCAGGATCTTTGGGCTCCCCTGTGACTGTCCCAGGCCAAGCCTGTCAGCCCGCACCTCTGTGACAACCCCTCCCCCTGCCGCTGCCTCTAATGGGCTCTTTGTCCTGACCTGGGCTCCCTTGAAGAAGGAGGGGTTTGTTCATTTGATGGCCCCTGATTTCCACCCCCTCCCCTGTCCCCACCCTCTGAGCTGGGTTGAGTCATGAATTCTGTGTTTTATGAAGTGTGGTTCTTCTCAGCAAGCTTTCCAATAATGCCTCTGTCGTTTGAAAGTACTTTTGTTCAGGATATGTGGACTGGTTTATCTAGCTTTGTTTGTGGTCAAAACTGTATTATTTATTTATTTATTTATGCTGTGTATGAGTGTATCTTTCCCTACCACATAAGTGTTTTTTTAAAATTTGCACACAGTAACATTAACTCTTTGGGGTGTATAATTCTCACAGTTCTACATACTTAAACCCATGTCTAGATTCTTAAAACCACGGCCACACGCAGGATACAGAACAATCACAGCATCCCAAGGAATCCCCGACCCGTCCCCTACCCCAGCCCTGGCAACTACTCATCTGTTTTTTGGTCCCTGTCATTTTGCCTTTTCCAGATTGTCACATATACGGAATCACACACCTTTTGTTACTGGCTTCTTTCAATTTTTTAAATATATACTTAATTATAAGACAAATGCCACAAGGATGCTAAAAGCTAGGCAGAGATTTCGTTTTTCTTGCTGAGTTAAAAATGAAATCAAAGTGATCAAGCTGCTGTTTAGACCAGGTGGGAAAGCCAGAGTGTGGCGGTCCCATGGTGGGACTGAGGCCGAGGGGAACCTGCTGTGTGTGCCAGGCAGGCGCCCAGAGGGGGACGATGGCACTCACAGTGACTGATGGTCCACCGTGTGCTGGTACTGCCTGGGGCCACACCGCCTTTAATCTGCACACAAACTCTGCATGTCCTGTCTTCTTGAATCTGCCAAAGAGGAAAAATGGTCAAAGAGGCTAATATGCTGTCCCAGGTCATGTGTGAGAAGCGGGTTGGGCTGGAAATCAAACCCAGTCCCTCTGATTCTCCTCACTGCATTCCCAGGACCAGCTCTGGCTCAGCAAATGCCTCCTACTAACGCTCTGGGGTCAGATGGTTCCTGAGAACCTGTCTTGAAATTGGCATTATAAAGAGAATTTTCTTGGACATCAGCAGATGTAAGTCCAGCTCCAGGACTAACAGACCTCTGACAGTGGAGAAGCACTGACCTCCTCCCAGGGCCTCGGTTTCCTCACTGTGTCATGGGATGGTGCCAAAGAGATCCTGCATACGCTGCGCGGGGAGTCTTTCTCGCTCTGTTCTGCAGGTCCAGTCAAAGTGGAATCAGAGCTGGCTGACCATGCATCCTTCCCCGCGCCAGGCCCCAGGGGAGCCCGCCATCCTCCAGGCCCTTTCTGGCCCAGCTCTCTAGGGCTGGCACTGGAAGTCAGGTACCTTTGCAGTCATCCTATGGAGCAGTTCTCCTTTCCTTTCCAAGGGCCGGCCTTCAGATGGCGCCTTTTCTTCTCTTCCTACAGATCCTAGGACATTCTTGTCTAGATGGAAAACATAGCAAATAGTATAAATTACAAGCTTAATCTGATTAGTATGAAATCGAAGAGCTTGAGCTCCGCTGGCTCTGGGCCTACAGTTCATTTTAGACTGTTTTGGAAAAAAAAAAAATGTGTCAGCAAATCCTTTCCCTCCAGACTTCCTCTTAATTTTTAAACCCCTTTGTATGTCAAGGGAAATGCAAGTCTTATGTCTTCAACCCATTTACTCTTCAGTCACTCAAGTTGTTCTGAAAGAGTGATTGAAGGTTCGAACAGTTCTTTTCTCGGGACAGGAAGTTGCGTTGACTTCCTGTGAGCAAAGCTCCGATTTCCAAAGATCTGAGAAAGGGTCAGAGCTCCCAATCCAGCAGGATTGCAACAGACATAAGGAGTGCCTTCTTTGGCCAGGACTCACAGTTTGGTTCTTTTAGATTCTGTGTCCCTTTGGAGAAACAACTCAGCAAGAGTCATTGATTTGTTTTTCCAAAAAAACGTCTTCAAATCCAAATTGCCAACACAATTCAACAGAGGTACATAGACGTTTTTGCAGTGAATTACTCAATTGGGCAAATTCCCCGGGGTTCCTGCTTCTTTGTGGGTTTAGAATTGGATTAAAAGTCAAGGCAGGCTCCGACTTTGTCTGTAGCCTCCAATGATCTGCAGATGTCTTGGTGTTGCTGAGATGATTTTCAGATTAGTCTGAAACAATCAGATTAAGATAGGGGCTTACCCAGGAAAGGGACTGGGGTCACAGGGGTGGAGGCAAATGTTATAAACACAATGGAGGTCTTAGTGACAGTGGTTCAAAGTTATTGATTTGACCCTTGAGTTTTCTGAGTAATGGGCTTCAGGCTTGGTTCTGGTTTTATTCCCACACGTGAGTTGCCTCTTCCTTCTGGTCTTCCCGTGAGGATGAAACCACTGGCCTGAGAGCTGCAGAAGGCCCTGGAGGGGCCCTGTCTATATTGTTTCCTGTTGTATCCAGCTTAGAACGTGGAATACGCTTGTTGCTCAATTGTATATTTGTCAAAAGGAGGAATGAATTAATGCCCAATGCCCTTTCACTTTTATTTCCTGTAGAAAAGTTCTCAGGTAACTAAGCCTCCTCACTCTTCAGCTCCCCCTTTCTGGTGTTGGTCACAGAATTTCCCTGTCCAGACTTCAGACTGCTGTAAAGCATGTCTCCTTTTGTAAATCAGCTATGGAACGTGCATAGAGCTTTTGAGTTTGAAATTCTCAAGGACCTGTCTATTGGCTACTTCCAGGTTCCCCCTGATACTTAGATGGAGACAATTTCTTTATCAGTTGGACGTGGAGGGATCTCCATGCCCTAGAGCTATAATTTCACCTGCCAAACTGAGATGGGGAGACAATGATGAGACCAGGGGAGGGGAGTGAATCTGGCCTAACAAGAAAAACAACAGGCCCAGGCACAGTGGGCATAGGCAGCAGTGGGAAAGACAATAAGGGGGCAGTCCTGGCACGCAGAGATATGAGTCTTAGAAATTAGTGTATGATGGTTGCCCACAGGGTGGCGGGTGTGGATGACATTTAGACTTTTGGTAAGGCTGGCTGGCAAGTGGTAGACTGGCCCTAGACCCCTAGCAAGATTCAGAGTGAGGTCTCTAGCCTCGGGGCGCTACTCTCTCAGGCAAAAATTAGCTCTAACTCAAGAGGTGCTGGGGTTCTGTTGAGACTCATCTCTTAGGAACAAGGCAAGTTACCAGAAGGAATAAGAAATCCAGTTACCGGAAGTAGAACACGAGGCCAGAGTTGGACGAGCAGCAGGTGTGACCCTCAACTCAGCCCTAAGTGAAGAGTTAGGACTGGCTAAAAGCCCCTATTGGAAATCAGGACTGGAGTGTGAAGAGGAGAGATGCAGAGGCAGCCTGCAACAGGACAGGCACATCCTTCCCGCACCCAGCTTCTCTTCTCACTTGGGTGGTTATTACTTAACATGCTTGACTATTTGGAAATGAAATCGGAGCACAAGAGAAGGACCTTACCTCTTCCTCACACTCCAAATCCTTCTTGGAGAGAGAGGACTTTCAAGCAGCACGTGGATTGCCTTTTGCTCCATGTGCAGACTCGGGGTTACCTGTCATGGCATGGTTGGGTCTGATCATGGGCTGCTACTGTGATGAAAACAACCAGTCAGTCTGCGCTTGTGGATACTTCACTCTGCTGTCTTTGATCTTCTCCAGTTTAGTGCTCCTGAGAGCCCTGAGGGGGGGACCCTCATTCATTGTTTGTAGGTGGGAATACAGATATACATAAGTAAGTAAATGAGAAGATGAGCAACTGGTCAGAGGCTCAGTGTGCTCGGTGTTCGGCTCCATGGATTCACAGCACGTCCACCTGCTCCGTGTGCAGCCCACGTCGTCTTTGCCACTTGAACTCCCCCAGTGTCCCAACACTCAGTTCCTACATCACAGTCACAGCTGTCCCAGGTGCATCTGCCCACAGTCTCCAGAGGGATCCAGGCTCCTGTGGCCTCAGCTGCCACAGGTTGGCCTGGTTATTCCCATTTTTGCGTAACCTGATTGCTGCTGCCCTGTGTCCAGCCCTGGCTCACCAATTCCTATGGCCCCATCATTGTCTGGGGGTTGTCTTCCTCAGGAGGCTTAATGCAACTGGGACAAACCCACAGGGAAATGACCCCTTGCCGTCCAACATGAAGTTGTGAAGGCCAGAGGCGGACTCTGCAAGGGATTAAGTGTGCTTAGGTGAACTTTCCAGGCAGCCAAGAAGTTCTCAGAACATGCAGAAACCCTAAGGTATACATCCCACATTCTAAACTTCAAACAATAAGATTGGAAATAAACAGAAAAGCCAGGACCTAAAAGTACTTAACTACAAGGAATCTAAAAAGAGTTTTCTAAATATCAACCAGGCAGGGAGGAAATTCAAAGAACGTAAGAGCATTTAAGAATATAATTACAATGTAGATACTCTAACAAAGTGTGAGGACTCAGGCCAACACTTTCTCAGAGGGAAAGTCATTTCTTTAGATGGCAATTTTAATAAAAATGCTAAAGGAGATTTAACGACCTAAAAAGTTAACAAAGAAACAAAGATGCTGGTTCACAGAACAAAAGGGGAAAAAGAAAGACAAATGACACAGAAAAAAGTGAACTAGAAAGAGAGACAGCAAATTAATATGGGTTAATTCCTTGAAAAAATATGTTTACCAAATTCATAAGGAACTATTTTTAATAGAAAAAGAGAGAGAGAGAGAGACAGAAAATAGAAGCTGACAAACTTAGAAATGAAAAAAGGCTGATGAAAATTCAGAGCAACATAAGGGTCTGAGGCCACGGCCCACACTTTGAGAAAGCTAATGGGGGGCTTTGGAGCCAGACTGCCAGGTCCGAATCTTGCCGCTCCAAGTTGCTTAACTTCTCATTCTGCCTGTTTCCTCCTGTAACCTGGGGAAGGATAATGATAACCTGCCTCTTACGGGTTTTGTAATGTTTGAGTGAGTTACTCCAGGTCATTTATGGGAACATTACAGTGGCAGAGCCAGGGAGAGAAGCCTGTGATGATACTAGTCACAAGAGCCCATGGCAGCCCATGAGTCCTGGACTATTCTTATCCCCATCGTACAGAGAAAGAAACCAGGACCAAGAATGGTTAAGAAAACTGCCCAGGGTCATCCAACATTTTTGGAAAGATTTTTTCAAACTGGGGGAGGACAGTAGAACTGTCACAGGGTTGAAGGAGCTGAGGAGGTTTTCCCTGAAGAAGAGAAGACTCAGGGTGGCATGTCCCACGTGCCCTGGGGAATAGCTGATACCCATGAGTATAAGCTAAAGGAGGTACATTGTGATGGTTAATTTTACCTGTCAACTTGACTGGGCTTAGGCATGCCCAGATAGCTGGTGAAGCATTACTTCTGGGTGTGTCTGTGAGGAAGAGATTAGCATTTGAATTGGTGACCCAAATAAAGAAGATCCTCTCTCACCAATGCAGGGGCATCATCCAATCTGCTAAGGGCCCGAATAGAACCAGAAGTTGGAGGAAGGATGAATTTGCTTTCTCTGCTTGAGGTGAGACATCCATCTTCTCCTGCCCTTGGACATAGGTGCTCCCGATTCTCGAGCCCTTAGGTTTAGGTAGTTTGGACACCATTTTCCTTGGGCCTTCAGCTTGTGGCTGGCAGATAGTGGGACTTCTCAGCCTCCATAATCACGTGGGCCAATTCCTCATAATAATTTCTTTCTATGCATCTACATATATCCTATTGGTTCTGTTTCTCTGGAGAACCGTGACTAATACACACATTCAATACAATATGAGCGTGGTGATTTAAATGTTTGCACATTTAACCACCAATGTCTGGTTCCTTGAGTATTTTCCCCTTTCTCCCTCAGCTTCCGAGTTTGGGGGTGACGAAGAAATGGTCTTTCCTGACTTTTGTGTTTCTCAAAACCATAGTCTGTTATGGAGACAACATCTTGTACTTCTGAGAGAAAAATTGTCATCACTGAGGAAAAGAAGGACTTCTTTTTTTTTTTTTTTTTTTTTGGCGGTACGCGGGCCCCTCACTGTTATGGCCTCTCCCGTTGCGGAGCACAGGCTTCGGACGCGCAGGCTCAGCGGCCATGGCTCATGGGTCCAGCCGCTACATGGCATGTGGGATCTTCCCAGACTGGGGCACGAACCCGTGTCCCCTGCATCGGCAGGTGGACCCTCAACCACTGCGCCACCAGGGAAGCCCAGAAGGACTTCTTGATGAATGGATTAAGAAGATGTGTTACACATACACAATGGAATATTACTCAGCCATGGATAGACCTGGAGCTTATCATACTAAGTGAAGTAAGTCAGACAGATATCACATGATATCACTTACATGAGGAATCTAAAAAACGATGATACAAATGAACTTATTTACAAAACAGAAACAGACTCACAGACTTAGAGAACGAACTTATGGTTACTAGGGGGGGAATGGTCAGACGAGATGTAGGCATCTACATGGAAGAGATAGATTGGGAGTTTGGGATTGACATGTACACACTGCTATATTTAAAACAGATAACCAACAAGGACCTACTTTATAGCACAGGGAACTCTGCTCAATATTCTGTAATAAGCTAAATGGGAAATGAATTTGAAAAAGAATATATATATATATATCACTGAATCACTTTGCTGTACACATCATTGTTAATTAAAAAATAAATTTAAATAAACTTAAAAATAAAATGAAGTCTACTTCTAGAGGCTAGGAAAGATCTTTGTTGGATGAGGTAGGCATGGAGGGGATGGGCATGTGGAGAGACCGGGGTATGTGGTGAGAATGGAGATGCCCACTTCTTGGGCAGAGTCTGCTGGAGCTTCAAGGAGGCAGTGAAACCCCACAGAGTAACTGAGTGCTTAGAGGCACCCCTGACAGCCTCACAAGCTTCTTGTGCCCAGCATGCCCCTCAGAGACACAGACAGATTCCTGGAATGCCCAGTGATGGCACAGGTGAGCTGATGTCAGCTTGGGATCTGCAGGACCCACAGCAACAGGCAGGAAGGAGCCTCAGTGGATACTTGTGTGGACCCAAGATTAGCAACAGATGAGACTGTGTCCATCTTGGCAGAGATCCAAGTAGACTGAGCTCAAGATTTGGGTGCTGCTTCGCTTTAAGCCCCTTCCTAAACATAATCACAACCCTGGGGGGAAAAGAGAGGACCTCAACTGAAAGAATTTAATTTTTCCATAACCTTAATAGCACAAGGCTTTCAAATAGAAATTAAGTAGAATTGGGTATATAGACTGAGAGTCTGCCTTCCATGTTAAGAAACAGTTTTTTGCCCACTAGTTAGAGGTATTAAATGTAGATGGTCCTCTGTCACTGAAATATTCCAGAAGGGACTGGATAAGCCTTTGCTGAGGATGCCTAGAAGGTGGCCTGCCTAGAGGCTGGCCAACCTAGAGACTCTGTGATTGTATGAACTCAAACAGGTAGAGAGATGACAGCTGGCAAGAGGGACTCAGGAAGAAGCTTGGAGTTTTCTGACTCCAAAGTATTTCCCCCTAACCACCTAAAACTCATGGTCATTGATTCATTTCTGAGGGAAATAGCCATAAAATATATGAGGTTGATGAAGGGAGATACAGAATTTGGGAATAGAAGAGAAGGTGATGATGGCAAACAGAGGTTCTGTGTGGGTCATTGAGAGGGGGTGGCTGGCATGGGGACAATCCTATAGCATGTGTGACTAAATGAGGCCTGCACAGTTGAGAGGGGCTAGTAGGTGTGTGAAAGCAGGTGTGCTGTAGGAGAATGATGGCATAGGGTGTAGACTATGAGGATGATTAAGGGCAGACGTGTGAGGGGGTACATGATGTGGCTGTCTGCAGAGGATGAGTGGGGTGTGCAGTTGGGAGTGACTGTGTGTAGAGCATAAGGAACACTGTCCTGGGGTGTGTTGGTGGGTTCAGTGGTCTTTCCTCTGTGAAAGAGTAGCCCCCTTAGTGGGTATTTGGAATTGTACTGATTAATTTTTTTTAATGATCTAACTTGGTCTTCTATAAGCTTTATCTTTTCTTTTTTAATTTAATTTTATTTATTTATTTTTTTATACAGCAGGTTCTTATTAGGTGTCTATTTTCTACATATTAGTGTATATATGTCAATCCCAATCTCTCAATTCATCCCCCCGACCCGCTCTCCCCACTTGGTGTCCATACGTTTGTTCTCTACATCTGTGTCTCTATTTCTGCCTTGCAAACCGGTTCTTCTGTACCGTTTTTCTAGATCCCACATATATGTGTTAATATACAATATTTGGTTTTCTCTTTCTGACTTACTTCACTCTGTATGACAGTCTCTAGATCCATCCACATCTCTGCAAATGACTCAATTTCGTTCCTTTTTATGGCTGAGTAATATTCCATTGTATATATGTACCACATCTTCGCCATTCATCTGTTGACGGGCACTTAGGTTGCTTCCATGACCTGGCTATTGTAATTAGTGCTGCACTGAACATTGGGGTGCATGAGTCTTTTTGAATTATGGTTTTCTCTGGGTATATGCCCTATATGTAAGCTTTTTCGATCTGAGGATATCTGTCTTTCTTCAATTCTGGAATATTATCAGCTACTAACTCTTTAAATATTGTCTCTTTTTTTTTCTTATTATGGAACTCCTGTTAGCTGTGTGTTGAAGATTCTTAATCTATCCCCCATGTCTATTAACTTCTTTGTCGTATTTTCCAGCTCTTTTTCTGTTGTTCTCTTTACTAACTAGGTTATTAGAAATTTTACATAGTTTGGTTTTCTCAATCATTACTACTCTTTGATTCTGTTCAATTCTCTGTTTATCGCGTCTATCCTCATTTGTTTTTGTTTCAATGACTATAATTCCCACTTCCAGATTTCTAATTTTCTTGTATGTTCCTATTCTATTTTATAGGCTCTGATATTCGATTCATAACCTCCTATTCTTATTGTATGAATATATTCCTTCCTTTAAGCAGAATTTTAAGCTTACCAATTTCAAAGTCCTTTTCAAATGACTATTTATTGTCATTTTCTCTACAGATTAGCTCTCCCATTTATTGGATTTGTAAACTGTCATTCACAGTGTTATACTTTCTTGTTTGTTTCATACTTTGGGCTTTGAGGCTCATCTTTCTGTGGGTTTTATTTTTCTGGTTATTATTTTTAAAGTTTTCTTTCCAAATTCTCTTCTTACTGCAGAGTGGTTTTCCAAATTCAGCCAGGCTTCCTGTGGTCTGCATCTCAGAACAAAGTCTTATGAAAGGGCTCAGGATTTTTACCCTTTGGGAAGTTTCAGTCCCAGCCCTGGGCCTGTGAATGCATCAAGTTGCACAATTCCAGGGGCACCATTTACATGGAATAAAATGTCAACAGGGCCCCCTTGAATTGTGCAATAAGATGGGCCTCATGGCAGCCCATTTCCAATCTTGAGATATTTCTCCTTTTATCTTTCACTTCTTGCAAGTACCACTTTTCTGAGGCTCAGAGAAGATAAATCATTTACTTAAGGAAATTCACCAGGAAGTGGTCAAAGGTCGTGCATTTGTCTACTACAGTGTGCTGCAACCCATAGCTGTTAAAGAACATTATAGAAAATAACTGGGTCCTTGAAAGTTAGCATTGAAGGTATTTCTAGGATCCAATGAAAATATATTCCTCACATTTTCCCGTGTGTGTGCATGTTTGTGGAGAAGGAGGAGGATGAGAACACACTAGGTGGGACTTTACTGCCTCCAGACTGCCCCATGTCTGCTACAATTGCTGGAGGGACTGAGTCTTGAGAGGACATCAGAGCCGCGGCTACGTGTGTCCAGGGAGACTTGTCTGTGATTCCTGCCCCTGCTTCCACCACTACTGAGGTTGAGAAGGGCTACTCTTTTCCAGTCAGAACTCTCTCTGGATTTCAAACAGCCCTAGGGTTGTGTTATACAGTTATTGGATGTGATTTTCCAAAACCACGCTTCACTTTGAGTTTCCATCACTGTCAGGCAGCCCTCCCCACTGCTTCAGAGGGAGAGGATTGAGCCCATCTGAAGACTTAGCAAATATATGCATAAGTCTTTGCACATTTCCCTTCTGATATATGACCTAATGGGTTCAGTAACCCTGGAAATATTTGATCTTGGTGCCATGAGTCCCTAGGGTCACTGGTTTACTGGAGACCAGTGCTTGAAGTCCTGCTAAAACCTAATCACCAAAGAAAAGATCTCAAACTTAACATGGGAACTGACTTCATGTTCAGCCAATCATATTTTGGGAGGCAGGTTCAAGCCCCCTCCTTTGGGTAAGTCTGTCGTATGGAGTGAGAGAGCTGCCTGGTGGGTTTTTCCCATGCTTAGCCTGGTGCCTGACACACGGATGACTCTCAGTGACTACAGGGGAACCCATGATAATAGACCTATCCATTGTTACCACTCAAGAATGGCAAAGGGATAAGGAGCAAAATTGTTCATTTTCAGTGGATCTAATCCAAAAGATGACAATCGGCATGCACTCTGGGTTTTCAAAGTATATAGAACTGCTTTTCTAAATGTTTTAGGTCTGGAAAACTTCAAAGGTACTTGGCCAAGGAAATCTGTCTTAATTTTTAAATCCTGGTCTATTTGAAGAGAAATGCAAGCTCCCTGTTTCTAATTCATTTATACTTGATTTGTCAAAACCCTCTTTTGTAAGAGGTATTTGTTGTCCAAAAATCCTTGACCCCTACTGGAAGGACTGCATCCTAAGGGAGGGAACTGGTTCTGGGCAATTGTCCTCAGCCCCAACCCTCATTTCACATCCATGTCTCATCCCCCTGGAGGGCTCCAAGGTCCTAAACAGGATTGCCTGTCCTTCTCCCTCTTTGAGAAGTAGACAGGGACTTTAAAAGAAGAGCCTGTGGCTGGTCGTCCCCAGATCCCCAACCAAGTCTTAGAGGTTTGGCTAAAAACCTTCAACACCCTTCCCAGAGGAGAGTAAATAGAGCCTTGTAAAAATACAGCGTTTGTGTTCCTTTGACTTTATGAAGTTTATATACTTGAAGTGTAGCATGATAAATGAATGTGTTTTTCTGTGGTTACCTCTATTTGGTCTGCTGTATGAGTCTGCATTCATTCGGATGATATCTAAAATGACAAATCATCGTTTTCAAAAATATTTTTAAGTTGAAGAATTTACATGTAGTGAAATGTACAGGTCTTAAGCGCATATATTGAGGAGATTTGACAAATGTATACACCCATGTAACCAACAACCCAATCAAATTATACAGTATTTCCATCACCCCAGAAATTTTACTTGTGCCTCCTTCCAGTAAATTCCATTATCTGTAAGCAACTGCTGTTCTGATTTCTGTAACTGTGGTGGGAAGCTTCTAAGATGGCCCCCAAGGATGCCCACTATGGTATTTATGCCCTTGTGTATCCCCTCCGCTGGTGTATGGGCTGCACCAAGTGACGTGCTAACCCTTCTGAGGGTAGAGTAAATTATAGAGACTGCTAGACCTGTGTTTCTTGCCATCTCTTGCACTCTCTCCTGTACACCCATCTCTGGGGGAAGCCAACTGCCGTGCGACAGGCCCATTAGGAGAGGCCCATATGGCAAGGAACTGATGTCTCCAGCCCACAACCATCAAGCACCTGAGATCTGCCAACAGCCACACCAGTGAACTTGGGAACAAACAGTCCTCCAGCCAAGCTTTGAGATGACTGCAGCCCTGGCTGACACCTTGAAGCAGCCTGTGAGAGAGTCTAAACCAGAGACATCCTGACCCTCAGGAACTGTGTGATCATACATGCTTGATGGTTTAAGCTAATGAGTTTTGGCATAATTTGCTATGCAACAATAAATAACTAATACAACACTGTGGATTTTTTTGCTCTTGAACTTCAGGAAAATGAAATCATACAGTATATATTCTTTTTATGCTTGGCTTCATTTGTTTAACAGAATGTTTGCAAGTTTCATTCATGCTGTTGTATGGATCAAGAGTTCATTCTTTTTCAGTGATGAGTAAATTTCATTGCATGAATATGTGACAATTTATTTATTCATGTCCTGTTGGTAAACATTTGGGTTGTTTCCAGTTTTATGCTTTTTTGAATAAAGGTGAATAAAGCTGCTATGAACATTCTTGTACAAGTCTTTCTTTGAACATATGTTTTCATTTTTCCTGGGTAAATACCTAGGAGTCCAATTGCTGAGCCACTGTTGATTAATCTAAGAAGAAACTTCAAAATAGGTTCCAAAGTGGCTGTACCATTTTGCACAACTTCTTTGTGCAAAAGTATCTATTCAAGGCTTCCACCTACTTATTTTTTCTTCTTTCTCAAGCTTCTTTAGGTGGAAGCTTAGATTGCTGATTTTTAAATCTTCCTTCTTTCTAATATAAATATTTAATGGTATAAATTTCTCCCAGAGTACTGCTTAATTACATCCTACAAATATTTGTATGTTGCATTGTCAAGTATCATTCAGTTTAAAATATTTCCTAAATTCTAAATTTTCTTTCTTCTCTGGTGATAGGTTATTTTCTAAGTATACTATTTAATTTTCAAATATTTGGGATTTTTCTATTTACTGTTACTGATTTCTAATTTCACTACAGTCAGAGAACATACTTTGTTATGTTTCAATCTTTTTAAATTTATTGAGGCATTTTATGGCCCAGCATATGATCTGTCTTATGACTATCCCAAGTCTACCTGAAGGTAATGTATATTCTATAGTTGTTTGGTGTAGTGTTCTATCAGTATCAATTAAGTCAAGTTGGTTGTTAATTTTGTTCTAACCTTCTATACCTTACTGGAGTTTTAGGATCCAGGTCTATTAATTACTAAAAACGGGGTGTTAAAATTTCCAACTATAATTGTACATTTTTCTTTTTCTCTATTTGTCAAATTTGCTTTATGTATTTGAACTCTGAAATACTTCTTGTCTTGAAGTCTACTTTTCCTGATTTTAACATGGACATAGCTGCTTTCTTATGATTCCTGTTTGCATAATGCATATTTTTCATCTTTTTACTTTCAACTTCTCTGGTGTATTTGTAAGTCAAATGCATCTCTTGTAGTCAACATACAGTCAGATTTGTTTTATTTTCTGTTCTGCTAAGGTCTGCCTTTTGATTGGAGTGTTTATTCCAATTTTATCTCATATAATTACGGATATATTGGGTTTAAGTCTACCATCTTGTTTCTAGTTATCCCATCTATTTGTTTTCCTCTTATGTTCCTGCTTTTTGTCTTCATTAAGTTAATTAAATTATATTAGATATTACATTTAAATTTCTTTGTTTGCTCTTTAGTTATACAACTTTGTATTAGTCTTTACTGATTTCTCTAAGGATAATGATATGTAGTCTCAACTTACAGTCTACATAGAATTAACATAGTAACTTCATGTAAACTGCAAGAATTTTAAACACTCAAATTCCATTCCTTGGGCTATTATCCTCATAAGTTTTTCATCCTTATATGTAGTAAATATAGTATAATTTAACATATAGTAAATATAACATATAGATAGAGAATACAATGTTATCATTTTTGCTTTAACTAGTCATTTATTGTTTAATAAAAATAAAAATACTTTATGTATACAAAGTATATATAAAATACATGTATTTGATATATACATACATACATATTTGGTATATATAAATACCAAATATAATACTCAAAAAGAGTTTCCACATATATTTCATCCAGTTTTATAGTTATTTTCAGCAGGAGGACAATTTTAGAACCAGTTACTTCGTGCTGACTAGAAGCAGAAATCCTGACTGATCATTTTTACATTTTGGTTCAAGGGCTCAATAATTTTTTTCTAGCCATTTCCACTTACCTTTCAGTTTTTGCTCCGTGACATTTGTTTTTGGAGAGCAGTCACTGTCTAGCTCAGACATGAGCTACTAGAAAGGTAGTTGGTGCTGTGGAAAGAACATGGGCTTTGGGAAAACCTGACTTCAAATCCTAGTTTAGTAATTTTAGTAACTTATGACTTAGGCCAATTAATTAATCACTGTGAGTTTCAGTTTTCTCATGTAAAAATGGGGGCAGAAATAATAATATGAATACTGGTACTGCTGAAAGCTAACATTTATAGAATGATCACTCTGTGCCAGGAATTTTTCTAAGTGTTTTAAACTTGAAGTTTCTCTGTGAGGATAGACATAATGATATGTGTAATGGTCAAGTGGCCCTGGGGATTGGGAAGAGAAAAATGAAAGATTCTGGGACTCAAGTGGGTCCAACAGCCCTAATGACCAATCTTTGCCTGCATGGTATCACCTGATGCTCAGTCCTCATCATTATGGTACCATTTTGTCCTCATCATCAACCAGGGAGATGATAAGCCTCGTGGAAGCATGAGTGACTGAATGACTCCCAAATGTGGGCACACTAATGAGCTTTGGGCATTGCTGGCTAGCTTTCTACCAGAATATACTGGTCATGGGATTAGACCCATTACAACATCTCAGTAATATTTGTAGTGCCATTAAATGTTTGAATGATTAAAATTTTGAGACATAAATAAATCATGGAATGAAGGACAGTTAATTAATACTTGCCTGTATCATTGAATTTTGTTTTCTTATTACTTAGCAAAGTAGAGAGTAGCAGCTTTCTTGACCAAGACTGTTGAATAAACCTCAAAGTTTGTATCAGTAAGTATAGTCTAAGTTACATTTCAGTAACAAACAATTTCTGAATCTCAACAGTTTGTTTCTCGCTCATGTTACAGGTCAAGTTCAGGGCAGGGAATTCTGCTCATTGTAGTTTCTCAGGGATGTGAGGTTATCAAGATTACTTTTCACATGTGTTTTCATAAGCAATGAGACAGGGGAAAAGGAATAGAACCCACTTTGCTGTCTCTTAAGGACTTCTGCACATTTCATTGGCTAAGCAAGTCATTTATCCATACATAATAACTTTATGAGGGTAGAAAAATTTTAGTATATACCCAGGGAGGTGGACCCTGTTGACTACACTATATTTTTATGAGTTTCACCAAACCAGCCTGAGGCATTTCAGCCACACTTTCATTTGGCAGCCCCTGATATTCACAAGTGTTTTTGCCAAAGAACCATCATGCTTTTAAAATTATTATTGTCTCTTAGACATACGGTCCACATTTTCTCCTTAAGACTCTCATAGCTAAAAAGAATGCCATTTCAGCCAGAGCTTATGTCCAGCTCCATCTTTTCTAACAAAGATTTTCGAAACCATGAAGTTGCATTTTAGCCAATGAAAAAAGACGTCAAGCTTAAAAAGTTAAAACTTTTGTCACAAAATCAGAACTGTGTGCTTTCTTTGGTTTCTAATTATTTTGAAAGTTTCTTAAGTTAACTAATGATTACAATGCCATATACACCTTAATTTCTTTGTATATTAGATCAACAATCTTACATTGCATATGTAATAGAGGGATCACAGAAAGGTCAAGCTTATTATTATGTAAGATGTAGGGATCATACATATATGTGTATATATATATAATATACTATATTATATATATGTATACACACACACACACACACATACACACATCAATACAATACATACATTTTCTTCTTTTTTGAGTGCACAGCACATTTTTACAAACTTTACAAGCACTGTTGTGGACAATGGGACTGTGTTAGCTGCATCAGCCTTATGGGTATAGAACCTGTGCAGCCCCACCGGGCCCTGTGTTCAGAAGGGCCCCATGTTTGGTTTAAAGCTCTGCTGTTGCTGTCTTGAGATTCTTAATTTTTACAAGAGGCCTCAAATTTTCTTTTCATACTGGGTCCCCCTTTACAAGGCGCCACAAATTTTCTTTTCTTTTCACAGATTATGTAGCCAGTCCTGTGGATGGGGCACTGACTACTCATCTGTTTTCTTCATTGGCAGATGTGAAAACTGAGGTTTCATGAGGTGGCCATCACCTGCAATTGGGAAGTGGAAGATGGATGGGGCCAGTCTAGCTGGTGCTTTTTTTTTGTTGTTGTGCATGGAGTTAGCCAAGTGCTGTATTTGAGTTTGGGGGAGAGACATAATTAATTTCAACAGTTTTCCTTGAACCAATAAACAAGTGTTCCCCTCACCAGGAGACTCCCTTCCTGGGTTCCTGCTTTGGGCCTTTTTGAGGCCTATTTCCAGCAGCAGCAGACTTCTCACTACCTCCCATCCTGGGACTGGCCAGGGCCCAACATGTTGAAGTTAGAGTCAGCTGGTATTAAGGAGGGGAGGGGACAGAGCCAGCTTATGAACTGACTGGTATAACAGCCTCCGGACTCAGGTGGGAAAGCCTGGATGACAGGGATCCCCATCTAGGCAATCTGGGCACCCAGAGCTGCTGTACTCACATCTAGAGGCTAGGACACGGGGCTGCATTATCCATAACACCAGGCTGGTGCTAGTGGTGAGGGCTAGAGGGGACCCCTGCTCTCCACCTGACTCTCACTCCAGGAGCCCCCTTCTCACTTCTGCCACTAGAGACTACTTCAGGGGATTATTTATGAGAGCAGTTTTATGTCATGTAGGCCAATCCTAAGAAGTGAAATTTACAGTGAGTTCCTGGCAGGTGAAAGGAAGGTTCTCCTCTCACCAAGGCCCCTGGTACCTGAATATCTTACTTGTAGACCTGGAGTTTGCCCCAGGATGGGTGTGGAGGGCAGGGGCTGGGGGTTCCAGTGGCTGAGCCTATGCTGTGCACCTGGCTGTCATTCTCCCTGCTTCCTGCTTACCCAGCCACAGGCTGTCAAGGACCCTCACAACCCCATAATCAACCCAATGGTCCCCATCAAGCAGGTGCTCAGCCTGGATGGGACTGGGAGGGGAGGCACTTACTCCAGAAGCAGCACAGTCCACCTCAGGACAGCTCTTCCTTACTGTGACGACTTTGGAAGGGGTCAGCTTGGAGGAGCCGAACTCCTCTTCCCAGAATTCACTTTCAGTTATGTTTCTGGTTAGAGCGGGTCATCGGCAGATTCTTGGGAGACTAGGAGGGCTGGCTGGTGGGGAAGTAGTAGCAGACACTTCTTGCTGCTGACTATTGATCTACCAGGATGCTATGAAGCCACAGCCTGACCTGCTCCTCCGACTTCTGGGCCAAATACATATGTTTAAGCTCACGACGGAGGGCCCAGCTTCTGCAGGCCCGTGTCATTAGGTCAGAAGCAACGAGAGCGGACACGGTTTCAGCCCAGCCTCCCACTTGTAGGTTCTGGCCTCCTTGTGACCTTCCCTCCTGACAGCCTGCCCCGTGGACTGCAAGCTTCAGCATCAGCCTTGAGGACAGCAGCCTTGCAGAAACTGCTTAGCCAAACCACCTCCCACAACTGGGTTAGGTCAGTTCCCTACAACAGAGCATATATCTCCTATTGGTTCTGCTTCTCTGGGTGAATCCCAATATTACGCTTAGGTCACACTGGAATTGGGATCCCTTTAACTTGCACCTGTGGGCCCTAACTTGACTTCCGGATATCATAAGGAACAAGTTATCCTCCCTCTGCCTCAGTCCTCTGCCTGCATTTGCTCTTCTTCAGCCTGGACAACTTTGGTACCTTCAGATAACTTACTCAGAAGCATTTGAGCCCTTTCCATAGCTGGTGCTCTCTTGTCCAGTCCTGTTGTCATAGTAGGACACCTAGGGACTGAGCCTGACTGTTCAGGTGAGACCTTTGCTTCCTTAAATCCTTATCACAGACACTTCACACAGAGATCACACAAAACAAGTATTAATGACCCCTAGTTCCTGCCTGAGTTCACAAGAACATTTTCTTTTTCCTGACTGCAGGAGAGAGAGATTGGCCGTGGGGAAAACATAACCCACTCTGGATTTCTGTGGTTTTCCACCTAGAGACTAAATGCCAGGCCAAGCTGGGCCTCCTCTCTCTCCTCATCTCTCATCAGATGTATCAGGCTTGGTGGGCCTCTGTTAGGCTCAGCACTGGCCTTCCGAGGGTCTCAGCTGCAAGGGGGCTGCAAGGGCCTGGAAGCAACACTGCCTCACTTGAGAAGTGCCTGTTTACCCACCCCTTCGCCCCCAGGGTGGACACAGAGTGAAGCCACAGTACCTGGCTGAGGTTTCCCACTTGATTCTCTGTAGTTATTGGCTTCCTAAGTCATTGAACATTCCAGACCCCTCACACCCTTCACCCCACCCTTGCCCCATGGCTCAGGGCTCTGACAGATGTAAAAAGAGAACTAGAAATGGACCCCATCTTTGGATATGTTTCTTCACTACTGTCATCCAGGGCCTGGTTCTGTCCTGTGGCCTCACTTATCTACCCAAGGAAACTGTTCAGCCCTCAGTGCAGGCTTTTTCCTTATAACAATGAGGCAGTGAGCTTAAGTACTTGACAACCTTACCTCTGAGTTCCCCAAAAGAGCCAGCTAACTCCCCAAATCTAGGCAGAGGCCAGACCCCACCTTAGCCTTGGTCCACCCAGACTAGTTTATTTCTGGCCACATATGCACACTGTCTACACTTGTTAAGCTCTCCACCACTTACTCCTATGATTTTAATGACTCTCATAGCCTTGAAACAAAAATGTCATTCAACAGAGGCAATACCAAGAAAACTCGAGGCATTTCTGAGATCCCAGAGGAGAAAGACTCAGGGCAGGGTTGAGGCCTTAGAGGTTGGCTCATGTATGTGTAGTATTGCTATAGGCACTGACTCTGGGTCAGGCACTACCAGGATCATCATTAGGAATGACCATGGCATCTATGACAGTATATGTCTGTCCCTAGACAACTACTGTGGGGAGATAGTTACAGGCAGATCTACAGGACTTACTTATAAATTTCTGTGAGCTTCTAAGACCTGGGTGAGTTTGAGCGACTGGCCTTCAAAATGGACCTAGCCCTTCTCTGATTTCCCTGAATCAGTCTGGGGGCAAGCACAGGAGCTCACTGAGTTATGGAACATTGTAGGAACTGCCCCTCTCCATTCCCTGTGGTTTCAGATTGGCCCAGAGACTCTTCAAGATGTGAGGTGAAAGGCCAAGACATCAGTTCCTCCTACTTTTTCAGCTGAAATTACACATTATCCTGGGTTAGCAGTCTTCACTGGGGGCTGGGGAACTGAGTATGATAAACTGTTAAGTTATCAACCCCCCACCTCCCCAGCCCCCCATTCATCCCAGCTTCTCCTAGACTCTGCCCTCTGGTAGGAGAATCAGGAAGAATGGGCAGGACACCACTTGTCAACTGGGCCATGCCAGGCCATCCATGGGGTCTGCTGGGGCCAGCAGGACAGTAGCTCTGATGCCTCTTCCCTCCCCATCATTCTCCTGTCCCTTTTTCCTGCCTCCCAAGCCTGAGCCCTTCTGGAAGGTGAGAGAAGTTTAGCCTCAGCTTGTAGTGCTCCTACCTGACCTCACTACACTCAGTTTGCTGCCTCATATGTCCTGAAAAAGATGGTTTTCTCAACTAATTTTTCTTTGTCCCACACCAACCAGTAGACCTCTTTTCATGAGGGCACGGCTTTGGAGGCAAATGTAGGTTTGAATCCAGGTTCTGTCATCTGCTAACTGGGTGCCTTTGGCAAGTGAATGACACCTTTGTGTCCCAGTTACATGGAGACAATCGTGGCCATGAGGATTATTTGTGAAGGTACCTGGTGGAGGTACCTTATAGGCATTATAGGTACCATTATAGGTACCTATATACACTATAGGCATCTGGTACATATAGGACCCCTCTCTTCCTTTTCTTACCCTTCTAGTACAACCACAGTCACTCAGTAATTTCCTCCTCACACCCCTGACCAAGGACACTGCTCTCTTCCAGGCAAGGTGAGCCTGGGGCTCAGGGGCCTCAACCTGCATACCCATGGATTCCTGAGTGTGTGTAGGACTTTTGGACCAACTGAAGTTCCTTCCCCAGGAGACCAGCAAAACAGAGTCCATGACTCCTAAAGCAATTCTTCCGGGAGGTGCTGCAGTTCCAGAAACAACTTACCCCATTTCACAGAAAAGTTTATCCTGCGATCAAACTGTAAGTAACACAACAGCCTCTTCTACCCCAAGCTGCTGAAGTTTATGATAATAACTCTGTGATTTAAAAAAAAAAAAAATCGTGTTGACATATTTCTATTCCTGGCCAAGAAAAGAAAGGAGAGAAAATACAAATGCAACTTTTTTACCCAAGCTCAGGAGAAAGCTTGCGACTGTTTCTCCCCCGGTCAGCAGGATTGCTGGGCTGTGATGTTGTGGTCCCAGGGAAGGCAGGGCCTCCGCAGGGCTGGCTGAGCACTTTCCAGTACCCTTGACTTTGGTGAAAACAGTGCAGCGAGGACCAAGAACAGGCACGGATGAATGCAGACACAGGATGCTGGGAGTGTCTCCAGCTGGAAGGGCCCAACACTAGGAAATGAGGCCTAGGGTCTGTTGAGTCCTGCAGCTGATACACGTGTGGCCTGGGGCAACAGGCAGCCCCTCCCTGACTCTGTTTTCTCTACTGTGAAAAGCTTCACTACAATCTCAGTGAAATCGGAGAGGCAGGTGTCTGGTTTCTCCCTCCTTTGTCCCACTGGGGAGGATGGGGACCAGATATTGTCTCTGCCACGGAGGAGTCTTTTTCTTGCCTCCTGCACTTGTGAGACCTGTGGGTATCCTGGGGACCTGCCAGCCTTCCCCTGGCAACAAGAGCAGAGTACCAGCAGGAGTCAGCCCATAAACCTTGCAGGATCTGCGAGGGCAGTGAGCTAGGAGGGAGAGGCCTCCCTCAAGAAGAATAGCACAAAGGACCATTGTTTATCAAGCTCATGCCATGTGCCAGGCACACACTTCATCCTCACGATAGCCCTGGGAGGCTGGTGTGGAAAATAAGATCCAGAGAGGTTTGATCACATGCCCCAGGCATCCAGCCAGTGGACCCAGAGAGCCCCAACCATCTCCTGAGCTGCCTACTCTGGAGACAGCAGAAAGCCCATCCCCAAAGGGATTCTGTGGATGGTGTGTGGGTGTGCTCCTTGCTGCAGACAACTTTCTCTGTCTCCACTCTGCTTTGCTTCACCCTCCCTGGGGTCAGAGGCTATGGATAAGAAGCACTGGAGAGTCCTGAGGGCCCTGTTGTCCAGGACTCTGCAATCACTGGGGCCCTGCCTTCTCTAAGCCTTGGGCAGGAACCTACATGGAGATCTCCAAAGGACCAGGCGTGGCACCAGCTCCTTATTCCACCACTTACCCATTATATTGATGGGCAAACTGAGCCCCAGAGAAGTTCAATGACAGTTTAAGCTCACCCAACATGTGACTGTGCTTCTCTGCAAAGCTGATAGACGGGCCAACCCAGCCTTACAAGGGGGCAATGCTGACTTCATCCAGCTACTGAGAAACTGGGGGACCCCAATCAGAAGAATCACAGCAGCAGCGCTCATCTGACTGTAGAGAGGACTTGTTAGGATAAGTGCAGAATGTAAATTACACTTAAGAATCTTGATCTTCTCTGTTTGACAGAAGACTGCTTTCTTTTTCATCTCGGATCCTAATCCTTTGTTGTGTATCCAAATAAATCTGTTTTGCATTATCAAAACAAAACAAAACACCAACACCTAGAAGGCACTTGAGAGATCAGGTAGAAGCAAATGGGTGCATTTGGTTTTATCGTGTGCCAGGCTCTGTTCTTTGCGCTCCATATGCTGACTTATTTATCCTCACTACCTTTCTGTGAGGTAGGTACCATTGTCAGCTCCATTTCAGAGATGAGGTAACTGAGACTCAGAGCAGTGGGCTGGTCCATGGTTCTGTGGCACTGGTACTTGAACCCAGGGTTCGAGTTCTGATCGGTGGGTTCTGCAGCTTTATTTTCCTCTCTTGGAGCCTGGAAGCAGAGTGGAGGGAGGCCTAGACTGGCAGATGTGTGGAAAGATCTTTCAGGGCAGAATGCCACGAAATGTGGGAGGGTCTGGAGGTGAGAGGATGTAGCGAATTTTAAACCTTACATATTTCACTTTCAAAATCCTCCCCTGATGCTCTCCAGATGCAGGAAGTGGTGAAAGTGCACATTCTTCAAAAGCCATCCCAGGCGAATAGTCTGACACTGAAACAGAAGGGAAAGCGGGTTAAGCGTGGGGGAACATTTACCTGCAGTGCAAGGGCCATGCTGCATGCGATGTCCCTTACCCGAAATCTTGGGAGGCCCTCCTGAGGTTGCTGCTGGCCATATGCACAGGTCAGACAATGTCACACTCACAGTTCTGAGATGTAAAACTCAGGGCAAGACAAGGGGACGCCCCCCCCCACACTGACACACACAGAACAAGAGAGCCACGTGCCACAGACCTCTGATAATGCCTTCTAAGAGAGTGTATTTTCTAAGCAATGTCCAACAAATAATAATTCTAATTTCAATTCTCAATCAAAAAGTATCCCAAGCTGGCCTGGTCCTCTGGGCCCAGGATCCCGGCCATTCAGCCCACTGCACTGAGGCTGGAGCATGTCAGGGGCCAGCGTGTCACCCCAGCTGCCAGAGTCGGGTCGGTAAATGCCCAGGCTTCTGCTCAGCAGGCACAAGGGTCTGCACTGAGTCTTCAGGGTCGGGAGCAAGGAAAACCTGTTCTCCCTGGGGTCCTGAACGCCTCCTTGGAGGAGCGTGCTGTGGGAGCAGGGGCCCTGGAGTCCCTGCAGACTTGGCTGCGGTCACAACCTCACTGGGCCTCAGTTTCCTCCTTTGTCAAGCAAGGATCGTGATGCCTCCCTGGAGGATTCCTGAAACGCTGCTCTGGGGGCAGAAGGGGAATTGGGAGCCCAGATGGTCGGTGTCCTGGAGAGGAAGGAGGCAGAGAACAAGGAGGGAAGCAAAGGGATAGGAGAAAGATCCTCCGCAAGGGTTAAGGAGTCTTCACTGCGGAGGGGAAACCGGCTGCTTGGGGAAGTGGATTTTCCAAGATCAGTAGAGGGCGCCACCATTCACGAGCACGTGCGCCAAAGACCAGTGATCCCTGGCACCTAGCTCTCCTGCATCCCATGCCCAATCCATTTCAGGGCCAGTGTGTCACCCAAACCCTCAAAACCCACTCACCTCCCTCCGTGCCCACAAACTGTCTTGGGCCCACACTTCCTTCCCATGCATCAGACATATTAGGCTCTAAAGCAGACTGTTCCCCGCCCAACCCCTTCTGGGTTTATTGTTGCTTGTGGGATGGAGGATGGACTCCTTCCTTCTGGCCAGAGTCCATTTGTGGACTGCCCTGCCTTCCTTCCTAGCCCCCTCCCTGGCCCTGCCCCTGCCCCCTTAGCCACCCAAGTCTTCTCCCTCCTGAATCATCCCCACACTCCCACCTGCCCCAGGGCCTTTACACATGCCATTGTCATCCCTCAGTTCATCTTCCTGCTCCTTTCGCATGATTTTCGCTCTCATCCTTCAGATGCTTGGTGTTCATGACTAGAAAACCACCTTAAAGTGTGTTAGTGCACACATGGTATTTGCCACCACCGTCCTTTTTCATTTTCAGAGGGGGAGTCTTTTTTTAATTTAATATCTGCCTCTCACCCCTACTAGAGGGTAATGTTCATGAGGGCGGGAGCTCCTGTTCCCCAGGACCTCCTGCTGGACGCAGGAGTGGGTGCTGAATGCTGGAACGCCGGGCCCATGGGGGTTACTTAAGTGCTCAGACTCTGGAGTTTTCTGTCATCTTAGAAGAGTGACTTTCAAGAGTGCAGGGAGTCGGCACTTCTTTGTTCTGGATGCATCTCTCGGTGTCCAGAGAAGACGTGCGGATTCCTGGTTTGTGTTGGAACAGAAACAGGAGAAAGGGGCTGCTGAACGAAGCCTTCCCCCGCGTCACACACACCTGTCAGAACCATGTGTCCACACCTCTGTGACGGTGTGAGTGACAACCCCTGATTTACACCTCATCTCCTCCCTGAGGCAAGGCCCGAATCCCAGCCCGGTGCTCAGCCTCCAAAACCAAGGTGCCACCACGGGCCAGGCCTGCCTTCGGGGCCTCTGATCTCCTTTGGCCTAGTGAGTGGGGAGCCAACCAGTATTTCCCACCACTAGCTCCGTCTGGAGAGCAGGGACAGCTCAGGCAAGTCCCGACTAACAGCAACGTGTGAGCTTTGTCTTAAAGCAGGAAGGACAGTCTCCGGGAATGTTCCAAGGGTGCATTTGGGAGGAGGTGCATGGCCTGGAGGGTGGAGGACAGATGTGGCATATTCAGGACCTTATCATTAGTGGTCTTCAAGGAAAGGCTCAGACTATGGTAGCAACAGAGGACGAGCGTCTAAGGGATTTAAAACAGAATCTGCTGCAGGAAAGATGACCTTGGCAGCCATAGGGAGCTCTCCCTGAGGGTGAAGAGAGGCCTGGAGCGGGGAAAGGAGAGGAGGCTGTGGCGCCACTCCAGCAGGAAGAAGGGAGGCCTGGGTCAAGGCCAGCCCACAGGAGGGCAGCAGGGACAGAGAGGTGAGACGCAACCCAGCACCGTGCTGCCACCTGCCACAGACTGACTGAGCCCATGGCCTGAGGACTGAGCAAACCTAGCAGCAGGGACTGTAACTGTCCAGACAGCATGAACCCTCCTGCTCTGGTTCCGTCCGCTGGCTGCACACTCTGAAGGTGGCAGCAGGCGGGGAGAGGGGCCGGGGTGGGGGGCAGGTGTTGAAGATAAAGCCACACAGAAAAATGAACTTAAACTGATAAGTGTAGGGAAGGAAGAAAAGAGAGAAAAAGATGGAGGTGTGTGGAAAGAGGGCGTTCATAAGATTGAGAATCAGAGAACGGATCTCCAAGCAGGTAGATTTTAAGCTGAATCTTGAGAAACCAGTAGGAGTTGGTCAGGTAAAGTGTCTGGAAATGTCTTCAAGGCAAAAAGAACAGCACGGACCAAGCCCCTGAGGAGGTAAAGCACACGGGCCTCGAGGAGCAGACAGTGCAGAGTGGTTGCAGCACAGCCCCTAAGGGGCGGCAGGAGTGGAGGCCGAAGAGGCAGTGAGGCCTGGACAGCCCTCGTGAGACCCTCTCTAGATCTGGTGAGGCTTCGAGGAGGTCTGGGGAGGCCTTATTGAGTTGGGTCCTTAAGAGCGGGAGCCAGGTCTGCGGCCTCCCTGTCTCCGGGTCTAGCGCAGGTCCCGCACAGCACAGCTGTGCTTCACACCACAATGGATGATCTTCTGGCCCCAGCACTGCGGGTCCTGACGACTCCTCCTTGGGGGCTGGGGTGGTATTCTATGGAAGGTCCGGGCCTTGCCTGGGTCCCTGTTGGCCAAGTACTCACTTTAGCCTGCCTGAAGGAGGAGGACCCCCGGCGGGCAGCACAAGCTCTTTTTCTTTGCTAATTACTACCTGACATTTTAATGTTCACATTTAATGGCATTCTCCACCCTTCAGTGCAAAAAACCAAAAACGCATGAAGCCTTAGAGGCCTATAAACCAAATAACAGAACTTTTGGAAAACGCTTTGAAGTCCCCGCTGGAGCCTAAGACTTTCTTTCCCTTTGAATGTGCCGATTGTGTGATGGGGCTTTTGAAATGAGGAAAAGAATCAGAGATCTGGCAACATATTCACACCAAAATGTGCTCACAGGGACACACACACACACACACACACACACACACACACACACACACGCGGGCTGGAGACACCCGTAAACCTGTCACTGCCTCTCAGGGACCTCCTGAGCCCATGGATTTCTTGATTCTTTTCTGGGAAGCAGCACAAATTACCCAGAAGATTGTCACTTATGAGCTGAGGGCTCCGAGTTCACAGTCTAGGCTGCCATTCCTCATGTGTGACCTGGGCAAATGACCACGTCTCCGTTTCCTCATCAAATGGGCAGCGGTGACATCCAGGAATGAGTCCTTCACACGGTGCCTGGTATGTGATCCCATCCCGTCCACACTGGGTTTAGAAAGGTGACTTATTACATGTACACCCAATTGTGAGGTCACTTTATAACCATACAGTCTTTTAAAAGATTTTCCATGGGAATGAATTCACCTTCCAGACAAGAGTCCTCCTTCAGACACAGCGTTCAAGAGCAGCTTTGGAGCGGTCAGGTGGGGAGGCCTGCTCTGAGTTGCCTTCACGTAAATGCTTACGAGGTGCCCAATGACAGTTGTGCCATCAGGTTGCTCTAATGCAATGTCTTTTTGAGGTTGGCCCGCAGCTCACATGAGGCAGGCTCATCACTCCCACTTCATCTTCTTTCCCAGCGGCTCTGAAAGCAGAAAGGAGTGGTGACAGGGTGCAGTCTCTACAGTGCATCAGCCTCTCCCATCCCACTTAGAATTCTGCAGTGAGACTTTGCCGGCCTCCCATACGGAGGTGGAGGCCAGTCCCCCTCTACTTTGAATCCAGGCTGGACAGAGTGGCTTGCTTGTAACCAATAGAGTGCAATGGAAATAATGCTCCGTGGCTCTGTGTTGGGTCAGCAGAGGCCTTGCAGCTCCTGTCTCGGTCTCAAACACTCCCTCTTGGGACATTTCTTCTTGGAATCTAGATGCCATGCTGTGAGGAGTCCAAGCCCAAACAAGAGGCAGTTGACAGCTACAGCAACTGAGATCTGCTTACTTGGCAGCCCAGCCTTCCAGTCATCTCAGCTCAGGCACTGGACACAAGAGTGAAGAAGTCTCCTGATTGTTCTAGCCTGAGCTGAGTCCCCGATAGCGGAGAGCATAAACTACTCAGCCCTTCTCTGCCTTGTCCAAATTCCTCACCCACAGATCTGTGACCTGAAATAGCCCTTGTTTTATACCACTGAATTTGGGATAGTTTATTAAACAGCAAATGAAAATGACAGCAGCACCCATGATGTTCAGATAATGCATTGCTGGAGGTCAAATTGGGAAAGAGGAGATGGGTGGTATGACCATATAATTTATTGTTTAACCTGGAATACTTCTGAAAGTTTAAGGGGGCACTATTAATATACATGTCACAATAATGAGCATAAACTGGAATTCTTCTGGAATCCTGGCCACCCTAGTAATGGGTCTACCTCATCACTGATGCTCCTTTCCTTCTCTTCCTGTTCTGTGGGGGGAATTGCCTGGGCTTGGCTTTAGAAGATCTGAATTTATTTTCCTGTTGTCATTTTACCAGCTGAATGGCATTGGATACCACTGATACTAGATAATCTTAGATGACCTTCTAAAACCTCAGTTTTCTAGTCTGCAAAATGGAAATAATAGTTCTTTTCTCTCTTCAGTCTTCAAGCCATAGCAATTAACTTCTTTATCCTATGGCGTTGCAGAAATTGTCCTGGAAGAAGTCCTCAGTGACTGGCTCAGGGTCAATCCAGAAAGTTCTGTTCAGTTCTCGCCTTACATGACCCTTCAGTGGCATCCAACTGTGATGGTTCATTTTGTGTGTCAATTTAACTTGGCCATGGGGTACCCAGATATTTGGCTAAATATTATTCTAGGTGTGTCTGGGAGGGCATTTCTGGATGAGATTAACATGTGAATCAGTAGACTGAGTAAAGCAGATGCTCCTCTAGGCAACTTTAAAGTAAAAGGTTGGAAAAAAGATACAGCATGCGAACATTAACCAAAATAAAGTAGAAGTGGCTACGTTAAGATCAGATAAAGTAGACTTCATGGCTAAGAAAATTTCTAGAGGTATGAAGGGACACTATATAATGATAAAAGGGGTCAATCCTCCAAGAAGGTAGAAATCTTAAGTGTGCAAGGAAATAGTGAATTACATAGACGGCGGTCATATTGTTGTGTGTCTTGAAGGATGCCTCATCTAAGAAGACAAGGAGAATGAAATGAACAAAGACACTGTGTACAATTGGAGGACTGGAAGATGATACAGGTGAGAGTGAAGATGAAGTAAGATGAAGAGCCAGAGGTGGACCACCTCTCATATCACCCTAAATGCCACTCTAAAGATATCAGCACATATCTGTAGCTGCCAGAGAGTGTGGATGGCCACAGGCTGAACAGTGACATTGAACCAATTCCCTCCCCCCTCTACTTTTTCAATCTACTCTTAAAATGTCAGTTGATAAATTAATCAACATTGACAGTAAAAGAGTTTGTGCTGGACTTTTCTGTCCTGATCCCCTGTAATTCTGTCTGAGGAGGAAAACTGGGCAACTCGGCTTCTCTGGCATATATTAGATGTTGATGAATATTTGTTAAGATGAACAAAGTGTACTTTAACACAAGTTGAACTAAAGTCGAGGCCTTTGGGAAAACTTTGGAACACTAATGAACATATCATTTTAGATGCTTAATGAAAAATATTTACCCTTAATGAACCTTAAGTGAGCTGCAAATTATTCATATTCAGTTCAGTACCTGGTGGTTATTTAGCTAAGTCTTGATTACATGTAATGTAATTGTCAATGGATAACGCTGCAGTGCTGAGTTTCCCCTCCTCCCCCTGCCTGGACACACTTTTCAGAAAAGGACACTTTCCTGTTTGGACAGCAGATGGAGGCTCCCATGGGAATTCTCTGTATGCCCTGCAAGCAGTCCAAGCATCTGACTTCCATTCTCCACTCACAGCTGGGCAAGTGCGAGAAGTCAGCAGAAAGTTGGAGGTTGGTTAACAGGGGGTTATCTTGGCACTCAGTTGCAATTAAATCCAGTGGGTTAAAAGCTTCTGAAGGCATTACCCTCCTTTAAACAGGGCACTTTTAAAGAGTGTTTCCACAATGAACAATATTCATCACCAATGTTATATACGGCTACCTTTTACCCTCAAATAATGTTTTCTTTCCTTGGAAGGGAAAGCAACTTTCCCATCATCATAATTGAATCCAAACATCTGTCACCCACAAAGGCATGGTTTTAGAGGTCAGTTAATGGATGGATATCTGGCTTACAGAGCACCCTGAACCACAGTGTGCCACACATTTACACCCACACCTACATGCACATGCACATACCCCAAATGCATTACTCCAGAAAACTATACTTTTCGCGATCATTTCTTTGAATAAAGGTAAGACAGCAATGAATGTAGCTGGAATAGTCAAAAGAGCAAGGGACCTGGGGACAGCAGACCTTGGTTCTGTCTTCACATCACCATAACCTCTCTAGCTCTCAATTTCCACACCTGTGAAAAATGTGACTGATGAAGCCACCCCCACCATTTAACTCTTGTACCCCACCAATGACCTTATGTGTTCATGCATTTGTGCATTGGCACGAAGGTCCCTCCACCAGCTGCGTTCTACGAGAGGCTTGTCATCCTTCAAGGCTCAGCGTTTTTGACGTTGCTTCCCCAAGGAAGCCCTCCATGGTTGCCTCAGGTAGAGTGGCCAGCTCATTTTTTAGCATCCCAGAAACCTTGCAACTGGTTGCATTACTGTATTCATTGCCTTCTATGGCAACCACTTACTCATGTGTCAGTTTTCCAATCTAAACGATTAATCCACAGAGAACAGACCAGGGCTTATTTTTCTCCATTTCCCTGGTGGCAAGCAAAGGATTAGCACAATGTAGGTGCTAAGAAAAGGTTGAAGGAAAGAATAAACAATTGGATGAGTAATTACTTGAATGACACAACACCCTAAAGACAACATCACATAAGAAAATCTGTCAGCTGACCCCCAGGCTCTCCCCCTCCACAATGATAAGAAAGTGGTCTTGCTGAAATCCATTGCTTGTCACATCTCATGCTTTTGGTTCATCACCTTCAGGGTACAGCCCAGACTCTCCATCAAGGTAACCCATGTCATTAGGACTGAATTGTTATCTCTTTCACCGCTCTCCTCCCCTCTCCTGCCATCTGCTACGTTCCAGGGAATACAGTCAAATTTCCTGACATACTATGCTCTCTCATACCTTCAGGTCTATCCCTCTGCCCTACCTCCATCTTCCCTCTTCACCTAGCTAATCCCTACCTGTCTCCCAGGCTCAGCTAAACTGACTCTGCCTCCAGAAAGCTTTCCTAGATTCCATAAACTTTCTATTCTCTGCCTGCCAGAATGCCATCCTTGACCTTAACAGGTTTGTCTGTTTGAGGGTCTGTAAGCAACTTGAAGACAGAGGCTGGGCCCTGCTCACCTTTGTACCCGCAGGGCCTGACACTGTGCCTGGCCCTGAATGACCCCTCAGTCAACATTCCTGCCATGAATAGGTGGGTAGATGAATAATGTGTCAGCCTGGTCAGTAGAAAGTCAGATCTAGAGTTCAAGCACAAAGCATTTGGAGTGTTATGTGCACACCATCCCACCAGCTAGAGGGTTTGTCTTCTTGACCGTCAAAGGTTTTCTTCTTCTTGACCTTGACCAGTTTCCGAGAAAAGTTTTTTAAAATCCCCCACTATGGCCATTAGTTTTTCAATTTCTCATTGTAATTCATTGTGTGTGTGTGTGTGTGTGTGTGTGTGTACCTACACACGTGCATTTGAATATTTATAAATATATATTCAGTTAATAGACATTGAATCAATGCTGTTAGGTATCTACAAGTTTATTATTACCTTAACCCGTTGATAAAGTCTGAATTTGCCTGGATTATCTTGTCTTACCTCTTACTTCCCTTCCTTCCACACCACTTCACACACTTTTATTTTCAACCTTTCTGTGTTGTTTAGTTTTAGGTAAATCTTTTGTGGGCAGCTTGTGCTATAATTTTTAAAAATCCAATTTAATTATCTGTGTTTTCTAGTTGAAGAGTTTAATTCATTTACATTCATTAGTATTACTATTTTTTACTTCTTTTTGTCATTTAATGTTATGTTCCATTTATTATGCTTATTTTTGCTACGTTTTTTTTCCTTTCCTGCTTTTTGTTGGATTAGTAGTGCTTTCTTTCTTCCTATTACCCACTTGGCTGCTTTGGAAATTAGAGATCCTATTACTGTGGCAGGAGTGGCCTCTAGAAATTTTACCTTACAAAATCACACTTATGTTTTTCTAGAAATGTCTAAAATTATTCAGTATCTTTAGTTTCATCCCAAATAAGGTACTGCTTTAGCATGCCTCCAGTGCCCTCCAAACACCCCTGCCCCATCACCTTCCATAGTTTTAGTTCCATATTTACTTCTTCTATCAAGAATGAATGGTATCTACCAACGGTTTGCCCGTTATTTTGATTATCATTTCTTCTTGTAGCCCACTCTTCTCTGGATTTATTTTCCTCCTTGTTGAACTCATCCTTTAGTAGTTCTTTCAGTGAGGGTACATAAGGGATAAACTATCCTAATTCATATGTCAGAAATGCCATTATTTCAAATACTCTGTAGTGAGAGTGAACAGGGCACAGAATTCTAGGCTGACAGTTTCTTTCAAGATAATGCTGTATCATCTTCTTGCCTCTCTTGTGGATGACTGGAAGTCAGCCATCAATCTGGGCATGCTGCCTTTGTAGACAATCTCTTTGCAGACTTTAAGATTTCAACTTTATCTCTGATGTTTTGTTTTTTTGTTACAAGGTATATTAAGATATAGATTTATTTCCATTTATTTTAGTATGTGCTTTCAATCTGAAGTTCTCATCCTTTGTTAACTCTTGAAAATTCTCATCTGTTATCACTCCAAACATTGCCCCTTCTCCTTTCCCTCTACTCCTTACTTCTGGAGATTGCATTAGAAGAATGATGGAGATTTTCAATGCCCTTCCATATAGCTTAACTTCTCTTTCAAATATCCATGTTTGCTACTACATTTTTTTCTTTTTATGGAGCTCAGACACAGAGCTCTGATGTGTCTTCCTTTTCTGTACAAACATCAGTTGTAATGGATTAGGGCCCTATTCTTATGACCTCCTTAAATATCCTGTCTCTAAACACAGTCAGATTGGAGGTTTGGGCTACAACATATGGATTTGGGGGGACACAATTCAGTCCATAGCACTTCTGCTAAGACCTGTGTCAGAACCAAACAGAAACAAGTAGTGCAGCAAATGGAGACTTGTGCATGTGGTACATCTCCTCTTTTAGTCAATGGTCAACAACAAGAATACAGTGATGACTTCTGTGATGCAGAGCTCACAACCTCTGTCCCTTGTGTGCATATTCCATCACCCTCATGAATCTCTATCATGTGTTATGAGTGTATGGGGGACGGTTGTCCAGTGAGGCTGAACTTTAGATTATTTTAGTGAGGTCCACTGCTGGTTATTAGTAGAGACACTGCATTATCTCAGGGCCAGCTTTCTTGGTTCTTGGTTACTGGTTGGTAGTGAGTAAGTGCCTTCTGCTTATGTTTATTGTTTTGCATTGAAAAGGTCATTCTTCTCAATAGTATTCATGGTTTCTGGAAGAAGAAAATATCCTAGGTCTCCCTTTTTGAGGTTTAATGTTAGGGAGTGGATTGAGGGGGACCCTATTGGTTGAGCCGATAGGAAAAGACAAAGAGTCCCTAACAGGGGATGCACTGTGAGGGCAGAGAGGGTGGGACTGGTCACCCTGGCCCAACATAGGCCCTAGGTGGCTATGAGAGGAATGGCTGAGGCCGGATATCCCTCCTGTCATGTCCATTTGGGCATGTCTTGGGAACATGTGTGGGTGTGCGTGTGATTGTGGGTGTCGTGTGCACCTGTGTGTAGGTAAGTCAAAGCAGCGACCTACTTGAGTAACTGAGCATGAGGAGTCCAGGCCCACTGAACATGGATCCACTAATGCTGAGAATATGAGAGAAGCTCTCCCTGCCTCCTGCCCTAATCTAGTGCTCCGTGCACCCAGATCACCAGACATAAGTTTCTGCATCTGACAAGGATTTCTGAAATGGAGTAAAACAGCAAGAGCAATGCTCAGAAGACAGTATTAAAGCAGACTAGGGGAAGGTATACTTCAGAAGAGAGTATTACAGCAGATTGGAGGCTGGGCCAGCCTCCCTGGGTTCTTAGGACGAACGATCTGATCCCAGGAGGAAGGAAGTTTCTTGGGAAGGGGGAGAGGAGGACAAACACAAGCAATTTTAAAATGTAAATATTGGAAGCAGTAAGACTTTGTTTTGTACACCAAGCTTATGAATTGCCTCCATTATTTTGAAGTCAAGGAAACCATGGCCGATTACTGACAGGAGAAGATGGCGGAAGAGTAAGACGCAGAGATCACCTTCCTCCCCACAGATACACCAGAAATACATCTACACGTGGAACAACTCCTACAGAACACCTACTGAACGCTGGCAGAAGACCTCAGACCTCCCAAAAGGCAAGAAAGTCCCCACGTACCTGGGTAGGGCAAAAGGAAAAAGAATAAACAGAGACAAAAGAATAGGAACGGGACCTGCACCAGTGGGAGGGAGCAGTGAAGGAGGAAAGGTTTCCACACACTAGGAGCCCCTTCGTGGGCAGAGACTGCGGGTGGCAGAGGGGGGGAAGCTTCGGGGCCGCAGAGGAGAGCACAGCCACAGGGGTGCAGAGGGCAAAGCGGAGAGATTTCTGCACAGAGGATCGGTGCCGACCTGCACTCACCAACCCGAAAGGCTTGTCTGCTCACCCGCCGGGATGGCGGGGCTGGGAGCTGAGGCTCGGGCTTCGGAGGTCAGATCCCAGGGAGAGGACTGGGGTTGGCGGTGTGAACACAGCCTGAAGGGGTTAGTGCACCACGGCTAGACGGGAGGCCCTAGGTGGCCATGAGAGGACATGGCTGAGGCTGGACATCCCTCTTGTAAGGTCCACTTGGGCAATTTTAGTTTTTTAAGGAACCTCCTTACTGTTCTCCATAGTGGCAGCCATAAAAAGAAATGAAATTGAGTTATTTGTAGTGAGGTGGATGGATCTAGATTCTGTCATACAGAGTGAAGTAAGTCAGAGAGAGAAAAACAAACACTGTAGGCTAACACATATGGAATCTAAGAAAAAAAAAAAAGGTCATGAAGAACCTAGGGGTAAGACGGGAATAAAGACACAGACCTACTAGAGAATGGACTTGAGGACACCGGAAGGGGGAAGGTAAGCTGGGACAAAGTGAGAGAGTGTCATGGATATACATACACTACCAAACGTAAAATAGATAGCTAGTGGGAGCAGCTGCATAGTACAGGGAGATCAGCTCGGTGCTTTGTGTCCACCTAGAGGGGTGGGATAGGGAGGGTGGGAGGGAGGGAGACGCAAAGGGAAGAGATATGGGAACATATGTGTATGTATAACTGATTCACTTTGTTACAAAGCAGAAACTAACACACCATTGTAAAGCAATTATACTCCAATAAAGATGTTAAAAAAAAAAGGAAACCATGGCAAAAATATTTATTTATGGATCGAATGCATGCTTATTTAGCACCTACTTTGTGCCAAAACCAGAATCAGGCTTTGGGGACACAGGGAATCAACACTGACTCAGAGTGATAATGCCTGGATTGATCGGAAGGAAGGCTTCCCGGGGGAGGTGTCCTATGGGCAGTTCACTGAGGAGTGAATGAGAGCTCGTTAGGAGAAGAATGAGGTGTCTCGCGGCGGCCAGCTGTCTTTATTCCACATCTGTGAATGTAAGAGTCTTCCATCCAATGGGTGGGGCTGAGCCCATCTGTGACCACAGATGGTTCCAGGGAGGAGCTGGCGGTCACCCACACTGACTGATGTGAAATCTGCAGTTGGGGATGTCTGGGGGTGTGTGCAGCATGCTCCAGCATCGGAACTCTCCGTCCTGCTCTTGGCATGTTCCCCTGACATGGGAACATTCCCCTTGCATCTGGCCGAACTGGAGCTGGTGCTGGAGACACAGAGACCTCCCCAGCCTGGCGGGCCCCTCTGCCCAAGTGGAATGCTCCCCAGGAGAAGCCCCATCAGCAACTCCTGCCTTCATCTGCTTTTCATCATCCTCCCTTCTCGTGTTAACAAAACATTTTCGTATTCGCCAACTGCTTGATGCTGGGTCAGGAAGCTCACCCTCACGTGGGAAGCCCAAAGGGTGAAGCTCCTCGACCAGGCACTTCTGTAAATCGCAGTTTATTTAGGTCTAGGGGTGTGGTCCCAGCGCTGGCAAGCCCTGCACCATGCTTCAGATTCCCAGGGCAATCTGGTTCGTATCAGCTGAGCAGTCCCCAGGCCCCAGCTGGCTGCAGAGTGCTCTCTGGCAGAGGTCTGAGCTCTAACAAGGCTCTGTTTGTCTGCAGACCACATTTTGGTACCTGCTAACAGAATCAGGGTGCATCCGGGATCATTCATCCCACAGTCTCTTAAGTTGCTGTCAATAGGACTTTGGCTAAACCTCTTCCTCATCTCTCCAAATAAGTTATGGAAAGAGCAGCTTTCTGGGCCATCACGCATGTCAGCAGTCAAGCGACAGCCCCTGGGAGGTCCCACAACCCGACTGAGGGTATTGCTGGTGAGTTGGTGTTGTTTGAAGCCAGGATCTCAAAAGCACTAGGACGCCTTGGAAAAGGAGGAATCCCACCATCACCTCTCCACTGTGGAGTTAGTACACCCTAAGGGGTTTTCCAAGAAACAGAGGCACATGTACAGAAATGCACAGGAAAACAGGTGACTGTCCTCTCCGTTGGTGGTGACAATGGCAGGGATGCTCAGGCACCTGGGAGAGCACATGGAAATATGATGGCAGTGTTCTGGGCCTTCCACGCTGTTTGTATGTTTTGGGAATTTACGGTGCTGATTCCCAGCACCCAGATTCTCACCATGGACGGGAGTGGGCTTTCAATGATCGCATATGCTTCCCTGGCACAGAGATCCAGCAGAAAACGGGTCCAGCCAGGTGGAATGCAGGGAGTGGGATGCCCTGGCTGTCAACCTTCCTTCTGAGCTCTGACGCAAAGTGAGGACAGCAGGAGAAGCAGCCTGGAGAAAGGTCCCCTGTGCAGGTGAGGGCTTGCAGCCTGGCCAGTGCCTAGGGAGGGCGGGAAACCTAGCAAAGGGAGAAGCCCGCTAATACATAAAGGAGCATGAGAAGCTGGAGGGAGCTGAGACCTTGGGTCAAGTTAAAATTAATAACTATTGAGAGGCAAGAAGAGATGCCAGTAGCAAGTGAGGGGCAGAGGAGTCCAGAAACCCAGGAGAGATGCAGTCAAGTGAGCTGTTGGGTTGCAGCAATTTTTATTCAGCTCAGTTCCTATGGTAGATTACCAAATGGCCCCAGAGATTCCAGCTCCTCCCATCCAGTGCCGAGTCTTTCTTCACCCCCTTGAGCTGGACTTGTGACTTGCTTTGGCCAATGGGATAAGTAGCCCATGTGACACAAGCAGAAACTTGCTTGCCCACTAGGGTTCCCCCTCTCACTGCTCTTGGAACTCCACTGTCATGTGATTACATCTGGGAACCTTTTGGATAATGAGAGACATGGAGTCCAATTCTCCCTTTCCCCCTCCTCCGCCTCTCTTCTTCTTCCTTGACTTTTTACTGTTAAGTTTTGAGAGTACTTTATATATTCTAGATACTAGTCCTTTGTTGGATATGTGGATTGCAAATATTTTGTCCCAGGCTGTAGCTTATCTTTTCATCCTCTTAAAAGGGTCTTTTGTGGAATAAAAATTTTTGTATTTATAAAGTCTAATTTATCAATTTTTCGATGTATAAATTGTGCTTTTGGTGCTAAGTCTAAGAACTCTTTGTCTAACCCTAGGTCCTGGAGGTTTTCTTGGGTGATTTTTTGTTCTGTTTCTTACATTTAAGTCCATCATGTATTTTGAGTTTGAGTTAATTTTTATAAAGTTGTAACACTTAGGTTGAAATTCTTTTTTCATTCCTTTCGTTTTCTTTTTCTTTCTTTCTTTCTTTCTTTTTTTTTTTTTTGCAGTTGGGTTGGGGGTGAGTGGGCCATATGAATGTCCAATTGCTCCAGCACTTTTGTTGAAAAGGCTATCTTTCGTCCATTGAATGTTTTTTGCACTTTTGTCAAAACTCAGGTAGGCATATTTTTGTGGCTCTGTTTCTTAGTTTTTTATCCCATTCCACTGATCTATGTGTCTCTCCCTCTGCTGATACCACACAATCTTGATTATCATAAGTATATAGTAAGTGTTAAAATCAGCTAGACTAATTCTTCCCATTTTATTATTCCTTTAAAATTTTGTTTTAGCTATTCAAGATCCTTTACCTTTTCATATAAATTATGGAATAATTTTGGCTATATCTGCAAAACAATCTTGCCGGGAATTCGATAAAATGGCATTAAACCTGTATGTCAACTTGGGGAGAATCGACATTTTTACTATATAGTTCTTAGCATACAAGTCCTGTACATATTTTGTTAGATTCATACCTAAGTATTTCATTTTTCTGAGCAATTATAAATGGTACTGTATTTGGTATATTTATTTAAAAATAGAAGTTTATGTTTGCTATTCCATAAATGAAAAACAGGTATCACTTGTCATAAATAGAGAATAATCACAAAAATACAGTCAAACGTCATTTAATTGTGCCTTACTTTATGGCTCTTCGCAGATACTGTTTTTTACATATTGAAGGTTTGCAGCAACTCTGCGTCAAGCAAGTCTTTCGGCGCCCTTTTTTCCCATAGCGTTTGCTCACACTGTGTCTCTGTGTCACATTATGGTTATTCTATCACCATCTCAAACTTTTTCATTATTATTGTATTAGTTACGGTGATCTCTGATCAGTGGTCTTTGCTGTTATTATTGCAACTGCATATGTAGTAGAAATAGCAAGAGAACTAGAATTACAAGTGGAGTCTGAAGATGTGACTGAATTGCTGCCATCTCACAATAAAACTTTAGTGGTTGAGGAGCTGCTTCTTATGGATGAGCAAAGAAAATGGTTTTTCGGGATGGAATCTACTCCTGCTGAAGATGCTGTGAAGATTGTTGAAATGACGACAAAGTGTTTAGACTACTACATAAATTTAGTTGATAAAGCACTGGAAGGGTTTGAAAGGATGGACTCCAATTTTGAAAGACGTTCTACTGTGGGTAAAATGCTATCGGATAGCATTGCATGCTATGGAGAAAAGGGTTTGTGAAAGTAGAGCCAAGCAGTGAGGAAAACTTCACTCTTGTCTTATTTTAAGAAATTGTCTCAGCCACGCCAGCCCTTAGCAACCCCCGCCCTGGTCAGTCAGCAGCCATCAGCATCGAGGCAAGACGCTCCACCAGCAAAGAGACTACGATTTGCTGAAGGCTCAGGTGATGGTTAGCGTTTTTTAGCAATAAAGTACTTTTTAATTGAGTAGATACATTTTTAGACATAATGGTACTGCACACTCCCGGGATGTCTGTTTGCTCAGTTCCACTCACTAGGTGAGTGTCTTTGAATAAATAGCCTTGTCTGAACCTGGCTGGGGAGGCAAGGGGGCTAAGGGTAAGGGAGGTAAGGAAGCATGGGGCAAAGCAAAGAGAAGCCCCTGAGTTCACAGCTCAGACCTGCCACGCAAAGAGGGGAAGCAATTTGTCCAAGGATGCACGTTCATCAGATGAGAGCCAGGATTTGGACTCCAGGTTTACCTGGGCCCTTCCCACATGCCCCTCGGCCTCTACGGAGATTCAGAGGACCAGGATGGAGCAGCCTACAGTGCTGAGCACGCAGGTGATCCAAGAGCAGGAGGGGCTGCCGCCGAGCCCCCGGGCGAAGGGGAGGACGTGTGTCTTCCCTCTGCCCTAGACAGCGCCCAGCTAGGGCCCATACTGCATCCTTGGAGCTCCAGACAGAGGTCTCGTCCCAACTTCCTCCCCAGCAGGGCTGAGCGCACTGCAACAGTTCAGCGCAGCTCCCAGCAAACCCCAAGTGAACCCTTGGGGGCTTTATTTTCATTTCTTCTTGGCAGGACGTAACTTCCTGCTTCTAAGAAAAACATCTTTCAGCAGAGCCATGAACCAGGCCCAGGGTGTCCACACATCCCCCAGCTCTGACGGAACAGCAACGTGATGAGCTAAACGGAGCCTGATTGGAAGCACATGGAGCCTGTTTCCTTTCAAAATCCCCGAGGGTCTCAGGCCTGGAGGAGAGAGGTGTTTGATAAGTCATGTCGGAGCTTTTATCAGGTCCACTGTGTGCGAGCAAAAGCCAGGCAAAGGAGGAGGAGACCAAGGGCCCCACTCGGGAGGACTGAGGAGCCGGAGCTGCCAGGCCAAGTTCAGGACCAAAAACCAGAGGGAGACCAGTGTTTACTGAGCCCTACTATGTGCTAGGTGCTGGGCTAATCCAGGGTCAGGAGAAGTAAGACAAGTGCCCGTCCCGACTGGTGCAGAAAAGGGTTCGCAGACCGTAGTTACAGGGCAGAGAGGAGAGGCAGGATATCTTACTGTGAGCAGACGCCCACCTGGCACACCATGATGCCAAGCTGTGACTGGCGCTCTGTCCTCATCCTCACCTCTGTGGATAAAGCGGAGGTGTATTTGCCTGAGCCAAGGGTGCACTGTTCTGAGTCTTCCCCCTCTCTCCTCCCTTGTAGCAGACAGATCTGTTCCTGGCCCAGCGTCTCAGGGAGCTCCACACAAGAACAGAGAGGTTCAGGGTAGGACAGGGAGGGGCAGTGAGGAGTTGGAAGAGGGAAGCAGCTGAGGGCCTGAAGGGTCCAGCAGTGCAACATTGTCTGTAGGAAGCCCACGCCCCCCTCCCTAGGCAGCTGGGGTGGGGTTCCACGTCTGGACCTCACCAGTAAGAGCAGCACAGCTTGGTCAGGCTGGGGTACCTGCAGACAACTGGTCTTGCCAACTATCATGGCCAGGTTGTAGGTCACACGTAGTAGCCACTGGGTTTGTCACTAAGCTTTGGTGGCTTGTAAACAAATATCCTTTACAGTATAATTTCCTTTCCAATATAATCTTCACTTCATTAATCATTTCCTTGCAAGCTCTGGGAAACAGCATTGCTCCTAAGAACATTACAGAGGCTCTTTCTTATACATATATGACAGGAAAGGGTTCTAAGACCACTGGACTTGGGAATCTGACAGCAATGTTTCCAATTGTACTTTCTTGACTGACTCAGTCTTCAGTTATCAGTTTTCTTATCTGTGAAATGGGAACAAGACACTTATCTTATGGATTTGGCGGGTTATTTTCATTATTCATGTATTCCTTTTTGTTACAAAAAGATTAGGTTTCTTAGGATACATAAGATAGACTAAAATGGTATAAAAATAAAAGATGGGGAATTCTCTGGTGCTCCAGTGGTTAGGGCTCTGTGCTTCCACTGCAGGGGGCACAGGTTTGATCCCTGGTTTGGGAATTAATATCCCACATACCACGCAGCCAAAAAATAAAATTTAAATTTAAGAAAAAGAGGGGAGGGCTTCCCTGGTGGCGCAGTGGTTGGGAGTCCGCCTGCCGATGCAGGGGACGCGGGTTCGTGCCCTGGTCAGGGAGGATCCCACATGCCGCGGAGCGGCTGGGCCCGTGGGCCGTGGCTGCTGGGCCTGTGCGTCTGGGGCCTGTGCTCCGCAGCGGGAGAGGCCGCAACAGTGAGAGCCCCGCGTACCACAAAAAAAAAAAAAAAAAAAAAAAAAAGAGGGGAGAGAGTCAAAAGAGAGGGTAGAAATTGAATTCAAAACTAAGGCCAACAACCACTTTCCATAATGATATTTCACTTTCTAAGGGTGAAGAACAGTTTTCTCTCTAAGAATTCTTGCTACATGTGAAAATAGGACCCAGTGTTTTCTGCAGTTCATGGAGGTCATATGATGATGAGGGACAAGTGCCCACAAGAATCTCAGCAGTTCTTGGTACCTAGATGAGGCAGCAGTTAAGCCTGGAAGTCTTTAAAGAGAATGCCGTGTGGGATCATGAATGATGTCCTAGGGAAATAGTATCAGTTCTTAGACAGGGAAAACTTTCAGGCTGGATCAATAGCATCATGCAACAAAGCAATTTAGTAAAGCGATTGTGCGCTGCAGGTGCCCGAGACTCTTGACTTAGCTGTCCTGGTGTAGACGCAGATGTCACAATACCAGGAAGAATGACATAGCTAATGATCTTTCAAGAAATCATCCCTATCACATGTCAACAAATTGAAGATTGTCCTCTCCAACAGCTACAAGATGGGCAGCTGCTCTCAGTTGCTGATTAAATGCAGACCCCATAAGCGTTGGCAAGAAGTTGAGCAGAGGAAGTGTTGGCCTCCTCCTGGGAAAATTGAGATGCCCAACAATGACTCAGGCCTCAGCTTTTGCTTAGGGGAGGGTGTGTGTGTGTCTGTCTGTGTGTTCCGTAATCATCTGTAGAAAATTAGTTTGAATCCACTAGAAAATGCAGACTTTAATGGGGGATCGAGGCCGTAACATATATATACCTTATTAAAACACTATCGTTTTAGTCTTGAAAATATTCAGAGCTGGTGAACTCAGTTAATCAAATAATCAAATAGTCAATCAAATAATCTCATAAAGTACTCCAAACTTGAGGTTGAGCAATGCTGTTTCCCAGGAATTTTTAGTGAAATGAATTATTTAAAGAGCTTATTGTTTGTAAACCACTTAGGTTGAGAATTGTCAACGAAAACTATAACTTGAGTTTTTTAATAGCTGGTTCTACTCTCAAGCAACACGTAGCTATAATGCATAGTCGTTTGGGCCACAGACTGAGATACTACAGCTCATCATCCGCATAGAATACGACACATGTATTTATATTACTTACATTCTCTATACCAGGCAATTACATGTCCATTTTAACTGAGGATCTTATAAGATAATGAATAATTTTGGAGGTATATTTTTCAGTGCTAGAATGTATTTTTCTAAACTTTAACTTTGTAACAGTGATACACTTAGTAGTAAAAAATCCAAACAATGCTGAAAGTGTGGAAGAAAACTCTCCCTCCACTTTCCCTCCCTATGCAACTCTCCAAGGGCAATCACTTTTCAAAGATTTTGATTTTGCTTTTCTTGTCTGTGACCTCCACTCTCTCAAGAATATGTTCAGAGCTCTATTTCTTGACCTGTCAACTCTCAACAGTGCCTCTTGGCTCCCCCTATTAAAAAAAAAAAAAAGAAAAGAAAATTTAAATTACTTACACCAGATTTTACTCAGCCAAAACTTTATTTATATATATAATTATATTAGTTCTCCTTTATCTCTTTTAGCTTACCTTCACGATTTAAAAATATGCTCAAAGCTATTTCTTGATCTCTATTTTACAGGACACGTTTTTGAGTCTCCATCAGGTTAATTGAAGAAATTAAGACTTCTGCTTTCCCTGCTCTTCCCCTTCCGCCCCCATCTCGTTTTCTGTCATTTCTATTTTTAATTCAAACTGTTAAGGTTTATATTTTCTTTCTCCTCTGTCAATATACCGTATTTTATTGAATATAGCGCGTCATCAATTCTATGGCACATCATGGTTTGATGTTCTATTAAGTTTAAAAAAATGCTGCCAATGATATTGCATCAATTATAAAATTTGAAAAAAAGTATCTTTTTTATGAATTTATGAAAGATGGCAGTCTCCTGTGCTTGCCTATCAGTTAGTTCTAAAAATAAAAAGAAACTACTTTTATAATATTATTATTGTGTAATATTCCAGTAGAGTGATCAGGACCATAGAGAAGAAATATAAGCTTTTGTCACTAAACCAGTGCTTCTCCAGTGGAATTGCTCTATGTCAGGGAGATTCTCTTTTCTTATTGTCCATAATTTTCCCCAAATCATGCAACATTTTTGTGTTTTTCATATGGTTTTCTTATACACCTTTCTTGGAATGTTTATTGTATATATTTTTCTTATCATTTTAAAAAACAATGTTTTGCCTTCACCTTATCACTAAGATTGTCTGGTCTTGAAATCATATTATATGTTGTAAAATCCACTTTTTCCTTGAAAATATTCTTCTTGGGACCCTCTGGTTGGACCAGTTGGTTTCTAGACCTACCACATATCTGTTGTCCTTAGATTTTCTCAGCATTGAGTACTGGTTTATATCTTCAATTTCTCAAAAGCATACATTTTCTCCTCTTCATTAGATAACTTCTTCATTATTTTGCAGCATAGCCTCAGGTGATTTTTTCCCCAAAGGAGTGAAAAGAAAGTGTGTATTTCCAGATCTGCAAATACTCTGAGACATTTTCTGACTAAACTTGTTTATTTATCTCTGCTTCCTCACCAAACCCCACTAAAACGATAGTGATTTTTTTAAAGCACAAACAGTTTTTTGAAAGAGATAAGAGAGTAGCTAATATCAACACAATGTTGTAAGTTACAGAGGCGAGGACAAATGGTATGTGGCTGAGCAGAATCCACGAGCCTCAAATGGTAAATGGCTCAGCATTTAGATAATGGCTAGTCCACCACTGTCCTCCACAGGCACAGAAACTGGTAACCCAGCTGCCTCTGGGATGAGGGTACACAGGGAGTTTGCCAGCAGTGTATTTAAGCTTGTTAATGGTTCCCTCAGGATCTGATGATCTTTGGTTCCTGTTTATGATTGAGTTATGATTATGACTAAAGAGTCAAGCACAGTACTTTTTAATATGCTAGTGCATACTCTTCCTGTTCTCACCGCCATTGTGAAATTTCCCCCTTCTGTGTTCCTTCACTGTCATTGCACTAGAAATTTAAGGAACATCAAAGATAGATAGATAAATAGATAGATGATAGATAGATAGGTAGAGATGATAGATAAATAGGTGATAGATAGAAAGTTAGATAGTCAACCATTTTGAATTACTATCACTGCTGGAAAATTTTAAGGTTTTGCCAAGAGAAGGTTCCTCTTGATTCATGGTACAGGTCCTGTAAGCTTGGTCCATGACTCAGAAGCAAAACTCTTTGTTGAGCTCATATAGCTTTGTCCATAACCAAGTTACATCAATAATTTAAAGGTCACTGAAGGTTAATGAAATCCACCACTAAAGCAGCAAAATTGTGATGTTCCCCAAAGTGGCAAACAGTTGAACATTAGGCTATGTGTAAGGTCTCTGGCTATATCTGGAAAACACTGGCTTGAAAAATCCTGACCTATAATGTATCAACCAAGAAACAAACATTTGTATAAACTAAATTGTATAATTGTACATTGTATAATTAAATTGTCAGGGAGAAGAGGGAGGTTTTTTAAAGACAGAGTCCCCTTTCTCATACCACACGGCACCATATCTGTAGAGTTAACAAAGGTGGGCAAGGGTTTCAGAAGCAAAGCCCACCCCACTATGCAGCCCTTTGTGGCCTGGATTTTTAATCAGCCCCTCAAACTAAGGGACCACTGCCCAGTTGGAATGTTCCTGTGTTAATCTGCTGGGGCTGCCATAACAAATACCATAACCTGAGTGGCTTAAGCAATAGAAATTAATTTTCTTGCAGTTCTAGAGACTGGAAAGTCTAAGGTAAATGTTCCAGTCAGGTTTGCTGTCTGGTAAGAACTCTCTTCCTGGCTTGCAGACAGTTACCTTCTTGCTGTGTTCTCACATGGCAGGGGTGGGGGGGTGTCTGGTGTTTCTTCCTCTTTTATAAAGACACCAATTCTATTGGATCCAGACTCCACCCTTATGACCTCATTTAACCTCAGTCACCTCCTTAAAGGCTCTATTTCCAAATACAGTGACATTGGAGGTTAGGCCTGCAACATATAAATTTGATGGGACACAATTCAGTCCATAGAAGTTCCTTTGGCTCCAGATACATGGGGACCAGTGGCCATTATGCATAGAAGAGAGTAGAATAAATCTCATAGGTGTCTCCAGTGATCTGGGACTCTCTCACCTCACTAGGTGTACCACCAGCCTGTTTCAGACTATAACAGCTTGTCTCAGCTCTTCCACTACAAAAAGACTTAGGGGACTCAAGTTCCATCCATTCTAAAGCAAAGAGTGGTTGCTCCTGGTTTCTACCAAGTTCTTTCGTGTCAGAGTAGTATGGTGTGGCTATAGGCCACAGGGGTCGGTTCTGATCCAGGCTCTCCCATTCCCTACTTTGGTGAGCTTGAGCAAGTTATTTAACTTCTCTGAGCCCAATTTTTCCTTTTCTGTAAAATGAGGATCATAGCATCAATCTCAGGGCTGTTGGGAGGATTAAGTAGATAGTGTATGTCAGGCATGCAATGCTGTACATGATGCGGGGTGCGGCCCACAAGTGCTCCCGGCTCTTTCCCTGCCCTTCACAGGACGAAGGACACCCTGTGGGTCCCTTCTCATTTGGGATCTTGCAAAATGTAAATGCCATTCAATATCACTCACTGACCCTTTGCCTGGGAATACTTAGACACAGCTGGATCTGCACGGAGGCTGCATCTCCAAGGATGAAAGCCACCCCTGACCCAGGTTCCCCTGCGTGGCAGTAATTTCTGTGTTTCTCTTTCACCCTCTTCCAAGGCAGCCCTGCTTCTGCCCACCAGTCCCCTCTGGTATTACTCTCGTGAGGTGGTACGCCAGAGCAGGGCTTCTCCAAGGGTGCCCCCACCAGCATCGGCATCCGTGGGAACCTGCTAAAAGAGCACATTCTCAGGCCCCACCACACACCACTGAATCAGAAAGCCTGTGTGACTCCCAGCATCTCCCTGTAGAAGATGGCAATACACATTTGAGAACTGCTGCTTCAGTGAGTGACAGGTGAGCAGGTAGGGACTCTAGGGCCCTGGAGAGGAAGTCTCAGTATGCCAGCCCCACTCCCGAAGTTTCCACAGTGTCTTTTCCAGCTCTTACCCCAACACTCTAAGCAATACTTCTCCAAGGAGGCTTTTTTTTTTTTTTTTTTTTGGTTCACTGCTCCATCCCTGGTGCTGAGAATGGTGACCAACGAGGAGCAAGAGCTCAACAGAGACGGGTGGAGTGAAGGAATCAGGCCAGAGCCCGAGAAGTGACTCACCTTCGTCAGGTGGACCCGTGAGACTCAGGAGGGCGGAGCGGGATGTGATGGTGTCAAGGTACATGCTGTGAAGATCGTGCAACACGATTCACAAAGGAAAGGCAGATGGAAGAGTTAGAGCCGCACTGTGGGTTGTGAGATGGGGCTGAGCCTGTGAAGCCAGGGTCACAGGAAGTCATGTGTTTCCCATCCCTGAAACACACTCTGCTTACAGCACCAGCCTTGGTGCTGACGGACAGTCTCCGCGTTCCGCCCGGGGTTAGAGCAGAACAGCAGTTACACCCAGCTGTGGACTCACCCTGGATTCTGCACTGGCCCCTCTGTAGGCGATGGCTGCTAACAACTCTGCTGACAGCTCTGCTGGGGGACTTGCGCCCCTCAAGCTGTTTCACATCCTAGTAACGGAGCTCGCGGGGGCCTGCATCCATCGCCTGGATTGGAATCTCTGTTGACTGTGTGGCCTTGGGCAGCCTGTGCCTCAGTTTCCCTGACTGTAATTTGGGGTCCCGGTCTAGTTAGCTGATCCCACCTGTGCTCTCAACCTCTCCCTGGACTTCCCCTAGAAACTTAGGCTTTGCCTGGTGGCTCCTAATATCCCCTGCATGTACACATATACACGCACACATACCAACAGTGACCCTGAACGGCTTGGAAACAGAGTCTTCACCTCTTCATTTCCAGTCCCAGCCCAGGGAAAATTTACTAAATTGTGTATGAGAAAGAACTTTGCCAATGGCACGTTTCTACACTAATTGAATGTCATCAAATACCAGGCAATGCTATCAAAGCACGGCCCTCCCTTTGAATTCCTTCTAGTAGTGGAATTTTTACTCTGATGAAAATCTCCAAAACGATGGGATGGAGTGTTCCACTGGGCCACACTGGCAGTGAAGGGCCTCATGCCCTTGAGGACAGGCTCTGCCCAACATGGGCAGTGCCCTCCAACCCACTTCACTTCCATTTGAGAGCTCCAAAAGAATTGGCATCTGTCACGTCTGTGGGTAGTTCCACGGGTGGAAGGATGGGCAAGCCCCCAGCAGGCATCTCCATTGTTGAGGCCGAGCTAGAAGTGTGACTGGGAGACAGCTCAAACACCAGCGATCTGTTTGATTTTCCTATGGTCCATTAGCCTTTATTTCTAAATACCCTGGGGTCACAGTGCTTCCATCAGGCAGCCTCTCCAAGCGCTGTGCCTCCTGAAGACAATGCCTGACATAATGAAGATTGAAGGCCCATTGAAGCCTGCTGGGCCTTTCCCCACTGTGGGAAGAGGGACTGCGAGGACCCTGGGAGAGGCAGGTGTCCACTGCTCCTCGTGGACACAGCCCACTAGCAAAATGTGATGTCTTGCTGCTGGTCTTTAGGAGCAGGTTAAAAATAAACTTTGATGAGGTCATCTCCTGCCCCCAGCCCTGTTTCCACGCACTCCAAAAGACTCTAAAATGCAAACGTGGCCTCTGGGTCAGGCCCGTGCTTGGTTACCTTTTATTAGTCCCTTCAGGATAAAAATGGCAATGGACACACAGAGCTTCTCCGATCAGCCCCAATCTCTTCTTCCTGGGCGTTTCAGTACCTCTAAGCTGGTCCTAGTTCTAGGCCTTGTCATCTTGTCCTGGGTGGGGACATGTGCTCTTAGTGTCTGTGTGTCTGCAGATGACTGGATGTGCCTCCACTCATCCTCTTTTCCTAAGCCTCTCCTGACTCCAACACTTAAATCTGTCACTCCATTATAATACTATGCATCTGTTCCCTCCTCTGTCTCATCATTTTGTGTATTCCATTGTCCTTTTCCAAACCTTTAGTCCTTTGTTTTCTAATTACCAAAAGGCTACATGTTTACTATAACATAGAAAGCACAGGAACACGTGAGTTTAAAAATGGTTGTTCCACCCAGTCAAAAAATGGGCAGAAGACCTAAATAGACATTTCTACAAAGAAGACATACGAATGGCCAATAGGCGCATGAAAAGATGCTCAACATCGCTAATTATTAGAGAAATGCAAATCAAGATTACAATGAGGCATGGAAGCAACCTAAATGTCCATCAACAGACAAATGGATAAAGAAGATGTGGTGCATATATACAATGGAATATTACTCAGCCATAAGAAGGAACGAAATTGGGTCATTTGTAGGGTTGTATATGGACCTAGAGACTGTCATACAGGGTGAAGTAAGTCAGAAAGAGGAAAACAAATATTGTGTATTAAAGCATATATGTGGAATCTAGAAAAGTGGTACAGATGAACGGGTTTGCAAGGCAGAAATAGAGACACAGATGTAGAGAATAAATGTATGGACACTGAGGGGGGAAAGAGGGGGTGGGATGAATTGGGAGATTGGGATTGACATATATACACTAATATGTATAAAAATAGATAACTAATGAGAACATGCTGTATAGCACAGGGAACTCCACTGTACAGTAGAAACTAACACAACATTGTAAAACAACTATACCCCAATAAAAAAAATTAATTAAAAAAAATTGCAATGAGGTATCACCTCACACTGGTCAGGATGGCCATCATTAAAAAGTCTACAAAAAACAAATGCTGGAGAGGGTGTGGAGAAAAGGGAACCCTCCTACACTGTTGGTGGGAATGCAAATTGGTGCAGCCACTGTGGAGGACAGTATGGAGGTTTCTTAAAAAACTAAAAATAGAGCTACCATATGATCCAGCAATCCCACTCCTGGGCATATCTGGAGAAAACTCTAATTCGAAAAGATACCTGCACCCCAATGTTGATAGAAGCATTATTTACAATAAACAAGACATGGAAGGAACCTAAATGTCCATCGAAAGATGAATGGATAAAAATGTGGTATATATACACAATGGAATACTACTCAGCCCTAAAAAAGAATGAAATAATGCATTTGCAGCAACATGGATGCACTTAGAGATTATTATACTAAGTGAAGTAAGTGAGACAGAGAAAGACAAATACCATATGATATCACTTACATGTGGAATCTGAAATATGGTACAAATGAATTTATTTACAAAAAATGAATTTATTTACAAAACAGAAACAGACTCACGGACATAGAAAATAAATTTATGGTTACCAAAGGGGAAAGGGAGTGGGGGAGGGATAAATTAGGAGTGGGATTAGCAGATACAAACTACTGTATATAAAATTGTTTATCAAGGTCTTACTGTATAACACAGGGATCTATATTCATTATCCTGTAATAAACCATAATAGAAAAGAACATGAAAAACAATATGAAAAAGAATATATACACACATATATATATATCTGAATCATTTGCTGTACACTAGAAACCAACACAACATTGTAAATCAACTATACTTCAATAAAAAAGTAAAAAAAAAAGTTTTTTCCCTGTAATCCAGCTACTTCAGGCTCTCAGTGCATATCTCAGTTATCCTGTGTTTACATCTCTGTCTCCCCCATGCCAGGGGTGCTCCTACAGGGAATGTGTCACCTCACGCCCCTCTGGAGCCCTACTCAGTAGAAGAGGGTGGTGCAGAGCTAGACAGAGCAGTTGTGAGGACCCCACTCACTCTCACAGTCAGGTTCAAAGCCTATACACCTCAGTTCCTCTGTCCCAGATGCTGTGTGTCTTTTTCCTACAGTCCCGCTGTCCTAGTAAGCCCCTGGAAAATGACAATGTAAGATCAATTTCGCAACACATTTAGAGCCTGAGCGGCCTTCTTGCTGCAAATATTTAGCTAGGAGAGACACAGTGAGAACTCTGATTTTAAAGCCCACAGGCTCAGGGAAGGTGTGGAAATTCAGACCTCCAACCTGGGATCAAGGGCAGCAGAGTTGAAATCTTTTTGAGCCTTATGCCACGAAGAGCAAGGTAGGAATACTACGAGCCATGGATTCTCCCAAAGCTGGAAGATTGAACTGAGACTGAGTCCTAGGCCAGTGTGGTGCCTAAACTTGCGCTCTGCCAACTGCTCCACGCTACCCCCCACCCAGCAATAAACAAGAATCGAATTATTTCGATGAGACTCAGCACCCAGTGTCAGATGCTGACATGTAGACGGACCATTGCGAATCAGGATGCCTCATGCAATGGTGGCCTCGGTGAGGGGCCATCAGCGTTTGAGTGGGTCCGCAACTGCTTCAGAGTTAGAGCTTGTCTTCAATGTATTTTCCACACATCTTGTTATCCTTCTGGCCTTTTCTAGAGCAGATGGTCATTAACCTTGAACATAAGGGATCTGGTCTTGGCTGGATGTCCAAAGTTGACTCCATAGCAATGTCTCATTTGAGGACTTCAAAATAGAATTCACTTAGTCAACAGGGCTTTGTGTTAAGAGTAAACAGGTGGAAAATAACAGATCATGCTTTCAAACATCAGCCCAGTAATAGCACATGACAATATGACCTATGTGTTACCAGGCTTCGTGGAAATGTTCCGCACGGTTCCAATCACTCTACGTGCTCTGGCTGCTCCAGGAAGTGAATATTAAATGATGTGTACACTCATTTGCAAGGTTCACGGCCAGCTCAGAAGGAACATTGCCTGAATCGCTGAGTGAGAAGCCAATAGGACCTGTCTGCAGGCACGGATTTTAAGAGCCTACTTGCACTTCATCCCAAACCTCACAAATTGTCTACGTCTTTATAATCCCCATGTTCACAGCCCACCTTCCTGAGGACCTTCTCCCTACCCACTCACGTCCTCTTCATGTCTTTACTTCCTTTCCCCTAACAGGTCCCACTGGGAGAGAAATAAGGGTCGGGGGAAGTCAGCCAAAGGATCTTCTGCCTGGGGAACATTTGCTGATGCTTCAAGTGCTCAGAGATCCCTAACTCCCCAATGGACCATGCCAAGCTCTTTTTCCTTAGTTTCAGAGGCCCACGGTGCAGTTTAAAGAAAATCTAATCCATGTGTTTCTGATCCATCTCCGCACAGCTCATCCAAATGTTGGATTTTAAGAGTTTGCAGGTATGCATGATGCTTTGGGAGTCAACTTTACAAGCCTTACATGCTCCCATTTCTATTGCAAGAGGAAGCCAGGTTTTGCCAGGAGCAAATGAGTTGGCGTCTCAGAAGGTTCACGTTGTGTCTGTAACATGGAAGCCACAAGACTTGAGTAGGGTGGAAGCTCAGCCTCAGAGAAAGTACTCTCATCCCTGTCCAGACTCAGAGCTTTGTAGGAGGGGTTGAAGCCCTTACGTCTTCAGCCTCTGCATGTTTCATGCTCACTCATTGCAGCTCCCCATGGAGCATAACAGGGTTAAGATAGAATCTAACACCTCTGAGAGGTTCTCATCAATCAGGGATGCTCTTTGAGGATGGTGGAAATGAAGCTTTGGCAGAGAACTGATGACTTTGCCTTCTGGTTTTGAGGTATTGAGAAGAGAGGTACAATGGTCCCCAAAGCTGGCAAGTTGAATCCATCACCAAACTGTCAACACATAAGATCCACAACTGTTGAAGTGGAACAGTTCAAGTGGCGGAGGAACATGACTGTGGACTTGAATTCAGCTCCTTTCCAATTATTATCAGTAGCCAGGAAGAACTGTGGAAGGAAGCATGGTCTTTCTGGAAAGCCATGCACTAGGGAAGGAAAGAGGGAGGGGGAAGTTAGGCCCCTACCCAGGTAAAGCAAGCGGCACATCCCTTCCAGGAGAACCCTGAGACGGCATGAATTGTGCTGCTCAGGGTCTCTCCAGATCTTCCACTTGGCTGTGTAACTGACACACAGTGTTCATATAAAGACGGAAACACGTGCATGGACAAGGCAAAATGCATGGTGCTAGGAACTTGTCTTACTTCCATGCAAGCCATGGAAAGGTAGCCTCAGGGTATAGTACAGAGGTGGTGGGCTTGGAGGCAAATGAATCTGGGTTTACATCCTGATTCTACCACCTGATAGCCACGCGACATTGAGCAAATCGCTTCACCTCAGTTTCTTCCTCTGTAAAATGGGTATAACAATATTAACCTCTCAGGGTAACTGGGAGGAAATACACTAGAAAATACACAAAGTGCTTAATAAACAGTGTAATAATACATGAGGATGGTGACAGGGCTGCCATTGGCAGGTGAGTAGGGTTCCGTGGCCCTGTGAGGTGGTTGGCTGAGGTCTCAGGAGCTCTCCTCTCCAACTTGGTCCTGGGGCCTTAGTGTGTTTGCAAGGAGCAAAGGCAGAGGTCTTCAGAGCTCACAAGTGAGGCCATGCAAGGCAAGAACAGTGAAGGGCTTGGCTATGGGAGTCCAAGGTCTTGAGTCTCGGCTCTGTCCCCGGAGGTAAGTGGCTGAATCCCTTGGGGCCTTAGCTTCTTTATCTAGAGAAAGGGGTTCATGTCACTGGAACCCCAGAACTGCCCCAAGGTTTGCATGAGAAGAGGGACACGGAAGTGGGTAGAACTCTAAGCAGAAGTCACTGTCCATGGGGACCAGTAGGTGCAGGAGTGAGGGGCAACCTGGAGGAGGAAATAGTGGTGGGAATGGGGGGCTGGTGCATGCCTGGACCAAGGGCATTCACCTTCACCTTTACAAATGGCCCCCCCACCACTAGCAGAAACCACACTCACTGTGTGACCCAAAGCAGACCAGCTTCAGGGAGCTAAGATATAACCAACCTCTGGACAACTGATGCCTATACCTTTACATTCTACATTATATGAAAAGTCCTACAGTCAAGGATGGAATTCTCCACTGGCTGCCAATAAGTCAGAGGGGGTTGGAAAACATCAGAAGAAACCATGTATCAGAGGGTGCCCATCCCACAGTCACACCAAGATCTTGGACAAGTCATTTCCCTTGTTAAACCTTAGTTTCCTGTCTGCAAACCCGAGTGTCAGTGAAGATTAAAGGAGAATGCAAATACCAGGCACCTGGCACAGGGTAGGGCTCTTAGTAACTGTCCTGGCCTTTTTCTTCGCACACAGGGAAAGTCAAGCTGCCCCAAGTTTTTCTATTGGATAGTACAGGCTTTTCTTAATATTGGTGGCCAATTATATAAAAGAAAATTTGGTTGTAGATGAGGCCAGTCTGAAGGCAGCCTCCTGCAGTAGCCCAGGGAGAAAATACAAATTGGATGTAGGTGCTATTTAACTTCTCTTAGCATAAAATAGAAATGCACGTGCCTGCGAGGACTTCTCTGTCTCACTTGGACAGACGGGTTGCAGGAGGAAAGCCTGCTTCCTCGTGGGCTCTTCTCACAGTTGACTCCAGGCAGGCAGCTCTCCCATCTTCCTGGCGTGTTTTGATTCGGGAAGCCCTGCCAGCTGCTAACAGAGTCCCTATTCACTGCCGCCTCGGAAGAGTAACAGAGCATTTCACTACTGCATGCAGCAGGCTCACAGAAATCAGGTTTACAAAGAGTTATATTTTTAAGGACAGATTTTTTAAAATTCCATTTCCTTCTCTCTCACCCGTGCCCAACCCCCATATCCTTGTGATTGGACCAGGAAGTTCTGTGGCCAAGCTTTCCTCGGATCGTGTGAATCAGGATCAATAAATCTCTGTGCTGGAGCATGACTTGCCCCAGTGCCCCTCTGCGTTCCGGAATAAGGGCCCCGGTTGTACACGGCTGTGCAGCCCTGGTGCGCGCCGGCTCTTCCGCTGTATGTGTCTGTGTTGCTTGCACGCCCATCAGGCTGCCAGCCCCCAGAGAGGAAAGACCCTTCTGGGGCTGGGTGTTAGGGGTGGGGAATCCACTTTGAGGGCAATCTCCCAGGAGTGTTGCCCGTCTCGGGGGTGAGGGCAAGGAAGGGGCTCCTTTAGTCTGGGGTTTCTAGGATACATTTTCAGGCCATGTGGTCCACAGCTTGATTTCACGTGGTTCATGAGATGTTCCAGGAGCAGCTACATATGTGGGTTCTTAGGTAGCAGCACGATTCCTTGAAAGAGTAAGGAGTGGTCTCTGTCCCCCACCTCCCCTTCCTCGCCCCTGTCCTCTCTTTAAGGTGCTCTAATCGGGTGTTTGCCCCCTCTGTGCTACCAGAATCACACCCACGACGCCATCTTGTCAAACCCAGTGGTGGACTCCTTGTCTTCATCTGGCTCAGGCTTTCAGCCACATCTGGCAGCTGCCACTCCATCCTTCGTAAACACATTTCCCTCACTGTGCTTCCACGGAACCCCAGAGGACCAGAGTGGGCTGCCTTCCTTCATCACCCTGGCTGGGCCTCCTCTTCTTCCTGACTCGTTAGTGTGGGAGCATCCAGGGCCCAGGCATCCATCCACACTCACTCCTGAGATAATCACATCCGGGTCTGTGGCTCCAAACACCATTGATGGAATTAACACCCTTACATTGATCATTTCAGTCCCAACCTCTCCACACTGACCTAGCTCAAGCCATCATTCCAACGTCTATTTGGAATCAATATGTCCAAAACATAACTTTGATCCATCACCCCTCCCTATGGCATATAGACACTCCACTCTACTCTCTTTCTGTGCTTTGTTTTCTTCTTACAATTAGGTTTTTTTTCCATTTATTTACTTGTAACTTGTCTGTCTTCCCTGCTAGATCATTAGCTCCACAAAGAAGACACTTTATCTATCTTATATTTAATGCTTACTCTTAGTCCCAAGGACCATCCATTCAGGCACCCAGTAAATAGTTAATGAATGAATGAATAAAAGAACACTGAATTTTGTAATGTGAATGTTATTATCTTTCCAGTTCTCTTTTGACCCATAAAAGCCTGTCTGTAACACTGCTCTAACACGTGGTAATTTCCCTTTTTAACAAAGACAGAATAGTTTCAGTCTGAAAAACAAGGCAAAGGAGTATCTCACTAGAATTTAATAAACTTGTCTTATTTTCATTGTCTTTTTAATATAGCTCCATTCTATTTATGGTGAGTATTCATAATTCTATACTTATATTTATGATACAAGTTTCCTCTTAAATTTTACTTATTTAGGCAATATGAGTGAATCAACTTAAAGTAGATATTAAGTAAATAATATACTAGACATTGGGGCTGGCTGGTAAGGGAGAGACATCTGCCAACACCACCAGACACAGTGTCACTGGGCTCCAGGGCCACAAGGAAGGGAAATGAGGCCAGTGTCTCCTCATTACAGGACCAGGGAGGGGCTTGATGGGGGTGTGGGGGGGTGGAAGGACCAGCCCCCAAGGCAGGGTTTCCCAACTGGGAGATTTTGAATATCTTCTTTCAACTTCTGCTTGGCATCTGGGACCCTACTTTCCTGTCAGGGTACCGAGGAGGGGAGTTTGCACATGGACAGAGTTGAATGACCTCAAGAGCCTTCTGGGAAGATTTTAGGAAGGAGGAAAGGAAGGGGAAGGAAAAAAAAGGTAGGGAGGGGGAAGAAAGCAGGAAATATATTAAGCATTTATTATTTGTCAACCTTGCAAATTATCTCAGTGAATCTACTCTAAATGTTTGATATCACACAGACACAAAGGAACAATTGTCTAATTGCTTCATTTTCTGCTCTGGGGCCAGGTCTTTGGCAATAAGACCAAGAATTGTCCCTCCTGGCATGAGGCCTCTGATCTGTGCAGGCTGCTCTCTGAGACTGGGAGCCGGCAGGGCCTCAGTCTATCTTATGCCTCTTGGTGGTGTCCCCAGAACCACAGGAATGCTCAGCTGCTCAAAAGTCTTTACTGAATAAAGGAAACAAAATTGAAAGTGAATGCGGGAAAAAAAATCCCTGAAGATATCAAATCTCCACTAATAATTGAAGACAAGATGATACAGGAGCAACTCAATAAATGTGTGTTGAGTGAATGAATGAATGAATGAACAGGCCATAAAGAAGTGCTGTGAGGTGAAGGTGAGGCTGGGATGTGGGGTGTGGGTTTCTCAGTTCTCCAAGGAAGACACTCAGAACATTCTTTTACCAGGGTTTCCTGCCTCTCCAACTATTGTAGTTACATAGCACAGAAATTTCACAGCAGAGATATTCTGTGTGATACCGCAGGTTCCATGGGTCAGAAAGGGTCTGGGTCACCTCCTGACTCACACATCTGTGTGTGTAGGATGGCCAGAGGGCAGAGCTGGGGTTCTCCAAAGCAGCAGGTGTGGTGAGCTGGCTTTACACCAATTATGGTGACTTTGCGGGGAGGCACACAAGCATGGGCGAGGCTGGCAGCCGTTCCTCAGTGTTAGAGCCCCACCACCACCAGTTAACTCCTCATATGAAGGTTTTCTGGACGGAAGAGAATGTCCCCTGTCAAAGAGAAATTATACAGACACTTGATTTAAAAAAAAAGGTAAGGAAGACTTTATTCAAGATTACTGCAATAAGGGAGAGACATTGAACCCAACTCCAAATGCAGAGAGAGACAATGGGGATTTATAGCCAGTGGGCAGGGTGAGGGAGAGGGTAGAAAATTATGAAGAGGAACTTGGTTGGGTACCCACGGTGGAGGGAAGTGGAGCTTGATTAGACGTCAAGGTTGAGGTGAGGGGGTTTTATGATAAACTGGCTAAGAAGGATTCTTTGCTATACCTGGACAAAGCTTAGTCCAAAGGAAGGCTCAGAGGAGCCTGACTACAGTTTGGTCAAGGAGGGAGACCTTGTTACTACTAAGAGGAAAAAGGCTTGCCTGGGGCATGGACCAGGCTGAGGGATGAAAGGGAGAGAATAGATTTGAGGGTAGCACTGCTATAAGTCACGCTGACATCTCTCGGGCCCCAGGGATATACACTAAGTCCATGAGTTAGAGAAATGGTCTGGAGGATATGTCAGGGAAAAACTGAGCCCCACGGTCCTTGATATATAGCCCAATCAAGATGCTTTACAAGAGTGAGCAGGGAGCATTCCCCCCACACACCCCACATTTCAGCCTGTAAGACCCTAGTGAGCTGCAGGGCGAGAGAAGGGAGAGAGAAGCAATGGCTTGAGGCCAGGGCTCTTGAAAGGGGTCATGAGCTCCGAGATTGCAGAGGGCATGGGATCCACAAGGTGGAAGATGAGAGCTGTGGTGGACCCTCAGGGGACACTTTAGGGACCGGTGGATGGAATGGAGGTGTTCTGATGGGGATGGTGGTGGGTCTTGGGGAATTTTATGACTTGGACAAGATCCAGCGAGTACTGAGCTGAGGTTTTGAGGGGCCAGTTCTTTGGTCAGACCCCCCCAGGCTGGCCTGCCCGTTTGGGGCTTGGTCCATGTCACTATGAACCTGGAGTAATAACCAACAGGCAGCATGATGGCCAAGGCCTGACTCCATTTTCACCATTAATGAAAGAGTGAGTTACTTTCACCAGACTGTGGCATTAGGGTGAATGAATGCTTTACTTTCCAAATGAATGTATGAAAAAGGTAACGTTTCATGGCATTTCTGCCCAGGTATTCCACTACTGGGATCCTAGCCAAAGTAAATAATATTAAACTGAAAACAAGCTTTATGCACAAAGATGTTTATTACAGTGGTACTTATGCTAGTATAAAATTGCAAGCAATCTAAATGTCCCACCACAGGGGATGATGGATGATTAAGTAAGTTCTTTCATAATACACTTTAAATATTTATTCAGTCATTAACAGTGATGCTTACAAAATCTACAACAACATGAAGGAATGTTTAAAATTAGTGAAAAAGTGGGAAACAGAATTCACATATAATATGTTTGTATCTGTGTACAAGTAAGAAAAAATAAAATCCCATGCTTTCAGAATTCTAAGAATTTTTTTTTTTTGGCTGCGCTCCTCGACCTGTGGGATCTTATGGGATCTTAGTTCCCCGACTAACAATCGAACCCACACCCCCTGCGTTGGAAGCACAGAGTCTTAACCCCTGGGCCACCAGGGAAGCCCCCAGAATTTTAAGAAATTTTAATACTCCTCATTTAACCAGAACTCCAAGCTGTCCCAGACATCCTTCCCCCAGATAATTCTCAATAAGGTATCATTGCTGCAAGATCTAGACCATCATGCATGTTAGCCAGGCAGACTCCTGGGATGAATGCCTGCATGAAGTGGCCCCGACAGGCTCCTTTAGTCAGTATGCAGTAGGCTGTGAGGCGGTAATAACCAACAATAAAACGACACAGGTCGATTCCTTACTCAGGTTACAGGTCCACAGCTGGTCAACTGGAGATGTGCTCCTCGTTGCCCTTGCTCAGTGCAGGCTGACAGCCTCCATCACCTGATGCAGCTACAAGATCTCTAGGGAAGTTTTCTTGGTGCCAAGGGCTCAGCATCACCCTTGCTCTTTTGACCACCATTTAAGAGAGGAAACACCAGACATTTGGTTCCAGACTTACTAAGAAGCCATAGCAAACTACCTCCCTCCCCTCCTCCTTCTGTTTTCCAGCTGCAAAAAGGAGATATTTACCTTCTACAAAATTATTCATTCATTCTTGGGCACTTTACAGAGTGTGCAGCATTTTCATACCCACACAACCTGAGGTTTACGACCAACACGGAGGTACACAGGGTCCCTGCCCAGATAGGCTATTTGTCCATGGCTACCTCTCCCTCCAGACCTAACTCTTAGTCTGCAGAGATGCTCCATTCTCTGGGGAAAAAGTTCTAATCAGAGCTTGTAAAGACTAATTTGTTTCATTCCTGTGGCTATTAGAATGAAAAGGTTTGAAAATAAATGAAAAGTAAAGCAGAAACAAGATGACAGTGTTTAATGTAACAAAAGTACAATGTCTTGAAAAGCTACAGGAGTCTCTCTCTCTCTCCCCCTCTCTTTCTCTTTCTTGCTCTCCCTCTCTCATTACTGCCCACCTCTGTCCCATAACCATGTTGCAACTTCATGTGGTAGATTAATGGTTAATTTTTTTCTATCAAACATGCTTGAACTGAGATACGTCTCTACCCAATGAGATGCCAGACTTAGGTCAAACTTTACTTCACATGCCCTGAGAGATTTATCAATAGGAGAAGACTGGGAGAGGATACGTTGGTTTTTGATTGCTGTGTAATGAATTACCACAAGCTTAGTGGTAATTTCATCTTACAGTTTCCTGGGGTCAAAAGTCTGGGCACAGGTTGGTAGGGACCAATGCCCAGGTTCTCACTAGGCTGAAATCACGTTGTTGGTTGGCTTCATTCCTGTCTGAAGCTCATTTACGTTGTTGGCAGAATTCAGGACCCTGTGGTTGTAGCACTGAGCCCCCTTTCACTGAGGGCTGTGAACCAGAGGCCACTCTCAGCTCCTAGAGAGTCTGTAGTTCCTCATCATGACTCTCTCCATGGGCAGCAAGAGAGCTGCTGCTTCTGCTCTTTGTCTTCTCTAAGGCTCACCTGATTAGGTCAGGCCCACCCAGGGCATCCCCTCCTCCTTATTTTATCCATATAGAAATTGAGGAATTGGCTCACGTGAATATGGATGCTGGCAAGTCCACAACTTTTTTTTTTTAAAAGATTTAATTTTATTTATTTTTGGCTGTGTTAGGTCTTCATTGCTGTGCACAAGCTTTCTCTAGTTGTGGTGAGCGGGGGCTACTCTTTGTTGCAGTGCGCAGGCTTCTCGTTGCAGTGGCTTCTCTTGTTGCGGAGCATGGGCTCTAGGCACGCAGGCTTCAGTAGTTGTGGTGCACAGGCTTAGTTGCTCCGTGGCATGTGGGATCTTCCTGGACCAGGGCTCGAACCTGTGTCCCCTGCATTGGCAGGTGGTTTCTTAACCACTGCGCCACCAGGGAAGTCCCAAATCCACTTCTTATAAGGCTAGTTTAGTGGTGATGGACTCACTCAGTTTTTGTTTACCTGGGAAGATCAGTATCTCTCCTTCACTTCTGAAGGACTGTTTTGTCAGGTATAGTATCCTTGGTTGGTAGTTTTTTTCCTTCTTTTAGTACTTTGAATATATCATCCTACTCTTTCCTTGCTTGCAGATTTCTCATGAGTTGAGACAGAAGTGGGCCACTAAGGTAGTGTCAGATACTGAGGAAGGTGGACGTCTTCCTTGGTCTCTATCGCCCCCCCAGGAGAACTTGAGCACCCAGGAGATCCTTCTCGGCCCTGTGCTGTGTTGGCTTGAGGGATGGGTGATATGGATAAAGTGTCCCTCTTACCCATTTTAATGTGGTTTTTCTAACTTATTTTTGCTCCACTGGTATGCTATAACTTTTCCTCTGGATTTTTTAATTCTCACAAAGAAATTCTCGTTCCTGGATAGTTGCTTAATCAGTGTTTCTGTCGGGTGAGACTAGGGCTGAGGATCTTCTGTTCTTCCACATTGTTGACATCACTGAGGCTGGCAAGTCCAAACTATGCAGCACAGACTAGCAGACTAGAGACCCAGGAAGAGCTGATGCTGCGTTTTAAGTCTAAAGGTTAGCAGGCTAGAGATCTAAGAAAATCCAGTGTTACAGTTCCAGTCCGAAGGCTGTCTTCTGGAAGAATTTCTTCTTACTTGCTCTGATTGGATAAGACCCTGCACATTATGGAGGGCAATCTGCTTTACTCAAGGTCCGCCAATTTAAATGTTAATCTCATTCCCAAACACCCTCACATAAACATCTAGAATAATGTCTTACCACACATCTGGGCATCATGACCCAACCAAGCTGACACATAATATTAGCCATCATATACCTGGGATGTGTTTAAATGAAGGTATAGGGGGAAGAGAAAGTGCTGGGTTGTGCAGAAAGTGTTGCACTTGAATGGAAGGGGTCCCTTTTTATTAAATTGAAGTCAACCTATTAGGGACCCTAATCATATCTGCACAATCTCTCTTGCCATATATTGTACCCTAATCACATATGGAGAGGAGCCATATGGCATTGTATTCACAGGTTCTGCCTACACTCAAGGGGAGGAAATTATTAAAGGCGTGCACACACAGGGCAGTCCTGGGGTCATCTTTGAATTCTGACCACACCAGGGGCTTTTCTGCGGTCACTGGATTCAGTGCACAGTTGGAGGGAACCTCCAAGCTGGTTGCACTAAGCTGTCCTGGACACTGCAAAGGGCCACGTTTTGCTCACAGAGTTCTTTGTTCTTGCATGCCCGGCCCTTAGTCAAAGGGGATCATTCTGCAGCCCAGAACGGAGAATGGGAGCTGGCAGCAGGCATATTTCCAATTTCCTTCTTTCTCCCTGCTGCTTCCTTAGGAAGCTCAGGGAGGGCCAGGACAGCCCTGGGGGAGGACAGGGCCTTCAGAGCAGGGCAATGCCACACACAGAGTGCTTGCAGGCCTCAGGCCCCCGGGGCAGCCATGCTAATATTTTCTTCTCACTAGTCAGGGGAAGAAGAGGGCCGGGGAAGTGATAGCAGACGTGTGCAGGGCTTGGGCTGAGAGCGGATGAAGTGGGGGTGTCATAGAACTAGCCCCCTTTGGGAACAGACTCCCTGGCTCTGTCCAGAGGCTCCAAGGGCTTCTCTCAGAGCTGTTTCCCCACTTACTTCTCTGGCATCTTGGAACCCATGTGGGGAGCTGAAAGGCAACCAGGAGTCCCAGGGACTATCCTGGGGTTGGAGCCAGGGGCCTTGGGCTCTACTCCTGCTTTTCTTCTGGGTGTTGGTCTGGGGCAATCACTGAACCTCTCTGAGCCCCAATTTCTACCTCTGCAGATAAGGGTGGATGCAGGATGGAGCGAGGTCCCTTAAATGAGGTGGATTTCTAGCCCACCGTGCACTCCACAGATCTTTTGCTCCTGGGTGTCTCGCTGCAGATCTGGGCCAGTGGCCGCCAGGTTTTGCTCAGGAGAAAGTAAGGCAGAGTCCAGGTGGGCCCAAAAGGATGCTCTCCCCCCTCTACCTACCACCTCACCCGCACAGTGACAGCCTTTGCCAGGCTGAGTCAGGGAAGTCAAAGACAGCCCCATGGCCAAGAGGCCACATGCCTGTGCCAAACCCTGAGCCAGAGCCATAGGTCAGGTCCAATTAAGTCGGGGCTGTATTCAGTGCCTCAGTTTCCCCATCTCAGAATGTGGTAGTTGGGTTGGTCCTAAAATGTCCACTGTCGCCTGAGGTCCAGGGCTGAGCCTCCCTGAATTGGGCGCAGCCTGCTGTAATTTTAACACCTTTTTTTTAAACTAAATGGTCTAGCATCCATTACTTAGTAGCCCCAAAGGTTTACTTACTGAAACCAGGTTGAACAGGAGAATCTGCAGCGAGGACTCCCGCACCCCCAAATTGGAGGAATCTCTTAAGTCTAGCAAAAGTAGACTGTGTTGGGCTTCCCTGGTGGCGCAGTGGTTGAGAGTCCGCCTGCCGATGCAGGGGACACGGGTTCGTGCCCCGGTCCGGGAGGATCCCACATGCCGCGGAGCGGCTGGGCCCGTGAGCCATGGTCGCTGAGCCTGAGCGTCCGGAGCCTGTGCTCTGCAACGGGAGAGGCCACAACAGTGAGAACCCCGCATACCGCAAAAAAAAAAAAAAAAAAAAAAAGTCGACTGTGCATTTGAAAATTCCATCACTGAAGACAATACCCCAACCCAAGCAGGGGCCTTGGCTCCACCCTCCCCAGGGCTGGAGAACTTGCTGTCCAGAGGCCTCATTTCACTCTGTACTGTACAGTTCTGCCTTAAGTTGAAGCCAACCTCCCTGTCATTCTGCATGGCAGCATTCACAAATGTGAATGAAGAATGTGGCCTGCCATATCAGTAAACAAAGGATGTTGTGGCCACCAAGCTGTCAGCCACTGCGGCTACCCCCAACTGTGCACCCTGAGGGGACTCACGATGGAAAAAAGCAGGATTCTGGCCCTAGATAGCTAAGATGCATATCAAAGGAATGATTTCAATGAGCCCAGACTCTTGCATCTTCCCATACATAGAAAAGCACTTAAATTCATTAACTTGAGATGTCTGTTTTTCTTTAATTAACAGTCATCTTTTGATTTTCCAACTACTTGGTTTTTTTTTGCAAAAACTCCTGTGTATCCTGGCTCCTTCCTTACCTCTTCTGAGCAGGCCCTAAGAGCTAGCTGAGAGGCTGTCTTTTGGGCTTAAGTCTGCAGAAAGTCCACTGAATAAAAAATAATTCTCAACTTGTAGGTTGTGCTTTTTTTTTTTCAGTTGACAGAGGGCTTGAGGAGCCTGTGCAGTGCCTGACTTGTGTTCACCTGGGGCTGTAGGTTGGACATAGCTGTGCTGTGGTATAAAACGGGAGGACCCGAAACTCCACGCCTGGGTCCACCACCTGCCTTTGCTGGCCGTGGCAGCTAAGGGGGACCACCTGCCTTTCCAGGGCTTCAGCTTCCTTCTCTGTAAAATAGAACCAACAAACCCAGTTTCTTCTGGGTAGAGTGAGAATGAATCCATCCGGAATGGACAGTTTACAGGGTGTTATGTTGGAAATTGTGTCCCTGAAATTTCCATATGTTGAAGCCCTAGCCCCCAGTACTTCACAATGTGACGGCATTTGGAGATAGGACCTTTAAGGAGGTAATTAAATTAAAATGAGGTCATTATTAGGCTGGGTTTTAATCCAATGTGACTGATGTCCTTATAAGAAGAGGAGATGAGGACACAGAGGGAAGACTGTGAAGACACAGAGAGAAGACGCCCGACTACAAGCCAAGGAGAGAGGCCTCAGAAGAAACCAACCCTGCCAACACCTTGATCTTGGACTTCTAGCCTCCAGAACTGGGAGAAAATGACTGTCTGGTTTTTTTAATCCTGCAGTCTGTGGTATTTTGCTATGGTAGCCTGAGCTCACCAGTATACAGGGGAAGATTCCTTTATCTTAGGCAGAGAAGGGGAAGGCCCAAGAGGGCTGGAGCTCCACATGCAGCCTTCCCTGCAGCCAATTCCTGCAGTCCACCCTCTGTGGCCCATGGCCCAGTCTTCCCAGGCTGGCCTGTGGCGTGCAGAACCAGGTGCCCGATGCAGGACAGTCAGCCGGACCACGGGTAGGGTAACTGACAGCGCACCACTGCAAACTTATTTTGATTGTAGGCAGCTCTGCTGAGAGGCTGCAGAACTCCGCCAACTGGTCTAACATGATTCTGCGAGAAATGTTGACGCTGAATTATAAGGACTTAATTTTTCCAACCACAGCTAGTCAGTAATGAAATGACAGATGGAAAGTTCAGTTAATATGTTTATCTTCTGGCTCTAAGCAGCCCTGCCTCCCCCAGCACTGCTCAGGGCAGCCAGCACAGGGAGCGGGAGGTGAAGACTGCTGTCCCCCCAGAACCCCAGGCTCCATGTCCCTCCAAATAGCCAGTTTGTCCATGTCCCTCTCTGAAAGGTCAACTGAGCTATTCTGAGGCAACAATGAACTGGCTTTGTTCCCAAGGTGGCAAATCTCTCGGCCTGGTGGTCTACCGAATAGTAATACAAAACTCTCTCTGCCAGCTCTTCAGGGAGATGCCAAGAACAGATCATAATTAAAACAGCCAAGGTCTCCATAGCATTTTCTATGGATCTGGCACTGTACAACCTGGGATGTAGGTGTTATTACTGTCCTCCTTTTATTGTGGAGGAAACTGAAACACAGAGAGGTTAAGCACCTTGCTCGAGGTCACACAGGAACTGGAACTCCAGCCTGGCCAGGCTGGCTTTATGATTCATGCTCCTGACTTAAGAGAGAATCCAGGGCAGAGCAACAGTCTGGACAAGAAAAAGAAGGTGACGTGGTGGTGGTGGTGATGGTGGTGGGGTGTGTGTGTGTAAGCCCGAGAGAGTGAATTGCCAAGGCATAATGGGGAGACCAGCAAAACCAACAGACAGATGAAGCTGGAGGGGGTTGAGGAGGCCTGACCATACCACCTTCTGTCAAGGTCATATGTGCCAAGGTAAGGAGTTTGGGTCTCATCTTTTAGGGGATGCATCTGTTGTTCATGGTAAAACAGACATAACATAAAATTTACCATTTAACCATTTTTAGTGTACAGTTCAGTGACACTGAGAACATTCACATTATTGTGCAGCTCTCCCCTCCATCTCGACATCTCTCTGCAGAACTTCTCCAGCATCCCAAACTGAAACCCTGCATCCACTAAACATCTTTCCATCTCCTCCTCCCAGCCCTCCGCAGCCACCATTCTCCCTTCAGTCTCTACGGATGTGACGTCTTGAGGTAAGGGGGTTCAGTCTCAACCTGCGAAGTGTGACATGGTGAGGGGTTGGTCTTCCCCATCGCGGTAGCTGCAGAACAGACGGTGGGTTGAAAGTCCAATCCAAAGGCAAGGGCTGCTTTTCCGCTGAGAAGGTGGCCACCAGCAAATGCCCAGCCTGTTCTCTGTCCAGTACCAGGTTTATACCAAAGGCTTGACATGATCTGTCTCAGACCAGCCTCGGGCCTCTTTAGAGTGAGTGACTCTAAGTCAAGGAAAGTGAAGTTTATTGAGGTTCAGGGCTTACAGCCCAGTATTTGCAGCTGAGAGAACCTCAGCCCAGGGCCCAGCGCAGAGGGACTGCTCATAAATGTGAATTTACTTACAATTCCTCCATAAATGTAAATCAACCGTTATGCTGAATTTCTCACACGAATGCACATATCAGTCATTCAGGTAAATGGTACTTTCAACTCCTGGATTTGCCCTAGAGTTCAAAGCAATGTGGCCTCAAAACAGATCCATTTCAGCACAGCCATGGTCCCTGCAGGAAGCCCCGGCTTCTGATGAAAGGCAGGGAGGCCCCAAGACGCTGTGCACGGGCCTTTGCCTGAGGCTGGTGGAGGGTGCTCTCGCTCTCCTCCACCGGGAGGATGTGAGAGGCAGCAGTGCCTCGAGCTGGTTTCTGGGGACAAGAATGTCATGGTGGCTTTTTATTGAGCACACCAGCCCTCTGCTACCCTGGGCAAGTAACACAACTTGGACATGGGACAGCACACGAGAGAGAAGAATGTGTCCACGTCACGGCTGTGAGGAGGAAATGGAACTCCATGAGCCGGAGTGGCTGGAGCCAGGAGGTCAGTTGGTGAGTCCAGGCTGCAGGATTCTTTTGAAGGGGCTGGCAGAGGATCCCAGCATGTCACGGCCATGAAGAGGCAGCAAACAGGCTGGAGCATGGGCTCTGTTGCCTGGGTCATGTGCTCCCATTCTTCTCCCTCCCCCTCATCCTCTGCAATGCCCCACTGCCTAGTCTCACCTCCTGGGCTTGGTCCCCTGGCCTCTTGTGATCCAGCCTGTGCAGTGCTGTCCAGTCCTGCTGTACTTACCTCTCCCCACATGCGCTGTGCTTGAGCGAAGGAAAATGCCAAGTCCCTGGGACTTCCCTGGTGGTGCAGTGGTTAAGAATCCACCTGCCAATGCAGGGGACACGGGTGCGAGCCCTGCTCCAGGACGATCCCACGTGCCACGGAGCAAATCAGCCCGTGCGCCACAACTACTGAGACTGCACTCTAGAGCCCGTGAGCCACAACTACTGAAGCCCACGCGCCTAGAGGCCGTGCTCCGCAACAAGAGAAGCCACCGCAACGAGAAGCCCACGCACTGCAACAAAGAGTAGCCCCCGCTCGCCGCAACTAGACAAAAGCCCATGCAGCAACCAAGACCCAACACAGCCAAAAATAAAAATAAAAAATATAAAAAAACCCAAGTCCTGTCCATCCTAAGACTTCTGTGATCTAGTACCTATGAGTGGGCTCTGCCTCTCACCTAGAGCTGTTTCACTTTCTTCTGCTGACCGAATCTTAAACTCAAGTCAATGTCATCTCCTTCAGATGCCTTCTGGGATTCTCCCCATCCAATGGCCTCCTACCCACTCCCCAATCCTCCTCACGCCAAGCCCTATGCTCTCACAGCATTGGGTTCTGCCTCTAGGGCCACCGTTCCACATGGTAATGTAACACATCTGACCACACGTCTGGTCCCTGCAGATGGGCAGGAATGGTGTCACAGTCTGCATGGCCACAATGTCCAGCATGGGCCCTGGCACAGGGTGGTGTTCTGGGTAAGCACTTGCCTGACTTAAGCAAGGTGTTCCAGTCATCCTTGCTGGGTGACAAACCATCACAGATATGGTAGCATAAAACAATAATTTTATTATGCTCATGGACGCTGTGGGTCTGGAATTCAGTCACAGCACAGTAGGATGGCTTGTCTTGTTTTCACGAGGTCTGCGGTCTCTGCCGGGAAGCCGAGTTCAGGTGGGGGTGACTTGAAGATGGGAGGCTGAAATCACCTGATGATCTCTTCACTCAGCTCCTACATGTGGTCTCTCCATGTCACTGGGCTTCCTAACAAGACGGAGGTCTCAGGATAGTCAGACTCCTTACACGGCAGCTCTGGCCTCCAGCATTAGTGTTCCAGTGGAGAAAGAAGAAGATACATTGCCTTTTCTCCATTCTAGGTTTTTCACAGGCCCATCCAATTCAAGAGAAGACATGAACCCTGACCATGTGAAGGTGGCAAAGTCACCTTGTAGAAGAGCATGTAGGATGTATAGTATTATTGCACCCTTCTTGGTAAATGCGATCTGCCACAAAATGACTAGCAGAGAAATTGAAATATATATACTCGACTGAATTTTTCTTTTCTTTCCCTCTACAGAATCCACTCGCCCCCAACCCCCTTTATCCCCATCTCCAAAATCAGATTTTCAGCACAGGGAGGAAGGAAAGCACCAATAGGCTTACGCAGCTGAGCCCATGCACGGCTCCAGAAATAAGCTAAAACAAAATTCCTTTGCAAGCACATTTCCTCGTGCATATTTAAAGTATGACATCCCAGATCCTGTGACAAAAAAAATTATGTCTCCATCTTTCCTACAAAGTAGTTTCCGGAATCAGACTGGTTTTTGATCTAAGTTTGCAAACTGCAAGAACATTAGGTCCTAATCTCCATCAACAAATTCCTTCCAGCCAAGAACTCCCAGGTTCCACTTTGTTCATTTCTGTAGGAATTTGGACAAACTAAAAGAGATACTGTTTTTTAACTCAGGATCTCCATCCCATGCAAGTGGAATGAATGTCAGATTTAAAAGGGGGCAGGGGGATGGTGGTAATTTCTTTAAAGGCGTGTAATAAGAAGGAAGGAACAGAGAATATCTAAGAATAAATAATGATAGAATGCTGGATGTTGAAAAGTGTGTTTGTTTACTGAACAATTTTAAAGAAATTAAAAATGCCACTGGTCTTATTCTTTAATTAAAGATGAGCCCGCGAGGTTGGGGATGTCGAGGTTAGCTGAAAACAGGGATGAACTGACCTCAGTCTAAACAGAAGGAAAAATAGTGTAAGCACCGAAAAAAAAAAGCATTTGATTATTTTTCTTTAAATGTAAATAGTATTTTTGGCCAGTAGAGAGTTGAGGACAGGCTAAACCTGCCTTTGCTGCCTTTACTAAATAAAACCCTGTTTAAGACACAGGGTAGACTCACCAGCAATTTAGTCTCTTTTCAAAGTTGTATGACTTATTTGAGTCTTGCCTGTCATTTAAACCGGTCTGGGACCTTTGGGTAACATCTGGAAGGCATGTATGCCAGCAAATGCCAAAAAGAACATTTTAATATCAATCCTCTAGAATAAGCGAAGGGAAGAGAGGCATTCTTCAGAAACGATGGAAAGATCAAACTCACTTTATTGGTTTGGAGAGCAGCCTAACCTCGAATGCATCTTGTGATGCTGATGTAATGTGATCAAGAGGTACGTTTCTCTAGCTTCCCTCCACGTTGTACCATCGCTGTCAACAAATGAGTTTGTGGAAGACATGAGGTTATCTCTCATTTATGAGGGCACCCACGGTGATTGGGTCGGTCTTTGGTTTTTCTGGGATTTCTTGAAGGACAGCACTACCATTTAGCTCAGCCAATGGAGCACAAAAGGAGGGGGTCTCGATAAACCTGGGGTCTAGGAACGGAAGCTGATTGAGCATATGGCACGTCCTGCTCTTGGTGAATCTTCTTCCAGCAGCCTTTGTAATCTGTCCTTCAGTTTGTACTTGAATACCTGCTGAGATGGGGAACCCACTGCCACCTAAAATCTCCCTATTCCATTAGGAGTCTTTGTTGGTCAGCTCTCCCTAATACTAAGCAGGAATATCAGCCCCTCCAACAAGTCCCCCTCAGTTGTTGGACAAAATAAAAGAAAGAAATCAAGCTGAGCTTTTTCTCACTTGCATGCTCTGGTCATGCTGTTCTCCCTGGAGTTTTGTAAAAGGAGACCAAGACAGTAAAACAGATGGTGAGCATTGCCTGTGGGTCATTCTCCATGTGGGTGTTTCTCTGCTAAGGCACCAGAGCTTGCAGGACCAGCACATGGGGATTGTCTTAACCGAGATGCAGGACAAGGTACAGGGTGTTATGAGTATAAGATGTGCGGTCTGGAGTGAGTCAGCCTGTACCTCGCTTATTGTATTAATCGTTTAGGAGAACCATGCAAGTCCCACAGGACATGGAAAGGCTTCCCCACACACTGCTGCTTTGCTGAAGAACAGTGAAGTGGATACTTGGGGGAAATTAGGAATGGCATTTAGTTTTTTTATGTTTGAGAATGCTTTCACTGTTCAGATCTTGCAGGACTTTGTAGGACTCTACAGATGCTGCTCTTACTTTGTAGAAATGGAAGCCATGGCAGAGTCTTGGCAAAAGAGTGACAAAACCCAGAGCACGGTGAGAGGATTACTCTGAGTACTGTTGAATTTTCAAAGCGTACCTCCAATGCAAAAACATTGAGTGGCAAAGCTTTATTCATCAATTTAACAAATATTTATGGAACACCTATTATGCATCAGATATTAATTGTCCTCAAGGTTGGGGACAGGGCAGGGAACAAATCAGACATGTCTTTATCATCCTGAGGCTCAGCGTCTACCTGGGGGAAGCAGCAATAAATGAATGGTGATGTGTTTTATAAGGACACACAGCAGGCTGAGGGAGAAGGAGAGGAGGGAGAATGCGAGGACCTCTTTAGAGAGGACATTCAGCTGGGAGATGCTAGGAGGAGAGCATCTCAGCAGGTCCCTCCAGAGGGATGGCAAGTGCAAAAGTCCTGTGGCAGCAACATGCTGGGCTGTCAAGGACCAGCAGCAAAGAAACCAATTGTTACGGAGGAAAGCGAGCAAGAGGGAAGATGATGGCGAGAAGGTCAGACAGGTAGTGAGGCTCTGATGACACAGGGTTTTGGAAGCCATCGTGCAGATGTTACTCTGGTTTTGTAGGATGGAGGCCATTGAGATTCTTGACAGAAGACCCATATGACGTGTCTTGCATTGTGAAAAAATTACTCTGCATGAGAAAAATTGAGTTTAGGGAAGCCAGGAGGAAACAGAATTCTATTTCAATAATCCAGGCAGGAGATGATGGTGGCCCAGACCAGTCCAGGCTGGGCCATCTTCAGCTGCAAATCTGTGAGGGTAAATATGTCTAGCTGAGCCCACTGTCCCCTGAATGCAGAGTCCTAAAGAGGAAGGTGAGAAAGGATACAGTTTAGGCAGCTGCAAGGGCTGCCACAGCTCCTGTTTACCATTAAGTCCAGATTTGGCTTTTCAATACTAATTTCCACCAAGAGGCATCAGGACCCTTGTCCTCAAATCTTAGGGCAGGAAAAGTTTTAATGAATATGGAAGATGTTGGTAATGAGGATAAATAAGTTTGCTTTCAAAACATGACAGTAAGATCACAGTTGAAAGTACAAAGGAACCACTTTGAAGAGATCACATCCACCAAGCTGAGCATAAAAAAGAAAATAATAATGAAAATTACCTTAAACAGGTTGATTTTGTGGAAGACCATGAATTCATAGCAATACTCAAAAGAGGAAAGTTAACATAAATGTATGCAAAAAAAGAATCTATATATTAGGATTTGTTTAATTTTATTGCTTTTAATGAGTAGAAAAGTATTTGTAGTTTTCTGTGATATTTACAAAGTACAGAATTATATTTCTCACTCTCTCTGTAGATAAGAAAGAATAAACACAGGGAACTATAAATAAACTAAAATAATTCCCCAAACATGGGTTCTGCATCATGTAATAAGCAGATGGAGGAAAAATCAAGCAATTGATTGCTTTTGTGGTCCTACACAGCAAGCAATTAAACCGAGAATCCCACAGAGTGTTCCAAGATGATTAATTAGCCAAATGTTGCATACACCCCCATCGCTCATCTTAGCGTATGGAACCTTGAGATGGCTCTACTAATTATAATGCAATATTGATAAGGCATGCATAAGTTTCCAATTAATATCTATAGACTAGGCCAATTTATCATAATGACAGGACAATAGCTTAGGTATTGCCAACCATAAGAAAGTTTCAGAAATACATCATTTCTGGGAATGACACCAAGTTTCAAAAAATTAAACCTTTGAATTTAGATTTTGAAAGGAAGGGACTTAGAAGTCTGGATATAACAAATAGAAGTTCATTATCAAAAGGAACTCAGCCAGTGATTTGGTTTAGATCACTTTAGACTATACAAACATGTCCTGGATCAGAATGCTGTGTGTGCATGTAGTTTAGGGTCTCCTAAGATTATTAGTATCCGATAGAATTACTGAAGCCCTATGTGGGTATAAAAACGAAACCTTAGGAATATTATAAATAAAGATAAAAATTTCTTTTCAATGCAGGGAATTTATAATTGTATGACCATTTTTACATATTAATGATTTTGTTCACATTTATGTCTTAAAAAGACTACTAGTGAGGATAGCCTAGGTTATGCTGTGATTATAAATAATCTCAAAATCCTAATAACTTGACACAATAAAGATTAATATTAATACATAGCTAAAATGACACTCAGGGAGTATCAACCTGGTTAGAAATATTAAGATGCATGTCTCGTTTCTCTGTAATAGTTCCTTTCCTGCTAAGTAACTTAGATAACACAGAAGCGAATAACACAATGTACTTAGCCTGATGGATCATCAAATCATGATTCGAAATGATCCTATTATATTGGGGAACAGTCTCAAGATGAAATAAAGTATATTCACTGAGAGCCTTTAACCAGTGGACAAGGCCACTTTGTCTTCTTTACTCATTTCTTTTACAATCTGCTTCATGGCCTGTAGAAGAGCCAGAAATCTATGTTCCTTCTCTCCTGTTGAAGTATAGACAGTCAGGCCTCAGAACTTGTCTTCTGTAAGGACACCTGGCCATCTTGCAGTGTGTGTGTGTATGTGTGTGTGTGTACACACCTGTACATGTTTCAGCTCCTTTATCTTAAAATGAATGAGTGAGTTAAGTCAGCCTCATGCTCTTTCCTAGTTGTCTTCAGTGCAGATGGAGAGAGTTGAGGTCACCCTTTAGCCTTGGAGAACCAAAACGAATTCTCTGTTCCAGTTTAGATCACAGACGCCTGCCTTTTGTCAATCTTGGGATGCATGCCCAACCACTAATAAAGGCTTTTTGTTTCAATTTTCATCTATTTTTGCCTACTGGACAGAACCCTGGAAGGGAAGAGGGGTAAGTCTTAGGCTTCAATTCCCAATAGGTCCAGATGGAATATAAGCTCAGAGTGTGATGTGTCTGCTGGGAAAACTAATGTTGTCTCAGGTGGCATTGCTAGAATTGTGCAGAGTCCAGAAAAGAGCAGTGATAACCTTATTTGGCAATGGTAAGACTATTGCTTCTGAGCTCCTCACTAAAAGGAAGTGATACAGAGAGTGGGGATCAGTACAGTGAGAAATGAAGGCCATGTCAGTGACATTGGAGGTACCTGAGGCTATGTAGCCTGGACTGAAAGGAGACATGCTGATGGCCTCAGTCATTTGAATGGTCTTGGAAGAGAGTATGTGGACAGAGCCAGCTCCATTTAAGGGCAGAGAGTAATCCTGGGAATTGGCTACGCCAAGAACACAGGTATAGAGCAAGAAAGAATTTTCCAATCGGGCTGTCTCAGCATGGAATTTTCAGGCTCATGAGGTGGTGAGACTCCAACATTGGAAGTGGCCAAAGAGAGGCTTTTTTTTTTTTTTTTTTTTTTGCGGTACGCGGGCCTCTCACTGCTGCGGCCTCTCCCGTTGCAGAGCACAGGCTCCGGACGCGCAGGCTCAGCGGCCAAGGCTCACGGGCCCAGCCGCTCCGCGGTATGTGGGATCCTCCCGGACCGGGGCACGAACCCGTGTCCCCTGCATCGGCAGGCAGACTCTCAACCACTGCGCCACCAGGGAAGCCCCAAAGAGACGCTTGATAGTCATTTGTTAGGATTGATACCAAGGATCCTAACTTAGGATAAGTTAAACTCGTGGCCTTCAATTCATTTCTCACCAACACTCCATAATCCTGAGTCTGGCCAACCGAAAGATAAAAGCTCCCAGGTTAGCCAGATCGAACTCTTTATCTAATCAAGAGAGTTTGGGTCTATATGGTCAACAAAATTAATGTTTGCCAGTATCTTGTTCTCCTCTAATTTCACATACACAGAGAATTGTAAGTTCTATTCCTTGGTGTTAGATATGGCCATGTAACTAGTTCATACCAAAGAAATGGAAATGAAAATGATGGGCCAAACTTTGAGGCAAAGCAGTTAACTACAGATGTTTGATCTTCTGACTCTTTCTTCATCTGCAACCGTGAAGAGTGTTGAGATGGAGAGGCCAAAAGAAGGAAACCATGTGATCTGCTAAATACAGAGGAGAGCTGCCCTAGAGAGCCACCTAGATCTACAGCAAACTTCATAAGAGTGAGAAACTGACTGAGATTTTTTAGATGATTTGTTATTGCAGCAAAATTTAGCCTATCCTGACTGATACACTTTGGGAACACAGGGCATGTGAGTTTCTAATAGGAAGGGAACTAGAGAAGCTGGAAGGAGGTCTGGTGAGACAGATAAAAGGGAGAGCCACACTCAGTTCTCCTGGGACTGTAACTTTTCATGGAACATTGGAGCATTATACACATTTCTGAAGTTCCCTCTGAGGCCCAAAATGCACTTTTTAACTGTTAAATGAGGAATATCTGACATGAAATTTTTGGGACAAAGAAGGCTCTGAATAGTGAAATGAAGTTAAACTTGGCTTCTGGAGTTGCCACCTTGGCTCTGGGCAAAGACCAAAGACTTCTTCTCTTTTGTGAGAAAAAACCAACCTCACTGTGTCTGTAATCACAGCACATCTGGGGCTACATGGAATCCGCTGATTTTATAAACTAATTCCTGCCAAAGAATCCAAACTAGCCTTAGTTTATAGGTGTAGAAACTGAGGTCCCTCAGGTTCCAGTGACCTTGAAACTGGGTCCTTTGGGTTTCCATCTTTTCACCAGGCCAGGCTATGGTGATTGCACAGTGTAAGTATTTCTTCAAAGGAGAATCAAACAAAACCCCCAGACTCCGTGTCGACAGCCCTGGGCTGGAGAGGAAAGCAGGGCTCCTCACAGAAGTTCGGTTTACAGCAGGGCTCCCCCTTGGCCCCAAGACTGCTTTGATCACCATGAAGTTTCCACAAACACAGAATGAATGAGGAAGAAGATGGTTATGCTTTTAACCTGATCGACACTGATGAGAAATGAGGCATATACCGTCTTTCCTGTAGCGTCCCGCTTCAGACAGCTGTCACCTTTCCCTTTAGGGTATAGGCTTAAAATGTTTGTATATTTTGTTTGCTTTTTAACACTTCTCATCACATAATTAAGATATGATAGCGAAAGTCACTTATGACTCACTGATACGGTTCAGTAGAATACAAGGCCAGAAAGCAGCCTGCCTGCCTTCAAATCCCAGCTCCCTGCTTCTAATTTTCTGACTGTGTGGCTTTGGGCAAATTACTTAACCACTCTGCACTTCAATTTCCTCATCAGTTAAATGGGTATCATAATAGTATCTACCTCATAAGGCAGTTATGAGGTAAAATGTGTTAATATATGTAAAGCATTTGGAAAAGTGCTTGGCATATGATAAGTATTCAAGAAGTAGTATTTATGTTTTCCTAAGTTCTTGGCTGGCAGCCAATCAAATTCCAAGAACTGTGAAGTCTCTGTGTGCTCAAGTCTACGGGGCTTTAATATAAGGTAACTCAGGGGCCTCCCCTAAAGGCCCTAAAAGTCCATCAGAAAAAAACTAGACTAAGCAAAAATTCAACGAATATTATTAGGAAGTTAAGAATGGTCAATAGACAGGAAGCTAACAACATCTGCTAAAGTTACAGGGCCACATGATCACCTTTGGCTATAGGATGCTGGGAAAAAAGAATTCTTTTAAATGGCCAGTAAGGCAAAAGCAGACACCTACAGGGGCTTTCTGGCAAGTTTTGCTTTCCTGCTCTAAGTGCTGCACCTTCTTTCTTGTCTCATCTTCTTCCTCCCTCTCAGAAAGCAAGATTGTCTGCTTCCAGTTAGGAAAGGCCACAAGAATTTCAGACACCTTGGTCCTGACAGTCCCAAGCCTCTGAACCAAGACCCAGTGCATGAGGAAAGAAAAAAACCCCCACCAAACTGTAGTAGGTTTAGATGCTAGTCTTGAGTGGGTTTTGTTATTTGTAAGTTATCAGTTTTGTCCATCAAATTGGCAAAATTTTAAAAGAATCATGTCCAGTGTTGTGTAAGATGTGGGTAAACACCACTTCATGCTCTACTGATGAGAGTGAAGATGGACCCAATATTTTTGAAGGATATTTTAAAAAATCTTTAGGATGACACGCGTTTATTTTGACAAGGTAGTTCTGCTTCAGGGTGTTTCACCTTTGGAAATGATCCAGTGATCATAAAAATGTGTACATATGGGGAATTTTATTAAATGATACTTATAGTAGCAAAACATCAGGAGTGGTGCATGTCTTCAGCAAAGAGCTGGGGCAGTAGGGAGAGCTACATCCTGCAGTGGTGCCGCGCAGGCTGCTGGAGCTCTGCGTGGGTTCGTGGCCGTGCTTTACTAAGTTCAAAATTCAAGTGATGGTAGAAAGTTTAAACTTGATGATGTTTTTTAGGATTTCATGTTTATGATAGCATTATTTTATGTAAGGCAGCTCTATAAAATAAAGTAACTTACTTTATTTTCCTTATTATTGTCCATCTGTATGGTTTATAATATATGTGGTACTCAAAATATATAACTATGCTTAGATCCTTATTCTAAAGTTTATGCTTTAAATTTATTTACTTATTTTTAAATTTTTATTGGAGTATAGTTGCTTTACAATGTTGTGTTAGTTTCTGCTGTACAGCAAAGTAAATCAGCTATACGTATACGTATGTCCCCTCTTCTGGGACAAGGTTGATGCTAAAAGCAGATTGCAAACTGGAGTCAATAGGGAAATGGGTTTTGTTTTTCTTTTGATTTGAATTTTTGCTGTTTTGGAAGATTTTCTTTATCACCAGTTTAGAAAAATCTTTGTATTTTTATCGATTAAAAATAAAGTATGCCTCTGGTGAGGATTATATCAACTCAATAAATATTTGAATGCTCAAAAAAAATTCAACTGATGAAACAGTGTGTTTTGTAGGATCCCATTTGGGTGAATATCCGTCATATATTAAATGTAAATATGTATTTTGAAAGTGTTTGGGATTATATAAACCTAATTGCTATAGTTGCTATCACAGACTTCTAGAAGTTTTGAGGAAATTTTTCTTTTTAACTCTCAGAATCGTTAGACATCTTCTTTACAATTCATTACCATTTTAATCAGGAAAACGTAAGCACAGCCATTTTTGGAGGGGGAGAAGGGAAATAAAGACGGCCTCCCCACTGAGAGCCTCCCTGACTCAGTGGTGTAGAGGGCAGAGAGCTGAGTGTTGGCTCAGAGCAGGTGTGCTCATTTTAAAGTCACGAGGCCGGATAGCTAACCAGGCATCTCATGAGTGCCAGATCAGGACTAGCCATTTGAAACTCAAGTCATCACTTTTGGAAGGTTTCCTATTATTCAGCTGGATGCATTTGGATAATGACCCTGCGTAGGGTCAACTCGTTCATTTACTTAGAGGTACTTTTTATAACTATTTGCTCTTGGAGTGTTCCTCAGGAAATCACGTAACTGAAAGTGAGACGTCCTTTTCTAGGCTTCACTAAGGCTTTTATGACTAATGTGAGCATTTAGTAACACCTATTTTAGATTTTCCAGCCTAGAATTATTACTATAACAGAAAATCCTGGGCCTTTAATGCACTTTGTCTATTGATAAAGTAAATCCCAATTCATGTCTTCAATCATTAATTCTCTAAATATTCTTCTAGTTTGCTTTTGTGCCTGACATTGTTAGGAGATGCCATGGTTGAATTATGTCCCCCCAAAATTCACATGTTGAAGTCCTAACTCCAAGCACCTCAGAATATGACCTTATTTGGATAAGGACTTTACAGAGGTCATCAGTTAAGGTAAGGTCATTAGAATGGGCCCTAATGTGACTGCTATCCTTATAAAAAGGCGAAATTTAGAGACAGACATACCTATAGGGAAAATGACATGTGAACATGAAGACGGCCATCTACAAGCCAAGGAGAGAGGCCTGAAATCAACCTTGGCCATACCTTGATTTCAGTCTTCTAGCCTCCAGAACTGTGAAACAATACATCTTTGTTGTTTAAGCCACTCGGTTTGTGACGCTTTCTTATGGAAGCTCTGAGAAACCAATACAGGTTGCAAACAAACCAGGTGTGGGTCTCACCCTCAGGAACCTCCCTGTACGGGGCAGGGGGATAGGGGTGAGGGAGAAGATAGCAACCTGATCTGCGCACGATGAAACTTAGGAGGGGTGGAGGGGCAGGCAGGTGATTTGCTCTTCAGGCAGGTGTCATGGTCAAACAGCTGTCCAGCCTTCTACAGGATGGAATCTGGGCTTCAGTCTGGCCACACATGTATGGGTATTACTCTTAAACTAAAAGGCAGTGAAGACCACCTTCACTCCAGGTTTCAGAGAGTAAAACCTTGAAAACATCATCACTTCATGATTAAACGTTACATTGAGACAAATATTATTCCTCGATGATTGGGTGAAGGATTTAGCCAGAGCAGCATAGAACAACTTCTTTGGGCCCCCTTCCCTGGAGCTCCTTTCATATACCTATACTTCACAGAGCACAGGCACACGTAAAGCAAATGCAAATACACCCAGGGAAAGTTCCAGTCGCTGTCCCTGTGAGGATACTAATAAAGGACACTGTCCCCTGTCCTGCACAGTGAGTGCTCAGTTACAGGCCAAAGGGACATGAGTCTCAAGTCCCGGCAGCATAAACTGAGTATGCCTCCTGGGTAGCTGTCACGGTTTGTTTATACTAAGGGCACTGTAAGTCATGTTGCATGATCGTGTTTTCCTCCTCCTATGGGCTGCTTGGAACCTCAGAAACACAATTAAGAGCCCCCTGGCAAGAGTATGGGAACTTGAAGGGCACATTCATATTATTTCCATCCTCCTAATCCACAAATGACTTTTATTTTAACCCATATCAATTTTCATAAACGCCTCCTCTAATTGTTCATGTGAAAAGGGGCATAATATTTAAAATTAAATAGACAAGTTAATTGACTTTGGTCACCACTCAAAAATATTTTGTTCAGTTATTAAAAATGATACAGCACCAGGGGTAAGTATTTATATTTAATATTTTGTGTATTTCTTTTAATGTTAAGAAAAGGAAAACCCATTAAGAAAAGGAAACTCCAGTGCGAACTTCTTTTTCCAGCAATGTCCCCATCAGCCTTTGATGTGAAACAGACTAGGAGTGGGTCCAGGAGCCCCAGAGAACAATTCTGGTGACACTCCAGGGAGTGGAACCAGACTGCAGTCAGGGGCATTTCTGAGCCCAGAGCAAGGGCATCTGGCAAAATGGCCTCACCTCTGTCTCCAAAAGGCTCATCTCATTATAGGATCAGGCTCTTCCAAGTTAAGGATTTTATCATCAAAGTCATTCCCAGGGATTTGCAAACTAAAAAGACTAGTCGCCCCCATCCCCACCCTAAGATACAATGATGAGGCAGAAGCAGAATAACTGCAGGAGACACTTCCACCAAAAGGGGATGCAACTGAAATGGAGCCACATCACAACTACTGCCGTCCAGCTGGGCTCCTACAGACCCCGTGCTGTGGGGTCAGGGACATCCCTCTTTAGAGGCTCGTTCTTTTTCCTGGAAATGGCTCCTAGTTCACTGCTCTCGCAAGCTCTTGGGCCCACTCTCTTTGAGATTCTTCCTTTTCTATAAGAAATGGCCATGTTTGCAGCAGAGCAGCTTTCTCAGCCTGATTCGTGCCTGGAGACTTCTGGGGACCCAGAGGTCTTTGTGCGAGTTTCACAATCTTAGTCCCTGCCATGGCAGTGCCGTCATTTAGATCCCCTGAATGAATCTCCTCAATGAGACAAAACAGTAGATACAATTCAAAAACATCTTTTCAGATGTAATGCTGAGCTAGCACAGAATAATACTAAATTTGTTATGATTTATCAGAATAAATACTACAGTTATTGGAATAAATACTAAATAAAAAAGAGAATACTAAATTTTAAAAACAAAATGAGGCTCAGCATCTTGGAAAGAGCTCATACAGTGAAGAGTACTAAAACTCATGTTTCATTAGCTTCACAGTAAATCTTCTTCTCGCAAGTAGTAAACCCAGAAAAAGTGAATTAAGGATATCATTTTAGATGACATAAAGATATTAATAAACTTTAGACATTCTTAAATATGCATATTGAAATAGCTAAGGTGATCATTAATAGAGAAGACAGAGAGTGTATACCCTTACAACAAGTAGAGTGAAGACAGTGGAATCAGATTTTAAGGCATTCCATCCAAAGTAAGGCACAAAAGGAGAACACAAAAGAGAAAAAAGAACGAGATAAATAGAAATTGCATAGTGAGATTGCAGGCATAAATCCTAATAGTACTAGATATACATGGACAAAAATCTTGCTTAAAATATGAGGACCATCAGTCTGAGAAAAAGAAAACACAAATCCAACCAAATAATGTTTATAACAGATAACTGTAAAACCTAAAGACACAGAATATTTAAATTAAAAATGGAATAAAATGTGTTAGGGAAAGGATAACCTGAAGAGAAAATTCTAAACTTACATACTACCAATAGCAACCTCAAATATATACAAAGCAAGAATTGGCAGAACCATGAGAAATGGACTAATCTACCTTATTAAAGGAATACTTTAACACATCTTTTAAATAATTGATACAACAAGCAGCTATCATACCTAACAAATAGGGAATGTACACTTTTCTCACATAGGAAACATTTATAAAATCTGACCACATATTGATAATAGAGCTATCCTCAACAAACTTCAAAAAATTTGTATCATATAGACCCCATATTCAGCTCACAATGTAATTAAGTTAGAAATAAAGACAAAAGAGATAACTTAAAATATATTTTAAAATTATAAAGACATATTTGTAAAGAATTCATGGGAAGAAAAATAAAGATAAAAATGAGAAAATATTTATAAACGAATATAATTAAAAATACTGTGTATGACCTTCATGGTACTTAGAGGAAAATTTATAGCCTGAAATACTTATGGTAGAAAAGAAGGCTCAAAATTAATGACTTAAACATCCAAAATATGAAATTAGAAAAATAACAGCAAAGAATATGGAAGGAAGAAAACAAATTTCTGCCCATAAAGCCCCCAGTGTGGCATTTTGTTATGGCAGCCCTAGCAAACTAACACAGATATGTAGTGTAATTCTTATGGTGGATTCAGTCGAAAACGTTAGACAGTCACCGGCTTACATTATCTCTAAGAGCCCCTCAAAGTTTAAAACTCCTCGGAGGTTGGAAAGAATAAAGGCCTGTTCTTCAGTCTGAAGAGAATCTTCCCTAGGGGTCTTCATTACCCATCAACATCTGCCGTGAGCGTGCCCCATGCAATGCCCGCAAGGTCGAACTGAGGTGTGCAGTAGGCCTCAGAGCATCTTTGAAAGCCTGTAACTAAGGCTCTCTTTAATGAAGATGGAAACACACAAAGCGTACGGGAACTAGCCACAGGGGCCCAGGGCCAGTCAGCGCTTGGCAGCAAAGGACTGAAAAAGAACCGGACTTTTGAAAGATTTAGGGCCAGGTCCTCCTCTGAGGCAGTAGGTGTTTCTGGTTGCTGCTCCATTTCCTCCCATCAGTGCACCCCTGAACACCATCCCAACATAAAGGAGGGTGAGTCCTGCCCAAGCAGAGCAGGCCCCATCCTGGCTGGAGCTTCGGCACGCTCACCGCAGGGAATCCCAGAGGTGAGTCTGTAAACGCAGTCCCCAGAGCGCCATTTGATGAGAACCTTCCCTGGGCAGGTTTGCTTGGAGTATCCAAGAGTCTCACTCCCCTAGTCGCTGAGTAACCGCCAATGCCTGCTGCTAAAGAGGTTTCTGTGTCCAAAAATAATCTCTAAATGACAGTTAGCATGACCCTGGCATGATCCATCCCCTCCAAATAAGCGAAAGGCAGCTAATGCCCAAATCCTGGCACAGACACAGAGCGGGTCTTGGAAGAGGAGGTGACTGTGACTTCAGTCCTTGGCAGAAGGCTGCAGACTGGATGGGAAGCCAGGCCAGCGGCAGGAGCATGGACACAGGACGCCTGACATGGGCATTTCCTTCTGCTGGGGCTAGGGAACAGTCCCAAGCCCCTTTGCCATTCTGCATAGAACTTTGGATATCTGTCACCTGAATTGGCCACACCACCATCCCTGGATATCACCAGGGTTTCACTTTTCCAAGATCTTCCTAGTGTGTACTTGAGCCCCAAGAAGCATTCGCCTGGTTAATGGAGCTGACCCCTGATTGTGAGAAGAGCCTGACTTGGACCTCTCCCTGACCCTGGGAAGAGACCAAAGATCCCTGCCCATCACCCCACCTTACACATATTTTCGCTCAAGGCTGATTCTTAGGACTAGAGATGTATTACTTGTGCTGAGAGAGGGATGCTGTTGGCCTCTGAATGCTAGCTTTCTTCACAATCATTTTCTCAACCATTCAGGGCTCTTGATCTGGAGCACTTTGAGGGTGGGAGGAGATGGAGGATGGAGTCCGCAATGGAACAAGAAGAGGTTATCCAGCATCCTCAGTGTGCAGTTTATCTTTCCAACAGCCCTGGGAGTGACAATTAATGTACACACTTTGCAGATGAGGAAACTAAGTCCTACAGGTCAAATAACTTGCTCCAGTTCACCAAGGTTTTGTGAGTCATTCAAACACAGTTCATTTTGGTTGGGATCTATGATCTTTGCATTCTCCCTCATGCTGAAGCTGGAAAATATATGTAATTGGTCCTGAGAGAGGCAGATAGGAATAGAGTGGGGCCCCAAGGATGAAGATGATGGGAAGTCTTCAGGGGCTTCCCCAGAGCAATGAGGGGGATCCCAAATGGCAGGTCCACAGCCAACTGCAGGTTCACGCAGTCAGTTTTGACCTTGAAGCAGCCATCCTTCATTCCACTTTAGAGGCGGAGTCTTGTGATGGAAAGCTCAGTGCCCGGGGTTGGGTCCAGCAACACGACTCACTGGCTGAGTGACTCTGGGCCAGTCATTGGACCTTTCAATGCCTGTTTCCTCCTTCTCTATCGCTCACCACTTCTGGGAGGATTCAGCCCCACGCTGGGCATCCCTCCCCCTCACCCCACACATGTAGATGGCATGTGTGTGCTGGCTTCTCACCCTCTGCTCAGGACATTTGGAGGTGTTGAAGGCAAATGGAAAATGTATGCTTTCTCCACAGAGCTCTCCTTGTTTGAATGAACTGAATCTTTATTTTTCTTTTTCAAGCAAAGAGGTTTTCATTAATTTGTGCCAGGCCATTTAATATATTCTTAGGTTTCTACGGTGCTCTTGTTTCACTTAATTTTCTGGATTTCCAAGAAAGTTTCAGGACCTGGTTTGGTGAAAGACTTTGAAGGGACTGAGAGGATAAGAAAAATGAGAAGCAATTTCTTCATAGCAAGACTTCTCAGTGTAAAGATCTCACCAAGAAATAAGGACAATTGGGTATAGGTAGGGGTTTTCCTTAAAAATCTTGATCTTGGTTCTTTCTGGCAAAGTAAGATGGGTAGGAAATCAAGCCAGAAATTCAAAGACACAATGCATAGCTTTGTTTGATTTAATTTGGTTCATTTATCAGCAGTTAAAGCCATGGATAGTGGGGAAAAATTTGCTTTTGAAGAACTATTCACTGTAACCCACCTGAAAACTACCTAGAAATGTCAGAAACCCAATGGGGTGGTTTTTCCACTGAGCACCAAGCTTACGTGTCTGGGACTGTTCTTCCTGTTCTACAGCTGAGAACACTGAAGTACAGGGAGCTCTGGTGATTTGCCTGAGATCTCAGAGCATGTGAGAGGAATTTAGTGGACCTCGAAGATTCCAAATGCTTTCATTGCAGCTGGTTGTGGGAAGGGGGAAAGATGGAGGGGGGAGCAGAGAAAGGGAAAGAGAGGGAAGGAGAGGGAGGGAAGGAAGGGAGGGGGAGAAAAAGGAGGGAGGGGAAGAGAGAGGGAAGACGGGAGAAAGATAAGAGACCGATGGAATCCAACTGTGTTGGGATGCAGAGGGAACTCAGGGAGCCTTAGCTTTCCCTTCCCAATAGTTGCCTTACAAGGTTGCTTCAGAGAATAAACTATAAAATGGTGAAGTGATGTAGCCCATTGCAGAGAAATGCTTCCCTGTGCAGACTTGAGGTAGGGCAGTGAGCTTGGCAGTCCTCCAGCTGTGTGACCTGGAGCAAGTTTTTGCCCTTCTCTCCGAGGATCAGTTTCCTCACCCATGAAATGGGGCTAAGAATAGCCTCAACCTTAGAAATGATGTGCTAAGAAGCTGACACTTACTGCGTGACCCATCAGAAATACATCCATACCTGTGATTAAGGCTACGATGCCTATTGAGAATTTAAACATACAACGCAAATAAACATTATTGTCACGATTTGCATGAGATAGATGTATACAAGGAAGCAGCTGTATTTTAGTCTAGGAAATAAGGAGACTATTGACCAGAGGACAAGGGAGAGGGTGTCACTGTTGCATGGACAGTGGCCATCAACACCTCTGGCAGAGGCAGGCACAGCTCGGGAACCCTGGGAGCTCTCAGAAGCTGGAATTTTCCCCCACCTGGCCTGGGCCTGCTCACCTTCTCCTCCAGGTAGGGCTGCCAGATAATTTAAAAGGATGTCTAGTTAAATTTGATTGCAGATAAGTAATGAATACTTTTTTAGTTGAAATACGGCTCATGCAATATTTGGGATATATTTCCAGTAAAAATTTGGCATTTATCTGAAATTCAAATGTAACCAAAACATCTTATCTTTTTATTTGCTAAATGTAGAAACCCAGCCTCCAGGGAGAAAAGCAGCTTCCTATTCCATTGACTTTTTGTTATAATTTCTTTTCTGATTATGAAAATAATACGTGCCTCTTGTAAAGTCTAGGAAATACTAAAGTACATGGAAAAGAAAATAATAATTCATTTTGTAATACTATGAGCTAATGTTTGAAAGTCTCCAATACTTGAAAATATTTGAAAATTGTGGCCTATTTCCTTGTAGTCTACCCAGTTGAGATGATATTTTACGTATGGACTTTATATTTCTTTGGTCTAACATTATACATAATCTCCCTGTCACCAACTGTCTTCTCCATTGAGTTTTGTTATGCAGCATAACCACCTTTCCTTCTTGCTGAAGTGGGTGGTTTCCAATGTGCATATCTGTACATAACACTCTGTCCACACGTCTTCAAATAATCTCTCAAGTGGCTTTTTAAATTATTCCAAGATATATATGTATATATATAAAATCATGGCAATTTGAAAGTGATAACATTTAATATCTCACGGCGACTTTTTTCTAAAGCTCTCATGGGTGTAGTCAAAGCTTCCCTCCCAAGGCCAACTGAGCAACCCTGCAGAAGTTCCACCTGCTCCCACAAGATGATGTTCCACTGGGAGTAGGGAAAGCCAGTGCTCAGCCTTTGTTCCTCCCTGAGCCCACAAGCACTCGATTCTGCAGAAGATCATTGGCTTGAAAAACGCAAAATTAAGATCTCCAAGATGGCGCCTTGTTTTCCAAGGTGGGGAGAATAGACTTTAGGTGTCTTCCACCTAACAGGCTGGGACACGCGAAGAAGAGTTCACCTCCCCTTTGAGACAGTCCTCAGACTAGTGGTTCTCAACCCCAGCTATACACTCAAATCACCGAGGAGGTTTTAAAGCTGCCAGACCTCCCAGCCCCACCCCAGCCTAGTCAATACTGACTGACCTCTGGGGCAGGGGTCTCAGGATCAACAGCTCTTTCTAGAGTTTCCTGTGTGACTGCAGTGGACAGTTGGGGTCGAAGACACCTGTGTTAGACTTTGATGCTATCACTCACAGGGAGTCAAACCGGAGGAGGCTGGACAACAGAAGGATGCTGGGGACTTACCCAGAGCTGGGGCCTCAAGGTCGCCATGCCCTTGAGTCCACCCATGTAAGGAGCCTGTCTGCTGGTCTCAGCAGGCACAGCTTCTCTTCAGGGCCTCCACCAGAATCTTCCTTGTGCTGGGAAAGTGGCCTGGTCCTCCTGAGGCCTAGCTCAAATGCCACCACTTTCCCCAGGTAGCTCCTCCCTCCCACCCTACCCCTAAGCCTCCCCATCCCAGCAAGCAGTTAGTATGGCCTTTGCTGAGCCCCTCCTGTCCCCAGCACTCAGCTCAAAGCTGGGCCATGGAATAGAGCTGAGGCTGCTTCTCTTTTATCACTTGGCGGGCCTCTCCCCACTTCATCTGAAGAGACAGCTTCAAGGATCAGGGCACGCAGCTTCCCCTGAGGATGGAGGGGTCTGTTTTCTGAATTGCAGACGTCATTTCTGGGCTAACTTTTGCTCTGTGGGAAGCCAGAGCCATTCGTCTGATCATTCAGTGTCTTTTGCAGCAGGGACACCAACCCATCCTAGGATGGTGCACACTAGACAAGAGGGGGACTTTATGACTGTTGCCAGGGGCCAGGCCCAGGGAAGCCGGGGTTCCCAGAGGATGCTGTCAGGGGCTGTCTTAGTCAGTTCCGACTGCTTTAACAAAACACCATGGACTGGGACGCTTAAACAAGGGACATGTATTTCTCGATGTTCTGGAGGCATGGAAGTTCAAGATCAGGATGGTTGGGTTGTGGTGAAAACTCTCTTCCTGGTTAATAGACACCTGTCCTCTTGCTGAGTTCTCACACACTGGAGAGAGAATAAGCTTTGGTCTCCCCTTGTAAGAACACTGAGCCCATCATGGGGGTGCCACCCTGTGACCTCATTGAAATCTAATTACCTCCCAAAGTCTTCACCTCTAAATACCATCACATTGGGGGTTAGGGCTTCAAGATATGGATTTTAGGGGGACACATTCAGTCCATAGCAGGGAACATAGGAGAAGTTAACAGGGGAGAACCAAAACATCTCAGGAGAACAGCCACACGTTTGGGAAACGGCAAGCCATGTAGATGGTCCCTCACCAGGCAGGGTTGCTGGGGTGAGCATGCCATGATGATGGGAGTTGGAGTAAGGCAGGGGCAGCCCCTTGCACCTCTCATCTGGGACCTCCCGAGTTATGTGAGGAGATGAGAGAGGACAGAAGGGCAGCCTCTCATTTGGGGGAGTGAGGGGCCGTAGGGGCTGTCACTTACTGGGTTCCTTAATGATACCTCCCAGGAAGGTCCAACTCCCCCTGTCTGCCATACCTATTTGCCAATCAGGAAACATGTAATGAGTGCCAGTTATGCCCCAGGCTCTGTATAGTGAGCAGGACATGCAAGTTTTCTTCCTTGTGAAACTCACACTCCTGAGGGGAGGAAAGGCATCACAGTCACACAGGTGCACAGGCCTAAATGTGAGGTGTGCACATCTTCATCCCTTCCAGCTGCGTTCACCCAATGGGGCACCAGGCGGGACTGAAGGTGGAGGAAGGAGGGAAGTGGGCTCTGGTTCCCCTGGCTCCCTGCCTGCTGCACACCTGGGCTGCTGCATCCTCTATAGAAGGCTCTGCTCCTGTCCCCCCACACACACCCTGCCCCACCGCCAGCTGCATCTGAGAACCCCGGACAAAGAGAGATAGAGTTCCCCCAGCATGATTTAGCCCTGCTAGCTCAGAGGACCGCCCCACCCCTCAAGGCCTCCCCTAACCCTGGCCCACATCTTGTAGTCAGTCCCTTCATTGAACCCTCATCAAATTACCCAATTTAAATATACCATCTGTTTCCTGCTGGGATCCTGCCCGACCCAGTGACCTAGTCTGGGAGGTCAGGGAAGCTTTCAGAGAAAAGGATGTTTGAGCTGAGCTCTGAAGGATGAAATTCCAATTGCTCTTAAGGGGTGGATCCAACATGTGTGTTTGGTCAGTAAGGGGGAGGTCCTGGTAAGTTCGAGGCTACAGTGAGGGGGGTTGCAGGGGGCAGCAGAGGACCCCATGAAGCCCTCCCCATCTTAGCCGCGACTGGCCAGGGCATCACTGAGCCTGGTCGCAGCTGTAAGGAAAAAAGGGCAGCAACTCTCATTCCTGAAGCATCACTGCAGACGCCAAGAGTGTCTGGATCCCCACACCTTCCGTACAGGTAGACCCAGAGGAGGCCAATGTCTGGTGCTCTGGGTTATGAGGGATGCTCTCTGAAAGGCCAAGGCAAGCAACAGGACAGCATGAACTCAAATTTGGGGGACGCTGTGGGAAGCTCTGAAGCCCTTGCATGGATTTAAGTTTGCCTCCCTGAGTTGGTACCTCGGTCAGGTGTGAGTTAGAACTAGTCACATAGACACATATTCCAAAGTCCATTTCATCATCCTAAAGTTTCGTTATCTCGGTGTATCAGTTTCCAAGGGCTGCTGTGTAACAAATTACCACAAATTCTGTGGCTTAAAACTACGGACGCTTATTCTCTCACAGTCCCTGAAGCTAGAAGTCTGAAATCAAGGAGCCCTCGGGCCTTGGGGCCTTGCTGCTTCTGGAGGCTGAAGGGGAATATTCGTTCCTTGCCCTCCTCAACTTCAGGTGGCTGCCGGCTTCCTCGGTTTGTGCCAATCACTGCAGTCTTCGAGGTCAACGTTCTGCTCAGTCTTCAAGGCCAACATTCTGCTCAGTCTTCAAGGCCAACATTCTGCTCAGTCTTCACATCACTTTCTCCTCTGTGTGCGAAAAATCTCTCCCTGCTGTCCAGCCCAGGTTGACAGAAAACAGCTGCCTTCCACTGCAGCTGCTGTTCCGCAGGGCGATGGATTATTGAGTGGGGGAGGCCTCCCAATCCGGAGAGCTTCTGAACCGTAGAATGGCTGTTCTCTGCGAAGTCCTTTCTCTGGAAATCTTGACCAGTCCGCGAGATTTCTAGTGGTCAGAGGACTTAGCCGTGGCTCTGTAGCCAGAGGGTTGAGGCCGTGATACGGTGACCTTGCAAAATTCACGACAATTCCTTGAATTATAAAAACTACTATCAAGATTGCCCTTGATACATTCTGTCACCATTTAGACAAGGAGTGTAAAAAGAATAAAAATAACCCGATGAATTCAGGATGGTGGAAAATGTCATTACTGGTCATTAAAATTACAGGAAGCCTTGCCGACTCTCGCTCCCTCCCCAAGACTAACATGAGAACATGTTTTTTCTTCTGATGCAATAATTAAGTTTGCCCAAGAAAACATCTCTCTGTGCACACCTCAGGGCAGGGATAAATGAAGCCTTTAACTGATAAATGTGATCATCTCAGTTACTAAACTCTCTGGGCAGACAGGCTTCCCAGGTAGATTGACTGAGCAGTGATGTGGGGGGGATTGGGGGCGGGGGGCTCTGGAGAAGGGGTTAGAGATTCCTGAGGCCCAGAAAGACTGACTTTGTTAAGAAATGGAAGAGGGTTGGGGATGACCTCTGTAGCTAGTGACAGCCACAGTTCTAGAACCAGAGCCTGAGGCCAAGATGCCAAGATGGAAATAACAGCTCGAAGTTTCATCAGCTGCCACTGGGATAAAGAGACACATTCTCCCACATGGAGCACAGACCAGGCGAGGGCCCTGTGCAGACACTGCAGATACACGGAGAGCAAACACAGTCCTCCCTGCCCGCACTGAGGTCTCATTGAATGGGGAAAAACAGATCTCAATCTAGGGGTCTCCCAGGGCACTCAGAAAACTGACCAGGACTGAGGGTCAGGTGGAGGATGCTCAGACTTGAGCGAAATAAAACTGGGCAGGAGTCCAGGGACTGTGGATCCATACACCAGGACAGCAAAAGACAATTACTCAGTTGCAAAACACACAAATGAGTTAAAAAAAAAAAAAAAAAGTTTAGCCTCATTAGCTATCAATGAAACAGTAAGTAAAAGCCTCCTAAAGAATGATTTCTCTCCTCTGGAGGAATACTCAAAGGATGGGCAGTGTGTAATGAAGTGGGTCCTCCCTGCCCTGTGGGTAGAAGCGTAAACCGGAATGACCCTTTTGAAAAACAATTTGGCATCCTGTGCCGGCCCACGTGTATATTGTGACTCATTCTTTCCACCTTTGGGAATCTACTCTAAGAAACATTTCACCATACCAGAGGCTTAACGCTCAAAGGTATATACTGCAATGTTATTTACAAGAGCCGTAAGCAGAAGCCAAATTCTCCTCCTACAAGCACAGATAAACAACTTTTATGTCCCAGAATAGGCATACACACAACAGAATATTATTAGACCATTAAAATGAAATTAATAAAGAGATCAAAAATTTCAGTGAAACAATAAGTGAAATACATAAGATAGGAAATCATATTCATTTTTGGTAGCAATTAAGTAAAAGTAAAATGTTGCATCAAAAAAAAGGAAAGAAATTTTTTAAGTGTTCAAATTGTGGTACTACAAAAAGCGTTTTTCTTTTTTTTTCCAGTATTTCCAAATTGTCTATAATGCGTATATTTTATAATAGAAAGAGCTTTTTTTTTTTTTTTTTTAAGGAAGAGGTTAACTCTATTTTAGTTGCTAAATGGAAGCCATGGTCAATTATCGTGGTCACTGTCCTTGTCACTGATATACTCCCTTCACTCACATACACACACAAACACACAAACTTTCTATAAGCAGGATGTGTGTGTGCAGTTACTCTGATTGAGGGGGTAGGGCGACAGCCGTACATGGTAGTTTCATCCTGTCTTTCTCTGGAAAACACACAAACGTACAATCTGACAGGCCCCTCTCTGGGACCAGGGCAGGTCTTTGTGGAATGGTGGACCTGAAAGAGATTTTTATGCTACTGGGACTAGAGAAAAGATGCTTAAACCTTGTATTAGTTATCTATTGCTGTATAACAAATTACCCACAAACTTAAAATAGCAATCATTTATTACCGTACCATTTCTGTGACCCTGGACTCAGCCATGGCTTTTCTGCTTCTGACTCAAGGTATCCCACGAGGCTGCAGTCAAGGTGTCCTGTCAGCCTGGGCTGTTGTCATCTCAAGGCTCAACTGGGGAAGATTCACTCATGGGGTTGTTGGCAGGATTTGGTTCCTCACTGGCTGTTGGCTGGAGACACCAGTTCCCTGCCAGATGGGCCCCTCCCTAGGGCCACTCACAACATGGCTGTGATTTCCTCAGATGGAGGGCTCCTGAGAGTGAAGTACTAGAAGGTGAGCAGGACAGAAACCAGTCTTTGTAACCTAATCTCGGAAATGACTCCCGTCACATTTGCCATTTTCTATTCAATACAAGCAAGTTTCTAGGTCCAGCCCCCATTCAAGGGGAGGGGATCCGACAAGGACATGAATACTAGGAGGCCGGGTGCGTTGGGCTATCTTAGAGCTGCCAATCACAAACCTCATAAACAAACATTCATTCCACATCTATGCTGTTTCTGTACTATATTAAAGTGAATTCAATGCACATCACTGCTCTTTTTCAACACCTTTCCCATTCAGTTCTTGCATCACAGGCATTGGTCTTCTGGCAGATTTTCAAGGATTAATATCCCTGAGTTCTTGCAAGTTTGAAAATATAGGATACTACTTAGGAGAGCAAGATCTGGCCTCAGACTCCTGTGTTCGAATCCTGGTTCTGCCATTTCAAGCTATGTGAACTTGGGAAGTTTATTTAATCTCCCTAGGTGTCAGGAACCTCATCTTTAAAATGTGGCTAATAATGGTACCTATCTTATGGGGTTTTTGAGATATTTAGATGAGATTATATGTGTAAACACTCACATAGGGTCTGGAATTCAGAAATATTGCCCATGGTATCATCATTATTATTTACTTTTAAATGCCAGCATAACTTGGTTAAATTCTTAAGTATTGTTTTATTCTCTAAAGATTATTATATTTCCTTCTAATTTTGAAAGATTCTGCTGTGAAAACTGCTAGCAATTATTATGGAAATTTCTTTCCTTGTAGTTGAGTTGTTTTTTTAAAAACCTGGGCATCCATTGAGTTTTTTCTTTGCATTCTAACTCCAGTGTCTCTATAGGAATGTCTCTCATTTTTAATTGTTCTATAACAATTTTTCTAAGTCATGAAATTTCAGGTAAATGTAGATCTTCCTTTATTTGAGAAACGTTTCTTCACTATATTTTTATTTTTCAATTATATTTCTTCTGCTATTGTCTTGAGGAAAATAAATTATTTATATATTAGACAATACTTATCTGTCTTTCAACTCTCATTTTCTTCTAATCTATTTTAGCTCTTTATTTTTTCATTTCATTTTGCTTCATTTCCTCAATTCAGTCCTTGTCACTGCCTATATATTCAACAGTATCCAGTCTCCTTTTTGATGACTCTCATGTAACTTTTTTTTCTATAAAGCTTTTAATCTTATTGCTATAGGCTCATATTTTTTAAAATCTTTCATTGCTCTATCATCTCTTTTTCCAGCCCTCATACCTCTTTTTTGAGCTCTTTTATTTTAGAGGGGTGACATTTTCTTTAATTTTATTGATTTCATGGAATTGGTTTAAGTTCATTTGCTTGGATGGCAGAAGGCTTAAGGTGTGTGTTTCTCACGTGCCCTCTGTCTTAATCTTTTCCTTCTTTTGTTGGTTTCCATATCTTGCATAGGTACCATGTTGATTTCTTTCTGGTCATTGCTTATCTTTGAGGGGAGTCCTATCTTCTTGTTCCAGCTTGTTGTTGAAGAAGAGCTGGTGAGCAGGCAGCTTGGTTTTGGCCTATGGTCTACAAACACATTCTCACTAACATTCTTCCCTGAAGAGATGATTGAACTAGGTCAGGAAATCTTCCAGACTTAGAGTGAAGCTCTTAATGTCATGGTTGTGTGCATAGGATTTATTTATGTATCTATATCCACATCCAAATCCATATCTCTAGCTCTGATTTCATGTTTACTTTCCTTCTGGTGACCAAGATCAGTAACTGAAAGTCAGTTGCCCTCCCTCTGGGGACAAAAAATTGTCCCTCACCATCTGCTTCTACAGGATGAAGTCAATGGCCACTGCAGTCGCTGACTTTCAACACACCCTGAAAGGAGTTCAGGGCAGAGATCAGGAATGAGGCACTCTGTGCTCTGGGAAAAACTGGAAGAACAGGCCTTGAGATAGTTAGATATGTCCAAAAGATTTTATGAACCCAATTTCTTGCATCTTCTTATATCTAGAGAAGCACTAAAATCATTAATGGAGGCATCTGCTCCTTGTGACTAGCGGCGACCTTCAGCCAAAATGTGTGCTTGACTCCATGTATTCCCCCTACACCAAAATCACATATATATTGACCTCCCTCCTTATGTCTTCAGAGCAGTTGCTCAGAGCTGTCTGAGAGCCTGTCTCCCAGGCCATAGTCTTCATTTTGCCCCAAATAAGACTTAACTCACAACTCTCACGTTGTACATTTCTTTTCAGTCAACACCTTCCTATTTTGGCCTCCACCTTGGTATGCATATTTTTGCAAAGACACATGTCCATGTGTTTCCACCATGTTTTCTCGTTAAGCCCGGACTCCCAGCCCTCCTCAGGCCACGCTGCCCTCAAGAACCCTCCAGTGTCCCTGACCGCCGTCATTCTAAAGGAGCGGTCATTTGTTTGACCCTTCAGGCTGTGCAACTTGTTTTTGGAGGGCTGCGCAGGCTTCTTCTCCAATTGTGTCTCAAAGGTGTGCCTGATTTCTAGTTTCATCACATGTAATTTTTTTCTATTTTATTTCTCCTTAATGGTTCCAAATCATTTCAAAAGATAAAGGCAGAGACACATTCTTCTATCATCTTTACCTGGAATTTTCTTATAAACCCTCCTCCTAAGTAATTACACATCTATTTATGATCCAGATTTTAAAGAAAGGGCATAGCTTGCCATAAACAAAGAGGAGTACATTCCAACTAGAGAAACTAGAGACCCCTTGATCAGAGAAGTCCCCAGGCCTGCATGGTGTGAAAGCTAACCAGCAGGCAGAGAGTAAAGTGAGGCTGGGGACATGGAAGAGCTGTTCCTCTCCGCTGAGGGATTTCGACGGGTATGAAAAAGAATAAAGGAATAAATTCCACAGGAGAACTTAACATAACATTGCTGTTGCAGGTTTTAAAAAAATCTTCTGAATAGGGCCTTTCAAGATCTTTAGGGAAAGGCTGGGGTTTCCTACTCTTTGTAATTATTTCAACATTCTAGATCTCAGCACCTACCCCTAAGATTTAGAACAAGGAAAAAGAGATGCCTCCCATCCAGTAAATCAGATCCTTCCCCAAGCAGAGATGATGAGCTCCAGGGTCCTACTGGGGCAACATGGCTAGAGCCAGACCACTAATTCCCCAGATCTTTAAAGTCTTGCTTTTTCCTTTGGCCTGGGGGCTGGAAACCTCTACAGACAGCTCCTGCCAGGCGAGCTCACAGCACAATTTTGTTCTTGCTTTATTCCAGACATCAGAGAGATAGCATTCATCCTGCAAGCTCTATCTTTTGAATTTCATCTACTGCCTTCTGACTTATCAGCCTTTCCAAGAGATCTGAAATACTTCTGTATGCCATATATATATATATGGCATATAGATATAGAGAGAAGTATGCCATATATATATATATATATATATATGCCTATAAGAACCTCCCGGGCCAGACTGGAACCTACCACATGTCCTGGCCCTCACTGCCTGTTGACTTGGGCTCTGTGTGTTTTATATTTTATTACTGGTGGCCCAGGCTACACATAAGTGTTCATGCTGGCAACAGGGGGCAGCACTTCCTGGGCTGCGTTTCGGGGAGGAAAATCATGTTTCAGAGCTTTATTCTCTCCGTATGCTGTGAGTTTTCTCCTCTTAACCCTGTGTCAGGGTCAAAACAGAGCTTGCTTCTTGGGGTGAAAATTCCATTCTTACCCCCATGTCTGGCATTTTTGGAAGACACACTAGCACACTCCACCCGTGAAGCACTTTTCCCCCAACACAAGCATGGTGTAGTTGCTCGTGGGTGTGACAGTTGTGTTCTCCAGACTTTCAAGGCCAGGGTCCCAGAAAGGTACTTGCATGTGAAATTGAGCTGTTAGCCATCAATGTTGTTGGCATTTGGGACCCTGATTTCCAGACTAGCTGCCGTGTGCAGGAGTCTCCAGCCAGTGTTACAGATGGTCTTCACTTGTGTTGACCCTAGTACCAGCCAAGCCCACCCCCCCAAACAGCTAAGACATAGAAGGATTGGGGTAGGCACTTGGGGAGGAAGGACAAATACCAAGTCTACTAATGCAATGTTTTAAAATATCAACCGTCTCATTAACCGTCTCACACACGCACACTCTCTCACACACACACACACACACAACTGAATGATTTGAGTGTAATTATGCAAAACAGGATTACTTTTCATATTTCAACTGGCTAAAGACTGGGGCAGTTTGCAGGTTCCACACACAATCGGATGCACAGAGCTTGCTCTGAGCTGGGGATCTGACCAGTAGCTAGCTCTTGATCTGTGCTCTCCTTGGACCAGTGACCTGGAAAGCAGCAAGGGAGGTGTCAGTGGGGCCAGCTGGAAATGGCCTCTTTGTCTGCCTCTGGGCAGTTCCCACTCTGTACCACCCAGGGAGGTTTTACTTTCTCAGACTCCTTTGCTTTATCCCCACTCCTGACTCCAATTTCATAGTAAGCATGGAAAAACTGAGCCACAGAGAAGTAAAGCCAGTTAGCCAGGCATTCAGCAAAGAGCAGGAGAGCCAGGTCAGAACCCAAGAGTGACCCTGTTGCCCAGGGGTCATGGAAAGAAGCCACCAAGCCTTGAGAATGCCCGGGAGACTGGGGCAAGAGGACATTTCATCCACTGAGTGTATGTCCTGCCAGAACGAGTAGGCTTTGAGCTTGGCCAATGGCAGAAGACCCAAGTCACGTAAAGGAAGTCACTGAGCTGCTTCCAGTCTGTCTCTTCTCTTCAACAGAGGTAGACACAAGATTATTCTGCCTCTCACTAACCTCTTGCTCACTCTTTGGCAAATCATGTGGATGGGAAAAATGCTTTGTAAGGTACATATGTGAGGTATCCTCACCATTTTCACTGTTGCCAAGCAACGTAAGACAGGACCTGGAGAAAACCCTCATACCAGCTTTCCACAACCTACCTGGCAAGACCAGGAGACAATAGATTCCAAGCTGCAACCATCTTGTCCTTACCTCAGGGCCCTGTAGGCACATGTTACTCCTCACATCTAGAGAAGTCTAACCCCCTTTCTTGAAAATGGACTGGCCTCAGTGACTTGCCTGGCCAGTACAACATGGTGGAAGTAACATTCCAGAACTTCTGAGGCGGGGCCAAAAGAGGCCTTACAGCTTCCACCTGGGCCTCTTGGAAAACTTGCTTTTGCTCTCTTGGCTGCTCACTTCCACGCCACATGGAGAAGTCCCGGGTAGGTGTTTGGGTATTGACCATCCCAGCTGAGCTCCTAGCCCATGTCCTATATCCACAGCCGGCCATGTCAGTGAGCTGATTCGGAGGTCCAGCCTAGCTGAGCCCTCAGACACTCCAGCACAGCCTTCATCTGACAGTAGCAGCATGAGACAGCCTAAACAAGAACCACCCATCTGAGCCCGGTCAACCCAGAACAGAACCAGGAAGGATAATAAATTGTTGCTGTAAGCCATTAAGCTTTAAAGTGAAATATTTAACGGAAAGAGCTCTTTGCGAGCTACCTACAGGCATCTGGGCCTCCTGGTTCTCCTGCCTGAACCCTAGTGGTTGAACTGATCCATCATCTTCCTAGTGTGGCTTCCTTTCACTCTGTCCCAGGGCATCTCTCCCCACTTTCTGCTGTCCTTGCAGATTAGCTCAGGGGTCATCTTCAACTTAGGGCTCTTACTACAGGGACAAAGCTGTCCGCAGGAACAAAGATGAGACAACAGAGTGACAAGCACAAGGAAGTGACTTCAGGTGGGTCCAGCATGCCCTACACACGCCAGTCCTAGGCTGAGGTGGTTACTTCCTCTTTAGATGATAAGCAGGAGAAGCTCCTGAAGAATTGCAAATGAACTCTAAGCTCCTTCTAACCATCACTCAAATCCCTGCCCCAGGAGCATCTTGGAGCAGAGCAGAGCGGGGGTCCCCACGTGTGGCTCTGTAGCCCGGAGCATTGCTGGCTCTGCACATCCAGGCTTCAGCCAAAGTCTGTAGCGTTTATCACCTCCACATGCCTTCTCGGCTTTGGCCTTCACTGCCCTGGAGCGGGGAGACCGGCCAAAGTGAGGGCTTTCAGAAGAAGTGACTCCACAGACCGAGTTTTCTGGCTCTGACATCTGTGAAAGCGCCACAGATGTTAGGGCTAATTAGCCACATTCGGTGAGACCAGGCCTATCAAACATCCCAGGCAGAGAGGTCGGCTCTGGGCTGAAAGGTGAGCTGTTTATTTAAGGGTGGTGGGTGGTCTCTGGCAGGACTTTCAGATTAACCTAAGCCCTCTGAAAATAGAAAATGCAGAGCTGGGCAGCCTGGGGTACCAATGGAGATAAGGGCAAGCTGGGCAGCCTGGGGTACCAATGGAGATAAGGGCAAACCAGGCGTGAGGTCCTCTTTGATTTCAGGATCTTCTGGGGGGCAGGAGGTAAGGAGGAGGGAAGAGGAGCCGGGCAGAATTCTTTCTGTTTCCAACCAGAGACCAGAAGGGCAGGCTGTCCTTGGGGCAGGAAAGATGTAGACATCCCCTACAGCCCCCATATTGCATGTCTGGAGAGGAATTTTCTGAAGCCCTTGCATTTTTGAACAAACCCCACAAGCTCTTAATTGATTTCTGCCTATTTCTGGGAGCATCTCGAGTATCAGGAGGATAAAATCCCAACCCCTGGAGATAATGCAAAAGGTAGTAAATAAGTCCCAGGCCTTCAGGATTAAATACATCAGGATTCTAAGCCTGGCTTTGCCTCTTATTAACAGTGAGATGTTGAGCATCACGTCTATAGTCTCCTCTACCTTAGCTTTTCCCATCTGGAAAATAGGTATCCTACTGCCTTACCCTCCGTGGTAAGGGCTGAGATGAACCCACACACACAGTGGCCCGCCATGGCACCAGTAAGAATCCCCTGACTTCCCCCACAACTCCATGTGCAAGACGCAGATATTTTACTAAAGGGCTTATCTCAGTGCACAGGATGCTCACACAGGCCCCCCTGGGAGGCAAATGTTTCTCCTTAACTGGCAGGTGAGGGACACTGAGAGGACTCAGAGTGTCAGCGATGCAGCTGGAGAGTCTGAGTGTGAATTTCAGTCCAGGTCCCTGCTCATCAAAAGCCCACGTTCTTGATGGCAGAGGTGTATTTTTGCCCACCATAACTGGGGTACAACAAAACGCCATCACTGTCACCACCCCCGGGGAGGTCTGTGGGTCCCCATCTGTACGTTTTCTGCAGGGACCTTTGCTGCTTCTCCTATCTAAGGGCAGCCTGAGCCTCCAGGTTCCACAAACAAGCCAAAGGGGCTGCCTGCTGCTCCCTCCTCAGCCGTTTTGGGACCCAACAGGCTAGACTGACTCTCTGGCAAGGGAAGGCCCACTGTGACCCTCAGGCCCAGTTAAAAACATGGCGGGAGGTGGCGGGGGGGCAGCAGCAGTTTCTGACAGTCCCTCAGCTCAGGCCTAAGCCAGAGGCTCAGAGCAGGAGCAGAAAGTAGGCTTCCCCAGCGCCCCTGCCCAAAAAGGGCAGAGAGAGAAG